>NC_137089.1:54439486-55063474 GCF_951640355.1 Cnephaeus nilssonii | reverse complement strand
TGCAGGCCCCGATTCCGGGCGGTTTCAGCCCGTGCATCGGACCGTGATGGAATGTGCGGGCTGTGCGTGGACTGAGGTTGGCGGTGGGGCGGGCTCCGCTCTGCACGGGAGCGGCAGGCGCGCCGATCCCCGGGGTGCTGCCCTCACCGCCCTGTGGGCTTGAGTTCATGGCGGGAGAAGGGCTTCACTTGGCTACCCCTCCTTATCATGTTTTAAAATGTATTTTAATTGCAATCGACATACAATATTATACTAGTTCCAGGTGTGCCACATAATGATTAGACATTCGTATGAGCTTTGAAGTGATCACTCTGAAAGGTTAATACCCATCTTTCACCATACTTGGTTATTACAATACTAGAGGCCCGGTGCACGAAATTCATGCATGGGGGGGATGTCCCTCAGCCCGGCCTGCACCCTCTCCAATCTGGGACCCCTCGAAGGATGTCCTACTGCCTATTTACAGGAATAGGGCTTAAATCATCCCTCTCACAATCCGGGACTGCTGGCTCCTAACCGCTCACCTGCCTGCCTGTCTGCCTGATTGCCCCTAACCACTCTGCATGTCGGCTTGCTCGCCCTCAAATGCCACCCCCACCGCCAGCCTGATCACCCCAATGCCCCCCCTCCCCACTCTAGTGTGCTCACCCCCAACTGCCTCCCCTGCTGGTCTTCTCACTCCAAACTGCCCCCCCCCCCCGTTGACCTGATCACCTCCAACTGACCCCCACTGATGGCCTGCTTACCCCCAAAGGCCCTGCCCCACACCAGCCTGATCACCCACAACTTCTGTCCCATCCTGGCCTGATCACCCACAACTGCCCTCCCATCTTGGCCTTTAACTGCCTCTACCTGGGCCCCGCCACCATGGCTTTGTCCAGAAGAACATCTGGACGGTCTCCTGGAAGGTCTCCCAGTCTAATTAGCATATTACCCTTTTATTAGTATAGATAGAGGCCTGGTGCATGGGCGGGGGCCAGCTGGTTTGCCCGGATCAGGGTGGGGGTTCCCTTGGGGCATGGGGAAGCCTGGGCGAGGGGCCTGTGGTGGTTTGCAGGCCCGCCATGCCCTCATGGGGTGAGGGTCCCCACTGGAGGGCGTGGCCAGCCTGGGTGAGGGGCTGAGGGCCGTTTTCAGGCTGGCCACACCCCCTTCAGGGTGGGGGTCCCCACTGGGGTGCCTGACCAGCCTGGGTGAGGGGCTGAATGCTGTTTGCAGGCTGGCCAAGCCCCCAGCGGGGACCCTCACCCCATGGGAATGTGGCCAGCCTGGGTGAGGGGCTGAGGGCTATTTGCAGGCTGGCCACGTCCCCCCAGCGACCCAAGCTCCCAGCCCCTCCTTTTTTCTTTTTTTTTTTTTGAGCACCTCCTTGAGCGGAGGCCAGGGCGGCTGGAAGCAGGTATCTGGGATTTATTTATCTTCTATAATTGAAACTTTGTAGCCTTGAGCGGAGGCCAGGGCTGGCCAGGGCGGGCAGGAAGCTTGGCTTCCTCCATTGCCATTGCCGGGGGCACCCCAAGCCTCCTGCTGGCTCCAGCTCTGTGCTACCACCATCTTTGTTGGGCTAATTTGCATACTCACGCCTGATTGGCTGGTGGTGTGGTAGAGTGATGGTTAATTTGCATGTTTCTCTTTTTTATTTATTTTATTTTTTATTTTTTTTGCATGTTTCTCTTTTATTAGTGTAGATTATTGGCTATGTTCCTATGCTGCACTTTATATCCTGTGAGAAATGCAAAACACTAATTAGAAAAGATATATGCACCCCTGTGTTCATTGCAGAGTTGTTTATAACAGGCAAGATATGGAACAATCTAATGCCATCCATGGACGAGTGGGTAAAAAGCTGTGGTGCACATATACAAGGGAATATTACTTGGCAATAAAAAGAATGAAATCTTGCCATTTGCAACAGCATGGATAGACCTGGAGAGTATTATGCTCATGAAATAAGTCAGAGAAACTCAAATACCACATGATTTCACATATATGTGTGTGAGTGTGTGTGGAATGTGTGGTGAGTGTGTGTGAGTGTGTGTGGAATGTGTGGTGAGTGTGTGTGAGTGGAATGTGTGGTGAGTGTGTGTGTGTGTGGAATGTGTGGTGAGTGTGTGGTGAGTGTGTGTGAGTGTGTGTGGAATGTGTGGTGTGTGTGAGTGTGTGTGGAATGTGTGGTGAGTGTGTGTGAGTGTGTGTGGAATGTGTGGTGAGTGTGTGTGAGTGTGTGTGGAATGTGTGGTGAGTGTGTGTGTGGAATGTGTGGTGAGTGTGTGTGAGTGTGTGTGTAATGTGTGGTGTGTGAGTGTCTGTGTGTGTGGAATGTGTGGTGAGTGTGTGTGAGTGTGTGTGGAATGTGTGGTGTGTGTGTGAGTGTGTGTGGAATGTGTGGTGAGTGTGTGTGAGTGTGTGTGGAATGTGTGGTGAGTGTTTGTGAGTGTGTGTGGAATGTGTGGTGAGTGTGTGGTGTGTGTGGAATGTATGGTGAGTGTGTGTGAGTGTGTGTGGAATGTGTGGTGAGTGTGTGTGTGTGTGTGGAATGTGTGGTGTGTGTGTGAGTGTGTGTGGAATGTGTGGTGAGTGTGTGTGTGTGGAATGTGTGGTGAGTGTGTGTGAGTGTGTGTGGAATGTGTGGTGAGTGTGTGGTGTGTGTGGTGTGTGGTGAGTGTGTGTGGAATGTGTGGTGAGTGTGTGTGGAATGTGTGGTGAGTGTGTGTGAGTGTGTATGGAATGTGTGGTGAGTGTGTGTGAGTGTGTGTGGAATGTGTGGTGTGTGTGTGAGTGTGTGTGGAATGTGTGGTGAGTGTGTGTGAGTATGTGTGTAATGTGTGGTGTGTGAGTGTCTGTGTGTGGAATGTGTGGTGAGTGTGTGTGGAATGTGTGGTGTGTGTGTGAGTGTGTGTGGAATGTGTGGTGTGTGTGAGTGTGTGTGGAATGTGTGGTGAGTGTGTGTGAGTGTGTGTGGAATGTGTTGTGAGTGTGTGTGGAATGTGTGGTGAGTGTGTGTGGAATGTGTGGTGAGTGTGTGTGAGTGTGTTTGGAATGTGTGGTGAGTGTGTGTGGAATGTGTGGTGAGTGTGTGTGAGTGTGTGTGGAATGTGTGGTGAGTGTGTGTGGAATGTGTGGTGAGTGTTTGTGAGTGTGTATGGAATGTGTGGTGAGTGTTTGTGAGTGTGTATGGAATGTGTGGTGAGTGTGTGTGAGTGTGTATGGAATGTGTGGTGAGTGTGTGTGAGTGTGTGTGGAATGTGTGGTGAGTGTGTGTGTGTGTGGAATGTGTGGTGAGTGTGTGTGTGTGTATGGAATGTGTGGTGAGTGTGTGTGAGTGTGTGTGGAATGTGTGGTGAGTGTGTGTGAGTGTGTGTGGAATGTGTGGTGAGTGTATGTGAGTGTGTGTGGAATGTGTGGTGAGTGTGTGTGGAATGTGTGGTGAGTGTGTGTGAGTGTGTGTGGAATGTGTGGTGTGTGTGTGAGTGTGTGTGGAATGTGTGGTGAGTGTGTGGAATGTGTGGTGTGTGTGTGAGTGTGTGTGGAATGTGTGGTGAGTGTGTGTGAGTGTGTATGGAATGTGTGGTGAGTGTGTGTGAGTGTGTGTGGAATGTGTGGTGAGTGTGTGTGGAATGTGTGGTGAGTGTGTGTGGAATGTGTGGTGAGTGTGTGTGAGTGTGTATGGAATGTGTGGTGAGTGTGTGTGGAATGTGTGGTGAGTGTGTGTGGAATGTGTGGTGAGTGTGTGTGAGTGTGTATGGAATGTGTGGTGAGTGTGTGTGAGTGTGTGTGGAATGTGTGGTGAGTGTGTGTGAGTGTGTGTGGAATGTGTGGTGAGTGTGTGTGTGTATGGAATGTGTGGTGAGTGTGTGTGAGTGTGTGTGGAATGTGTGGTGAGTGTGTGTGAGTGTGTGTGGAATGTGTGGTGAGTGTGTGTGAGAGTGTGTGTAATGTGTGGTGAGTGTGTGTGGAATGTGTGGTGAGTGTGTGTGAGTGTGTGTGGAATGTGTGGTGTGTGTGTGAGTGTGTGTGGAATGTGTGGTGAGCGTGTGGAATGTGTGGTGTGTGTGTGAGTGTGTGTGGAATGTGTGGTGAGTGTGTGTGAGTGTGTATGGAATGTGTGGTGAGTGTGTGTGAGTGTGTGTGGAATGGGTGGTGAGTGTGTGTGGAATGTGTGGTGAGTGTGTGTGGAATGTGTGGTGAGTGTGTGTGAGTGTGTATGGAATGTGTGGTGAGTGTGTGTGAGTGTGTGTGGAATGTGTTGTGAGTGTGTGTGGAATGTGTGGTGAGTGTGTGTGGAATGTGTGGTGAGTGTGTGTGAGTGTGTTTGGAATGTGTGGTGAGTGTGTGTGGAATGTGTGGTGAGTGTGTGTGAGTGTGTGTGGAATGTGTGGTGAGTGTGTGTGAGTGTGTGTGGAATGTGTGGTGAGTGTGTGTGAGTGTGTATGGAATGTGTGGTGAGTGTGTGTGAGTGTGTGTGGAATGTGTTGTGAGTGTGTGGAATGTGTGGTGAGTGTGTGTGAGTGTGTGTGGAATGTGTGGTGAGTGTGTGTGGAATGTGTGGAATGTGTGGTGAGTGTGTGTGAGTGTGTATGGAATGTGTGGTGAGTGTGTGTGTGTGTGGAATGTGTTGTGAGTGTGTGTGGAATGTGTTGTGAGTGTGTGTGGAATGTGTGGTGAGTGTGTGTGAGTGTGTTTGGAATGTGTGGTGAGTGTGTGTGGAATGTGTGGTGAGTGTGTGTGAGTGTGTGTGGAATGTGTGGTGAGTGTGTGTGGAATGTGTGGTGAGTGTGTGTGAGTGTGTATGGAATGTGTGGTGAATGTGTGTGAGTGTGTGTGGAATGTGTGGTGAGTGTGTGGTGAGTGTGTGTGTGGTGTGTGAGTGTGTGTGAGTGTGTGTGGAATGTGTGGTGTGTGTGTGAGTGTGTGTGGAATGTGTGGTGAGTGTGTGGAATGTGTGGTGTGTGTGTGAGTGTGTGTGGAATGTGTGGTGAGTGTGTGTGAGTGTGTATGGAATGTGTGGTGAGTGTGAGTGAGTGTGTGTGGAATGTGTGGTGAGTGTGTGTGGAATGTGTGGTGAGTGTGTGTGGAATGTGTGGTGAGTGTGTGTGAGTGTGTATGGAATGTGTGGTGAGTGTGTGTGAGTGTGTGTGGAATGTGTGGTGAGTGTGTGTGGAATGTGTGGTGAGTGTGTGTGGAATGTGTGGTGAGTGTGTATGGAATGTGTGGTGAGTGTGTGTGAGTGTGTGTGGAATGTGTGGTGTGTGTGTGGAATGTGTGGTGAGTGTGTGTGAGTGTGTGTGGAATGTGTGGTGTGTGAGTGTCTGTGTGTGGAATGTGTGGTGATGTGTGTGGAATGTGTGGTGTGTGTGTGAGTGTGTGTGGAATGTGTGGTGAGTGTGTGTGAGTGTGTGTGGAATGTGTGGTGAGTGTGTGTGGAATGTGTGGTGAGTGTGTGTGAGTGTGTGTGGAATGTGTTGTGAGTGTGTGTGGAATGTGTGGTGAGTGTGTGTGGAATGTGTGGTGAGTGTGTGTGAGTGTGTTTGGAATGTGTGGTGAGTGTGTGTGGAATGTGTGGTGAGTGTGTGTGAGTGTGTGTGGAATGTGTGGTGAGTGTGTGTGGAATGTGTGGTGAGTGTGAGTGTGTATGGAATGTGTGGTGAGTGTGTGTGAGTGTGTATGGAATGTGTGGTGAGTGTGTGTGAGTGTGTGTGGAATGTGTGGTGAGTGTGTGTGAGTGTGTGTGGAATGTGTGGTGAGTGTGTGTGTGTATGGAATGTGTGGTGAGTGTGTGTGAGTGTGTGTGGAATGGGTGGTGAGTGTGTGTGGAATGTGTGGTGAGTGTGTGTGGAATGTGTGGTGAGTGTGTGTGAGTGTGTGTGGAATGTGTGGTGTGTGTGTGAGTGTGTGTGGAATGTGTGGTGAGTGTGTGGAATGTGTGGTGTGTGTGTGAGTGTGTGTGGAATGTGTGGTGAGTGTGTGTGTGAGTGTGTATGGAATGTGTGGTGAGTGTGTGTGAGTGTGTGTGGAATGGGTGGTGAGTGTGTGTGGAATGTGTGGTGAGTGTGTGTGGAATGTGTGGTGAGTGTGTGTGAGTGTGTGTGGAATGTGTTGTGAGTGTGTGTGGAATGTGTGGTGAGTGTGTGTGGAATGTGTGGTGAGTGTGTGTGAGTGTGTTTGGAATGTGTGGTGAGTGTGTGTGGAATGTGTGGTGAGTGTGTGTGAGTGTGTGTGGAATGTGTGGTGAGTGTGTGTGAGTGTGTGTGGAATGTGTGGTGAGTGTGTGTGAGTGTGTATGGAATGTGTGGTGAGTGTGTGTGAGTGTGTGTGGAATGTGTTGTGAGTGTGTGGAATGTGTGGTGAGTGTGTGTGAGTGTGTGTGGAATGTGTGGTGAGTGTGTGTGGAATGTGTGGAATGTGTGGTGAGTGTGTGTGAGTGTGTATGGAATGTGTGGTGAGTGTGTGTGTGTGTGGAATGTGTTGTGAGTGTGTGTGGAATGTGTTGTGAGTGTGTGTGGAATGTGTGGTGAGTGTGTGTGAGTGTGTTTGGAATGTGTGGTGAGTGTGTGTGGAATGTGTGGTGAGTGTGTGTGAGTGTGTGTGGAATGTGTGGTGAGTGTGTGTGGAATGTGTGGTGAGTGTGTGTGAGTGTGTATGGAATGTGTGGTGAATGTGTGTGAGTGTGTGTGGAATGTGTGGTGAGTGTGTGGTGAGTGTGTGTGTGGTGTGTGAGTGTGTGTGAGTGTGTGTGGAATGTGTGGTGAGTGTGTGTGAGTGTGTATGGAATGTGTGGTGAATGTGTGTGAGTGTGTGGTGAGTGTGCGGTGTCTGTGCGGTACGGAGCGTGAGGAGCTCAGTTCTGCGAGCCCAGTGCACACAGGCTCGTGGCACCAGCCGTGAGAACAACTCCTGAGCCTCTCCCCTGAGGCCGGCAGCCCTGGCCTGGGAAAGGCAGCCACTCCTCACACTGGTGGAGCCTGACAAGGAGCAGCTGGGAGGAGCACCAGAGCTGCCCTGGCCATGTCCACAGTCCCAGGGGCAGTGGCCCGGGGCCGCCCTGGCTCAGGACCTGCACAGGCATGAGCATGCGTGTCCCTGGTCTGGCCCTGGGGCCTGTGTGCTCACCCTTCCGCTGCCTGGACACAGAGCTCAGGCCTGAGCCCGGCCCTGGGGAAGCCCCTGGAGACTAAGGGTGTAGCTAGGCTGCCCCTCAGGTCAGACCAGGGCTCCTCGCTGAGAAGGAAGGTCTTGTTCTCACAGAGCAGGGAGAAGCAGCTGCCCCCAGCTGGACCCTGGAGATGGGGGAGACATCAGTGAGGGCCCCCACAGAGGACCCCCATCCCCCAAGCACTGATGGCCCCCAGGGAGGCTCCCCCGGCGCCCAAGCAGCCCACAGCTGCCTCCAGGACCGCTGAGTTGGAAGGGAAGCTCTGCGATCACACCCAGAAGCTGTCCTATTTGCTAACGTAAATGGAAGTCTTGCCACATTTTGGGTAGAAAAGACCCTTCTTAGGACCCGTTTGGAGGCCCTTGGGGGATGGATCGGGGCGGGGGGGGGGGGGGACTCTCCTGTGCACAGGCCCACAGCTTCCTCACTTGGCTTCCTCACGTTGTCCTGCCCCTTTGCTTTGACCACAAACAGGTGAAGCCCAGCCATTGTGGCTGCAAGTCAGCCCTGCTTTGTGAAACTCTTCCATGTGGACATAATTGCTAAGCTCCTTGACATGTCCATATTTTCCATTGTATAAGACAACTTTTTAACCCAGGAAAATCTCAAAAGTCGGGGGTCATCTTATAGGGCGGGTATATCCCAAACTCTATATTTTAACTGGAAAAGTTGGGGGTCGTCTTATACGCCCAGTCGTCTTATACGCCGGAAAATACGGTATTTTCAAGTGCAGTTGACATTCCATATCCACACTTATAACAGGGTAATATGCAAATTAGTCAGGAGGCCGTCACATAACAACCGAACAGCAGGAGGGCAGGGCAGTGAGCTATGAGTGGCAGAGAGCTACAGAAGGGCGGGGCAGTGAGCTATGTGCAGCGGAGAGCTATGAGTGGTGGTGGGCAGGGTGGCCAGCTGAGGCAATGGATTCGTGTATGGATGCGTGCGCAGGGCCACTAGTTATTTTATATTAGTTTCATGTGCACAACCTGGTGGTCAGACAGAAGGGCACGAGGAAAGAGAACAGCAGGGGGAGGGGAAGGATGGAGAAGGAAGGCAGGGGAGCAGGCGGAGGAGGATGAGGGGTCTGAGCAGTGTGTCAGCCGTGTCCCTCAATGATAGTTTCTTTAGATGGAAGCGTTCTCGGCTCAGAGGCCTCGGTGATGCCACCCAGGTCCTGTGCCCTGCGGACTTGGTAGACCATCCTCTTCCTCCTCTTCCCATCAGGCTTTGGGGCAGCCCCTCTGTTGGTGGTTGATGGTGCCCAGCCCTGCCTGTGGCCCTGGTGGAAACCTGGAGCCCTCCTGGTTTCACCCCCATTTTCCCAGCAGCCCTTGAAGTCATGGCAGCAGCCTGGGCCCTGGGAAGCGACTTTCCCCACCACTTCCTTGGTGCCCATGGTCCTGTTGGCCAGTTTGATGGACGTGACTTCAGGTGCAGAGGAGGCAGAAGGTGGGTACTGCACCCGGAGCTGTGCCCACAGGTGAGGGGCGGGCTCTGAGCGGGATCCCAGGCTTCCTGCGGGAGGCTGGGCTATTCTTGCCACTTCCTCGGAGGTGGATCTGGTTTGTGCTCAGGTGAGAAGCAGTGACTGAGTGTCTCCTGTGGGGACCATGGTCTGGCCTCAGCGTTCATTTTACTGCCTGAAGGCAAAGCGGCCGCGCCTCGCCCCCTTCCCCCGTCCCCTCCCTGCCTGTGGGGAGAAGGCCGCTCTGTGGGACCAGGACGACTGCGGGCTGCGTTTGGACTGATGGGCCTCTCTCCTGCCCGCGTTCAGCCACCACGGGGTGTGGATCTAGATGCACATTTTTGTAATTCAGTCTTTTTTTCATCATGCAGTGTATTTACTCTTAGAAAACAAACACTTCGATGGGGAAACTCAGTGGCAGGAGACTGACCCACATGGCCACGTTAGGTTTTTGTCGTCTTTATCTTTCATTTGATAAAATCATATGCTAACATTCAGTGTCAAGTTACTCCTTACCTGTCTGCTCTTCCTGTCTCTCTCCCTCTCTGGTGAGTCTTGTTTCCTGAAATGTAGGCCTCACGTTTGTTTGAGGCCCACGTGCCAGGTGTGTCTGGAGATGCAGGTGTGCACACATCCCGAGTCACGTGTGCTTCTGCACCGACAGCTGTGTTCTCTGGGGTCACAGACACTGTGGGCGGCAGAGCCATCTCCATCACCTAAGTCACTGCTGTAATTAACTCGGCGTCCAGAAAGGAGGCCTTGTATTTGTCTGCACTATTTCGTTGCAGGCGACACATTTAATCAGAGGAGAGGGCAGGGCAGGTGGACTCTGACCACCGTCCAGCGCTGAAGCTCTGCAACCGAGCTCTCCCCTCAGTGAACGGACATCTCGCTGCAGCTCCGCAGGGAGACACCCCCAGGCCAGTTCCCCTGGAGACACCCCCAGGCCAGCTCCTATGGAGACACCCCCAGGCCAATTCCCCTGGAGACACCCCCAGGCCAGCTCCTATGGAGACACCCCCAGGCCAGTTCCCCTGGAGACACCCCCAGGCCAGCTCCTATGGAGACACCCCCAGGCCAGTTCCCATGGAGACACCCCCAGGCCAGCTCCTATGGAGACACCCCCAGGCCAGTTCCCCTGGAGACACCCCCAGGCCAGCTCCCACAGAGACACCCCCAGGCCAGCTCCCATGGAGACACCCCAGGCCAGCTCCCTCAGAGACACCCCCAGGCCAGTTCCCATGGAGACACCCCCAGGCCAGCTCCCTCAGAGACACCCCCAGGCCAGCTCCCTCAGAGACACCCCCAGGCCAGTTCCCCTGGAGACACCCCCATGCCAGTTCCCACGGAGACACCCCCAGGCCAGCTCCCTCAGAGACACCCCCAGGCCAGTTCCCACGGAGACACCCCCAGGCCAGCTCCCTCAGAGACACCCCCAGGCCAGTTCCCATGGAGACACCCCCAGGCCAGTTCCCATGGAGACACCCCCAGGCCAGCTCCCATGGAGACACCCCCAGGCCAGTTCCCACGGAGACACCCCCAGGCCAGCTCCCTCAGAGACACCCCCAGGCCAGCTCCCTCAGAGACACCCCCAGGCCAGTTCCCCTGGAGACACCCCCAGGCCAGCTCCCACAGAGACACCCCCAGGCCAGTTCCCCTGGAGACACCCCCAGGCCAGCTCCCACAGAGACACCCCCAGGACAGTTCCCATGGAGACACCCCCAGGCCAGTTCCCATGGAGACACCCCCAGGCCAGTTCCCATGGAGATACCCCCAGGCCAGCTCCCATGGAGACACCCCCAGGCCAGTTCCCATGGAGACACCCCCAGGCCAGCTCCCACAGAGACACCCCCAGGCCAGCCCATGGAGACACCCCCAGGACAGTTCCCATGGAGACACCCCCAGGCCAGTTCCCATGGAGATACCCCCAGGCCAGCTCCCATGGAGACACCCCCAGGCCAGTTCCCACAGAGACACCCCCAGGCCAGTTCCCACAGAGACACCCCCAGGCCAGCTCCCTCAGAGACACCCCCAGGCCAGCTCCCTCAGAGACACCCCCAGGCCAGCTCCCTCAGAGACACCCCCAGGCCAGCTCCCTCAGAGACACCCACAGGCCAGCTCCCATGGAGACACCCCCAGGCCAGTTCCCATGGAGACACCCCCAGGCCAGTTCCCACAGAGACACCCCCAGGCCAGTTCACACAGAGACACCCCCAGGCCAGTTCCCACAGAGACACCCCCAGGCCAGTTCCCTCAGAGACACCCCCTGGCCAGCTCCCATGGAGACACCCCCAGGCCAGCTCCCACAGAGACACCCCCAGGCCAGTTCCCACGGAGACACCCCCAGGCCAGTTCCCACAGAGACACCCCCAGGCCAGCTCCCACAGAGACACCCCCAGGCCAGTTCCCATGGAGACACCCCCAGGCCAGTTCCCACAGAGACACCCCCAGGCCAGCTCCCACAGAGACACCCCCAGGCCAGTTCCCTCAGAGACACCCCCAGGCCAGTTCCCACGGAGACACCCCCAGGCCAGCTCCCTCAGAGACACCCCTGGGCCAGCTCCCTCAGAGACACCCCCAGGCCAGTTCCCCTGGAGACACCCCCAGGCCAGCTCCCACAGAGACACCCCCAGGCCAGTTCCCACGGAGACACCCCCAGGCCAGCTCCCACAGAGACACCCCCAGGCCAGTTCCCACAGAGACACCCCCAGGCCAGCTCCCACAGAGACACCCCAGGCCAGTTCCCATGGAGACACCCCAGGCCAGCTCCCACAGAGACACCCCCAGGCCAGTTCCCACGGAGACACCCCCAGGCCAGGTCCCACAGAGACACACCCAGGGCAGCTCCTATGGAGATACCCTCAGGCCAGATCCCCATGAAGACACCCCAGGGCCAGCTCCATAGGGAGACACCCCCAGGCCAGCTCTAGAGCGGGAGGACACAGACCTTCTTAAAGACCACAGGTGGTCCTGGGCTCCCCCCTCCCCTCTCATGGGGTCACGTGCCGTTTCCGACCCATCACAGTGTGCAGGCTGGGACACAGGTGCCCTCTTGGAGCTGGGGGTCGGAGCTGCCTGCCATCCCAGGAAGGTTAGGGCTCTCTGCCAGAGAGAGGTTGGACCCAATGCCTTCAGCTCCCTGAGCAGTGCGAGGCCCCGCCCGCAGGTACCGCTCCTTCCCTCGGGGTCTGTGCCCACTGTGTCCGTCTTGCCCTTGTCCCGGGAAGAGGAGTGGGTGCGCAGGGTGTGTGTCCGGGGCGAGTCCTGGTACCGCGCCCACAGCAGACACCGCACAGCCCCCCAGCTGACAGAGGCAGCCCTGTGCTCCCTCAGACACACGCTCATCGGCTCACGTGCCACCAACGCACACGACACAGGGATCCCCCACCGTCTCATGGGCGTGCGGACGCCATGGCCACGGACCGCAGGGCTGCTTTCCAGGCCCCCGAGGCACTCCTCTTCTCCCGTGTCTGAGAAGTGCCCGCCTTTGAGCAGCGCTTGAGAGCCGCTGTGAGCCTCGGGTGCTGGTGGGTGCTGGTGAGCCTCGGGTGCTGGTGAGCCTCGGGTGCTGGTGAGCCTCGGGTGCTGGTGAGCCTCGGGTGCTGGTGGGTGCTCGTGAGCCTCGGGTGCTGGTGGGTGCTCGTGAGCCTCGGGTGCTGATGAGCCTCGGGTGCTGGTGGGTGCTGGTGAGCCTTGGGTGGTGGTGAGCCTCGGGTGCTGGTGAGCCTCGGGTGCTGGTGGGTGCTGGTGAGCCTCGGGTGCTGGTGAGCCTCGGGTGCTGGTGAGCCTCGGGTGCTGGTGGGTGCTCGTGAGCCTCGGGTGCTGGTGGGTGCTCGTGAGCCTCGGGTGCTGATGAGCCTCGGGTGCTGGTGGGTGCTGGTGAGCCTTGGGTGCTGGTGAGCTTCGGGTGCTGGTGGGTGCTGGTGAGCCTTGGGTGCTGATGAGCCTCGGGTGCTGGTGGGTGCTGGTGAGCCTTGGGTGCTGGTGGGTGCTCGTGAGCCTCGGGTGCTGATGAGCCTCAGGCTCCTGGGCGTCCCTCCCGCCTCCTCCCCTTTCCCCAGAGCAGATCCTGCTCCCGCTCGGTCCGGTCCGAGACCTGGCGCCTGAGGGATTCACTTTGGGGACGACTTAAGGATCAAGGAGAAGAGCTCAATGGAATCACAGAACAACTTTCCCACTTGCTTTCTATCCAGTGTGAACCTGACAGACTTCAATGCAGCATATACATCAGGCTGTGAGGGGATGCTCAGGGCGGCCTTGCTGGAGGGCAGGCGGCTCGGAGCCGTAAAAACATGTTTACATGAGACTTTAAAACCCCTTTCTCTCCTGGCTCCTCTTCCTGTCAGTATTTTATGAATCAGCTTTTCAAATATTAATTCACAATGCTTGATGGTCTTAAGTTACCTTACATAAGTGATATTTGATTTACAAAACAAAAATTTTTTTAAAAATATTATTTGAAGATTCCTGAGGAGCTGAAGGTAAGTCACGATTATTGGTTTAGAAACTGCCATCATTAGAAACATAAATGCTATTTAGTGCTTTATTAAAATTTTTGAGTTAGATCCTCAATAACCACATGTTGAATATATAAAATGCATATGATTACCTCAAATAGAAACAAATTTCTTATTGCATTTCACCTACATTTTGACTCACTATTGGAAAATATATTCACCATAGATCACATGACTAGATTGCTGGAGAGCTCATTATTTTATTTATTTGGCAAAAGAAGTAGAAGCTGTTGCTAAATTTTTCAGACGATTTCATCGACCTTAGCAGAAGCTATTGTTAAAACAAAGAAATTTGTCAAACTGCAGAGCCTGGCAGTTCAGGTGCTCAGAATCTGAGAATCCCTCAGAAAAACCTTCAAATGTCCCAAAGCCCTGGTTTGCGGTGAAAATCAACTCAAAGGTACCAAAACGTTGCATTCACGTCCAATTGCCAGGTCGGCTCAGTCCCAGCGTCTAGGCAGCTGCCCGTGGGAATCCGAGCAAACACGCGCTGCTGCCTCGGCGTGGAGCAGGAGGGCTCACCTCCGAGTCCTGTCCTCAGCGCGGGGGCAGGTGCGTGAGGGTCCTGAGGCCCTGGCGCTCAGATGGAGACGTGTCCTTTGCTCAATCCTCTGCTCCCAGTCGTGCTGGGGTCCCTGAGGAGGGTCTGTGGAGGCCCTTCTCCTAACGTGCAGCTGCCCCGGCTCAGAGCCCCTGCGCCCCAGATGCCGCCTCCTGAGTGACCTTCACTGGCCCCGCAGCGGGGCGGGCGCGGCCGAGCTGACACCACAGGCTTGGTCTCCATTGGCCTGGCTTCTGCCCATGTAGCTCCGGGGGCTGCTGGGCGCTCACTCCCCCTCCTGTGCTCCTGGTGGGTGCAGGCTGTGCCCTGAGAGCTGTCGGGATTCTCCCAGGAGGAGCTGTCGCCACCGATGGGCATGGGGCTCCCGCAACGCAACGTCTAAGAAATATTTAACCTGCTCATTGGAAACGTCTGCAGCTCACCTGTTCTCTCCCACGACAGGACCGGGGGCCACAGGGCGGCCTGGGCACTGCCCCTTCGTGACAGACGTCTGCGGAGAGGGTGGCCCAGTGTCCGCTCTGCTTGGCGTGAGTGGCGCGCGTCCTGCGTGTAGCTGCTGGCCGCCTCCCACTGAGACACCCGCAGGACCTGCTGGCCGCTGCGGAGCACGGAGCACGGCTGCTGCTTTTCATGGGGCCGTGCTGTCCGCTTGTAGGCCGCGGCTGTGAAAACGAAGTGACAAGACAAGGTGAGCTGCAATGTCTGTGTGTCTTCCTTTGGGCACGCCCCCTCTGCAGGGCCCGCAGGACTGCGGCCCGAGGCGGGGGAGGGGGGGCTGGGGCACAGGACAGGCGCGGGAACCTGCGGCTCTCCATGATGAGGCGTGGGGCTGCAGGCTTTCCTCTGCGACGGATGGGCTTTCCCCGCCCCCGGGGGCAGAAGCCATGCGGAAGGACGAGGCCTTGACGACTAACCAACGCTCTGGAAGGGTTGAACCTGTTATTCTGTCGCACCGTGGCGATCGGCAGGAACGAAGGCAGTGCCTTTTGGAGCCGCGTGGACCCTTCCCCAGGGCTCGGGCGTTTCTGCACGTCTCAGGGCGCCTTCCACCAGTGACAGCAGCACCTGTGCGCAGGGCACCCCGCTCCGCAGGGCACCCCGCTCCGCAGCGGTTTCCAGCCGCTGTGCTCCTGTGTGGACCTGTGACCTGCATCCCGGAAGCCCCGCTGAGGGAGGAGCCTGGCGGTGGCCCTGTCCCCAGGGGGAGAACGAAGTCTGAACAGGTGTGGGTCTCCGCCTTCGCTCGGTTCATTTACTTTGCTTTTCTGATCTTTCAGTGACACTTGACATACAATATCATCTTAGCTTCGGGTGTACAGCCCAGTGCTTAGACATCACATAGCTCGCTAAGTGATCACAGCATCACGGACTGCTCCCTGTGCTATTCTTATAACTGCCATTTGTCCTTCTCAATCCCCTCAACTTAACCCCGTAACCCAGCCCCAAAGCTCCTCCCTGGCAACCATCCGTTTGTTGTCTGTATCTACTAGTTTGTTTCTAGTTTGTTTTGTTTTTCAGATTCAACATATACTAGTAAGTGAAGCAATATGGTATTTGTCTTTCTCTTCAATCATTTATCCACTTCAATTTTAATAATTATATTGTAATCTCTACAAACCCATATTAACATAACATTTTGTCACTTTTTAAAATGTGCTTGATTTTTATTTGAGGGTGTTTTCACATGAAAGGCTTACATTTATACACCACTTCTTAATTCTATAACAAACCTTAGGCATTGAGAACCCTTCAGGAATACACTCAATATTCCTCTTTTACTTGGTACGGTTCTATTTGCTGATTTTAGCTCTAAAATCTCTGGCATTTGTCTTGTATGAGGTGACGATCTTTCCGTGAAATTGTAATTAATTGCAGCTCAGTAAAGAGTCGGATCCGCACAGCCCTCCTGACTCTGTCCCAAACGCCAGCAAAGGGGTAAGATAACATAAACCCCCGATGACAAGGAGAGGGAAGAAGATGTTTGGAACCCAGAAAGCCACAGCCACCAGCTAATTAAATGCGCAGATTTGAAAAGCTGGAGCCCAGATATGCAACTGAGGAAGCTGAGACGTGACCTCACTCCTGTTCCAGGCCCGAGGAGCGCAGGTGGCCAGAGCTGGGCCGGGCATGCACAGAGCAGGGATGCCCACACAGAGCCCCCCCTGGGAGATGCACTGTGTACCCCGTGGCTGTGTACCTGAAACTAACACAAAATAGTGTTGAATAAAACTGTAATAAAAAATAAAACAAGGAAACAAAAATAAGAATCTATATATATAAAAGCCTTAGCAAACCCTTATGATGAAATGACTGGAACGACCGATTGCTATGACATGCACTGACCACCAGGGGGAAGACGCTCAATGCAGGTGCTGCCCCCGATGGTCAGTACACTCCCACAGCGGGCCCGCCGCTCAGCCAGAAGCCGGGCCCACAGCTGGCGAGCACAGTGACGGCGGCGGGAGCCTCTCCCACCTCCTCGGCAGTGCGAAGGAGCTAAGAAGCCAGCGGTTAGGAGCTCCAAGCGCCGAGCCCGGCTCGGGCTCCTCCCCAGCCACCTGCCGTCTCACGCACTGCTACATCCCTTGGGGGATGTTGGACTTCTGGTTTTGTCTCAACCCTCACAAGCCTGATGGGGCCGAAACCAGGAGTCCGACATCCCCCGAGGGGTCCCAGATTGGGAGAGGGCGCAGTCCAGGCTGAGGGACCCCAACCAGTGCACGGATCCATGCACTGGGCCTCTAGTGATTTAAATAAATGAAAGATGATCATATTTTACTCAGGGTTTTTATTAGAAAAAATGTTGTGATACATTTACATAAAATACGTTTATAGTTCTGTACCGGTAGATATAATTTTTGAATTGTTACTATAATAATTATTATTTTTGAAAAGTGAAAGAAGTAGAAGCTCTATCTAGGAAGTAACTGGAATTCCCGAACCTTGACTGACGGTGTTCCCTGGGACAGCATTTTCCTTGGCTGCAGAGTCGGAGGAATCTGTCCTGGGCTCAGGGGCAGAGCTGGGGACAGACACGACCCTCATGAGAACACGGAGCTCATTCATCAGGTCCCCAGAGAAATGGAGCCCACAGCAGGTGTGTCTGTGAACCTCACCCAGGAGATTATGGTCGGGTTCCCCGCCCCCTCCTCCCCCCCCCCCCACACTTACAGAGACGGAGACGGAGTCCTGAGAGCTGGTCAATAAGGCAGGGACCCAGGAGAGATGGCGGGTTAGCTCCAGGCCCAGTCGAGTGCAGGAGGGACCAAGCCCCGGTGGGCAGGGGGCATGCGGTCTCCCCTCCCACCGCTAGGGCTTCAGGGCTCCCCTCCACCCACAACTCAAATGAGAGCCCCCAGAGCATCCCAGAGGCCCAGCCAGAGCGACGGGGAGGCAGCGTCTGGGCACCCGGTGGCCAGGCCAGGAGACACATGGACACACCGCCCTTCCGGAACAGGGCAGAGCCCCGGCCCCCCGCAGGGCACACTCCTTGCACCTGTGGCGGGAGCAGCCCGGACAGAGGCGCTCGGAAGCCTCCAGGCACAGAGGAGACAGCAGAGGGATCGGAGGACTCTGAGCTGAGCTTCAGCAGGTTGCTTAGCCTCACTGAAGCGGATCTGGTGACCAGTGACTGTTCCGATGACGCTGAGCCTGGCGGGAGGCAGTGTTGACAATGCGACCAGGGACTGCAGCGCAACCACCCAGATCCGCCGGGAGGCAGGCGAGTGGTGAGGAGTCCCCGCAGGCATTATTTAATTTAATGATTAACACTAGAGGAATTGGGGACCATGGGGTCTGTGAGCTGCAGAAATGGGTTCAGAACATGGAGCGCCAGGGGCTGGAGGTGAGGAGGTGAGGGTGGGAGGGAGACCTGGGGGAGGCCTCGGAGTGCAGAGGGGGCGGGAGAAACAGGAGGCGGGCTGGATGGGGCTGTTGATTGACAGGCACAGGGCCCGAGGCTCAGGGGCCGCCCTCCCGAAGGGGGAGCTGGAGGCCCGGCCTGTTCCCACGAGGGTGAGAGGCTCCCTCAGCATAGACGTGTGTCCTGCGGCCCCGTCGCTCCCCGCACTACCTACCGAGCAGGGGCGGGACTGTTTGAGATGGAAACACTTCTATTACCCAGGTGGCCTGCCCTAAGTTTGTAATTTTATGTCGGGTTGAAGAATCAAAACATAGGCCTATGGACACTAGTGATTGGAAGCCTGATGCCACGTTTGCTGGGTGCTTCAGGGTGAACACTTTGGTCCCCGCATTGCTCACCTTTCTGCACGCCTGGAAGGGGGACAACATATTCCGTGACACTGGGGGAGAGAAAACGGCCTTTCCCTTTTAGTTCAGTCATCGCACCTGCTCGGAGTGAAAACGGTCCGTCCAGGCACCGGGCCCCCAGCCCGTCTCTAAGGTCCGCGTGGTGAGCTGCTCAGATCCTGCCTTCACATCGAACCGCACAGCTTCGGCGATGGAACTAGGCCATTTTGCCACCCTTCGTGTGCATATTCAACTCAGAAAATAAAATACAAGACACGCACCTTTGAATTGGTGAGAAGTGGGGCTGAGGTGTTGCTGAGTGGACGGAGGGCGGCGCCCTGCGGGGCTGGCGGGAGCACCGCGGCGGGGCCTGGGCAGCTGACGGAGGTCATGCCCTCTGGGGGCCTCAAATCCTTTCAAAGTCGGCCTGCGTGTTCCTTCTCTGAAGTGAGGTTTCAAATTAAAGTCGCGTACTTTAAGGTCACAGCTTTATCTTCATTTCCTCTTTGGTGTCTTGTCTATTTGAAGGAAGATTTCTTTCCAGTTTTATAAAAGCTGATTTAAAAACCAAGAGCCAGGCTTTTGTTTGGATACTGTTCAGAGACTGCCCTTGAACTAACACTTGCCCTGTCCGTCAACATCAAGTCAGATTTAACAACCATAATTTCCTCCGAAATGAGAAGTGTGGGGAACTTGTGACTATGTAAGAATTACTCAAATACAAGCTTTCATCTTTTCAAAATGCCCTGTCCCTCCACCTGATGGTTTCCATTCTTCAAAGATCCCAGCTCACCCCGCCCACTTCCCTCCTGCTGAGGGCAGGACCCGGCTGATCCATCGCCTCCTTCCTGTGCAGGCCCTGGGCGCGCTGGGCCCCTCATCGCCATGCTGCTCAGCCAGCGCATCGTGGGAATGAGTGCCCATCGGTCACAGCCACCGCCCGCTCTGAAAGACCAACACCCGCTGTGCCTGTCCCTGAGGGGAAGCCGTCAGATTTACCTCCCGCCCTCGCTGCACCGCGGACTCCGCAGGCACTGGCTGAGCGCCAGGGCGGTGAGGTGGTGGCTACAAACAAGACCACAGGGAACCCTGCACAAAGCGCGCCACCTGGAGAAGGTAAATGGAAGACTTCAACTGTAGCGTCCGGTCAGGGCCCGGGGCCACGCCACCCAGGGGCCTGGGGAGGGACTGGTGACCGGAGGCTTCCGAGGTGAGTGGGCATTCTCCAGAAAGGCAGCTGGTGCAGGGCAGAGGCGGGCGCAGGGGGGAGGCGGGCGCAGGGGGGAGACGGGCGCAGGGGGGAGGCGGGCGCAGTGGGGAGGCTGGTGCAGGGTGGTCCAGGTGGAGTCGAAACCTGTGCAGAGACCTGGCAGGACAGGCCTGGGGGAGTGTCCGCTGACATGGGCCTGGCCTCAGTGTGGAGAAGGGGTGGCACGTGCTGGTGCCGTGGGAGAAGGAGGGGAGCAGCTGGCCACGGGCCTCTCAGGCGTTTGTGCTACGACCCTGAGGGGCGTTGTGCAGACTTGCAATTCCATCTGGAGGAGAATTTGGGGTGAGGCCAGTCAGGACGTTATTCCGGTGGAACCGGGGAGTGAGGCGTGAGCTGCAGCCCTGCGCAGGGGGGGATGGGAGGTGAGGCGGGAGCAGAGGAGGCCGGGGCTGTGCAGGTACGTGTGGGAGGGAGAGCCCTTCTGCCTGCGTGTCTGTGTGGAAGGCAGAGGCAAGGGAGAGAGGCGCCCAGGTCACGGGTCTAAGGAGAAGCTGCCGACAGGCCTGGGCTAGACACGCACAGCACGGACTTCTCAGGACGGTCCCCGTGGGCGGCAGCCACGCGGGCTCGGGGCAGTGCTGCCCTGGACGCTCGAAGGTGCCGGTGGGCGGCAGGGCAGGGAGCCGGCGAGAGCGCAGGGGGAAGGCAGGTGTGGGAACGGGAGCTGTGGCTGAGGGCTGGACAGCTGCCTTCCAGGCGCTGAGGCACCAGGTGGGACACTGAGAACTGTAACACACTAGGAGTAACGCACTAGGAGTGTCATGGAAACGCCCAGGACTGCATCGGAATTTTACAATCCAAGGTCTCAGGAAAATGACCACTTTGCATAGTGCACACATATCCAACCAGCTCAAAATGTGCCTTCCAAAACCTCTGCTATTATTGTCTGTAATCTTAAAATAGCCTCAGGGACTATGGCCTGAGAAAGCTCTTAATTGTTCTGATAATTTGCATTTTGACTCTGAGAAACTCTTAACTAAAATACAAAACCAAACCCGTTCCCTGGGATCTGAGAGCACAGGGAGAGGGTGCGTTTGGGGTGCTCTCCCCTTAAGCCTGGGACACGGGTGGAAGTCAGGAGGTGTCTGTAAGGCAGAGACGCTCTAACGGGGGGGCGGGGGGGGGGAGGACGCTCTGTGGGGCTCGCGAGGCTATTCGTGCGATGACTCAGCCGGACGTCAGGGAGCAAGGTCACGAGAAGGACCTGCAGGCCGGCCCGCTCGCCCCGATCCCGCTAGACTCGCTCCTCGCCGCGGCACCTCCTTACCAGATCACCTTGAAGGACAGAGGGAACCTCACAACCACCTTACCTGTCACCTGTTCCCCCACGACCCAACATGACGCTCTCGTGTTCGCCCGTGGCCCCCAGGGGTGAGGGCTGCACGGTGCACAGGGAGGAGCAGGCCGGCAGCCTTGGAGGAGGCCCGTCCCTCCCGACCCTCCTGACACACACAGGGCCCTGGTCCGCTGTGTGGGAGGAGCGCATTGCAAGAGGCTTGAATGAGCTCACTTCCTGTCTCTTCCACCTGCTCAACACAGAGGGTTCTATCACATGAGGTCAGAACTGACACAAAAACATGCGTGAATGTACTCTTAAATGCCCGCTGTATGGATGAGAAATATATATATGCTTGCACATACATTTGCGTATTTGTAAATAAACACATTTGAAGGGCAATGGGGGATGAGGCAGGTGTGGGGCCGTGGGAAGCCCGTGGGAGCAGAAGGGCGGGGTGTCCTGCAGGAGCTGCTCCAAGACGTCCCTGCCGGCCCTGGGGCTGAGCTTGGGCAGTAGATCCCTTCCGTGCCTCCGCTCACCCCTCTGACACCGGACTTAGACTCTGCGACGCCCCCTCTCTGCCAGGTCTGCACCAGCGGGGATGAGCCACGTGCCAGCCGGGTCTGGGTGTCCATCGTGGCACCGGGACCTGCTGCCCGACAGGATGGAGCTCACAGTGGTTTCAGACGTTGGTTCCACGCTGGGGACACATGTGAAGGTGCTCGGCATTTAACAATGTCTTCTTCATTAAAGCACCACTGAGCCAGAGTGGATTTTAAAGTTTAATTTTATTAGGTTTAATAGCAACACATTTGATATCGTGGCCAAATGATGCACAAAAATAAGAAAACTTCTCACAAACGTATTCCCCGCCGCCAGGAGAGGCCCGCCTGGGCCGCCACGGGCCTGCCCGCCCTCCTGGGCCGGAGCCGGTGGTGGCCTCAGTCCGGCCGCCTGTCCCTGAAGCAGCAGGTGGCACAGGGGAGCGCCCTGTCGCTGTGGCACGGAGAGCCATCTCCCAAGCCATGCCCTTGAGTGCAGTGCAGGGCAATGCAAAGGGAGCTCGGCGCACTGACTCGGCAGCGTCCCGGAGCAGCACAAGGCGACGCCACAGCACAGCCCCGCACGGGAGCCCTGGGCAGGGAGCCGCCTGCGATGGCCTGAACATGGACACTTCAGCGCTCAGTGCTCAATGCTCTCCTCCTCAAAGGACCCCATCCCCGCATTTCAGACAGGAAGTCTGTGCCACCCGGTACAAGGGTGGGTGTCACCAACCTTCCATCCTTGTTAATGTGAACCAGTAGGTCTAGTTGTGTAACTTACGTTTCAACAATTAGGAGGCTAACGGAGTATCAACTGCTGGGTAACAAATTACCCCCAAAGTCAGTAGCTTAGAGCAGTAAGATTTCTATTCTTTCCATTTCATGGAAACAGGTAGAGGGGAGCAGGGCTGTGGTCATGGGGGCTGTGGTCATGGGGGCTGTGGTCATGGGGACTGTGGTCATGGGGACTGCGGTCATGGAGACTGTGGTCATGGGGACTGCGGTCATGGGGGGCTGTGTTCATGGGGACTGTGGTCATGGGGACTGCGGTCATGGGGGGCTCTGGTCATGGGGACTGTGGTCATGGGGGGCTGTGTTCATGGGGACTGCGGTCATGGGGGGCTGTGGTCATGGGGACTGTGGTCATCACAAGGGCTTTCTAGGGGGCGGCCCCTTCCAAGCACCGGCAGTGGTGGCTGGCAGCTCATGTTTCTGCCCCTGGGCCTCCCTGCAGGCTGACCTAACCATGGAAATATCCATCGTTCCTGCCATTTCTGCCAGAACCGAGGCCCCAGGCCCCAGGCCTGAGGAAGGGAGAGAAGGACAAGGGTGAGCGGTCAAGAGCTCTTGCTCCTGAGCAGAGAGCAGCTTTCCCTGCACCTGGCTACGTGTGTGTGTGTGTGTGTGTGTGTGTGTGTGTGTGTCCCAGACTTACCCCTTACAATACTTATATTTTCAAGTTTATCTTTTATGTCGTCTGAATTTAATGCCATATGCAGACCTTCCCCATTCTCAGAAAGCTTTCAAAAAATTTAACCCTAGCAATGATTCATACATTTTTATGGATTGTTTCCATATTTTACCCACTTGAGCAATTGGACAGTACAGAGAATGAGGTCGGGCTTTGTTTTATTTATCTCACCCATGACCGAGCCAGTCGTCTCAAACTATTTGCTGAATAAATCTGCTTCCGTGCCCATAGTGCAAGCATCACCCTGCTCTGCTGCTTCTTAGGAAACAGGTATGACACAGCTGGTTTTGGAAGAGCCTCTAACTCTGCACATGACCAGGTCATCACTCTAAACCTTCCCAAGGACCCGGGCTCAGGCCTCGTGGCTGCTCCTGAGCTGCACTTCCCAACCACGAACGCCCTGGAGCTGGGCAGTGTGCAGGCCTCCATGGTCAGGTGAGAAGCTCTTGATAAGAAAATTAAGGTGACTTGACTGTCTGGATTCTCGCCGCTGCCCACCCCCCTCCCCTTAGCCAGCGCTGCTCTGACGCCAATCACAGTGACTGCAAAAGAAACCCCCTTCCTCCCGACCCCCAGAACCCTCCCACATCCAACCTCTCTTCCTGCAGAAACTGTCATTCACAGCTTGTATTGTGTCTGCAGGGATGGGATGGGCGGAGGCGGCACAATTGGTCTCATAGTTTCTTGGTGTGTCTGGGTCTCCCGCCTGCTCTCAGAGGCAAAGACTACTTGGTACTGACCGTATTGTTTTCAGCTTCTTCTGAAATCTGAGACTTAAAGAGATCTCTTTGTTGTCCAAGGAAACTAGTTTGTCTGTATGTTTCTTACTAGAGGCCTGGTGTACGAATTCATGCACCAGTGGGGTCCCTTGGCTTGGCCTGTGGGGATCAGGTTGAAACCAGCTCTCTGACATCCCCCGAGGGGTCCTGGATTGTGAGAGGGCACAGACCAGGCTGAAGGACCCCACTGGTGCATGATTGGGGCTAGGGAGAGACATGGGAGATGGTCAGCTGGGGAGGGAGCACGGGAGGGCTCCAGGGCGTGTCTGGCCCATCTCGCTCAGTCCTCATCAACCAGACCCCAGCAGCAAGCTCACCTACCAGTTGGAGCATCTGCCCCCTGGTGGTCAGTGCATGTCATAGCGACTGGTCAACCAGTTGACTGTGTGCCCCCTGCCTGTTGGTCAGTGCACGTCACAGTGAGCGGTTGAGCAGCCTTAGCATATCATTAGGATACTAGAGCCCTGGGGCACAAAATTAATGCATGGGGGCGGGGGGATCCCCTCAGCCCAGCCTGTACCCTCTCCAATCTGGGACCCCTCGGGGGATGTCTGACTGCCAGTTTAGGCCCGATCCCAGGGATCGGGCCTAAACTGGCAGTCAGACATCCCTCTCAC
The DNA here is from genome assembly GCF_951640355.1 of Cnephaeus nilssonii. NCBI lineage: Eukaryota > Metazoa > Chordata > Mammalia > Chiroptera > Vespertilionidae > Cnephaeus > Cnephaeus nilssonii. The sequence continues at coordinate 55,039,568 of NC_137089.1, read as the reverse complement.
AATCCTGGACTGCTGACTCCTAATTGCTCACCTGCCTACCTGCCTGGTTGTCCCTAACTGTGGTCATGGGGACTGTGGTCATGGGGACCCCCTGCTGGCCTGGTCGTCCCCAACTGTCCCCCCACCAACCTAGTCACCCCTCACTGCCCCCCACCAGCCTAATCTCCCCCAACTGCTCCCTCCTGCCAGCCCAATCGCCCCCAGCTGCCTTCCCCTGCTGCTCGGTCACCCCTAACTGCTCTTTCCTGCCAGCCTGGTCGCCACCAACTGCCCTCGATTGCAGACCTGATCGCCCCCAACTGCCCTCCCCTGCTGGCCTGGTCTCCCCCAACTGCCCTTCCCTGCCAGCCTGGTTGCCTCCAACTGCCCTCCCCTGCAGGCCTGGTCACTCTCAACTGCCCTCCCCTGATGGCCTGATCGCTCACAACTGCCCTCCCCTGCTGGCCATCTTGTGGCAGTCATCTTGTGGTGGCCATCTTGTGATGATGTGAGGGCAGCCATCTGTGATGACATGAGGGCTTTTATTAGTATAGATGGGTTGAATGGCTGACCAGTCTACTGGACACTTAGCATATTAGGCTTTTATTATATAGGAAAAGAGGCCCAGTGCACAAAATTCATGCATGGTGGGGGGGTGTCCCTCAGCCCAGCCTGAACCCTCTCCAATCTGGGACCCCTCGAGGGATGTCCGACTGCCTGTTTAGGCCCAATCCTACTGGTGGGATCGGGCCGAAACGGGCAGTCGGCCATCCCTCTCACAATCCAGGACTGCTGGCTCCCAACCGCTCACCTGTCTGCTTTCCTGATTGCCCCTAACCGCTTCTGCCTGCCAGCCTGATCACCCCCTAACCACTTCCCTGCCAGCCTGATTTATCTAACTGCTCCCCTGTCAGCCTGATTGCCCCTAACTGCCCTCCCCTGCAGGCCTGGTCACCCCTAACTGCCATCCTCTACAGGTCTGGTCCCCCCCAACTGCCCTCCTCTGCCGGCCTGGTCACCCCTAACTGCCCTCCCCTACAGGCTTGGTCACTTCTAAGTGCCCTCTCCTGCTGGCCTGATAGCCCACAACTGCCCTCCCTTGCAGACTTGGTCCCTCCCAACAGCCCTCCCTTGCTGGCCATCTTGTGGTGTCCATCTTGTGTCCACATAGGGGCAGCCATCTTGTGTGTTGGAGTGATGGTCAATTTGCATATTACTCTTTTATTAGATAGGATACCTGCCTTGTCACATGGACCTGCTTTCTGGTGTGAACATTCATTTTACCTGTTTGACTGCCACCTGCTGAGCTCCGGGCCTCACGGAGGTGCGGTCAGAGGCTGTGCAGGACTGCACATGCCAGGTCCACGAGAAGCACTTTCTGAAATAAATCACGATGCCTTAGTGGCCTGTATTGTCTGTTACTGAAAAGTGATCTTTGTTTGTTTGTTAATCCTCACCTGAGGATACTTTTCCATTGATTTTTAAAGAGAGTGGAAGGGACGGGGAAGGGGGAGGAAGAGAGAGAGAAGCATTGTTGTGAGAGACCCCTGGATTGGGTACCTCCTGCACTTGCCCCAACTGTGGCCTGGTATTGAACCTGTAACCCAGGTACATGCTCTTGACTGGGAATCACACCTGAGACCCTTCAGTAGCTGGTTGACACTCTAACCACTGAACCATGCTGGCCAGGGTGGAAAGCCATCTTTTTATACTGAGCAAGCATGTTTGTCTGGTGCTTAAGTCATGTCCATTTCAGCTAGAAATGCTTTGTGTTAGAATAACAGGGGGTTTAGGTCATATTTGGAGACACTCATCTCTTTGTGGCTAAAACCATCGTGGTTTGCTGATTTTAGATGCTACTGGCAACGTGGTGGGGTCCCCAGAGGCTGTGCGGGGCAGCAGACGCAGCATGTGAATGATATGTAGTCGCCTGAGATGACGTTTCCGTGTTCCTCCAGGCGTGTGTCTGTGTGTGGCAGGACTGTCACCTGGGTGTGCATCCTCACTTCATGTGAGTGCTATGTTGTCACTAAATATACATCTTAGCAATCCAATCCAATGGCTTCACAAAGCTGACTGTAGTACCAGTCCCTGATTCTTAACAACTTAAGCTCTTTCCAAACCTTTGTTGTTGTAAAAATCTTACCCGGAAGACCTGCGCCCAGGTCTGCGTGTGTGTGTGTGTGTGTGTGTGTGTGTGTGCGCGCGCACGTGCACACACACACACACACACACACACAGACTGATATGCCGCAGCACAGTGGGGCTGTAGGTACTTCACTGCTCTATCCTAATAATAAAAGCCCAGGGTTGTAATTTGTAACGATCGACCACGACCAAAGGCTGACCAACCGGAAGTCAGTGCTGGGTTGCTGTGGTGACCTTCACAACCGCTGCCACATGCTGTGGGCTCCACTGGTCGGCTCCCCCCAGACCATAGGAGACTGGCGAGCTGCAGCTGGTGGAAAGCAGTGAGCCCAGGCCCAGCCGCCCCGTGATCACAGGGTGAACAGGCCAGGCTGAGCCGCCCTGCGATCACAGGGTGAACAGGCCAGGCCGAGCCGCCCTGCGATCACAGGGTGAACAGGCCAGGCCGAGCTGATCCATGATCATATGGCGAACAGGCCAGGCCCAGCCACTCCGCGATCATGGGGCAAACAGGCCAGGTCGAGCCTGGCCAAGCTGCCCCGCAATCCCAGGCGAAGAAGCCGCTCTACTGACCAACCTGCGCTAGGGACCTGTTCAGGCACGTGGTGTGGAGTCCGGAGCCTCTAGCCTGCAGCCATGGGAAGTCTCCCTCTCCCCAGAGTTAGGAGCTTGAACCCAGGTCTACCCAGCGGCATGGTCCTGACTGCGGGGGTGAGTTCCTGCAGGCTGGGGTTGATCCCCACGCATTAGCAGTAGGAGACCAGTGCCTTTGTTATTGCTGTGTGTCCGGATTTTAATTGGACAAATGCCCGGCGTCCTGGGCACCAGCTTAGCAAAATCTTTTAGGAATAGAATTCTGTCTGGGTTTCCTCAAATTCCCTCAGCCCTTACTCACCCCTCTGTAAAGGCTCAGAACAAGTGAGGCCCTTAAATAAAAATCAGAGGTCTCCAGCAACGGTGGGCCTCTCTCATCACAGTCATTTGGACTGGATGGCATTTGAGTATTTATCTAGGCACCATGACAGAGAAACACAAGCTCAAGTCATGATCTCTGCCCTTAAAAAATTCACAATCTTATTAGAGCGAGTGGATGATAAAAGCGCAGTAATAACATCATAATGTAAGGCAACAATACAGAGAAGAACAGAGGCAATTGCTAGGATGATTTTCCAATAATTAGTACAAAGAGTATGTGCTGTGAATTAAATAAAAAAATATGTGTGGAAGTAGCTGCTTCATGATTATGGCATCCCTTCCTATTTTAAAGGAAGCTGAGTTCCATGTGAACTGTGAACTATGCTATGATATCTGAGGCACAGGACAAGGGAGGCCCTAAGTGTACTATGCTTTGATATTTGAGCCATTCTTTATTGTTCAATGTGATTTATTTCTGTACACCCCAGTTTTATCATGTTAAATTACTAGGATAATACATCTTGCTATAAAATATTACTAGAAGATCAAATGATCAGGTGACATTTATTGTTATTTTCTATAAATAAACACAATCTCTGGTATGCTAAAGTGATAGGTATTATAGAAATATCCAGATAGGGAGACCTACAGGCTTGATTACAAGTGAGGTTTACTATCACAACCTAAATTTATTGATTAAAAAGAAAAAGCAGGAAGCCAACTGGAAACTGAACCAAATATAAGCCCTTGAAGGGCAAATGTAAATTGGATAAGCTTTGCTATTACAAGAGCAAGAAGAAAAAATTCAGATGCAAGAATGAAAACCACATTGTATCCACTCTAAGTAGCTGTTAAAGAAAAAGAATGGCATACTATGACAATACTTAATACAGATTGTAAAGAGATTTGTTTAAAGTGGATTTTCTAGAGTAGGTGATATTTTAGTTAATTTTTTTAAAATGTGAAGAGGTTAGCTAGATAAGAAAAAGGTGTAGGGATCTCGGATTGCAGAGGGTGCAGGAGGGGCTGCAGGACCCCCCTCTGTGCATGAATTCTGTGCACCGGGCCTCTGGTTTGTTTATATGAAGCCCACCCCTCCTTCTGGCCCCACCATCAGTCTCTCTTCACCCTACACCTGATGCTCTTTGTCTGAGGCCACTGCGTGGCCTTGTTTAACCCTCCTCGCTGGTCCCCTGTCGCCTGTGGAAGCGTCAGAGCATGGCTCCCCAGTGTGGCCCCCCTCCCACTAGGGCCTCCGGACCTCACCTGCCTGCCTGGCCTTTCTCCAAATGCCAGGGCGCACCTAAGGCTTTCATGCCTGACCGTGGGCGTCCTCCATCTATGCTCCACCACCCCACTTCCCCACACACAGGGGGATGTGGCCACTTCCTGGGGAAGTTGAGTCATGCTTTGCCGTCACTTCAGCGTTTCATTTCAATGGACGTGGCTCGGCGAGGGATGAGCGATGGGAGTGGGCGGTGCCCACGGAGGCTGGTGCCGGAGGGCGCCCGCTGCATCTGGGCCGTGGCCACAGGAATCTGTGCCCACGGTGCACTGCGCCTGCTGAGCTCTGCAGTCTCCTTCTCTGGAAAGCAGTAACTATTGATTATAGGTTAAAGGCAATTAAAATAATGGACCTGCTGCTGGCAGCCGTGCCAGGCAGTTCTTGGCACGGGCGGCACTCACTGCATAAGCGATGACTGTCCAGTTGAAGGAGCAAACCCGTTTTCCAGGAAAAGCATTTCATGTGCCCTTGCCAAGACAGGCCGTGTTCAATCCATGGGTTAGCACTTACAAATAAGACCCGAGGCGGAAGATGTAGTGTGTAAAGCGAGAAGATGGCGAGGAGCTCAGGCGGAGGGCAGCTGAGGTATTACTAGGTGGAGATAGTGAGGAAAATGACGAGACTGTAGCACAGACACCCTAGAAACGCTTGCCAACACAATAGAGAATGACTCAACGCCAAATGAAATTGTGAAAACATGAACGTACAGCCCGGCTGGTGTGGCTCAGTGGTTGAGTGTCGACCTATGAACCAGGAGATCAATGTTTGATTCCTGGTCAGGGCACATGCCCAGGTTGCGAGCTCGATTCCTAGTGAGGGGCGTGCAGGAGGCAGCCCATCAATGATTCTCTCTCATCATTGATGTTTCTATCTCTCTCCCTGTCCCTTCCTCTCTGAAATCATTAAAATATGTTTAAACTACAACAACATGAAGATACATGAGTTCATAATGGCATGAAAAAAGAGAACCTCCACGTCACTTTGGAGGGTTTTGGGACTCTGGTCAACAGAAAGCCCCACACTTACCCGCAGCGGCTCACACCTCGGAGCTGACCGCTCACTGACACGTCAACAGTCCTCTCCAGGGTGAAGGCTGACTAGGAAGTGAAGGAAGAATAGAATCAAAGGCTCTTTGAAAACCTAGGGTGCAATGACTGTAGGTAACAGTCACCGGTGACGCTGACCGACGCTGACCTGTCTGTAAGTGAGTGACACAATCCCAATGACTCGCCCAGCAGCTGACTTCACAAAGGGGCCACCCCCACACACTGGGGGGCTCCTGACATGCACAATTGGAAAAGCACAGCACCCCTTACAAGCTGTGCCTGCCCCAGACAACCAGCGCCTCTGGGTTCAACTACAAGTTTATAGGAAACACGGGAGAGGAACCTTTTAAGTCACATCCTGGGGTGCACACAACAAAATGGGAGGGGATTTACATGGAAAGGCACCCGGTCTCTTCAGTAGATGGGAATCAAACTGTGAAGGAAAAGAGGGGTGGTCTATGTCATAACAGCCAGGAGGACATGCCCACGAGACACAGTGCCTGGCCCATGTCTCACCGTGCTTAGCAGACACTGAGAAATGGTAGTTTTCAATGAGAGTCACAGCAGTAAGCTATTTCCCTGGTACTTTTAATTGATTGAATAACTAATGTTTACTATTCTTTACATTGCCTTGTGGAGAAAGGTATACTGCAGGCACATGGCAGCTAGGTAAATGTCCTAACATGGACCTCACATTTATCATGTCTAAAATGAGGGTTTGGGGCAGGTTATTCATAGCAGTGTTTTGCAAACTTTGTTTTTTGATGGCAGCCTAGAGTAGAAAATAATTCTCCTTCTGCACACACAAATGCACATGCACATACTCATACAATACCCACAATAATACCAAGTAACCAGTGTAGCATTTATAGTTGTCATAGATATTATAATTCAATTTCTCTCTTTTATTCTTCTTTATAAAAGTGATTTCTGTGATGCCATGAATTGCTTCCTTTTGCCCTAATGCATTCAACCCACTCTTAAAATTTACCACACATTCAGAATAGTGTCAATAATTCTTGTATTTTTTTAGTCAAATCAGTTTAGGAATATTTATAAATAGCAGAATATGTGCTTATCAAAAGAATAAAGTAAACATAAATACAATAAATTAGTTTTGCTATAGAGTTTAATCCATCAAGGAAATGTAAAAGAAATTACTCAGAAACAGAAAAATACCTGGATTACAAAATCAGGGGGAAAATTAAAACAATATCCAAATCTAATCATTTATTTAGCAAACATTAAGATAATCAATTCACCATTGACACAATAAACATGTGAAGGTTACACAAAATGAAACATTTAGAAGTAAAAAGTAACCATAGCAATCAATACAAATCTATTTTGCAATTATTTTGAAAAACAATGTAGTTTTATAACAACTGAAATGGGTGTGTTAGAGAAATATAAACTCTATACTGAAATTTTTTTATGTTTATAAGCTCATTCCACTTAACTATATATTGAACTTTTTATGTCAATTAATGTTAATGTTTATTATTTAAAAACTAGAGGCCTGGTGCATGAAATTCGTGCATGGGGTGGGGGGTGTCCCTCAGCCTGGCCTGCACCCCTCCAATCAGGGACCCCTCGGGGGATGTCTGACTGCCAGGGATTGGGCCTAAACCGGCAGTCGGACATCCCTCTCACCATCCGGGACTGCTGGCTCCTAACTACTCACCTGCCTGCCTTATTGTCCCCTAACTGCCCCCCTGCCAGCCAGCCTGATCGCCTCCTAACTGCCCCCCTGTCGGCCTGGTTGCCCCCTAACTGTATGGAAGGAAGTTGATGTCTGGAAGATGTCCAGTCACAGGGTCTAATTGTCTAATTAGCTTATTATACTTTTATTAGTATAGACTAGAGGCCCGTGCATGGATTCATGCATTGGTGGGGTCCCTCTGCCTGGCCTGTGGGGATCGGGCCAAAACTGAAACTGGCTCCCTGATATCCCCCGAGGGGTCCTGGATTGCAAGAGGGTGATTCTTGGGTGATGCACCCTGGAATCGGTCTTCCTCCTCTCTGGTTCTGGGTGCATCACCCGAGAACCACAGCTGCCAAGTCATCGCAGCTCAGCAGCTCCTGCGTTGAGCGTCTGTCCTCTGGTGGTCAGTGCACATCATAGCTACTGGTCAGACAGGTGAACGGTCGGCCGGTTGGCTGGTCACTTAGGCTTTTATATATAGAGATAGGATGATATTACATTCACAGATGGTCAAGTATCTATTTAATCAATTTCTTCTATTGGAAATTTAATTTGGTCCCAGATCTTTGCTTTTATGTTATAACAGTCAAACATTTCTGTGGGAAATATGGACATGAACTCCTGGGTCAGAGGGCACATGCTTTTAAGGCTAATTGTGTATAGAACCAGATCCGCTCTGAAGAAAGGCTTTTCTAACATAAATTGCCCCAAGCCGAACATGAGGATGGTAGTTTTTGGGCACCTTCATGGTATTGCAGAGCATTTTTAAAATGTTTTACCAATTTCATGTCTAATCCCCATCCTGTATTTTACCTTTGTATTTGATTTTATATTTATAAATTTTTTCTGTGTTATTCAAACCAGCCAGATGCCAGGCCCCTTCTTATCGCTTGGACCCTGGTGGTCTGCCTTCAAGCATCCCCAGGCCCAACTGGGCTCTGAATTGTCTCCTGGCGGTTACGTTGTGTCTTGGGTGATATGCTACCTCATGGTTGCTGATTTCCTCTACTAGTCTGTAAGCTCACCGAGAGTGAAGGAGTTTCTTTAATCAGTTATTTTAAACTGTTAATGTGCTGTAAAATCTTTTGAGTGAATAAATTTCAGATGAGTTTTGAGACTAAAATTTAGTCACAAAAAATTCTGAAACCAAATTCTCTATTTTAAGGATAAAATTCAGCAGCTAAAAAAGAATTGAAATACTTCTTACATAAGAAATCCAGAAAACCCACATCCAGATCCTCTCCTTCTGAGGCCGTCGGTAGAGGAACAGGCAGCATGAGGCTTTCCCGCCCGGGCCGCACAGTGGGGTCCGTCCCCTGAGCGCCTGTGTCAGTCCAATGAGCCATGGTTAAGTTTCTCTCGTGGCCTCGGAACAAGAGAACCTGTGGGGAATGTTTTAAAATGCTGGCTTGTTTCCTTTATGGTACTTATTTTTCTCAGAGCATCTTGCCTCGTTAATTTATCTCGGTGCTGCTGGCTAAGACACAGTGATGCAAAAACACATTTAATGTTTATTAACATACAGTCTGCACTACAGTATTCTTTGCAAAAGTGAGTGAATGGAGGAAATGACGGATGCGGACTGATTTCGTTTTTAAAGGGGTGTGGCTTTCTGAGTCTTTGCAAGGAGCAGTACCCATCGGATATCCTTCCTCCAAAAACATCCTTGTAGGCCGCTCAGAGCCCCGGAAGGGTTCCTGCGGTGCTGCTGCGCTGGGATCTGAGGGTGATGGTCGGGGTGGAGAGGAAGGTAATGTGCCGTATTTTCTGCAAGGACGGAAACTTGATTTGTGTTTCTCCTCTGTGTCTGTCGCTTGCTGCTTTCCCTCTGGTGTATCTTCCAAGCGGATTCTAACCACAAGCACAGAGACACCCCTTTGCAAATTGCTGTCACAGAGCAGCCATCACATCGGCGGTAGCGCAGCTGCTGGAAATGCAGGTTGCCACAAAGTTATCACTGTGTTAATTACATTTAAATTAGATACTTATAAATATGCAAACAACACACATATAGCTATGTAATAATTAATATGCACAATTAGCTCTTAGGTGTTAGTTTCCTAACAGAGCTCAGCTAGAATCCAGAACCTGGGGGTGGTGTAAAAACCTGTGACTTAAATGTACTTTATTAAATACTTGATGAAAGAAAATGCTACTGAATTTTCTCTTTTGCTCCTTTGGGGGGCATTCCTAACGTGTGTGGAGCTCGAGTCGTGGGCACATTTCATGTTCGTGAGAGGCCTGAGTGGAGAGAGAAGGCGAGTGGTTTTGCCTCGGAGCCCGTGGATGAGGCAGCTCTCTGCCCTGGCCTTGGTCCATTCCCCCCTTCACAACATGGGAACTGTCACCCCAAGGGTTTGCCCTGATCAAGTGACCTTACGATGTAATGTGTAATGGAGGCAGTGGTGCAGAGCTCACATATGTGAACATGTAACAGCAGTGGACGGGGTAAGCCAGTGACCACTGACCGGCAGCCACAAGACCACAGTGGCCAAGAGACCAACCACAGTTGACCAATCACCTCTCTGGCTTTGGGGCCAGTTCCACGAAGGAGAGTGTCCTCAGAACAGGCGAGTGATGGCGCTCTTGTCACCCCTCCCAGGAAGCGCTGGTCACGGAGGAACACGTGTCTTGCAGCATATGATTTGATTGGAGGTGAGATGGGTCAGCTCTCGAAATCCATGTGACTTGGCATGTCCCATAAGCGATAGGTGACATGGGCCTGCAGGTGAGGATCAGAGCAGAACGGGACACTTTGCGATAAAGGCTCGTGTCTTATTACAAATCCATGGAGCCATGTCATCTCCAGCCAAGTCATAAAATAACGCACGTCTCCCGTGGAGAAACTGAAAACCGACCACGCAGTAACATACGGCTGGGACTAACGTCTGTTACAGAGTCGTACTGTAGCCATGACTGCAGGACTCGAGAACACACCCCGTCACTTCATAATTCCTTGTCGTTCAGTTCAATGGGACGTTCATAAAAGTGTGTAGACTATTTGTTAGCATAATTTCAGGTGCTAATTTCTTACTTCTAAATATTAACTAATTTTCAACTCTAAGAGAAAATCTTCCTTTAATGTATACTTAGCAGAAATCACCTCATCCCAACCTTCCCATCCCAGCGGCCCTTCTGCCAGAACAGCTTAAACAGTTATTTCACTCCCGAGCGCGGCACCCTGAGTGCGGGAGGTGTGGTTTGTTTCTGGGCATCTTCGGGGAAAGGCACTGCCTCCTGTCGGGATATTGTCAGGATCTCAGCTTATAGTCTATTGAATGCATTCTTAAAGGGGACAGTGCTCAGCCCAGATTTCAAAATCAAGTGACCAGGATGCCAAACCTTGATGGAATTCTAGCCCTCCATTGGCCGGGCACCCGTAGAGTAATTCCCACTCCCTACTTACTCTCTTTTTCAACATTTCTGGCTGATGTAGCTGAGTGTCTCCTATGAATCTGCACAGTGATGATGCTAACACTGGAGGTGGCACAGAAATAAATCCAACAGGTCAGTGTGAGCGTCGGATGCGTGTGTGTCTCTGGAATGAGATGCTCATACCAGGTCAAGCAGTGCACGCAGCCCCCTGCCCGGAGGACTGATGGTCAGTCCTGGGGCTGCGATCCCACACATTCCATCACATCAGGATGCACAATGAAGAAAATCATGGGATCTTTTTGATAATCTCTAATGAAAATTTAGCCAAAGTCATCATTATTTCATTTTTAAAATATGTATTTTAAAATTGATTTTAAAGAGAGCGAGAAGGGAGAGAGAGGAAAACATTGATTAGCTGCCTCCTGCATGTACCCACTGAGGATGGAGCCTGCAGCCTGGGCCTGTGCCCTGATCAGGAGCAAGCCTGCACTCTTTGGTGCATGGGCCAGAGCTTCTTTCACGTTTAAAACCTGAAATTATAGTTAAATGTGCAAAGCGGGGATAATCTCACTAATGCATGACTCGAACAATGATGTCTTTTAATACTACTATCCTATATAATAAAAGAGTAATATGCAAATTGACCGTCACTCCAACACACAAGATGGCCGCCCCCATGTGGTCAAAGATGGCTGCCCCCATGTGGACACAAGATGGCTGCCACAAGATGGCCAGCAGGGGAGGGCAGTTGTGGGTGATGAGGCCAGCAGGGGAGGGCAGTTGGGAGGGACCAGGCCTGCAAGGGAGGGCAGTTGTGGATGATCAGGCCTGCAGGGGAAGGCAGTTAGGAGTGACCAGGCTGGCAAGGGAGGGAAGTTAGGGGTGACCGGGCCAGCAGGGGAGGGCAGTTGGGGGTGACCAGGCCTGCAGGGGAGGACAGTTAGGGGCAACCAGGCTGGCAGGGAGGGCAGTTAGGGGTGACCAAGCCATCAGGGGAGGGCAGTTAGGGGCAATCGGGCCAGCAGGGGAGCAATTAGGTATCAATCAGGCTGGCAGAAATGGTTAGGGGCAATCAGGCAGGCAGGCAGGTGAGCAGTTGGGACCCAGCAGTCCTGGATTGTGAGAGGGATCCCAGATTGGAGAGGGTGCAGGCTGGACTGAGGGACACTCCCCCTCCCCCCCATGCATGAATTTCGTGCACTTGGCCTCTAGTCATATAATAATTTAGGGGAAGATACAGTCAGTGACATAGGATGAAATAAATGAGATATATGAACTGTTTTTTATAAATTAATAAAAGACTAGAGGCCCAGTGCATGAAATTCGTGCACAGTGGGGGGGTGTTCCTCAGCCGGGCCTGCACCCTCTCCAATCTGGGACCCCTCGAAGGATATCCTACTGCCGGTTTACAGGGATCGGGCCTAAACCAGCAGTCGGACATCCCTCTCGCAATCCGGGACTGCTGGCTCCTAACTGCTCACCTGCCTGCCTGCCTGCCTCATTGCCCCTAACCACTCTGCATGCTGGCCTGCTCGCCCCCAACTGCTCCCTGCCACTGGCCTGCTCCTCCCCAAATGCCCCCCCCCCCACCAGCCTGATCACCCCCAACTGCCCCCTATGCCTGTGTGCTTGCCCCTAACTGCCTCACCTCCTGGCCTGCTCACCCACACCTCCCCTCCCCATTGGCCTGCTCACCCCCAACTGCCCCCCTGCTGGTCTTCTCACTCCAAACTGCCCCCCCCCGCTGTTCTGATCACCTCCAACTGACCCCCACTGATGGCCTGCTTGCCCCCAACTGGCCCCCCTGCTGGTCTGCTTACCCCCAATGGCCCCGCACCCCACCAGCCTGATCACCCATAACTGCCGTCCCATCCTGGCCTGATCACCCACAATTGCCCTCCCCTCTTGGCCTCTAACTGCATCTGCCTCAGCCTCGCCATCATGGCTTTGTCCAGAAGAACATCCGGAAGGTCTCCCAGTCTAATTAGCATATTACCCTTTTATTAGTATAGATAGAGGCCTGGTGTACGGGTGTCCTGGATCAGGGTGGGGTTCCTGCTGGGGTGCCTGGCCAGCCTGGGTGAGGGGCTGAGGGCTGTTTGCAGTCTGGCCACGGCCCCCAGTGACCCAAGCTCCCAGCCCCTCCTTTTTTCTTTTTCTTTTTTCAGCGCCTCCTTAAGTGGAGGCCAGGCTGGCTGGAAGCAGGTATCTGGGATTTACTTATCTTGGTTGGGTTAATTTGCATACTCACTCATGATTGGCTGGTGGGCTGGGCTTGTGGGCATAGCAGAGGTACAGTCAATTTGCATGTTTCTCTTTTATTAGATAGGACTAGAGGCCCAGTGCACAAAATCCGTACATGGTGGGGGGATGTCCCTCAGTCCAGCCTGCACTCTCTCCAATCTGTGACCCCTCGAGGAATGTCCGAATGACCGTTTAGGCCTGATCCCGGTAGGCCATCCCTCTCACAATCCAGGATTCCTGGCTCCAAACCGCTCGCCTGCCTGCCTGCCTTCCTGATTGCCCCTAACTGCTTCTACATGCCAGTCTGATCACCCCCTAATCACTCCCCTGCCAGCCTGGTTGCCCCTAACTGCTCTCCCCTGAAGGCCTGGGTCCCCCCAAACTGCCCTTCCCCGCAAGCCCAGTCACCTCCAACTTCCATTCTCTGCTGGCCTGGTCACTCCTAACTGCCCTCCCCTGCAGACTTGATTGCCCCCAACTGCCCTCCCTGGCAGGCCGGGTGCCTCCCAACTGCCCTTCCCTGCTGGCCATCTTGTGGTGGGCATGTTGTGTCAACATGGGGGGAACCATCTTTGACCACATGGGGGCAGCCATCTTGTGTGTTGGAGTGATGGTCAATTTGCATATTACTCTTTTATTAGATAGGATAGTTTTTAACTTTACAAAGGTCATTTTTATATATAAAGGAGAAGGCATATATAAATAAATTGACCTACTCTGCTTTAATAAAATAAAAATATGTTCATCAAAAATACTATGAACAACATTTAAATTTAAAAACATATTTAAAACATTTACAATGAAGAAGACATTAATTTCCTTTCATATAGAAAGAACTTTACCAAGAGAAAAGGGGGAAAGAGCAATCCATCAATTCAAAAAGCAACATGTTCAGCAAACACTTTGGCAAGACTCCCGGGAAGCCACACAGGCTCCCAGCTCCGCTCCTGGGGCGAGGATGCTTGAACACCAGCTTAGCTAAAGAAGTGATTCAATGACCTTTGAGGTAGTTTTCAGAAACACAATCATCCCGCTTTCCCTGAGCACAGGGGTCTGTTTTTCCTGGCATTCTCTTTAACACCTTGGCCTGGCAGAGGTGTGGCCCTGATGGTGGGACGGACCCCCCTGCAGGGACAGCGCTGTCGGGGAGCGGTGGCGCCCCTCACCACAGGCTGCCTGTAACTAGCCCCAGGGCCTCGCTTTGCTCCCTCAGCTTTGGTGTCCGTCCCTAATCGGCCCTTTGACCCGTCGTCGTCCGAGCTGTTTTGTCCCCTGGCCACGGCATGTCCTGTGCGCCCAGGAAGGCGAGTGGGAGCCTGTGAGCAGCCATGGCCCATGCTCAGGCCTGCACCCCACCCGCCAGGCTCTGGGGCGCTGGCGTGCACTCAGGGAGCCTCATGCCTGGCATAGGTGCCCATCAAATTACTAATCATTTGCCTTCCAGCCATCGCTGCGCACTTTATAGGGCGTGATCGCCTCTCCCACCACCCCGGTGACCACGGTGCACCGCACACATGACCGCACCCCTCCATTCCAAGGGCTCTGGGAGCGTAGACAGAGCCTCCTGTGTGCCCCGCGGCTGTGACAGCGGCTGTCTCTGTGGCTGCTCAGCTGCTCCAGGACCTGGCTCTTCACAGCCCCTGCCCTCCCCTGCCCCTGCCCTCCTCTGCCCTCCCCTGCCCTGCCCTCCTCTACCCTCCCCTGCCCTGCCCTCCTCTACCCTCCCCTGCCCTCCTCTGCCCTCCTCTGCCCTCCCCTGCCCTGGCCTCCCCTGCCCTCCCCTGCCCTCCCCTGCCCTCCCCTGCCCTCCCCTGCCCTCCCCTGCCCCTGCCCCTGCCCTCCTCTGCCCTCCCCTGCCCTCCTCTGCCCTCCCCTGCCCTCCCCTGCCCTCCCCTGCCCTCCCCTGCCCTCCCCTGCCCCTGCCCTCCTCTGCCCTCCTCTGCCCTGCCCCTCCCCTGCCCTCCCCTGCCCTCCTCTGCCCTCCCCTGCCCTCCTCTGCCCTCCCCTGCCCTCCTCTGCCCTCCCCTGCCCCTGCCCTCCTCTGCCCTCCTCTGCCCCTGCCCCTGCCCTGGCCTCCCCAGCCCCTGCTCCTGGCCCTGCCCCTGCCCCTGGCCCTGCTAGATCAAGTGGGGCCTTTATGACTAACAGCAGGTCCGCAGCTGCTGGGGCCGGAAGGAGGGCCATTGGGCCTGGTGCCCACGGTTTTAAGTGAAGAGGCACAGTGTGCAGGCCCCGCACAGGCTCCCTGCGCCCCTAACAAGCGCCCTCACACATTCCTGGTTCCCAAAGTCGGAGCTGGCAGGTCCTCACAAGGCAGAGCAAGGTGCCCTCGGCACCTCTTCGCCTGGGTCACTCAGGCTGCTGCAGAGTCCGTTTCCCTGTCCATATCGCACTAGAGCCCCAAGTCCTGCTGTCCGTCTGCCAAGGTCACTCTCAGCTTGTAGGCGCCACCCCCTCCCAGGCTCAAGGTCTCGTCCATCTTCACAGTCAGTGTGGGTGGGACTCCTGCTCTGCCCTGAGCCCTGACCTCCATCTGCCCAGCTCCCCTCCCCCTCCTCCCCCTCCTTCCCTCTTTCTCTCCGCGCGTCTCTCCCCTTCTCTAACTCTCCCGGTCCTTTTCTCCCTCTCTCTCTCCCCCTCCCTCTCCCTCCTCCCTCTGCCTCTTTCCTCCCTTCCCCTCCCCTCCCTCTCCCCTCTCCCCTTTCCTCCTCTCCCCTCCCTCTCCTTTCCCCTCTCCTTCTCCTTCTCCCTCTCCCCTTCCCTCTCTCTCTCTCCTCCCCCTCTTCCTCTCCCTGTCCCCCACTATAATCAGTCAGTCACTGCCTTGCTGTGGGGCTACATCCATACAACATTTAGACAAATTTCCATCCTTGAGAAATCTTTTTATTTAATACTAGAGGCCCGGTGCACAAAATTCGTGCACGGAGGGGGGTTGTCCCTCAGCCCAGGCTGTACCCTCTCCAATCTGGGACCCCTCGAGGGATGTGGGATCGGGCCTAAACGGGCAGTCGGACATCACTCTCACAATCCAGGACTGCTGGCTCCCAACTGCTTGCCTGCCTGCCTTCCTGATTGCCCCTAACCGCTTCTGCCTGCCAGCCTGATCACCCCCTAACCACTTTGCTGCCAGCCTGTTTGCCCCCAACTTCCCTCCTTTGCCGGCCTGGTCACACCTAACTGCCCTCTCCTGCAGGGTTGATCACCTCCAACTGCCCTCCCTTGCAGGCCTGGTCCCTCTCAACTGCCCTCCCTTGCAGGCCTGGTCCCTCTCAACTGCCCTCCCTTGCAGGCCGGGTGCCTCCCAACTGCCCTCTCCTGCTGGCCATCTGTGGTGGCCATTTGTGTCCACATGGGGGCAGGATCTTTGACCACATGGGGGCAGCTATATTGTGTGTTGCAGTGATGATCAATCTGCATATTACTTTTTTATTGGATAGGATAGAGGCCTGGTACAGGAGTGGGGGCCAGCTGGTTTGCCCTGAAGGGCGTCCCGGATCAGGTGGGGGTTCCCTTGGGGCGTGGGGCAGCCTGAGCGAGGGGCCTGTGGTGATTTGCAGGCCGGCCACGACCCCTGGCAACCCAAGCAGAGGCCCTGGTATCTGGAATTTATTTTCCTTCTACAATTGAAACTTTGAGCCTGGAGAGGAGCCAAGCCTGGGGCTCCGTCCGAGGCCGGCAGCCATTTGTGTTGGGGTTATAATTGAAACTTTGTTGCCTTAAGCGGGTGAGCCTGGCCAGGGTGTGCGGAAAGCTTTGCTTCCCCTGTTGCTGGTGGCAACCCTGGCTTGCTCTCTCAAGCTCCATTCTGCCACCATTTGTTTGAATTTGTTTACCTTCTATAATTGAAACTTTGTAGCTTGAGTGGAGGCTTAGGCCTGCAACAGCTATGGAAAGCTTGGCTTCCTCTGTTACCTAGGAAACCTTGCTCTCTGTGGCTGTAGCCATCATGGGTTGGGTTAATTTGCATACTCGCTCTGATTGGATGGTGGGCGTGGCTTGTGGGCATGGTTTATGGGTGTGTCGGAGGTATGGTCAATTTGCATATTTGTCTATTATTAGATAGGACTAGTAGCCCGTTTGCACGAAGATTCGTGCAATAGACCTTCATTCACCTGGCTGCCTGCACCAGTTTTCTGCCGGCACCAGGGACCCAGGCCTTGGCTGTGGCCACCGCCTTCTGCCTTTTTCAGGGTCGGGGCTTGGCCCTGGGCGGTAGCCTTGGGCTCGGAGGCACCCAACATCCTTGCTAAGGATCGCAGGAGCCAACCCCCAGTGGTTTCCTGCGATCCGTGCAGGCTCCCCGCTGGTGCCCAAGGCCCGGAAAGCCTCGGCCCCTGGGACCCCCGGGAGGGGCGGGAGGGGCCCGGACACGCCCCCCCCGGGTGGCCGATCGCCCCCCGGGACCCCCGGGAGGGGCGGGAGGGGCGGGAGGGGCAGGGCCATGCCCTCCCAGGTGGACGATCAACCCCAGGAACCCCGGGAGGGGCGGGAGGGGCGGGAGGGGCCCGGACACGCCCCGCTAGGTGGCCGATCACCCCAGGCACCCCCGGGAGCGGCTGAATGGGCCCGGCTATGCCACCCTGGGGTGCCGATGGGCCCGGCCACGCCCCCCGGGGTGCCGATCGCCCCAGGCACCCTGGGGAGTGGCGGCATGGCCCCGGCCACGCCCCCCGGGGTGCCGGTTGCCCCAGGCACCCCCCGGAGCAGCGGCATGGGCCCGGCCACGCCCCCCCGGGGTGCTGATGGGCCCGGCCACGTCCCCCGGGGTGCCCATCGCCCCAGGCACCCCCGGGATTGGTGGCATGGGCCCGGCCACGCCCCCCCGGGGTGCCGATGGGCCCGGCCACCCCCCCGGGGTGCCGATCGCCCCAGGCACCCCCGGGAGTGGCGGCATGGGCCCGGCCACGCCACCCGGGGTGCCGATGGCCCCAGGCACCCCCGGGAGCGGTGGTATGGGTCCAGCCACGACCCCCGGGTGCCGATGGGCCCAGGCACCCCCGGGAGCGGCGGCATGGGTCTGGCCACGCCCCCCCGGGGTGCCGATCGCCCCAGGCACCACCAGGAGCGGCCACGCCCCCCCGGGGTGCTGATGGGCCCAGGCACCCCCGGGAGCGGCCACGCCCCCCCGGGGTGCCGATGGGCCCGGCCACGCCCCCCTGGGTGCCGATCGCTTCAGGCACCCCGGGGAGCGGCGGCATGGGCCCGGCCACTTGGCACCACCATCTTGAACTTCTCAACGGCGGATATGCCACCCGGAGTCCCGCCCCCAGCCTCCTGCCGGCCCAATCGTGGGCATAGCGGAGGTGCGGTCAATTTGCATGTTTCTCTATTATAAGGTAAGATTGGAGACACTGAATGAAGAAGCAAACAGATAGGATACGTGTGGAAAAGGTACGGGTTGTGAACTACTCCCTTGAAGCACAGTGACTGGGTGGTGGAGAGTGAGGGGGCATCGGCGGCTCTGTGGGTGCTGTGTGCTGAGGGAGCATCCTGCTGGCAGAGGGGTCACTCCTGCTCCGGATCCCCCACAGCATGAGGCCTCACCCCAGGGAGGCTGTCCTGGGCCATTTCAACAGAACTAGTAACAGCAGGAGTGCAGCTTGTGTAGGTATATCTTTCTATTTTTATAAAACGTTAACATTTCAGAAAAAGAAATAAAATCCCTTACAAGTCCAAGGAAGTGAGAGGATGTGGCCTCCTGGGTGGTGGCAGGGCTGCCGTGTCCCCCCCGCCCGGGAGGAAGTAGCTCTAAGTTGCTCAGGGTCTGGGGGGAGGGGACAAGTCAGAGTTCCTGCCAGCTCCTTGGGGCATGCGGAGTGGAGCAGGCAGGGGTTCTGCTTTGGCAAAGCACTGCCGAGCCCCGATGTGCGGGTGCAGGGCCACAGGCCTCTGTGGGGGGAACCCCGCGTGTGGGAGTTGCAGGGTCTGGGAACACGGAGGGGCGTGGAGGTGTCCTGGGGCCCACGGAAGGCTGGCCCTTCCTCTGGCAGGGGAGGGGGAAGGGAGCAGGGCTCGCAGACGGCGGGGTCCGGGCTCACACTCAGCACCGAGGGCCCTGCTCTGGCTTACGTCCCTGTCTCGGTGCCCTCCGCACGCGGCTCTGGGAGACCAGGAACCCCCGTCCTGTCCGGCGCCGCCTCCGTCCGATGGGTCCACCTTCATGCTCCAGAGACAATGGTTTCTTAGACGTGTCTTGTGTAATGTCCTCTGTTAATCCTGCTGTCCCAACCCTACTGCTGCCTAAGGCTGGTCAATGCTCTCAATTGTTCTTCATTCCGAGGAACTGATAAAGGTGGGTGTGATCCCCAAAGCGTCCATTTGCGTTGTTTTCTTTCCCAACCTTCTCTCTCCCGCACAAGTCAGGTAAACACCGCATTTTAAGGAGATGATATATGCTATGAGACAATTAGATGCAGACACTTATGTTCTGAAAAGATGGCATAAACAAGGTCGTGTGAATTATAACCCTTCTGGGGCAAAGTTTTTGTCAACGATGGTAATTATCGTACATTTGAGAACAAGTGATGTTTCTTATGAAGAAGTTTCCCTAAACAGGAATTGCCTATTGATTTTCTCCTCTATGGCAGGAAATCCTGAATATGGGCAGCCTTCCACTGTGAGGAGAGGACTCATTCTGGGCTCACTGAGCTCTGTCAGAGGGATCAGGAGCTCATAGACTTGAAGTCACAACCTAAATTGTTTAAGTACCAAGAGCTACAGGGGGGAGGATCTCAGTGGATCATATGAATTCCGTGTGTATGTGTGTGTGTGTGTGTGTGTGTGTATTTTTCACATAAATTGTGAGGGGTGTAGATCTTGTTTTTAGGAAAATACAAAATCTAAACCCGAAGTGAGAGCTTATCCTCAGGAAGGGTCTCATCAGGCTCGGTGTCTGGTCAATACTTTCTTTGTCTCTTACATATGGAAAGGACATTGTAGTATTTTGTAAAACCTCCTTCAGTCTGGAAGGAATTTGATAGAGCTTTTGGCTCAACCTCATTTCATTGATGAGGAAACAGATTCCATAGGTGAAAGGGAGAGGAGGGCTCAGGGTTGCAGGTCTACCTGCGTTCTTCCTATACCGGGAACTTGGGAGGTGCTCAGTGTGGTTCCATAACCATGTCTGGCCTTTGTCGGTGAGTCCTTCCAGCACGGGCCCGGCCGGCAGCAGTTGGCTGGGTTGGCTGGAGTGCTGTGCAGAGTAAGGGCCAATGAGTCAGTGCAATGAGCTTCACAGGGCTGGCTGACACTCCCTCATTGGTCAGTCTCTCCCCAAATGTGAGCATCCAAAGTGCCCTCCCTCACGCAGGCCCTCAGTCACATCCTAGCCCCTCTTTTTGCTTAGTGGCCTTCCGAGCACTTGTCACTACATCTCTCTGTGTGTTTCCTTCTTTCCCTGGTGGACCATGGGCCCTGGTGGACCACGGGCTCTGGTGGACACGGGCTCTGGTGGACCACGGGCTCTGGTGGACATGGGCTCTGATGGACCATGGGCTCCGATGGACCATGGGCTCTGGTGGACACGGGCTCTGGTGGACCACGGGCTCTGGTGGACATGGGCTCTGATGGACCACGGGCTCTGGTGGACCATGGGCTCTGGTGGACATGGGCTCTGGTGGACATGGGCTCTGATGAACCACGAGCTCCGATGGACCATGGGCTCTGGTGGACACGGGCTCTGGTGGACCACGGGCTCTGGTGGACCATGGGCTCTGGTGGACATGGGCTCTGGTGGACATGGGCTCTGATGAACCACGAGCTCCGATAGACCATGGGCTCTGGTGGACCACGGGATCCGATGGACCACGGGCTCTGGTGGACACGGGCTCTGGTGGACCATGGGCTCTGGTGGACATGGGCTCTGGTGGACCACGGGCTCTGGTGGACCACGGGCTCCGATGGACCACGGGCTCTGGTGGACACGGGCTCTGGTGGACCACGGGCTCTGGTGGACACGGGCTCTGGTGGACCATGGGCTCTGGTGGACCATGGGTTCTGGTGGACCACGGGCTCTGGTGGACACGGACTCTGGTGGACCATGGGCTCTGGTGGACACGGGCTCTGGTGGATCACAGGCTCTGGATCATGGGCTCTGGTGGACATGGGCTCTGGTGGACCACGGGCTCTGGTGGACCATGGGCTCTGGTGGACCACGGGCTCTGGTGGACATGGGCTCTGGTGGACCATGGGCTCTGGTGGACATGGGCTGTGGTGGACCAGGGGCTCTGGTTGACCACAGGCTCTCATGGATCACAGGCTCTGGATCATGGGCTCTGGTGGACATGGGCTCTGGTGGACATGGGCTCTGGTGGACCACAGGCTCTGGTGGACCACAGGCTCTGGTGGATCACAGTCTCTGGTGGATCACAGGCTCTGGTGGATCATGGGCTCTGGTGGACATGGGCTCTAGTGGACACGGGCTCTGGTGGACCACGGGCTCTGGTGGACCACAGGCTCTGGTGGACCACGGGCTCTGGTGGACATGGGCTCTAGTGGACATGGGCTCTGGTGGACCACGGGCTCTGGTGGACCACGGGCTCTGGTGGACATGGGCTCTAGTGGACACGGGCTCTGGTGGACCACGGGCTCTGGTGGACCACGGGCTCTGGTGGACATGGGCTCTGGTGGACCATGGGCTCTGGTGGACCACGGGATCTGGTGGATCATGGCCTCTGGTGGACACGGGCTCTGGTGGACCACGGGCTCTGGTGGACACGGGCTCTGGTGGACCACGGGCTCTGGTGGACCACGGGCTCTGGTGGACATGGGCTCTGGTGGACATGGGTTCTGGTGGACCACAGGCTCTGGTGGACACGGGCTCTGGTGGACCACGGGCTCTGGTGGACACGGGCTCTGGTGGACCACGGGCTCTGGTGGACATGGGCTCTGGTGGACATGGGCTTTTGTGGGTCACGGGCTCTGGTGGACATGGGCTCTGGTGGACATGGGCTCTGGTGGATCACGGGCTCTGGTGGACCACGGGCTCTGGTGGACATGGGCTCTGGTGGACCATGCGTTCTGGTGGTCTATAAGCTCTGATGGACTATGGACATGAAGGCGAAGACTTTGTTTATCTGCTCACTATTATGTCTATAGGTGAGAGTTGGCACATAGGGAAAGCTCAATAAATATTTGTGGAATAAATAAAAATTACATGTACTATGTTGCATATATGCCACATATGTTTCTAAACTCCTATTTACTCGTTAACACTTATTAATTGAATATCTTGTAAATTCCCACCAAAAGTTCAGTATTTAAAAATTCCTGCTACAGAGAAAGTTTTTGTCAATCACATTATACTGTGACTGCTGGATCAGGCTGGCTTTTCTAAACACAGGACGTATCCACACACAGCCGTGTGCACTTGGATAGAAGTTATGCTTGTTATGACTGCTCCCTTACCACGGGGCAGTGAGTACCACTGATGGGTGAAGATGGGAAGCAGCACTTGGTGGGTAGACTTTGCTCTTTTGTTCTGAGGCCTTAGGAGAAACGGTGGGAACTCTTAACTCTGATGAAAATGGAAGCTCTGTCATGCACACTGAATCCCACGAAATGAGAGCCAGTTCCATGGACCACATCTGATCGCGCACTCAGGAGGGATATGTCTTAGACGAAACACGGCAGCAAAGTCAGTCTTTTTAGAGTGGAATGCCAGTCCCTTTACTTATGGAAAGGAAGTTATTTTAGAGATGATAGTTTGTGATCTCTTTGTTCTGTATTCATTGTCTTAGCAACACCAGCTGTACTGACAATTCCAGATTCAATGATACTGAGTGTTTTATCAACAAAGTTAGACTTGTATTTGCTAGGATTAGATCCTCACGTAGATCCAGGGGTCAGTAACCTTCATCCATCAGTAACAGGCTCAAAGGCCACTACCAAGTGGACTTATTATGTTCCTGTGGAGCAAGTCTGTTAATTTCCATAGGACGTAATTTATGTGTGGATTGTCCGGCCCAGGCTACTGCATAACTACTGGTCTTCACGGGGGGACAGAGGTGGCTGCCTTGTCTCCTTGAATAGGGCCCACGCCTCGTCCAGAATGCAAAGGAACATCATTCTTTATGTGTGGTAGTGCATTAAATCTATGGAAAATAATGACCTGGGATTGATTCTTTTCTTTATTCCTCAAATCTAGGCTTTCTCATTATTTCAAACTCTCCTTTAGAATAAAATGATTTTCTTTTGTCATTGTAACTTGCCTAGCTTTGGTTCCTAGCTAACCCTTTGTGTCTATTTCTTAATCATCAATCATTGTTTGACTTAATCTCAAATTGCTGGCCTAACATGAATACATCCAAAAAGTGGCCTAGCAAACTTCCTATGGTGGTTGTCTGTGCAACACTAAATATGCAATTAATTTATTCAGTTACTAGTTCATTCATTATAGTTAAAATCAGCTGAAATGAATTGGTTACTGGTCATTTTATTCTATGCATTCATTCCTTAAACAATCTTTTCTGCGGTAGTTATTCTTTAAATGTTGAAAGTATTAAACTTTGTATTTTAGCATATTATTAGTCATATAGCATCTATGACTAACAATATATATTAGTTTAATGTATCATTTTATAATCAATGAAAACAACACCAAATGCACTGACAATTCCAGATGCAAAAATACTGAGTGTTTTATCAACAAAGTTAGAATTTCATTGGCTAGGTCAGTGGTCGGCAAACCTCAGCTCGCAAGCCACATGTGGCTCTTTGGCCCCTTAAATGTGGCTCTTCCACAAAATACCACGTGCGCACGCGTACACACAGTGCGATTGATACTTCGTGGCCCATGTGCAGAAGTCGGTTTTTGGCCTGGGTGAGTCTATTTTGAAGAAGTGGTGTTAGAACACTCAAGGGCCAAAAAGCCGCATGTGGCTCGTGAGCCGCGGTTTGCCGACCACTGTGCTAGGTAGATGAGCAGCTGAGATAGATGAGTAAGGTAAGAATGAAAAGGCAGCTTGACTCCTGTATTTATTTAAGTTCAAAGCGTTCCATCCCAAGACAGAGGAGGGTAGATAAATAGTGAACAGACAATTTATAAAGAGCTTTATATGTTATACAGAAGGGCTTGCGTGCACGTGTGCACACACACACACACACACTCCCAGCTCTCACGTCCACGCTGAACTCACATTCAGGGAAGCCCACTAGGTAAGTCCTGCAGACAGTGTAACACAACAGCTCTCACGCCTGACTGCTTTGCGCAGGAAAGCTCTCTCAGTAAACCGCATCTTCAGGAGCCTGTTCTTAGACCACAGGGCTGCGAGGAGGCCGCCTCTCCCCCCTCCCCGCCCCCGCCCCCTCCTCCTCGCTCTGCTGCGCGGCAGGCAGGACACAGGCAGCGGCTGCCCCTGCAGGGGCCCCGTGTGGGAGACACCACGCTGGAGCCCAGGTATCAGGGTTCATCACCAGCGACTAGGAGGCCACAGGCTGTGTGTTGTTATCATATCCAAACATCCTGGCTGCTACTTTGTATCAGATTCCCATAAAGGTACAGAAAACTAAATCATAGATAAATGTGGGGCTTATTTTATTTCCAACAGAAAAATTCAATTTCTGAAAAATACATTTGAGGAAGTTGGCCTTGACAAATATACAAATTCAAGATAGAAAATAAGCAATATATGTGTTCATTTAACTTATCCCCTCGCAGGGTGCTCTGATACCTCCCAAGGCGAGGAAATTATCTTCTGTGACGTCAGCTGGCCCGGCGGCCTGGTAAGACAGAGGCCTGGCCGTGGGCTGGCTCCTGTGGTTAGGAGCAGGCTGCAGAGGAATTAAGGGGTGGGTGGCATATCGATCACAGCTCCATTTGGTTTGCCCTACCCATTGTGGGCTATATTTCTAATTCAAATTACTTAAATTTTGTTTCTAAGGAGTCATGATTTCAGTTTCTCTCAAAGTAACTTTTTCCTTTTCTGTTAAGTAGCTTGAATAAACCTACGTACAAAAATGTTTTAAATCACAAGGATACATATTGGCACCGATTTCTACTCTGCAGAAGCCTGGGCGTCAGGAGGGGCTGCCTGGAGATCCCGAGGCTTCAGGCCTGCGAGCTGTGGGTCTCTGACGCCATGAGGTCCCCCAGTGAGCAGGTGTCCGGTGGGCTCCTGGGGCCCTGGGCGGGCTCAGTTGGCCAATGGAATGAGTCTGAGGTGGTCTTCATACCCAGCATGGGAAGGAAGCGAGGGACCCAGAATGCAAGCACGAGACCACGTGAAAGGAATATGACCTTTTAGGTGAAAGTGTCCTAGAGAATAGGTCTGGTTCTCAGAACAACATATGGCACACAGAGAGCGACTGACAATGTTCCAGGAGTGAATTACAACCGGTGACTTAGGGAGTGAGTGAGTGAGTGAACGGACTGACTGATGAGCCAGGCGATGGCCCAACACCGGGAAGTGAAGTGTTGTCTGGGCCCAGGCTTCCCGATCAGCATTTTCTTAGCCTTGTGTTTCCCGAGACCCTCCCAGAACTTGATGCATTTACTCAGTTGTCACTGCTCACCTTGTATAAATGGGGATATTCCATAGTCTCCTCACTGCCCCTCCCGCCTTGAAACTTCATGCCTCTTCAATGAATACATTGTGTAGCTTTACATATAACATATGAACATATATGAATGGGTATGTATATCCATTTCATAGGCATGTAAGCATATACATGGTTGTACAGGTACATACATTCTTTTGCCCTCTTGCAGGTGAGAGCCATATGTTTTAATAAATATTAATAAACTTTGATATTAAGAACCCTACTTTTATTGAATTTATTGGGGTGACATTAATAAAATCACATGGGTTTCAGGTGCACACGGCCTGTGTATTGATTGTGTTTCACCGCCCCGTCAGGTCTCTCCATCACCTCGCACCCCTTGCCCTCTGCCCTCTCCCAGCACTGCTGGCAGAGAGCCCGGCTCTGGGGCAGAGACGCCTCGCCCGCCCCGAATGTCGCCAGCCCCGGTGCCCACGCCCTCCGCTCTGCCTCATCACCAGCTCCGTGACCCCGCAGGCGTCGTGTGTGGGAACACGTGGCCTCTGAGAGGTCCCGGGATGGACACTTGCTGACGGCACAGTCGCTGGGCAGCAGGAGGTGGCTCCGTGGGCCAGGACAACAAGGCCGAGCTGGCCGGGTGTGCGGACCCTCAGCGCCTCCTGGACACGTGGGACTAGGGCTTTAATGTTGATCCTCACAATTTTTTTGTAACGAAAGTGGGGTTCCAGCCCGCGGGCCAGGCGGCGGCACCGGCACCCACACAGGGAGGAGAGTGTGGTCCCGGCCTGGGTCCCGCTGGACCTGTCTGTCCTCGTGCCCTCCGGTGGTGTGGGCACAGCAGGGTCAGGGTCAGGGTCAGGGTCAGGGTCAGGCAGGGTCAGGGTCAGGGTCAGGGTCAGGCAGGGGTACATAAAGTGCTCTCTTCCCCCGGAGGAGTGAGGGGGAGCCCAGGAGAGTCCGAAAGAACCAGAGATGGAGAAAGCGAGGCGCTCAGTGGACAGAGCCAGGCCTCTGATTGCCGTGCTCGCTGGGCGCCTGCTCAGGGGGCGATGTGGGCTGGAGCAGGAACCGTGCGGCTGAGAGCCACCGCCGGGTCGCCTCCCAGCTCCGCAGCAGACGGGTGCGCAGGAGGAGCCACAGAGGAACCTTGAGAGTGGGCTGGTTCGGGCAGCTGGTTAGACGAGTGGCCAGAACCCATGGGTCTCAATCACCTGCCAACGACAACAACAACAAAAACACCCTCCATAGAGGTTAAACCAGCACAAGGGGCTCAGAACAGCATCTTCAGAATATCCAGAAACAACGGGCAGTCCCGCCCATGAAGGTCAGGAAATCTCAGCTTGCATGGAAGGCAGACCTAGTCTGCAGCGTTTCCAATCTGTGACGGAGACCAGGGAGAGACCTACTTGGTGGCAGGTTCTTCCACCTTCAGTCACAGCACACTGATTTAGAGCAGATTGTAGAAAGCTAAATATGTACATCACACACGTACACATACATGTGACCTAGAGCAACCCCTAAAAATGTACAGAGATACAGTCAAGCTAAAAATGTACAAATAAGCAAAGAGAATGTGGGAAAGGAGAAAGGAAAATGAAAAACAGAGGTTATGAAAATAACAAAAGTGTAGGCCTGTATCCAAATATATCAATGATCATATTAAATGTAAATGGTTGGAACAGATCAATTAAATCAAAGAAACAGTCAGAATGCATACAACATGGATAAAGAGAGAAATCATGACCCTGTGTCTGTATATAAGAAACTTCATTCCAGTGCACCGGGACGGATAATTTAGACATATGAGGACGGAGTGGGGTACAGCACAGGGCGGGGCTCAAAAGCACAGGAGGAAACAGGGACCCGGAGGAGGAACAAACAGACGCAGCCCCCACGGCGGGCCCGGCGCTGCCCCTGCTGTAACCGATGCGGGAGTTCAGAGACTGGCACCCAGCACCTCGCCACCTCGTCTCTCAGACGCGGGCAGACCGGCGCCCGCGCCCGTGCCCTGGAACATTCCTTCGGCCCCGCACCCCGGGGAGGCCATTCTGGACATTCTGAAGATGCTGTTCTGAGCCCCTTGTGCTGGTTTAACCTCTATGGGAGGACGCCCGCTGCCCGGCACCCGGGGGGCCTGTGCTGGGAGGACGCCCGCTGCCCCGCGCCCGGGGAGGCCTGTGCTGGGAGGACACTCACTGCCCCGCGCCCGGGGAGGCCTGTGCTGGGAGGAGACTCACTGCCCCGCGCCTGGGGAGGCCTGTGCTGGGAGGACACCTTCGGCCCCACGCCCGGGGAGGCCTGTGCTGGGAGGACGCCTTCGGCCCCGCGCCCGGGGGGCCTGTCCTGGGAGGACGCCCGCTGCCCCGCGCCCGGGGAGGCCTGTGCTGGGAGGACGCCCGCTGCCCCGCGCCCGGGGAGGCCTGTGCTGGGAGGACACTCACTGCCCCGCGCCCGGGGAGGCCTGTGCTGGGAGGACGCCTGCTGCCCTGCGCCCGGGGAGGCCTGTGCTGGGAGGAGACTCACTGCCCCGCGCCTGGGGAGGCCTGTGCTGGGAGGACGCCTTCGGCCCCGCGCCCGGGGAGGCCTGTGCTGGGAGGACACCTTCGGCCCCGCGCCCGGGGGGCCTGTCCTGGGAGGACGCCCGCTGCCCCGCGCCCGGGGAGGCCTGTGCTGGGAGGACACTCACTGCCCCGCGCCCGGGGAGGCCTGTGCTGGGAGGACGCCCGCTGCCCGGCCAGTGCAAGCAGCAGAGAAGCTCCTGAGTGAAACGGAACTAAATGGACATCAGCAACCGGACGGCTGCCAGGCATGTGGAGAGTGAACATCACACTCATCAACAATCCGGGATACAAAGATGACATTTCAGGAGAAATTAGAAAATACTTTTAACCAATTGAAAATGAAAAATGTGTGGTGCAGCTCATGGAATATTTAGAAAGAAATGCATGTTAAAGGCTCATATTACGAAAGAAGAAAGGTCTCAAATCAATGGCCTACGCTTTCATCTTATGGACCTATAAATCAAGCCAATAGAAGGAATAATAAAGGCAGCAGAAATAAATTGCGAATAAAAAAATCCATAGAGAAATCAATAATAACAAAAGCTAGTTACTTGAAAAGATCAATAAATCTGATAAAACTCAGTGGGATTGACAAGGAACAAAAGAGAAAACATAAATGACCCAGGTCCGAACAAGAGTGGCTGTTACGACGGACCCGTGGACGTGAAAGGACTCCACATATAGTCAACAACTTCAAGAAATGGACCAATTCCTTGAAAACCTCAAACTCCTAAAAGTGCCCAAAGATGAAATAGTTAACCAGAAGACTCCTATAATTATAACATAAACTGAATTTATTCTAAAAATTTATCCCAAAAAAGAAATCTCCAGTTCTGAATGGTTTTACTGGCACTTTCTACCAAGTATTTGAAAAATATGAATTTCTCCCAAGTTGTCCCAACTACAGAAGAGGGGGAGACACACCCCAACCTGTTTCATGAAACCAGTGCCACCTGAGGATAAACCAGGGAGCGACACTTTAAGGTAACAGGCAATGTCATTCCTGAACCTCGATGTAAAAATCCTCCACAAAACAGCGCATTGAATCCAACGAGAGGTGAAAAGCACATATGCCATGCCAATGGCATTTAAAAGCCGGTCCCGTGTTCATGGGTGTCACTGCTTTCATTTTCTGAGGCCACCGCTCTTAGCAAAAGAGGTCAACTTTGGTCTTATCCACGTGAGTCCTTGGCATCCAAGGTCACGTCCTTGCCCCTGGTGGCTCTGCCAGCGGCCTTGGGTCATTGAGGCCTGTGTCTAACAGGACAGCTCAGCTGTACTAATGCATGAACTTTATGCATATTCACCAGCAACAGTCTGCCCTTCATTTTAAAATAAACAAATTGACATTTCGGTCTCAGGGGAGGTTATTTTAAGCTGTTAGCAAAAATCACATGATAAAAATCTCTGTGTCTAATATGTGAGCACACTTTCCACATAGAAAAAGAAGAGTGACTTCCATGGTTTTTATGCTGAAGATCCCAATACATTTAACTTTCTTATCTACCTTACTTCATCTGGAGTGACAGTTTGACAAGTACCTACGACCAGACAATGCTGTGGACGTGGGCATTTCACTCAAAGCACCAAGCTAAGCTTCACGTTCCAGGCTTTTGACGGCAAGGCGATGCGGTTGGGTATAAACGCAGGAAGCTGGCAGCCGCTCAGATGTGAGGGCTGGATCACGGCCGGGATGTGGCTTACGTGTGGTAAGCGTGCGGGCAGGTTCTCCCACACCAGGCTCATCGTGGCCTCACGCTGTCCATGTTCACACGTCAGAAAGTGCGGACCCAGATGCCACCTACTGTCTCCCTGATGCAGGCGTCTGGTCCGCACGAGGCAGCGCCCCCGCCTGTCGCCATGGAGGGGGGACTGCCACAGTGGGAGCTCCCAGGGGTCCCTGACTGGAAGGTCAAGGCAAGGGTGGGCTCCTTCAAAGCCGGATTGAGTGGTCAGGCGTCTACATGTGTCTGGAAAACCTGCTTTGGGCTTTAGAATCCTGATTGAATATTCTGGAACCCCCGCTCAGACGTCCAGTCCAGATCTGTGCACATTAGCATTGGCTCTGTGCGGCATCATGAATTCCAAACCGCTTCGTCAGCCTCCATGAAAAAAGCGCTTTCTGCTGCTGGGAAGGTTATGAAATATGTCCACTTACTTTTCACTCTGCTGCAATTAGGAAAGTAAGGCCCGTGGTGCCAGACACAGTGAGGCGGGCAGCGGGGGGCAGCGGTGGACTGCGGGGCAGGCAGGTAGGGACAGGGGCCCCCCTCCCAGGAATTTCTCCTGTAGGTCCTTCCGGAAGTTGGTGGCATTACAGGAGCCCATGCATGGACACTATCTGAGGTGAGAGTCATTGCATTTTCAAGTCAACAGAGAGCTGTCCAGCTCCACAGGCACCCCCCCCAGAAAGGGCTCGCAGCCCTCCCCCCCCCCCCCCCCCCCGCCCAGGCCCTTCATGCTCCTGAGGCTTGTTTCCCGCTGCTTTGCCCGGCGCTCCCCTCTGTCATCGTCATCATAGTCCAGGACCAGCGTGCTCCCCTCCCTTCCCCGTCCGCAGGTCAGCCGCAAAGTCAAACGCAGAAGGGAGAGGCAGCAGGGGCCATAGGTCAGCCAGGAGGCCAAGAGCAGAGGGAAACACAGCAGGTGGCCATCCCAGGGCCTGCTTTTAGACCAGCTGTTTGGAGATTGAATATTACAATAACCAAGTTAATCACAGGAATGAGAATGAACCTTAGTAAATATGTCTCTCTATCTGTTTCAATTATAAACTTTGTATATGTGGTTAAGTAGTCACATATAAACAGACTTAGAAGGTAAAATATTAACATTAATTTTTACTTATGCAGTTAAAACGTGTTACTTAAAATAGAATCCTTTAAAGAAGTGAGAAGGGATTGGCAATAGTAACTGAGGTTGCTTACTTCAACTCCAGTTAAATGTCAGTTTCATCAAGCAGCGATTGCTCAACATCTTATGTTAATTTAGAATTAATGGTCAGTGACTAAGAGCTAAATATCTTCAAAATTCTTTATGCAGTATTTTAAAGAAGTGTTTTTATTGATTTTAGAGAGAGGGCGGGAGAGGGAGAGAAACATTGACGAGAGAGAAGCATGATTGGCTGCCTCCTGCCTCCTGAGGATTGAGCCCCAAACCCAGGCACGAGCCCTCACCTGGAATCGAACCAGTGACCTCCTGGTGCTTAGGACGACGCTCAATCCCTGCGCTGCACCGGCCGGCTGTCCAGTGTCTTATGCCTTAGTCACACAGTGAAAGTCTGGGAGAACCCTGCCTCACAGCGGAGTCTGAGTCGCTCAGAGAGGCCGTGCCGACCACACAGAGCAGAGGCCCCGTCCTCCACCGAGTGTCCTCAGCGCCGTCCACTCACATTTATAAAACAACGTATTTGTGCAAAATTTCCCATTATACGTGGGAGACACAGAGGTAAATAAAATCAGGCTCCTGATTTTAAGACACATGCGATATACATGGATAAACAGGCTTAAGCTGATTCTAATACAAACCCAATTTCATACTAGTAAGTAGATGGCAAGATCTATACAAGTTGAACATGAGGTCCCGAGGACAGCATTTATTGCTCAGAGAGCTGACAGGAGCAAAGATTTTGCCATTGTCATCACAACCCAGAAATAAAAATGGTCACAGCTGTAACCATAATTACAATATATGTTGCACTTTAAAATATAAAATATAGAAAACACATCATATTTTACGGTGTCGCTGTTTCTTTAAAAGACTCCCATGAACTGTACAGAACAGGTAACTATCATCACCAGTTTGTAGGTGGAATTAGTAACAAATATTGACAGCAACCCAGACATGATAAATAAATCTGGTTTTTGTTTTTAGATTAAAAAGTTCTTAAAACAAAAACGTTCTGCATCCCTAAGGTGCTCACAAGAAACAGTTTATCACCGTAGCCCTGCACCTCTCCCCGGTGTGTCTGAAGGTGCTGTTTCTCTATTAGAAAAAGAACTGATCCGAGTTATGCGGAGGTGGGGGGTCAGAGTCTTGGTTGTGTGGCTTTGGGAGGGACAGCGCCCTCCGCACCGTCGCATCGAGTGTCCACGGGAACGCGTTCTCCTGGGCGGCCAGCAGCTCGCCCTGCGCCACCCTAAGGCATTCTGCGGCTCGGCAGCCGCGGTCGCAGCAGGCGGAAAGGGTGCGGTCAGCGCCCGGAGGGCGGCTCTCCTGAGGATGTTGGGGTTCTGTCACAGGCGAAACGGGGGCTGGGCAGTTTCTGTTCGTGGCGGTGGCGTTTCTGACGTTCCCAGAGGAACCTCGCGGAAGCCTGTCTCCGTGCCGCTCGCGGCCCTGACGCACCGCCTGGGCGTGTGGTGGCCTTGCCTTCAGAAATGGAGACTGATTTGGCCCAAAGCTGCGCGAAACCCGCTCCATCATCGCCTGTGCTGCTGGTCACAGCCAGAGATCACGGCCAAAGCCACGGTGCGCGCTGCGGCCTGTGTTCTCCTCAGTTTTACCGGATTCGGTGCCCGGTAGGTCCTGGGTCCGTCCTGAGAGGGTTCTCAGGAAAGGGCCGCCGTGCTTCTACTGTAGACAGCCCGTTCTCCCGGCACCGAGTGCTGAAAAGACGCCCCCTCCTCCCTCCCCCACCCTCCGCCCAGTAAAGGCTCCTGGCTCCCTTTGCCAAAAGCAATTAGGCCGCTTGGTGAGGGTGTGAGGCTCACTTCTGGGCTCTGTCCATTGCCGGCGCGGTCACTGCAGCTCTGTAGAAAGCTGTGGAATCAGAAGTGCGAGCCCTCCAGCTTGGCTCTTATTTTATTATTTTTAGTTGATTTTAGAGAGAGGTGAAGGGAGAGGAGAGAGAGAAAGAGAAACATTGATGTGAGAGAGAAACCTGGATCTGTTGCCTCCCATATGGGCCCTGACCGGGAATCAAACTGTGGCCTCCTCAGCGGCTCGGGTTCACAGGTGGAAGCTGAACCTCCGAGCCACCGCCCGGCTCTGCCCGGCCTCTTTGCCTCTGTCTGACTCAGACTCACTGGTTATGCCTTTGCCAGGCGCCCGGACTGTGGCGTGTCCTGAAAGGAAAGGGCTTTATGCGGAGACCTGGTCGCGGGGCTCCGAGGGCCGGGGCTGGAGACGCGGGCCCAGGCCTGCGAGGAGGCCCTTGAGCCGCACGGGGTCTGGGCCACTCGCGTCTCACTTTGCAGGCGCGTCCCCGCGGCCCGGCAGCAGCAGACAGCACTTCGCTGCGGGCGTGGGTTTCGGACGGCAGCGCACAGCGGGCCACCCGGCTCTTCCCCTGTTCCCCAGGGAGCTTTCTCTTTTCCGTTAGGACTTGGGATAAACGTGAGACCGTGAGACACCCTGCCGATCCTGTCACTGAGCTGGGTGGTCTGAGGACGAGGCCATTTAGGTGATAAAGGCTCATTAAACATCCAACGTCAGAATTCTTGCCCACGGGTGGTGGCTGCGCACTCCCGGCGGTGCGCCTCGCGGGAAGCAGGAACCCCAAGCTCGGGTTCCCCTTCTTCACCAGAACAACTTTCAAACCCAGAACCACTTCTCGGCTGCGCTCCCTCAGCCTTTCGTGGGTCAGACACCAGGGCACTGAGGACCAGGCGATGCTGCCGGCACTGTTGGCTTATCAGTGGCTCCACAGGGAAACCACCGCCCGCCCAGCCGCACGGTGCTCCTCCTTCTGGTTTGTGATGCGGAAATGAGCGCGAGGCGGCTCCTGGGGGCCTGTCGTGCGGGTCTCCGGGGCCAGGGCGGGTCTCCCGGGCCCAGCCCAGCCTGTGGTCTCTATCACGCAAAGGCCAGACAGGCATTATTCAAAACGTGGGCGCAGCCAACACTGTCCACAGATGACTTCACTTAATTTATGTTTTTGAAAAAATGTAAGAAAATTCATATGAGCACCAGCAGCGGCTGCCAAGAAAGCTTTTGGTGGAATGAGGCCTGGCGTCCGAGGAGCCGTGCCCTGGCCGCTTTGCTAAGTGGATGGAAATGCGCCGTCTGGGGAATGTGCATCCACGCACGCACATTGTAGCCGCTTTGCTTTCTAATGAACAACAACAACAAATGCATGTTCTCTGGTTTTTGTTCTGTTCTAAATTATGGGTAATTTTCTTGAAAATTAAATACACTATCCATCACTATTTTTTAAAAGCATCACAAAACACCCTATTTTAAGCACACAGTTTCATGAGTTCTGGCGAACGTGTTCACCGGGGTAGCCTCGCATTGCAGATAGGAACTAGTTTCCGCATCGGAGTCTCATTAACACCCTTGCAGCCCGCCCCCAGGTGCACATGGGGGACTCCAGCTGCACAGGTGGGACTCCTCTCTTTTGGGTTGCTGTGGGCCTCTCTTGTCCAGCATATTGTGTTTGAGATTCATCCATGTTGTGGCATGTATGCACTTAGACATGTATGATGTTGTTTGGTTACTAATATAACTTTTTCAATGTAAGGTTTTTAGTTTCCTTCACAATAAAATACTGTATTCAGAAGAGATGACAGAGTGTAATAGGAAAATGAATGAAACCTCTTCATTTTGGTTAGGTGAAAACTAAGATGGTCAGACTCTGTTATTAGAACGGCTGGCCGAAGGCGACAGGAGCCTGCTCGGGGGACATTGGATGTTGATGTGAACAGGGAAGCCGTGGCGCCCACGAGGGGCCCTCTCTGGGTCACTGAGGAGGGAGAGCTGTGCTCTGAGTGGAGGAACCGGAGTCTCAGGAATGTGGCCTCGGAGGGCGCTCCCGGGTCCCCATCCTGGCCGCGTCACTCCTGAGCCAAGCGGGTGTTCTCAAGTCACTCAGCCACCCAAGCCTGCAAAACGGAAAAACGCACCTCATTTCTTTGAGGCATCAGTAAGGATTAAAGGATAAAATGCACGCTAGGCACCTGGCACACAGCACACAGTAGACACTCAATAAAGTATGACATTTATGAACAGCTGTTTCACTAGAGCCCATAAACTCCTCCACAGCCCTGTATCATTCTACCTCACTACAACCAAATGTGTAATTCCTCACCTAGAAGTTTTTTAAACTAAGTTTTAATGAACATAGACTACTGCCTCTCTCCGTAGTAAAAACAAGCCTCTAATGTGTATTCATTTAAAATCAGTATTACACCTCCAACTACTGCTCTTTGCAACTCCAACAGCAGTCATATCCACCTATCCATCCATCCAACAACTGTCTGTCCATCCATCCATCCATCCATCCATCCATCCATCCATCCATCCATCCCCCACCCATCCCCCTCCACCTGTTTGTCTATCCATCTGTCCATCCCCCCACAACCCCCCCGCCCCATCCACCTTCTGGATACTCATTTCTCTCAGGTCTCTGCTGGGTTTGACTTAATCGGATGGGCTTCTGGGAACCCATCGGATGTAGTCCTGCCTCGCTTCCTCTGCCCCACCTGCCTGCTTTATTTCCTTTGCGACCTTGTACACACACATGCATGTGCAGACATACACACGTGTACACACCCTCTCTCCCCTAACAGAATGTGTGCTGCCTGGGGACGGGGTTTTGTTCTGTTCTCCACCGTATTCTAAGCAACTGGAAACATGCCAGGTGCCAGGGAGAAGCTCAACGCGTGCTTGCCGATCAAACCAACGGGGAAGCAATGGCTTCCTGGGAATGCACATTTATGGATTTAAGGGGGAAATAAGAAAACGCATTAGTATATTATTTCCAAAACAGTATCCACTTCACACACGGCTCCATCTCCCTTTGGACATGAGAGAAAGTACAACTTCTGTTTGAGAAGATCATGGGAAAAATAGGATCTTAGGGAAGTTGACAGCAATTAACTATCCAGTTTCAGAAAGAATGTTAGCCACAGTGGAAGCGTGTGCTGACCATGGAAATGCGAGTGCAATGCAGTGTCCGGTGGGAGGCCCAGGGCAGAGGTCGGAGGTCGGAGAGGAACACAGTGTCCATTGCCTGTTGAGTGTTTCACAGGCAACTATGCCCTTGGTTCTCATTGTTTTTGTCATGAAAGATGCTAGCTTTTTTCAGATGCGTGTGTGTGTGTGCGCGCGCGTGTGTGTGCGTGTGTGCGTGTGTGTGTGTGCGTGCGTGTGTGTGCCCAGTGGGATTGCCATGTGGATTTGTCTTTTGTTCTATTAATACAGTGTGATGCATTGAATGATTTCCAATTTTGAATCAACCTGGGATATTTGCGATGAAGCCGACGTGGCCATGGGCAGGAGCTGGGCCAGTATTGGTTGAGCACGTCTGTGTCTGTACTTGTGACGGGTGTTGGCCCGCAGTGTTCTTGCCTGGTGATTCGATGCTTTGGTCGGCTTTGGTATCAGGAATATGCACTCGTACCATGAGTCGGGAAGTGTTCCCTCTTCTTACATTTTTTAGAGTCATTGTTAATTTTTCTTTAAATGTTTGCACAAATTAATTGAGACTGTCTTGACCTGAACTTTTACTTGTGGGAATTTTCTTACCACTATTTCAATCTCTTCACGGTGACAGGTCTTATTGACTATTTATTTATTCTGAGTCGGTAGTCTGTGTCTTTCCCGGAATTTCTTACTCGTCTTGGTTATTTAAATTACTGGTGTACAATTCCTCATTGAATTCCCTTTTTTTCATCAGTCTTGGTCAAGGTTTGACAATAATATGGATCTTTTCCTATAACAAGCTTTGGGTCTCATTGATTTTCTCTATTGCTTTCCTATTGTTTATTTCATTTATGTCTACTCTGATATTGAACAGTTGTCAGTGTGCTCACTGATTTTATTGAGGGGCATGTTTTTGAGGCTCTGACTCTGCTACTCAAGCTGACGCTGTCGCACAGACCCGAACTTCTGGGGATGACACAATCACATCCACTCACCCGCGGGCTCAGGCATCGCTGCCCGGGCGCGACCGTGCGTCTGGGACACCCGCCTCCATCACCGCTGCAGCGCCGGGGGCAGCCCCTCACAGGACACGCAGTGCAAAAGGAGAGCAGGTCTGTAGTTGAGAGCAATCGATGACCTGCTTACAGCTCTGAGCCGCATGCAAACATCTTCCCTTTGTTCACTGTGAGGTCGGACAAAGAGCATCGCCTTTGTCGTATCAGCCTTTTCTCTTATTTAATGTGTGACATTGTCAAGTCCGTGTGACTTCATAAATGCACTGCTAGACGAGTGAGTGGCTGTGCACACGCGCTCATACAGAAGGTCTCCTTTCACGCACCTCACTGTGGACCACAATGTGTGTGATGTTATAACCGCAGCGGAGACCTGCTGGGCCTTGGCACAGAAGGGCTTCCGGGCGCTTACCTGGGGCCGTGGCAGTGGCTGCCAGGCACTGTCCTGGTCCCTCCCTGAGAAGGCCTCCCGCTGACGGCTGGCCAGGCAGTGACTGGGCCCGGTCTAGAGACCGTCCCAGACTTCTCTCCACACTCTGACCTGCCTTGTTCATTGATGCTCATACATTGTTTTTGTTTAATGAGACAGCAACCACTTTAGATGGGATTTGGGGATCATCAGATGGTTCTAGCTGACCCTCTTTGAGATTGTGGTAACGTATGTGAACCCTAAATATGCCTGAAACAACACGATGATATGTCCCTGTTTCAGGAACAAAATGTGAATCGGTATATTTAGATTCAGAAGAGTCTCAGTCCTATTGTCTTTTTGCTTTGATTTGCATCAATAAGTCTCCACGGAGCCCAGCATTCCATGCGCGAGGAGGTACATGTCCTTACAGACCAGCATCAGGGATCAATTAACTTAGAATTAAACACAAGCACCAGGAATTGGCAGTTCCAGTGGAAAGAACCTTCTGTGCTTAAATGTACATTCATGCCATTTTCTAGCCCAAAGTTCATGTTGCCCTCTGCAGGGTCTTCCTGATGCCAGGCAGGTGTGCTGCACGGGGTCTGGGTCGTTCTAAAGGTGTTTGCTGTCTAGTGAGTTCTCAGGAGACGCAGGGAAGGAGGGATTCTCGAGTCCAGGGCTCACCACCGCGTAAAGGCTTCGCGCTAAGGCCGCCTCAGAGGAACGCAGCCCCTTTGGTCTGAGACTGCGCAGTGTTTGAGGCCAAAGCCCAGCCTCTCGCACTGGAGGGAATACATAAACTGAGAACTGTGCACAGCCATCGGCCTGGGGGCAGGGCCTGCTCGAATAGAGGTCATCTCGTAGGCACTGGTATTTAGAGAGAACTTTTCACAAATGGTGACATTGATGCTCTTATTTGTATACAATGGAGTACCAGGTGAAAGTGGCTGGCTGGAGTAAATGTTTCATTTGTTGAGACAGAATTACTGCCATAAAATGACAATCTTAATAAAACACAGCCCCAAATAGACTTAAATATACACAGAATAATGTCAAAATGAAGAGTAAATGCATTATGTAATTTTACCTATAAGCTGATGATGAGACAAACAGGATAAACATATGACATACTAAGTGGTATCCTTAAGGAGAAAAAGAAACATTATCTAGAGCTGTTTTGCTGAGGATGTAAAGGCCAGATATGCACAGAATGAATTGTATGTTTTGTTACTGTTGTATCGTAGAGATGTGGGCGCTGTAAGCTCAGTCCTTGGCGCCTCCTGTACGTGAGTAATAGTGGACATCAGTGTCTACTTTGCAGGAGCGGTCGGTGAGGATTGCTCCCGAGGCTTAGCCAAGCAACTTCCTGCGTGGGCCCGTTGAGGAACAGCTACGCTCTTACTTTTAAAAAGTGTGTGTGTGTGTGTGTGTGTGTGTGTGTGTGTGTGTGTGTGTGTGTGTTTTGACTTATTTAAGCGGATTAGAAATAGAACATACATATCTGCCTAATTGTTGTTCTTTCCCATTCGTTCAGTTTGGTTTGTGACCAGAATAAGATCTATGTTGGTTAAAGTCGGACAGTTGCAAACAGCACACGAGTCCCGCTCCTGTGGGCGGCACGCTTTAAAACCGCAGTCTCGGTGCGTCATTGCTCAGGCGTGGAGCACTGCTCACACCCTTCCTGGTTTTCTCCACGGGTTCTGTCCGTGACAAGGGGTGGGGCTCTGTCATCATGACTGGGCAGTCCCTCCGCCAGCCGCTGTGTCCTGGGGCGGCCCGAGGAGCGCGGTGGCCCCGGCTCCCTCTCCACGCTGACGCCCGCTCCGCGCACAGCAGTAGAAACACGCAGTGACATTTTGACCCGTGTTCGCCCCTTTGGTATCTGCCTATGCTTTGTTTTCAGCAGGTCAGCTGTGTGACAGCTTTGAGCTGTGTCTCACTTCTTGTTTTATAAAACCAGTCTGTCCATCTCTGCCTTTTAAATCGTGGGTTGAGGCCACTCACACGCACAGTGAGTATCCATGTGGTTCATGCATCTCGCCAGCTGTCTCCCCTCTGTCCCATCTGTTAGTGTGTCTTCTTTTTTCCTCATATTCTGGTATCTCTTGGATTAATTGAGGCTTTTTGTAATGCCATGTTCTCTCCATTAGCATATTATTTATATTTTTAGAAAATTCAGTGATGCCCTACCTAGTTTTACATTATTCAACTTTAATCAGAATTTACCTTCAAATGATAGTATTCTGTGTCTTATATAATAAAAAGACCTCGCAACAATATATTCTCAATATTTCCTGTCCCTGGAGTGACTTTTCCGTGTATTTACATTTATTGTACGATGAACACACAATACATTGTTACTGTTTTGATTTAGTCACTATTCCTTTAGAGCTATTAAAAATAAGAAAAAATAAATTTTATTTTACCTTTATTTTATTTATAGGGATCACTTCTTTGTTTCAGACTTTCTGTCTGGTATCATATTCCTTTTGCCTGAAGAAATTCTTTTAACATTTTTGTAGATTATTTCTCTGACAAATACTTTTCTCTGCATTTGTTTATATTAAAATCATTATTTGTACTTAACTTTTAAAATATATTTTCCATGTATCCTGCTTCATTTTATTCATAATTTTAAACATGTGTAGCCACATGCTGACCTGACAAGCTCAGGAGAGGCCTGTGTGGCAGTCTTGCAAACTCAGAGACCTAAAGTCACCACAAAAGATGGTCTGAAAATTAAATATTTAACTACAAACAGGTTATAGTGGGCAGTCATTCCTAGGCTGATATCTTCCCTGACAAAGATCAACTTAGATCTTTCCTGAGCCCATTTGCCTTTTTGCCTCTAAGATAACATATCTGTGAGATGTCTGGGTAACTTGTAACTGTTTCTTTTTTTTCTGGAGCCCCTGGGGCACAACCAGATGGGGTGGGCGCCAGGACAGAGACCACAAATTCCTTCATTATCGTGTTAATTGTTCCTGCACTCACCTAAGTATTCCCACCGCTTTGTTTTATCCCACCTCCTTAATCCATCACCAATGAATTTCACGTAACCCACCTATGTCCCTCCTTTGATTGCAATGTATAAATACAGATGTAACCCGCCATTCTTGGGAGCATTATCTCAATTCATTGAGGTTCTGCTTCCAGGCATATGTCGACAGATTGGGTCAAATAAAATCACAAAAATTCTTTACAGGTTTCAATGTTTTTTTTCGTTAACACATGTCAGTACATTGTCTTCTGGATTTGATGTATTTTTACACTAAGTGTGTTTATATACTCACTTTCCCCTTTCCATAAAGTGTGCCATTTATTTCCAGATGTGTTCAGTAATATATGTTCTTTGTCTTTCAATGCCTTAATATGATATTCAAAGTAGTTGAGATGCTGGGTGTGTATGTGGTATGTGTGTTTATTCATGTTTGAAGTTTTGGCACTTAAAAATTTGTGGTTTGGCGCCTGTTGTTAATTTTGAAAATATTTTAGCTATTTTTCGAACATTCTTCTTATTCTCTTTCTTCACTTACTGGTTATGTATTTGTAAATGTTTCATATCATCCCGCACCTCATAGCTTCTCTGTATTGTCTTGAACACGCTTTAGAACATGTTTACGTTGGCACCCGCCTTTTCCAGAGAGAGTCATTCATGCTGCAGCCCAGGGCCAGCGTGCAAACGAAGGAACCAGCACGTGCTGAGCAGTACTGTGAGATCTCAAAAGCTCAGCAGTAACTACTGAGTAATACTTTAGATTTGGTATCATTTGTTATCTCCTAGAGAGGGCTTGCTTCATTTTTAAAATCCGCCTCTATTACCATCGAAAGCAAAGTAAGTCATGGACTCTCCAGCGTTTAAAAAGTACTTTTATGAAAACGTAGGATTGCCTGTAAGGGGGTCACCATTGTGTATAGCTAAAGCAGTAAAGGGATTTATTAAACACAAACAGATTTCAGTTGGTCTTATTTCTGCTGGGAGGTGAGTAAGTAGACATGGTCGCAGGAGACAACCAGCTGCAGCACCTGGCGTGCGGGTGGCATGTGGGCTGTGCAGGCAAGCATGGAGTGCTGCTCCTGCCTACAGTGCGTCCTAGGTAGCTCCCGCCTGCAGTGCATCCTGGGCAGCTCCTGTCTGCAGTGTGTCTAGGACAGCTCCCACCTGCAGTGTGTCTAGGACAGCTCCCGCCTGCAGTGCGTCCTGGACAGCTCCCACCTGCAGTGCGTCCTGGACAGGTCCCGCCTGCACTGTGTCTAGGACAGCTCCCACCTGCAGTGCATCCTGGACAGCTCCCACCTGCAGTGCATCCAGGACAGCTCCCACCTGCAGTGCGTTCTGGACAGCTCCCGCCTGCAGTGTGTCTAGGACAGCTCCCACCTGCAGTGCATCCTGGACAGCTCCCACCTGCAGTGTGTCTAGGACAGCTCCCACCTGCAGTGCATCCTGGACAGCTCCCACCTGCAGTGCATCCAGGACAGCTCCCACCTGCAGTGCATCCTGGACAGCTCCCGCCTGCAGTGCATCCAGGACAGCTCCCACCTGCAGTGCGTTCTGGACAGCTCCCACATGCAGTGCGTTCTGGACAGCTCCCGCCTGCAGTGTGTCTAGGACAGCTCCCACCTGCAGTGCGTTCTGGACAGCTCCAGTCTGCAGTGTGTCTAGGACAGCTCCCACCTGCAGTGCATCCAGGACAGCTCCCACCTGCAGTGCGTCCTGGACAGCTCCCGCCTGCAGTGCATCCAGGACAGCTCCCACCTGCAGTGCGTTCTGGACAGCTCCCGCCTGCAGTGTGTCTAGGACAGCTCCCACCTGCAGTGCGTTCTGGACAGCTCCAGTCTGCAGTGTGTCTAGGACAGCTCCCACCTGCAGTGTATCTAGGACAGCTCCAGTCTGCAGTGCGTCCTGGACAGCTCCCGCCTGCAGTGTGTCTAGGACAGCTCCCACCTGCAGTGTGTCTAGGACAGCTCCAGTCCCCACTGTCATCTCCCCACAGACATCTCCCCATGGTCATCTCCCCACGGACATCTCCCCAATGACATCTACCCACAGTCATTTCCCCACAGTCATCTCCCCACAGTCATCTCCCCACGGTCATCTCCCCACGGACATCTCCCCACAGTCACCTCCCCACAGACATCTCCCCATGGACATATCCCCACAGTCATCTCCCCACAGTCATCTCCCCACAGTCATCTCCCCACGGTCATCTCCCCACGGTCATCTCCCCACGGTCATCTCCCCAAGGACATCTCCCCAGACATCTCCCCACCGACATCTCCCCATGGACATCTCCTCACAGTCATCTCCCAACGGACATCTCCCCATGGACATCTCCCCACAGTCATCTCCCCACAGTCATCTCCCCACGAACATCTCCCCACGGACATCTCCCCACAGTCACCTCCCCACGGACATCTCCCCATGGACATATCCCCACAGTCATCTCCCCACAGTCATCTCCCCACAGTCATCTCCCCACGGTCATCTCCCCACGGTCATCTCCCCAAGGACAACTCCCCAGACATCTCCCCACGGACAACTCCCCAGACATCTCCCCACGGACATCTCCCCACAGTCATCTCCCCACGGTCATCTCCCCACGGTCATCTCCCACGGACATCTCCCTAGACATCTCCCTACGGTCATCTCCCCACGGACATCTCCCCAAGGACATTTTCCCACGATCATCTCCCCACGGACATCTCCCCAAGGACATCTCCCCAGACATCTCCCTACGGTCATCTCCCCACGGACATCTCCCCACGGACATCTCCCCACGGACATCTCCTCACAGACATCTCCCCAAGGACATCTCCCCAGACATCTCCCCACGGACATCTCCCAACGGACATCTCCTCACGGTCATCTCCTCACAGACATCTCCCCAAGGACATCTCCCCAGACATCTCCCCACGGACATCTCCTCACGGACATCTCCTCACAGACATCTTCCCAAGGACATCTCCCCAGACATCTCCCCACGGTCATCTCCCCACGGACATCTCCCCACAGTCATCTCCCCACGGACATCACCCCACGGACACCACCCCACGGACATCTCCCCACGGACATCACCCCATGGACATCTCCCCATGGACATCTCCCCATGGACATCTCCTCACAGACATCTCCCCACGGACATCTCCCCACAGTCATCTCCCCACGGTCATCTCCCCACGGTCATCTCCCCACGGACATCTCCCCAAGGACATTTTCCCACGATCATCTCCCCACGGACATCTCCCCAAGGACATCTCCCCAGACATCTCCCTACGGTCATCTCCCCACGGACATCTCCCCACGGACATCTCCCCACGGACATCTCCTCACAGACATCTCCCCAAGGACATGTCCCCAGACATCTCCCCACGGACATCTCCCAACGGACATCTCCTCACGGTCATCTCCCCACGGACATCTCCCCACCGACATCTCCCCATGGACATCTCCCCACGGACATCTCCCCACGGTCATCTCCCCAAGGACATCTCCCCACAGTCATCTCCCCACGGTCATCTCCCCACGGTCATCTCCCCACGGACATCTCCCCACAGTCATCTCCCCACGGACATCTCCCCACGGACATCTCCCCAGGGTCATCTCCCCACGGGACAGTCCTCCGGGAGGTGACCTGGAGGCCCAGCCCGGCCATGGGGGTGAAGCTGGGGGAACGGCTGAAACAGCAGTTAGGTCGAGTATTAAATCTAAACCCAGGTTTGGTCTCATGTCCTTGAGCCCAAGGGATGCCATCTGGGGGCTGTGGTCTCTTTAATAGAAAAGTAATAGAAAAGAACACTTTAACTAAAACAGAGTAACCCTCTGTTACTTCGTCTGTACCCATCAACGTCTCAGGTAGAGCCACAAGCTGGTTTTTGAACTGGAAGATCGGTACATCAGCTGCTGAGAACGAGTTAGCTTTAAATCATAAGGTACGTTTGTCACTAGCCACCCAGCACATTTTTAGGAGACCCTGCATGTGATCACGTAGGCATGTGTTAGAGCCTCTGGAACACTGCTCCTTGGAGACGGTGTGTTCTTGATCCATCCCTGTCCAAGGCTCTGCTTCTCTCCACCCACGTGACTCCTGGGGCCACACAGCTGACGTGTGACTAGTCTCAGCTTCACTATGCTGGTGCAGTAAACAAAGGCTGAGGAGCAGGAGATTTGTTTGAGGTTTTAGAATACTAAACATCAAAGAAAAATCTGGGTTTTGTTGTGTTTTTCACAATTGAAGATGGTATGTTCAGGAATATGGGTACTTGTGTTTGAAGCTTGTCTTTTCAAAGTAGGAAATTCAGATATAAATAAAACTTCCACCTTCCTACCTGCTCTGGAAATAACAATGGAGTGAATTGCTTGAACCCCCGTTCATTCATTCTTTCATTCTCAAAGCTACTAAAATGCCTTCTGAGTCCTAGCATTATTTTAGAATCTGCATTTGGAACAATAAATAAAATATCGTTTAGAACTGAGTTTACAGTGGAGAAAGCTGCCAT
The DNA here is from genome assembly GCF_951640355.1 of Cnephaeus nilssonii. Classification (NCBI taxonomy): domain Eukaryota; kingdom Metazoa; phylum Chordata; class Mammalia; order Chiroptera; family Vespertilionidae; genus Cnephaeus; species Cnephaeus nilssonii. The sequence goes on along the minus strand of NC_137089.1, from coordinate 54,995,027 downwards.
GGAGATAATGAACTATTTTGTCACATTCTGTTCCTCACATGAATAACAGCTCTTCCTTTTTCTTGAAAAGATGGATAGTGGGACAGGGAGATGGGAGGGGAAATTTGTCAGACAAAACAAAGAAGCAAACAAAAGAATTCTTTGAGTTGGTCCTTGAGGAACGATGCCTACTTGGCCTGTTGCTCACCACCTACTTAAAACAGATGCTTGGATATACTCCCCGGACTTAAAGGGCACTCACACTCTCTTAGCTTTTTCTCACTTGTGCAAAAATTCAGGATGGCTCTTTAAATTTGTGAGATTTTGTAAGTTTTTTTAAGGAGTCACTCATGTTTTGTAGTTACTTCCGTTAGTAGGTATTTTTGCTGTGCCTAATAGTCTAATACTGTTTACAGCCATGCCAACCATCTGTGAACTAGCTGTCACAGTGACGGTGAGGATATCACACAAACCCACAGAGGGACTGCAGGAGCTGACCCAGACCTGCGCGACGGCGAAGGGCGCTGTGTCACACGTTCCTGTGAGAGAGGCCGAGGGGCTGTTTCACTTTAGACGTGAGAAGCGGTCCTGCTCGCCTGCCTCCTGTGGCTTCTGTTGTCACAACAGCTTGAACTAAGATTAGCCTCTGGACACAGTCAGCAGGCGAGCATCCCTGAGAACGCACCTGCTCCTACAAGGTCGGCGCTAAAGACTAAACAGAGAGATTCCAGCCAAACATCCAGGGGCAGGGGCTGCCGCCTTCGGCAAGGTCCCCCCAGAGGCCCTGACCTTTCGGAGAACCCTCCTGACAGACATGCCAACCAAGTCCCGTGCTTCCCCACGCCGTATGTTGTGCTCGCTGCCACCCAGGCGTCAGGAGAAAGCTGGTGGGGAAGATGCTGCATCGGCGCGTCTCGCTGTCACCCGTTAGTCGTTTGCAGCACTTACCCTGCTTCTCCACCGCCTCACGTGGGGCCGTTTGAACAAACACAGCTAAACTGGTCACTGCCTTAAATTCCTTATTGACCTGACTTTCCATGCACAGCACACATCATATCTACTTTATTACTAAGTTTATCTCTTACTGAGACTTTTTACCAGTTTGCTTCTTTGTTACTTCTTTGGTGGCTTATTTAACTTGAAGTTCTGTCAGAGTAAAGAAAACGTAGTGTTTGACTCTAGGGCACGATATTAGATAATTTATCCCATACACGATCCTCGTTCGCTTTTTGAGTGTTTTCCTCTGTGCTTATGCAGTGGGCTTGAACAACACAGGTGTAAACTGGGCCAGTTACTTATACACAATTTTTTCAATAAATACCGTAAATTTATTTTCTCTTCCCTATGATTTTCTTAATAACATTTTTTCTCTAGCTTATTTTATTGTGAGAGTACAGAGGATAATTAAAACATAATGTAAGAGTATGATACAAGTAACATATAAAACACATGTGAATCAACTACATATTTTTGGCTGTTAGTACTTAAATCTGGGGGCGTTGAGAGTAATGCATGGATTTCCGACGGTGCGGGGTCAGTGCCGCTCACCTCCACGCTGCTCCATCAAGTGCAGCGTGCTGTCCTCTATCTCCAGAGCAGGCTAGCACGCACAGCAACTGTGCGTGTTGTCTTGTCTTTTGAGAACTCTCTGCCCGACCTCGAGTGGCTCCCCAGCTGCAGGCTCCCCTCCGAGTCCCCACGCAGGCCTGTGGCCAACCGAATGCACCACAGAGGCAGCTCAGTCCACCTTTCTTCAAGGCCCTCTCACCAGACTTCCTTTCTAATCTTCTAAAGAACTTTTTCAGTTAATTCAACTTTTTCATGCTTCCAATTAGCTTTAAATTTTTGGTTCAAATATTCTCTGTAATAAGTCTCACTAAATTCTTTCATAAGACAGCATAATGCAAGCATGTATGTCAATGTATGCAAACTTTGTGGATATCAACTTCATGAGTCCATATTTATTTTCAAGGGAATATTTGACAAATTATAATTTTGGGGAAAACATTAAAGATTATGTCTTAGTTTCTTAAAGATGCTTATATTTTTAACATATAGAAAAATATATTCAAATTATTAAGAATTTAAAAGCTTTGGTAGTCATTTTCTACTTGAAAGGAAATTTTAAAATTCTAAAGTTTAAAAAATGCATAATGCTATAACATTCTTGCTATGCAATATTATTACTAATACAAATATTAAAACTAAAATAAGTATTAATGTTAATTCATACTAATATTAAATAATATTTTTGAGTACCTATTAATTTTACATCCATTTTCTCAGTTAATCCACTCAGGTACCATAATAGGCAGTTACTATTATTTGTGAATAAATCAAGACATAGGTATGTTACCTAAGGTCGCATGTTGCGAGTAGTGAGGCTGGAATTTAAAGCTGTCAGCCTCTCTCTCCAGCCCCTTCTTTCAAACTCCTGGTTGGTCATGTTGTCAGTATGTTATCTGCTCTCTGAATTGCCACCTTGTCTCAGCCACAGTCTCAGCCACAGTCTCAGCCAGCTTGTCTTGGTGACAGGAAGTCTCAAAGTTGGGTTAGTATAAATTTTATCTCCATAGATTAAAATAAGTACAATATTTAGTTTATACTTTTATTCATTTTACAAACCAGTTGAAGGGAATCGTCTCCATAGTAAATCTATAATAATCTATAATAATAAAAGCATAATACGCTAATTAGCCCAGACAACCGAACGACCTTCCAGATGTCATTCCTGACGTCCTTCTGGATGAAGCCGCGATGGCGGGAGCCAAGGCAGAGGTGGTTAGGGGCAATCAAGCAGGCAGGTGAGCAGTTAGGGGTGATCAGGCAGGCAGGCAGAGTGGTTAGAGGCGATCAGACAGGCAGGCAAGCAGTTAGGGGTGATCAGGCAGGCAGGCAGAGTGGTTATGGGTGATCAGGCAGGCAGAGTGGTTAGGGGTGATCAGGCAGGCAGGCAGAGTGGTTATGGATGATCAGGCAGGCAGGCAGAGTGGTTATGGATGATCAGGCAGGCAGGTGAGTGGTTAGGGTCAATGAAGCAGGCAGGCAGAGTGGTTAGGGGCGATGAGGCAGGCAGGCAGAGTGGTTAGGGGCGATGAGGCAGGCAGGCAGGCAGAGGGGTTAGGGGCAGGAAGACGAGAGGTTAGGAGCCAGGGAGATCCCCTCTCGGGTCTCCCTGCCGCCCATGTGCGCACAGCATCCTGTGATCATGGCTTATCAGAGTCGCTCAGTGTTTTGCTGTTTGTTGGTACATTATTTCAACCAACAGTTACTGGGCATCTGATGTGTCCCAGTAGGAGGGTGTGAGGTTTGTCTGTGGTTAGCCCGCAGGGCAGGGCTCACACAGGCGCGTCCTATGCATCAGACCCACCGGCTGGAAGGAGTGTGCAGTGGAGTGTGGACCCCTGACGTGTGGGTGTGTGGGAGGCAGTTTCCTGTGGACCAGAGCAGGGCGGGTGCTCGCTGAGTGCCGCCTCCAGCAGCACCTTCTGGCCATAGGAGCGCTGCGCCTGAGGCTCACAGACAGCAATGGTGTCACTCAGCCACCAGGATGGGTCACAGGCGCAGGTGAAAGGACCTATAGCAGTGGGAAGGAGCAGAGGGACAAGGCACATTTTCTTAAAAGAAGAAAACCCAGGGGCTGATGGCACGCGGGAGGAAAAGAAAGCAAACAGGCCCTTAGAATGACTGCGGTGGCTCTAAGAGGTAGAATAAAGGTGGGAAACGAAGTGTTATGAAGAAAAGACGCTGAGCATGCTTTTGAGGTGGGCACCTGAAGGGCCGAGAGTGCAAATGCGACGTGTCTGCCTCAAACGTGGTGGGAGCGGGGGGGGGGGGGGGGGGAATGAGGGGTAGGTGCTGCTTCGGCCTCTGACCGCTCGCCCTCAGAGTTCACCCTGCTGATTGTGTCTAGAGGTTAATTTTAGTTCAAGCTGTTGGGATAATAAAGACCTAAGAAGGCTGGCAGTCAAGGCTTTTTTGGCTCCTTATGCCATCTAGCGCCTTAGCTTCTCTTTCAGAAACCTGTCGGAGTACTCATTCATCCTTCCTTCGGGGTCTGCCGGTCAGCCCCGGCATGGGGTCACACTTCTAGAATCCCTCACTGCCACTTTAGCACGGCTTCCTCGCGGGGCCTTCGGTGTGTCCTGCCCCCGCAAGCCCGGTTCTGAGCCTCCGCATCCGTGTCTGTGCCGTCCAGGCAACCTCCGCCTGTGGACACCAGCACAGGCACTGAGTATTTTATTATCAACACAGTTTCTTTGTTGGCCATTTCAGGAACAGCTCAACTGTCCCCAGAAAAGGATAAACACTCTCTATGACTTGTAACTTGGAAGTGGTTTCTTTTTGCTCGCCCACTCCTTGCAGGGTCTTCTGAGCGAGGATGGGGCGAGCCTTTCGTTCATCTCACTTCCTGATGGACGCACACAGGCCTTCCTTGAACGAGTGCGGTGCAAAGTGTTCAATGAGAAACACTGAGCGTGTGTGCACAACAGGATGTGGTCGCCTAGCACAGATGGGGCACAATTGTCATTTCCCAATGACACGTGGAAGGAACCCAGGAGGACCTGGCTGCACAGTGTACAGGTACCATCACTTACACCAAATGAACATGGTGTAACTGCCCAGTTAGAAATAGAAACCTGACAATATCTCATACGATGAACATTATATAACTGCATTTTAGGTCCTCCCATAACTGTTGGCCAAGGTTCTCTATAAGTGATGGTAACTGTATACTGTGCGGCCACGTCCTCCTATAAGTGATGGTAACTGTATACTGTGGGGCCAGGTTCGCTATAAGTGATGATAACTGTATACTGTGGGGCCAGGTCCTTCTATAAGTGATGATAACTGTGTACTGTGTGGCCAGGTCCCCCTATAAGTGATGGTAACTGTATACTGTGCAGCCAGGTTCTCTATAAGTGATGGTAACTGTATACTGTGTGGCCAGGTCCTCCTATAAGTGATGATAACTGTATACTGTGCGGCCAGGTCCTCCTATAAGTGATGATAACTGTATACTGTGGGGCCAGGTCCTCCTATAAGTGATGATAACTGTATACTGTGGGGCCAGGTCCTCCTATAAGTGATGGTAACTGTATACTGTGGGGCCAGGTACCCCTATAAGTGATGGTAACTGTATACTGTGGGGCCAGGTCCTCCTATAAGTGATGATAACTATATACTGTGTGGCCAGGTCCCCCTATAAGTGATGGTAACTGTATACTGTGCAGCCAGGTTCTCTATAAGTGATGGTAACTGTATACTGTGGGTCCAGGTCCTCCTATAAGTGATGATAACTGTATACTGTGGGGCCAGGTTCTCTATAAGTGATGGTAACTGTATACTGTGCAGCCAGGTTCTCTATAAGTGATGGTAACTGTATACTGTGGGGCCAGGTTCTCTATAAGTGATAGTAACTGTATACTGTGCGGCCATGTCCTCCTATAAGTGATGGTAACTGTATACTGTGCAGCCAGGTTCTCTATAAGTGATGATAACTGTATACTGTGTGGCCAGGTCCCCCTATAAGTGATGGTAAATGTATACTGTGCAGCCAGGTTCTCTATAAGTGATGGTAACTGTATACTGTGGGGCCAGGTCCTCCTATAAGTGATGATAACTGTATACTGTGCGGCCATGTCCTCCTATAAGTGATGGTAACTGTATACTGTGCAGCCAGATTCTCTATAAGTGATGATAACTGTATACTGTGCTGCTGAGCATCCCCTGTGAGTGGTAAGTGGCTGAACCCTCCCTGGGTTTTTGCTTTTCACCAATTTCCTTGCACATCAGTCGTCAGGTGCCAGGATGTCCCCTTCCCACCGAGGAGGAGGGTCACCTGCATCTCCCTTCCTCTGCACCCAGAGGAGAGTGCTCAGGGTCTAGAGATTACGCCGTCCTTCAACTTGGGTAGTTGGCATCCAAATGGCCTTCATGGGCCATTGAGTTTCCAGCCGTCTCAGAGGGGATGCTGAGGGGCTGGGACGGGGAGTAGCATTCATTAGCACATCTTAAAATCTTGACTGGGGGGTTATAAGACCTGATGTTTTGTTCCAGACATGAGCCGTTTAGTCTTCTCCCCATCATTGTCAGTCTTGCTCTAGTTTGTTCATATTATTTATTTTTATTATTTTTATTGATTTCAGAGAGGAATTGAGAGGGAGAGACAGAGAAACATCAGTGATGAGAGAGAATCATTGATTGGCTGCCTCCTGCTCTCCTCACAATGGGGATCTAGCTCGCAACCCAGGCATGTGCCCTGACTAAAACTGAACTGGGGACCCTTCAGTCTGAAGGCTGACTCTCTATCCACTGAGCCAATCTGGCTAGGGCTGTCCATTTTCTTGATTGATCCAAAAGGCCAGCTCTTATTTTCAATAATGATTTCTATTGTTTTTCTGTTTTGAATATTTTTGATACTTGCGCTTATCTCGTTGTCTTCTTTCGTCTGCTTGCTCTTGGTTTACTTTGATTCTATTGTTTTTAGCTTCTGAAGATAGGAACATAGATTCTTGACATGTGGTTTTGCTGTAAAACACATTGAACACCTGAGAATATAAATCTCAACCACTATTGGTAATATTCTTGACTAAATGAAAAACCTGGAAATGAATCCTCATCTTTACTTCATATAATATTAAACGTCTACAGTAAAATTAATGTTTTACCAAATAAAAGCGTAAAAGATGTTAACTTCTTTTTTAGTGAAATGTTGTAGGTTTATCTTCTGTATTTGCTGCTATGAACATGTTCTAAGGCGTCACAAACGAATTGTTCCTCTGCCTTAAAGGACGCCGTTCACAGAGGGCCCTGGGAGCGCCTTTCCCGCTGTAACCCCGGCTGCTCAGGATTAGCCGGGCTCCTGCCGTGCCCACTGCCGTGTCCTGTGTCCCAGTGTCAGCAGGGAGTCTGGGGAAGAAACAGGGAGATTGGGTGAAATCACTCAGGAGTGACAGAGCGGACCCCACGCAGCAGCTTCCGGGAACTCACCGAGGGCAGCCACATGAAGCAGAGAGACCGCCGGGCCGGGGTGCGGAGTTCTGGTAGAATAACCCGAGGGCAGGGTGCAGGTGAGAAGTACTTGTCTGTCAAATACGCGTTTCCAAGTGACGGCAGCGGCATCCTTAGAGAAGCAGCGGTGCTAGTGACCGCCCCCAGACGCGCTCTGCTCAGACGGGAAGCGAGGCCTCTAAATTCACGGCTGTCACCCCTTCCGTCCCAAAGTCCCCGGCCACAGGCTTTCTGTGGGCACAGACCTTGTCTCCGCAGACTCTCCAAGCAGTCCTGTTTCTGCAGGAGGAAATCACACGGTGTTTGTCTAGAGCAGTGGTCGGCAAACTCGTTAGTCAACAGAGCCAAATATCAAAGGACAACGATTGACATTTCTTTTGAGAGCCAAATTTTTAAAAATTAAACTTCTTCTGACGTCACTTCTTCAAAATAGACTCTCCCAGGCCGTGGTATTTTGTGGAAGAGCCACACTCAAGGGGCCAAAGAGCCGCATGTGGCTCGCGAGCCGCAGTTTGCCGACCACGGGTCTAGAGTCTGTTTTCACATTCATCTTTCTGTGTAAAAAGAATACTTCAGGGATTTCGTGCAATAACAGGCAGAGCATTGGAGGAAAGACACGCAGGCCCACGTCTCAGGGCTGGGGAGTCCAAGGCTCGGCAAGGTCATACCTGCAGACGGCCGCCTGCAGCTCCATTTCCCGTGTGTTCATCCTCCCTGGGGCAGACTCTGTTCTGATGTTCATCAGATGACTTAGGATAACACCAGGACGGTTTCTTTCATTTATACCAGGGGATCAAAAGACAACTCTAAATTGCCGTGAGAGCACTGGGATTGAATCCAGCCCAATACATCCCGATGATGGTGGGTAAAAGGAGGGATCCTTAAAGCAACTGCTCCCTCAGAGTGAGCTGCTGTCTGCGGGACGCCGCCGCACATTTGGGGAAGAAACAGATGCGAGTGGCATTTCTTCCTGGCAGCACTTCCTCGCGCAGCCAGATGGAAAGGCACGTGTGCTCTCGGGATGGGTGTGCAGCGCAGTAGGAGTAGCTCTCCGTGTCACACCGTCGTCTGCCGTGTCGCCGTCTCCCCTGACCTGGTGTAACTTGAAATGGGTGAGAGGACTTTAAGGGTGACTGGCTTTGGCCCAAATGCGATAATGATGAAACCTGCTGCCTGCAGACACGGCAGGACGTGCAGCATGTGCTTCAGGAATGGAGCCCAGGACCTGGCCCAGTGCTCGGTGGGTTAGAGCATCGTGCCCGTATGCCAAGGGTGCAGGCTCAACCCTGGGCAGGGCACACACAAGAATCAACTAATGATGCATAACCGAGTGGAACAAGAAATCGATGTTTCTCTCTCCCTCTCATCCTCCCTCTCCCTCTCAGCCTCCCTCTCCCTCTCATCCTCCCTCTCCCTCTCAGCCTCCCTCTCCCTCTCATCCTTCCTCTGCCTCTCATCCTCTCTCTAAAACCAATAAATAAAAAAATGTGAAAAATAAAGGAATCCAAAGAAGAGGTGGAATTGTTAACTTTGCTGACATTCCTGGACTTGCTTTCAGAAAGCATCCTAAGGACTATCCTATCTAATAAAGAGGAAATATGCAAATTGACCATCACTCCAACACACAAGATGGCCTGCAGGGGAGGGCAGTTGGGGGGTACCAGGCCAGCAGGGGAGGGCAGTGGGGGTGACTAGGCCTGCAGGGGAGGACAGTTAGGGGCGACCAGGCTGGCAAGGGAGGGCAGTGTGGGGGGGACCAGGCCTGCAGGGGAGGACAGTTAGGGGCAAACAGGCCAACAGGGGAGGGCAGTTAGGGGTGACCAGGCCTGCAGGGGAGCAGTTAGGCATCAATCAGGCTGGCAGGGGAGTGGTTAGGGGGTGATCAGGCTGGCAGGCAGAAACAGTTAGGGGCAATCAGGCAGGCAAGCAGGCGAGCGGTTGGGAGCCAGCAGTCCTGGATTAAGAGAGGGATGTCCAACTACTGGGATTGGGCCTAAACAGGCAGTCGGACATCCCTTGAGGGGTCCCAGATTGGAAAGGGTGTAAGCTGGGCTGAGGGACACCCCCCCATGAATGAATTTTGTGCACCGGGCCTCTAGTATTGAGATAGGGAATGAAGTCAATAACCGTTAGGAGTGGCCATGAAAGATGCACCCCCAGGACAGCAGTTCACGTTTAGCTGATGTCATAACAGGTGTAAGAGGTTGCTTTCAAATTCCGAGTGACCTAAACTAACGCATTTTGTAAATCCTTCAGAAGAAGCAGGGAAGGCCACGCCCCAGGCTGAGCAATGGCGCTGCTCCCAAGGCTGATGGTTGTGAATGCTGTGAGGTGCGTGGAGGGAGTGTCTGAAAACTGCTGCAGGAAAGAAGATTAACAGTTTCGTAGCATTCATGTTTCAACAGGACCGAGTCTGGGGATTCCGTTTGTGACATTTCAGTAGTGATTTGCAGGCATATTTCCTTCATTACTTTAATGATAGTTTTATTTATAGGGAACTTACTGGTTCCATGAGGTTCCATGTTCTTACAAGTCGAATAGTATGACCTTCAACTTTCAGGGACCAGGCCTGTGAGAGCTGGAGCGATGCCCAGCAGGCACCAGCATAGGCTCGCGCTCAAACTAGAGAACAGAGATGGCGGGAGGGACAGAAAAATAGGTGGATCAACTACTGGCCCGATGTTTCCACGTCTGACGAAACCATAAACCGGCAGGCTCAACAGGCTCGATGAACCCCAGGCAGAAGAGCACACCCCAGGGCCCACGGTAACTGGGGGATCAGGGAGCAGCTGTGGGGAAAGAGGGGCCTGGAAGAGACGGACAGACGTGCTGTGCGAGGACAGTACAGGCGGCACAGGAGTCCCCGGGCGTGTTTGGTTAATAATGTCTCCTCTTTCCTCATTTTAGTAATTTGAGACTTCTCTTTTATATTCTTTTGCTAAAACTTTATCAGTTTTATTATTAGTTTTTAAGAACCAACTTTTGGTATCATTCATTTTCTCTATTGGTTTTCTAACCTATATTTCATTTATTTTTGCTCTAATCTTTATGCTATCTTTCCTTCTGCTTGGTTTATGTTTAGTAATTATTTTTCTACTTTCTTAAAATTTAGATTATTTGTTTGAGATCTATCTTCTTTTTTAGTACTATTGTTCACTATAAATTTGCCTCCAAACACTGCTTTCCCTGTGTCTCATAAGGTATGTTATATGTGTTGTTATTCTCATTAATCTCACAGCACTCTCAAGTTTCCATTTTGACTTCTTCTTTGACTCAATGGTTGTTTAAAAGTGTGATGTGTGATTTCGACACATTTGTATTTTTAAATTTCCCAGTGTCCTTTCTTACTGATTTCTAACTCCTTGATCTGTTGACGTCAGAGAACATGCTTTGCAGGATTTCATTTTAGTCCCCAGATTTTCCCCTTAAGTTTTCTCTGTGGCAGAGTCAGCTTCTTGTTTGCTTTGGGTAGTTGTGATATTAAACAGTGAAAACACACACACACACACACACACACACACACACACACACACTTCTCCATTAGGAAGGCACCGCCTGTGCTGAGCCTTCTCTGGGTCGGGTCAAAGGAAGACCATCAAGAGCAAGGGCCCTCGGAACGCCGCAGGGCTCGGAGCAGGCTGTTCCCTGGGAGCGTTTATTGGGGGCATCTCTGAGCCTCTGTTGTCCCCTCCAGAGGTTCCCAGACAGAGTTCTCATCATGGCGGCGGGCTGTTGTTTCAAGTCTGCTGAGAAGCTGGACAAAGGCCAAAGAGAATGAGGAAGCTAAAACGTCACAAATCCCACCGTTATTACCAAACAAGTGTCCTCCATCTATGACAAGCCTACAGTTAATTTCCAGAGTTTTCCCAATGCTTTGACTCGTGTTCTTCTCCCTGGTATTTGCCTTGTAGATCCTTGAGTTTGTGTTGCTGGAAACCAAGATCAACAGTAATTAATATGAATGCTAGGAGTGCACCAGAAGGCTGAGTGGTTCCTTTGAAATTCACAGGGTGAATTTCCATTTTATGACCTACTGCTGATTCAATGGCCTAAAGCAAACACCCCCAAAACCTGATGATCTTACTGTTTACTAAACATTACCATTGATATGTCTGTTTGCATTCCTAAAAGGCAATTGTGTATTCTAGTAAATAAAATCAGCTGGGTAAAGGAGACTCAGTGGAACTTGACTGCTCTAGTTGAGTTCGCCCTGGCCTCCCCCCATAACAATCAAAATTAATCTTGTCTTGTGTGTACCATTTGTGCGTCAGCTCTTTCTCCAAGCCTTTGAACCCGAAAGCCACGCTGGCTGAGGCCTTTCACAATGGGTGCTCTTGAACTGGGACTTGGAGAAAAAGGATTCGCCTGAGTGGAAAATATCACCGGACCCGGTGGTGGAAGATTCACTGCGTGCAAAACTCTTGTCAGCTTTGGAACCCACGGATTTGTAAGTGCTTGAGTATTTTTCTTGTTTCAGCCAGATCACGGGGCAGAATTTGTCAAAAGAAGGAAGATTTTCCTGTAAACTTTTGGCTTGCTTGCTAAAATGTTAAGAGAGTTGTAGTTTCAGAAGATCTTCTTTTACAGTTCGTACAGATTATTATAGAATACTAGAAGCCCGGTGCACGAAATTCGTGCACGGCAGGGGGTTGTCCTTCAGCCCAGCCTGAACCCTCTCCAATCTGGGACTCCTGGAGGGATGTCTGACTGCCCGTTTAGGCCCGATCCTGGCCCGATCCTAAACGGGCAGTCGGACATCCCTCTCACAATCCAGGACTGCTGGCTCCCAACTGCTGCCTGCCTGCCTTCCTGATTGCCCCTAACCACTCTGCTGCCAGCCTGATCACCCCCTAACCACTCCGCTGCCAGCCTGATCACCCCCTAACCACTCTGCTGCCAGCCTGGTTGATGCTTAACTGCTCCCCTGCCAGCCTGTTTGCCCTCAACTTCCCTCCTCTGCCAGCCTGGTCACCCCTAACTGCCCTCTCCTGCAGGGTTGATCACCTCCAACTGCCCTCCCTTGTAAGCCTGGTCCCTCTCAACTGCCCTCCCTTGCAGGCCTGGTCCCTCACAACTGCCCTCCCTTGCAGGCCGGGTGCCTCCCAACTGCCCTCTCCTGCTGGCCATCTTGTGTCCATATGGGGGCAGGATCTTTGACCACATGGGGGCAGCTATATTGTGTGTTGCAGTGATGATCAATCTGTATATTATTCTTTTATTAGATAGAATAGAGGCCTGGTGCACGGGTGGGGGCCAGCTGGTTTGCCCTGAAGGGTGTCACAGATAAGGGTGGGGGTTCCCTTGGGGTGTGGGGCGGCCTGAGCGAGGGGCCTGTGGTGGTTTGCAGGCCGGAAACGCCCCCTGGCAACCCAAGGGGAGGCCCTGGTATCTGGGATTTATTTTCCTTCTACAATTGAAACTTTGTAGCCTGGAGCGGAGCCAAGCCTGGGGCTCCAGCAGCCATTTCTGTGGCAGTTAATTCACCTTCTACAATTGAAACTTTGTAGCCTTAAGCGGGTGAGCCCGGCCAGGGTGTGCAGAAAGCTTTGCTTCCCCTGTTGCCGCCAGCAACCCTGGCCTGCTCTCTCAAGCTCCATTCTGCCGCCATTTGTTTGAATTTGTTTACCTTCTATAATTGAAACTTTGTAGCTTGAGTGGAGGCTTAGGCCTGCAACGGCTATGGAAAGCTTGGCTTGCTCTGTTACCTGGGAAACCTTGCTCTCTGTGGCTGTAGCCATCTTGGATTGGGGTTAATTTGCATACTCGCCCTGATTGGCTGGTGGGCGTGGCTTGGCTGGTGGGCGTGGCTTATGTAGCGAAGTGATGGTTAATTTGCATATTACCATTTTATTAGAGAGGATAATCCATGGTTTTCTGACGAGGGTACATTGGGTGTTGAATGTTGGGAAATAATAGGTCAGAACTTGAAAGAAGCTCAGCAGCAGGGGAAAAGTTTGCCTCCATATTGTTTCTCCTTGTGGGAAATGGTATTGCATTTGCTAGAGCCTTTCAGAGAAGAAAGACCTCCTCCCTTGGCGCCCTCCGCTCCTAAAGAGAAGCAGGAAGATAAACTGGAGGAGTGGCCTTCACGTCCTGATTCTGAAACATTTAAATCGCCGCTAACAGAATCACCTATGCAAAGAGCCATCAGAAAGGATTAAAGGACATGATGGTGGAGGACAGACTTGCTTTTCCTATCATACAGGTAGCTAATCCACAATTTCCTAATCAACTAATAAGACAGCATGAAAGAGTTGACTTTAAAATGATAAAGGCCTTGTGTGATAGTGTAATACAGAATGGCACAAATGCTCCATTTGCTGGAGAAATTATAACTAACATTTCTGATGCATTCCTAGCTTCTTATGATTGGTATTCTCTAGCCCGTGCAACTCTGGATGGAGGAGATTATTTGCTATGGAAAGGAGAATTTTTAGAGAAATGTCAAGAACAAGCTTCTTCAAATCTCAGACAGAATGTTTTCATAACTTTTGCGATGCTTGCAGGACAGGGACAATTTAGTGACGTGCAAAATCAGCTCCAACACATCCAGCAGGCATATGAGCAAATTAGACTTTGTGGAAGAAAAGCCTGGTGGACTTTACCAGCAAAAGGGAACCAACCGTGAGGGAGCCTTTAGGAGGTGCATGCAGGGCCCACTGAATCATTCTCTGATTTTGTAGCTCGCATCACTGGAGCAGTGAGACGGCAGATTCAACATGAGACAGCAGGAGACATTTTGACTCAGCAATTGGCTTATGAAAATGCCAATGCTGTTTGTAAAAAATGTCTAATGCCTCTAAGAAAAAACAGTTCCATCACAGAAATGATTCGAGCATGTCAGAATGTGGGGTCAGGCATTTTTCAGGCAAGCTTACTAGCTGCCGCAATTACAACAAGAAATAAATTATGTTTTAATTGTGGACAACAAGGACATTTTAAAAAGGAATGTAAACAACCAAAAGGGACACAAGGTGATGCTCAAGGAGAAGGCGTAAACATTCCGCCTCCCAACTCAGGTAATGCAGGTCTCTGTCCCAGATGGAAGAAGGGGAATCATTGGGCCAATCAGTGTAAATCTAAATTTCATAGAAATGGCCAGCCATTAAATCAAGACATAGGACATGGCCAGCTGCAGAGAAACGGCCTGAGGGGCTCCCCCAACCCTGTTTCTAAATAAGGGGAAGTTCCATCCTGCCAGGACCATAGTAGATTCCTTCCTTCAAGTCACTCCAGAAAGAAATGCTGGCTTTGATCTTAATGGCACAATAACAATCACCCTGATCCCCGATATGGCTAGACAAGCTGTTCCTACAGGAATTTGGGGACCTGTGCCACCAGGAATGTCAGGTTTAGTCCTAGGAAAGAGTGAAAATGTGCTAAAAGGATTAACTTTTTCCTGGAGTCATAGATTCAGAATATAAGGGAGAAATCAAAGTAATTTTAGAATGCAAACATATTATGCAAATTATTCCAGGACAAAAAATTGCTCAGCTCCTGTTTTTACCTTATATTCAGCAAGGTGAAGTAATAAATAGGAAAAGAGGGACACGAGGATTTGGAAGCTCAGATATATATTGGATACAGGAAATTAGCAAGACCCATCCTATGATTAATCTAAGAATAGAGGGAAAACTGTTTAAAGGATTAGTGGACACTGGAGCAGATATTAGTGTCATCAGTCAAAAATTCTGACCTCCAAGTTGGTCCATGGTAGAAGCTATAGGCTCTATCACGGGTGTTGGAATTCCTGATAACACGCAATGCAATGAATGCTGCAGTGTTAAAGTGGAAAGATGAAGAAGGACAAACAGAACGGTTTCAGCCCTATATAGTCTCTGGAATTGCAGTCAACTTAGGGGGCTGAGACGTTTTAGAAAGTTTACAAGCTTATATTATTACCAGCAAGGGACAATAGTTAAGAACTCAAATGGGATATCAAACTGGTCAAGGGTTAGGAAAAGATAATCAGGAGATTAAAGAACCCATTCAGGCCAAAGAAAACACAGGAAAACAAGGATTAGAATACCAGCCTTTTTAGGAGTGGTCACTGCTCAGTCTCCTCACCCCCATGCTGAGCCTATACAATGGAAAGATGATAGGCCTATATGGGTGGATCAGTGGCCATTAACCAAGGAGAAATTAAATCAGATTCATGAATTAATACAGGAACAAGTAGAGGCTGTTCATATAGAACCTTCCAATAGTCCTTGGAATACTCTTATATTTACAATACCCAAGAAGGCAGCAGGAAAATGGCTATTGTTACATGATCTTAGAGCCGTTAATACTACTGTGCATACCATGGGAGCTTTACAGCCTGGACTCCCAGCGCCTTCACAAATCCCTCTAGATTGGTCTCTGATAGTAGATCTTAAGGATTGTTCCTTCACCATTCCCTTGGCACCGCAAGATAAACAAAGATTTGTCTTTTCAGTGCCATCTATTAATAATATAGAACCCATAAAAAGATATCAATGGAAAGTTTTGCCTCAAGGAATGGCCAATAGCCCTACTTTATGTTAAAAATATGTAGCTCAAGCTATTCAGCCTTTAAGAGACAAATATTCCCAGTATTATATTGTCCATTACATGGATGACTTGCTACTAGCAAGTCCATGGGAAGATCAGACTTTAGCAATGTTTTCTCAATTAGAAAAAGAACTTCCTAAATGGGGTTTAAAAATTGCTCCAGAAAAAAATACAGAAAGTAATGCCTTTTAAACATCTATGTACCATAATTGAAAACCAATGTATTAGGCCTCAGAAGGTAGAAATAAGAAAAGACTGCCTTAAAACCTTAAATGACTTTCAAAAATTATTAGGGGACATTAATTGGTTAAGACCTTATCTAAAAATCTCTACAGGAGAAATGACAAATTTATTTAATATACTTAGAGGTGACTTTAATCTTTCCTCACCCCGAGTACTGACAGATGAAGCTAAAAAGGAGTTACAAAGAATTGAGCAGGCAATCTCCTCAGCCCAAGTGGCACGAGTACTGCCTGAATTGCCTTTTTTGGGACAGATTAATCCCACTGCAAATAGTCCCACAGGAGGCATCTTCCAAAATAAAAACTCTCTTGCTATTATTGAATGGGTCCACCTAGGACATCAATCCTCTAACACTGCAGTTACATATATAGAACTTATGGCTCAGTTGATTTTTCAGCTTAGAAAGCGCTGCAGACAGCTTAGAGGACAAGAACCCCAATGTATTTACCTTCCCCTTACTGGGAAGCAATTAGAAATGTTATTTCAGACTGATTTAAGTTGGCAAATTGGACTGAGTGGATATGCAGGAGAACTTAGTTGTCACCTACTAAAAGACAAATTATTACAATTTTTATATTATACACCTATTATTATACCAAAAATATACTAGGCAGGAACCTATTCCTGAAGCATTAACTGTTTTTACTGATGGATCATTGAATGCTAAAGCTGCCTATCATACAATAAATTTAGACCTAGTCATCCAAACTAGTCATACTTCTGTACAAAGAATTGAGCTGGAAGCTGTTAAGGCTGCATTACAGGATTTGCAAGAGCTTCTTAATATTATCTCAGATTCTTCTTACGCCACAGATTTGTTAAATAGAATTGAAACTGCTCGTTTAAAATGGCTCAGTGACCAAAGTTTATTTTTACTATTTAAACAAGTACAGCCGATTGTGCAATAAAGACAATATCCTTTCTGTATTACTCACATAAGGGCTCACAGTTTATTACCTGGCCCTTTGGCAAAAGGAAATGCACATGCTGATAAATTGGTTGCTTTTTTAAAACAGGCCTCAGAATCTCATCAGCTTTTACATCAGCCTGCCAAAATGTTGTCTAAACAATTCTCAATCTCTCAACAGCAGGCAAAACAGATTATCAGAGAATGTCCCACTTACATGTTACATCTACCTCAAGGGCCTAACACAGGAGTCAACCCTAGAGGTTTGCTAAGAGACCATATCTGGCAAATGGATGTGACACATTATACTTCCTTTGGACGCCTTGGAGCATTACATGTCTCTGTAGACACATTTTCAAAAGTCCTATGGGCTACTGCATCTACAGAGGAAACGGCAAAACAGGTTATTAATCATTGCCTAGCTGCTTTTGACATCATGGGAATTCTTAAAATTATTAAAACTGATAATGGGCCTGTTTACACAAGCTGTCATTTCCAGCAATTTTGTAACAACTGGAAAATTCAGCACATTACAGGAATACCATATAATTCCCAAGGACAGGCCATTATTGAACGACAGCATCAGTGGCTAAAATCCCAACTTGAAAAACAAAAAGGGGGGATTATGGTGGAGAAACCACCTGTGGGTAGGCTGCACCAAGCCTTAATTACTTTAAATTTTTTCACTTGTGATGCTGATGGCAAGACACCTATGGAGTTACACTGGTGTCAGAGTAAAACAAAGGAAAATGGTCTAGTTAAATGGGAAGATCCTGAATCTGGTTTATGGAAGGGACCCGATCCATTATTAACCTTTGGCAGAGGGTATGCTTGTATATTTCCAGAGAATTTTTCCAAACCCGTGTGGATTCCTGCTAGAAATATTAAACTGCAACATAGACCCAAGAGAGGAACTAGCCAGATTAATGAGGACCTTGTGCTAGGAGCCACACCATGCAGCTGTAGACAATCAGCTAGTCCAGCCACAAACAGCAGCCCCCGGCAATACACTGAAGATAAGGAGTGGAAGAAGAACAAGGAGGACGATAAACAGCCCAGAGATGACTTGGGGAGTGATAAAGAAGATGGTCCAGAAAGCTGAACGAATTTGCGAAGAGACCAAAACCCCAAGAATGTCTGAAAACATCTTTCTTGCCATGCTGGCAGTCACCAGCTGTGCAGTAATTTCACCAAGGCCTAATGGGGAAGTCCTCCCTGGGTAAAATCCTTTATGTGGACTGATCTCCTGCCTAGTATAGTAAATATATCGGCAAAGTATAATTACATGGGTGTCCCCACCCGGCTTCCCTTTTTTATATGACACAGAATCAAACTACTGCTCCTTTGTGTGTAGAATTAAAGCTGGCTAGCATCACACCAAAGGAGGGGAGAGCAAAAACCTAAATACAATTACTATCACTGCTTGCTTCTTGGAGAGGCAAAGACAATTTAACATTACTAAGACCTCCCCCCACTAAGCCATTATGTAAAAAGTCTTATGAATGGCACCCACCAGCAGCAAACTTAAGAATAGTTTTTTCTTTTGTGGATTGAAGCCCCTATGGGTCTGCATATAGTAATAATCAATGAAAATCAGCTGCTGCACTTGCACCAGTAAAATGATATAGTTTAAAATGATAACTTCAATGAAAAACCACCTTTTTGGTGCTTAAAGTAAAAATAACACCACTCTTGATATTTTGGAATTACAGCAGTATATTGTATAATTATCCCAGGCAAACTTCCTTAGATGTCTGACAACAATTTAAAGAAAGAATTTGCTCCTTTACTTTTGCCTTTTAGCATAACCACTATTCCCTATCTCATTCTTGTTCTTATTTGTTTAATTTTGGTCTGCAGATGCGGAATAAAAATCTTAAAAGAATTGACACTCTGCAAACGGCATATCAAAATCTATTAAGAATTTAAAGAAGGAGGAAATGCTGGAAACCAAGATCAACAGTAATTAATATGAATGCGAGGAATGTACCAGAAGGCTGAGTGGCTCCTTTGAAATTCACAGGGTGAATTTCCATTTTATGACCTACTGCTGACTCAATAGCCTAAAGCAAACACCCCCAAAACCTGATAATCTTACTGTTTACTATAAACATTACCATTGATATGTCTGTTTGCATTCCTAAAAGGCAATTGCGTATTCTAGTAAATAAAAGCAGTTGGGTAAAGGAGACTCAGTGGAACTTGACTGCTCTAGTTGAGTTCGCCCTGGCCTCGCCCCATAATAATCAAAATTAATCTTGTCTTGTGTGTACCATTTGTGCGTCAGCTCTTTCTCCAAGCCTTTGAACCCAAAAGCCATGCTGGCCATGGCCTTACACACTGTGTGAGGGGTCTAGCCCCCCTTGAAGGTGAACTGTGATGAGATAAAGATGCATATAATAAACAGGAAAGCAACCACTAGCATCGCTGAACACCCATTTGCAACTAATACCGCATAATGAGCATCAAATAGTCTTCATTCATTGAAAAGGAGCAGAGAAATAATTAAAGGGAGCAAAGAGCAAATGGTACAAATAGAAAGCAAACAAGGGATTGACTTAAACCTGACCATATAGATAGTCGCATTAAATGCAAATAGTGTAAATCCCAATGAAAAGGCAGAGATTGTGAGGCTGAGAAAACAGATTCTACTTTGTAGCACCTACAGGAATTACATTCCAAATAGACATAGAGCTTGAAAGTGAAATGATGGGTAAATATGTTATATACCATCTAAAAATAGTTGCAGTAGTTACATTAATAGGGGATAAAATACAATTCAGGGCACTAAATTTCAAGGTTCAATTAAAGCCATTTTCTACTAAGCAAGGAGACATGTCATCAAAAGGACAAGGATGTCATAATAGTTATTTACTTACTAATGAAACTTCAAATCTGTGAAGTTCCACATCAAACTAAATAATGGCATTTAACACAATGCCTTCTATTCAATATATCAGCCAATAAAATGTCCAACATATTTGATATTCAGGATACTTTGTAGTCCACGTGGAAAAAATGACATCCTGAGTCATTCCACACAGAAAATTTCCATTTATATTGAGACCTAATTATTAACTTTTAAAACACGTAGAAGGGCACATGGGGACAGCTCCGAGACTTAGAGCGGGAGACAGTCATGAGTGAGAGAGTGAGACGTAAAGCGAAGAGGACAGGGCTGACCAGGTGACTGTGTTCACAGTGAAAACCTGGTTTGCATACAAAGAAAGCATGTTTTTACACAAGTTAAGTCAGAAGCCCCACGTTTAGAAAAGACATTCATGCTGCATCCAAACCATCAATCAAATCCAGGATTTATAATGAAATCCTATCTAATAAAACAGTAATATGCAAATTGACCGCACCTTCGCTACACCTATAAGCCACACCCACCAGCCACGCCCACCAGCCACGCCCACCAGCCAACCAGGAGCAAATATACACGTTAAACCAGCAAAGATGGCCGGGGAAAGGGCAGCACCCATGCCAGTGAGATCCAAGCCATGATGGTGGACTGGGGCAGGCGGTTAGCTCCGGCTGCCCAGGTCCGCCATCACCTATCGCGGACCCGGGCAGGCGGCTGCAGGGGTTAAGGCCCGCAGCCGGCTACCCGGGTCGCCATCACCGATCGGGGACGAGGACCCGGGCAGGCGGCTGCAGGGCCTTAACCCCTGCAGCCGCCTGCCTGGGTCCGCCATCACCAATCGGGGACGCGGACCCGGGTTAAGGCCCTGCAGGGGGTTAACCCCTGCAGCCGCCTGCCCGGTCCGCCATCACCAATCGGGGACGCGGACCCGGGTTAAGGCCCTGCAGGGGGTTAACCCCTGCAGCCGCCTGCCCGGTCCGCCATCACCGATCGCGGACGCGGACCCGGGCAGGCGGCTGCAGGGCCTTAACCCCTGCAGCCGCCTGCCCGGGTCCGCCATCACCGATTGGGGACGCGGACCCGGGTTAAGGCCCTGCAGGGGTTAAGGCCCTGCAGCCGCCTGCCCGGGTCCGCCATCACTGATGGGGGATGCGGACCCGGGCAGGCGGCTGCAGGGCCTTAACCCCTGCAGCCGCCTGCCCGGGTCCGCCATCACCGATCGCGGACCTGGGCAGGCGCCATCACTGATCACGGACCTGGGCAGGCGGCGTGGGTTAAGGCCCGCTGCTGGCTGCCCAGGTCCACGATCATAGATCACGGAGCTGGGCAGGCGGCGTGGGTTAACGCCCGCAGCCGGCTGCCCAGGTCCACGATCTCAGATCACGGACCAAGACAGCTGCCTGCCCAGGTCCATCACTGATCTCAGAGCTGGGCAGGCGGCGTGGGTTAAGGCCTGCAGCCGCCTGCCCAGGTCCACGATCAGGGATCACGGACCAGGGCAGGCGGCGTGGGTTAACGCCCGCAGCCGGCTGCCCAGGTCCACGATCTCAGATCACGGACCAGGACAGCTGCCTGCCCAGGTCCATCACTGATCTCAGAGCTGGGCAGGCTGCGTGGGTTAAGGCCCGCTGCCGGCTGCCCAGGTCCACGATCACCGATCATGGACCAGGGCAGGCGGTGTGGGTTAAGGCCTGCAGCCGCCTGCCCAGGTCCGCCATCACCGATCATGGACCAGGGCTGGCGGTGTGGGTTAAGGCCTGCAGCCACCTGCCCAGGTCCACGATCAGGGATCACGGACCAGGGCAGGCAGCGTGGGTTAACGCCCGCAGCCGGCTGCCCAGGTCCGCCATCACTGATCACGGACCAGGACAGCTGCCTGCCCAGGTCCATCACTGATCTCAGAGCTGGGCGGGCAGTGTGGGTTAACGCCCGCAGCCAGCTGCCCAGGTCCACCATCACCAATCATGGACCAGGGCAGGCGGCGTGGGTTAAGGCCCGCAGCCGGCTGCCCAGGTCCACGATCACCGATCATGGACCAGGGCAGGCGGTGTGGGTTAAGGCCTGCAGCCGGCTGCCCAGGTCCGCCATCACCAATTATGGACCAGGGCAGGCAGTGTGGGTTAAGGCCTGCAGCCTCCTGCCCAGGTCCACGATCAGGGATCACGGACCAGGGAAGGCGGCGTGGGTTAGCGCCCGTAGCTGCCTGCCCAGGTCCACCATCACCAATCTCGGACGAGGGCAGGCAGCGTGGGTTAGCGCCCACAGCCGCCTGACCAGGTCCTGGATAAGGGCTTCGAGTCAGCCATCGCCAGTGGCAGCTGACTCAAAGCCCCTATCAGGGATCATGGACCAGGTCAGGCAGCGTGGGTTAAAGCCCACAGCCGGCTGCCCAGGTCCGTGATCATCGATCTCAGAGCAGGGCAGGCGGCGTGGGTTAATGCCTGCAGCAGGCTGCCCAGGTCCACGATCATGGATCACGGACCATGGCAGGCGTCATGGGTTAACGCCCGCAGAGGCCTGCCCAGGTCCCGGATCACGGATCCAGGTGGCGTGGGTTAGCACCCACAGCCGCCTGACCAAGTCCCCGATAGGGACTTGGAGTCTAGCATAAGGAAAAGAATAGTCAGCAAAAGCAGGAGACAAGGTTTCATAAGTTCTCCCCCAGGTCACCACTGTTCTCTTATACATTTTAAGTATCCCAGACTTTGCATGATGGGATTTGATTTGAATTATGCCTGATAGAGATTACATGACATGAATTGTAGGCTCATTCTTTCTTTTTGTGGTTGCCTGACTGAGAAAGGCCTTGGAATGAGAGAAGGCACTTTTATTTTCCTTTTTCATTCTTTAGAGGCTGAGGAATTACAGTTATATGAAGAACTTAGTGAGAGAATGAAAGTCTCATGCTGTATTATTCTGTAAGTTTTATCATGTGGACTATCAAAAACTTGGTGGGATCCTTTTCAAGAGGTGTTACAAAAATTATGTTGAAATTAACATTCAAGAGTAAAAGGAGAGAAGTGAGTGGTGGGTAAAGGAAAGAACTTTGTCCTAGAAACCAAATAGAAGCCACATAAACCTTCAGATTCTTACTCATTGTGCTTTGGAGGTATCCTATCTAATAAAAGAGTAATATACAGATTGATCATCACTGCAACACACAATATAGCTGTCCCCATGTGGTCAAAGATCCTGCCCCCATGTGGACACAGATGGCCACCACAAGATGGCCAGCAGGAGAGGGCAGTTGGGAGGCACCCAGCCTGCAAGGGAGGGCAGTTGAGAAGGACTAGGCCTGCAAGGGAGGGCAGTTGGAAGTGATCAACCCTGCAGGAGAGGGCAGTTAGGGGTGACCAGGCCGGCAGAGGAGGGAAGTTGGGGGCAAACAGGCTGGCAGCAGAGTGGTTAGGGGCAATCAGGAAGGCAGGCAGGCAAGCAGTTGGGAGCCAGCAGTCCTGGATTGTGAGAGGGATGTTCGACTGCCCGTTTAGGCCCGATCCCATCGGGCCTAAACGGGCAGTCGGACATCCCTTGAGGGGTCCCATATTGGAGAGGGTACAGGTTGGGCTGAGGGACAACCCCCCTCCATGCACGAATTTCGTGCACCGGGCCTCTAGTGTCTACATAAGAATAAAACGTCACAAGTCCAATTTGGCAAAGAGCAACTTACCAGTAAGCGTAGAACCCAGACAAAACTTACAGTGAGGGCGCAGCTTCTGCCTGCTGCCTTTCCTCCTTTTCCTGATCCGTGGTTAAGTCACTCTAGTCAGAACAGTCTAGGTTAGCCCAACAGTGCTTCCGTTTGGGGTACAATTCTCATCCTCTTAGAAACTTTACGTGGAGCAAGTTCTCAGCGCTTCACCCATTTTAGCCTGTCTCCATGGGCATATGGAGATACCCATCAATGGGTGACTTGTAATTGCTGCCTATGTTTTGTTAACGAAAAAACCATTGAAACCTGTAAAGAATTTTAGTGAGTTTATTTGAGCCAAACTGTCGACATATGCCGGGAAGCAGAACCTCAACGAATTGAGATTATGCTCCGAAGAATGGTGGGTTACATCTGTATTTATACATTGCCATCAAAGGAGGGACATAGGTGGGCTACATGAAATTCATTGGATAAAGTCAAACGGTGGGAAACCCCTGGGATTGGACAAAAAGTAAAATGATGGACACATACTTAGGTGGGTACAGGAACAATTAACAGGATAATGAAGGAATTTGAGGCATCTGTCCTGGCGCCTACCACATTTGGTTGTGCCCCAGGGGCTCCAGCAAAAGAAGGAAGTTACAAGTTACCCAGACATCTCACAGATATGTTATCTTAGAGGCAAAAAGGCAAATGGGCTCAGGAAAGAAGATCTAAGTTGATCTTTGTCAGGGAAGGTATCAGCTTAGGAATGACTGCCCACTATAACCTGTTTGTAGTTAAATATTTAATTTTCAAACCATCCTTTGTGGTTATTCCAGGTCTCTGAGTTTGCAAGACTGCCACGCAGGCCTCCCCTGAGCTTGTCAGGTTAGCATGTGGCTCCTTTCGTCCACAGTTTGCACAGGGGACCTAGGGGCCATAGTCATCGGACTGATAGAACCACATGAAGTTCACCTCGTTCTCGCCCAAAGTCAAGAAGCTGGTGTTCACAAGGCCACCTTTTAACACTGGAAATACTGAGGTCCCTGGTTGGCGAACAATCCCGGCTCTTTCACATCTTGGTGGCAAGCAACACCGGCAGAACTGGTGCCCCCATGGCAACCAGTCATATTTCCTGTGAAATACATTTCTGCTCTCCCAACTTGGGGAATGGAATTCAGGCAGCACCCCCTGGGCTGGGAAGTAGGTGGTGACGCGCAGCTGCAGCTGTAGCTGTGCCCCGTCCTCGAAAGGAAGTGTCCCCGAAAATATTGCTGCAGCTGCCCGCCCGTCTGGATTTCCCTGACTCCTCATCGGACTCCTCCTCTGGCTTCGCGTCAGCCCGACAGGAATGTCAGAGAATTCTGAATGCAGAGAATTTTCTGGAATCTGTGTTAATCCCGGTTGCAGAATAGAAATGGGGTGCTGGATGCAGTAAGCGATATTGCCAGGTTGTGTTTTAAATCTTCTTGCCATTAAAGGATGTCTAGACTTCAAAATACAATTTACTTGGTCACGAAGTCCTGGGCATGATTCCCACGAGCCCGTGACACCCCCTCCCTCCGTGTCTTGTCATTTTCCTCCTTGTTCTTCCTCCGTGGCGTGCCGAGGCCACTCCAGCTGCCTGGGGCGTGGACATCCCCCTGCTGGCCGCCTCGCGGGTTATTTCTGTCCCCACGCCTTCAGAGGGTCCTCCCCTGAGCCCACCCGGGGCTGGCAGGTCTCCAGGGCTGGGATCCAGCCACCGGCCTGAGTACAGGCCATCGTGCCCCTGGCGGCAGCTGCGCGGACCTGCCGGGCAGGACTTGACCTTGGGGCTGAGCCACCCAGCGTTCACCAGACGCGCCCAACAGGAATTCCACCAGAGGCTCAACTGGACACTCAGCTCTAAAAACGTGGCTCTTAACACTGCACTCCCCATTTTGGAAGGAGAAATACAAGCGTGGCCGTGGGTACCACACTCAGGAAAACGGAACGGTGAGGCCGTCCCTCCGTCTGCCCTTCTGGGTGATGCGCACAGCAATCCGAGCGCCCCAGGAGGCGGGGTGAGCGAAGCCCTGATATACAGAAACGATTCAGCTGTGGGCGACACCCAAGGCCCGGCAGTCGGATCAGTGACAGATGACTAAGCGGCAGGTGGGCAGGGCAGCGTGCGGGAGGCAGCAGCACGACCTGAGCACTCTCTGAAGCAGCTTCAGAACCCCCTGCAGACACCCCCGGGGCCCGGGGGGCTGAGGTGCACCCCACAGACCAGGCTGTGCCCAGCGCTCCGAGTCCTCACGGTGGCTGACTCCCCTGATACCCCGGCCCACACATGAGGGAAACCAGCTGCTTACCCATCTACCATGTGAGCAGAGAGCTATGCCCTCTCAGCCTCTGCCACCCTCTGCCCTGTACTCGGGCGTCCCTTTCGTGGTCAGGGGGCGGGTGTCAGGTGCCAGGGAGGAAGAGCAGGTCCTGACCCAGGGTCCCCTGCAGGCCACGCAGGAGTGCTGCCTGCCAGGGCGCAGGGTGCTGGCTGCCGGGGTGAAGGATGCTGGCTGCCGGGGTGCAGGGTGCTGGCCGCCGGGGTGTAGTGTGCTGGCCGCCGCGGTGAAGGGTACTGGCTGCCGGGGTGCAGGGTGCTGGCCGCCAGGCGCAGGGTGCTGGCCACCGGGGTGAAGGATGCTGCCTGCAGGGCTCAGGGTGCTGGCCGCCAGGATGCAGGGTGCTGGCCAGCCACTGGGGTGTAGAGTGCTGCCCACTGGGGTGCAGAGTGCTGCCCACTGGGGTGCAGGTTGCTGCCTGTTGGGGTGCAGGGTGCTGCCCACCGGTGTGCAGGGTGCTGGCCGTAGGGAGGCAGGGAGGGAGATTTGGGGACTTAAATTTAAAAACAACGACCTAAGGGACACAGATATTTTATCAGGTAGGTAAAGTCTGGAATTTGAAGCCAGAGAAGTTTCATTTCCTGGGAAATGCTTAAAAAAATTTAAATTAAAAACACACGTGACACCTCGAGGGCCACAGGTGTGACGCGACAGGAAGGGGCAGGCTGGTCCTAGCCACGCCCGCTCTGGCCTGGACGCCTGAGCCTGTGGGACGGCTGCGAGCCTCAGGGGCTATGCCTGGCAGGCAGCAGCCTCGGGAACATTCCGGTCACCCCATCGTGGCCCAGGGGGCTCTTCAAATGTGATGTTTCACGACCAGCCACACTCTCCAGCGTGCGTGCGTCAAATATCACCCCTCCGCCATCCCAGGTGGCTGCCCAGGACCCACGAGGCTGGTTACAGGTATAAACAGGAGCCGTTATCCGAATAGCACAAGCACAGATCCATAGCTGCGCTGCCCGCTCAGGGGCACCGATCGAGGCCACAGCATCTGCTGGCTCTGCCGCCCGACCCGCCAGCGCTGACCCTGAGGGCCTGGCACGAGCTCTCAGGCCGGTGGAGACCGCAACCCTGTAAGAATGATCCATTCGTCCAGAAGCAAATCAGCCACCTAGGACTCTAAGCTCCCACCCAGCTGCCTGCTCTCCATATCCCTCTTTGGAAAGATGCAGAGGCGAGCGGCCGTGGACGCGGCCCCAGCGTCCCATTGGGACCCCCCCCCCCCCCCCCCGCCAGGAGACCCCTCGCGACTGAAGCCGCTCCTGCCCAGCACGTGCTTGTCTGTGTGGCTGCTCCTAGGGCCTTGGGGACTAACGGGGAATGTATCCGAGAGGAAGTCAGACTTCCATCCACAGTAAACGCAATCACAAACGTAAGAGTCTGCTGTCTTTTACTTAAATCACTTCCCTTCCCTAAATTACCGTAGTTAATGTGACGCGGTTTTTCTGTGCGTGAGCATTCCCATCACACGTTCAATCCTTCCTGGAAGGAGGGAGGTACAGGAATCTGCAGCTGGAATTTCACCCACAGAACATCCTCTGAGCAGGAAGCGGGCGGGGCCGCTTTCCAGGGTGCGCACAGCGATCTCACAGCTTCAGGCTTTCAATTCCTTTCCTGTCATTAAGCTCTCAATGTCATTGTCACGTCCACAACAGGGCTACTGGGCATATCTGAATGGTCCATGGGGGCGGGAAACGCACGCACCTCCATCCCAGTCCTGGCGGCGAGGGATTAAAGGCCACGGACTCAACTGTTTCTCCAGAGCCTTAATTGCAAGACCCTTGGAAACGTTTCCACCCGCCTGCCACCCTCACAGAAGCATCTGACGCATGGGCAGGGCTGCCTGCGGAACACCTAGGTCTCGCGGCTTCTTCCCAACCTGCTCCCGGATGTCGGCGCCAGGCTGGGTCCCAGGCCCGGCTTCTCAGGCTCTGTGGCCTCGGACCCCTTCCCCTCCTGTGACAGCTGCAGGCTAACATTCAGAAAGGGGTGAGGAAAGGGTTTCCGGAGAGAATATACTTAGCTGAGTTAAAGCTTGAGTAGGAATTAGGCAGGTTAAGGAAGTGAAAGTGGAATTTTAAAAATATTTTTAATTTTCTTTAGAAAAAGAGGGAGGGAGAGAGGGAAACATCGATGGGATGCCACCTGCGTGCCTCATCAGGGATCGAGCCCACAACCCGGGCATGTGCCCTGACCAGGAATCGAACCAGCAACCTCTCAGTGCACCGGACATCACCCAGCCAGCAGAGGCATCCTGCCAGGGCTGAGAGTGGAGTTTGATGAAAGGGATAAAACTCCAGGTAGGGACAAGGGAGCCCTAAAACCCTGACTTAGAAGGTTCTCGGTTTTAAGACCAGCTGTACTCTAAATCTCTCCCAGATCAGTATCGAGTTCAGACACTTCTCTCAGCTCCAAGAGGACGGCTCCTCTGGCTCCTCGGACACATGCAAGACTGAGCACATCCAAGCCATCACATGTGCTGGAGGGCTGCACCTGCCCCAGGCCCGGAAGCCACCCAGCAGTGTCCTGGGACACGGACATCAGCACTGACAACTCTGTCTCTGACCTTCGGGTTCAGGAGGTACTGGCATGTCTACCTACAAACAGACCTAAAGCCACTCCTAAGGCAAGCAGAAGTCACTCTCATCGGATCAGCCTCCAGTGCCCAGATCCGCTGCGACCCTGCCCAAACCGTTCCTCACATCAGTCATGCTAACATTGTGGTGGGGAACATCGATGTGAACACCTCCATGGGCGCTGGAGAAGCGTTCAACAACGCTCGCCCTGTAGTCACCATAAAACTGCCCGAGGCAGCAATCGCGGGCTTCCCTCAGCTGTCAGAGTCTGTGAAACACCAGCCACGTCGGCTCAGGGTGAGACCAGCTCTCCTCCTGAGGCCAGAGGAGCGGCTAGGAGCCCCAAGCACAGCTGCAGTCACTGGAGGCTGGCGTTGCAGCAGCACAGGGAGCGAAAGGAAAGCGCGTCATAGAGATGGGAAAGAGAAAAGTAAAATAAATTGGACAGAGCTCCAAAACAGTATTGACACAAAATTGTTAATTTAGTAAGGTTGCAAAGTACAAGGTCAGTACGTGGGTCAATTATCTATCTATTTATATAAAAGCCCAGTGACTGGAACGGCGGAACGACCAGACTGACCAATGGCTATGATGTGCACTGCATCAGCCAACTGGCCTGATCTGGCCCCAATTGACCCCCAACACACCAATCAGGGATGGGGCCGGCCAGCTAACTGCCCATGGCCCCTCCTCCCCACTGGACTGGCCTGATGGGTCCCCATTGGGGCAGGCTGGCCGGACCCCACCCATGCATGAATTCGTGCACTGGGCCTTTAGTCCTATATAATAAAGAGATGATATGCAAATTAACCCTCACACCCTCACAAGATGGCTGCCTACGACCAGGCCAGCAGGAGTGTTGGTGAGGGATGACCAAACAACTGAAATGCAGGCTGCATGGGGCGACCAGGCCGGTGGGGGGGCTGTCAGTGGTGACCAGGCTGGCAGGGGGGACAGTTGGGGGCAACCTGGCTGGCAGAGAGGGACTGTTGGGGGTGACCAGACTGGCAGGGGGTGCATTTGGAGGCTATTAGACTGGCAGGGGGGAAGTGAGGGGTGACTAGGTTGGCAGGGGCAGTTGGGGGCAATCAGGCTGACAGGGGGGCAGTAAGGGGTGACCAGGCTGGCGGTGGGGGGGACACTTAGGAGTGACCAGGCCAGTAGGGAGGGGGCACTTGGGGGCAACCTGGCCAGCAGGGGGGCAGTTAGGGGTGATCAGGCCCACACACAGAGGCACTGAGGGGTGACAAGGCTGGTGGGGGGGGGTCAGTTAGGGGTGACCAGGCAGGCAGGTGAGTGATTAGGAGCCAGCGGTCCAGGATTGTGAGAAAGATATCCAACTGCCAGTTTAGGCCTGATCCATGGGACTAAACTGGCAGTTGGACATCCCCCAAGTGGTCCCCGATTGGAGAGGGTGCAGGCTGAGCTGAGGGGACCCCCTCCCCCCATGCATGAATTTCCTGCACTGGGCCTCTAGTCTATACTAATAAAAGGGCAATATGCTAATTAGACCAGGAGACCTTCTGGGAGACCTTCTGACATCCTTCCAGACAAAACCACGGTGGCAGGGCCGAGGCAGAGTCAGGTTAGGGGTGATCATGCCAGTGGGGGGGGGGGAAGTTTGGGTGAGCAGGCTGGCAGGGGGGCAGTTGGGAGCGAGCAGGCTGGTGGGGGGGCAGTTGGGGGCTATCATGCCAGCAGGGGGTGGCAGTTGGGGGTAAGCAGGCCCTCAGGGGGCAATCAGGCTTGCAGAGGGGGCAGGTGGGGGCGAGCAGGCCCTCATGGGGGGTAGTTGGGGGCAATCAGGCTGGCAGGGGGTGGCAGTTGGGGGTGAGCAGGCCAGTCAGGGGGACTGTTGAGGGCGATCAGGCTGGCAAAGGGGAGCAGTTGGAGGTGAGCAGGCCAGCGGGGGGGCAGGTGGGGGCAAGCAGGTCAGCGGGGGGGGGGCATTTAGGAGCAAGCAGGCTGGTCGGGGGGGGCAGTTGCGGGTGAGCAGGCCAGCAGGGGGGGCAGTTGGGGGCAATCAGGCTTGCAGGCAGGGCAGTTGGGGGCAATCAGGCTGGGAGGAGGGCAGATGGGGGTGATCAGGCTGGAGGGGGCGACAGTTGGGGGCGATCAGGCTGGCAAGGGTGGGGCAGTTAGGGGTGATCAGGCTGGAAGGGGGGGCAGTTGGGGGCAATCAGGCCGAGTGGTTAGGGGTGATCAGGCAGGCAGGCAGGTGAGCGTTTAGGAGCCAGCGGTCCCAGATTGTGAGAAGGTTGTCTGACTGCCCTGAGGGGTCCAAGATTGGAGAGGGTGCAGGCCAGGCTGAGGGGACCCCCCCGTGCACAAATTTCGTGCACCAGGCCACTAGTAAATATATAAAAGCCTAAGCGACTGGACGACCAGCCAACTGGATGACTGGCTGGCTGGCCGGTAGCTATGATGTGCACTGACCACCAGGGGGCAGACGCTCAATGCAGGAGCAGCCCCCTGCTGGTCAGTGTGTTCCCCCAGCAGGAGCACCACTCAGCTGACAGACGGGCCGCAGACACCGGACTCATGGCTGGTGAACGCAGCTGCAGGACGCTCCTGCAGACACTCCCTCTGCGTGCCCTAGCGGCAGTGGCAGGCGCAGCAAGGCTTGGCTAAGCGGGAGGGGCATGGCACCCAGCCTGGGCTAGGGCTCCTCCTCGGCTGCCTGCTGCTTCGCGCACTACTTCATGCTGGGCGGGATGGACACAGATAGCGGGCTGGTGCCCAGCGAGCTGCGGGGAAGGCCGGGCTGCAGTGGTGCAGAGATCCACTGATCCCCAGAGGCAAGGCCGAGGGACCCCACCAGTGCATCGGGCCCCTAGTATTTCTATATTGACAGGGAACAACAGAAAATGAAATTTTAACATATTTAAAGTAACGTTAAAAATAAGAAATACATAGGGATGAATTTAGCAAAATATGTGCAAGACATGTAACAAAGCATGAAATTCTGCTATAAGAAATTGAGGAAGACATGAGTAAATGGTGAGATATTCCAAGTTTATGCATCACAGAAAACATTTTTAAGATACCCATTATCCCCCAATTGGTCTAAGAGTCAATACAATGCCAATCAAAACCCCCATAGGTTTTCTGTGGTTTTTAAAATTAATAACTATTTATTGAGGTATAATTGACATATAACATTATATCAGTTTCAAGTGTACAACATAATAATTCAATACTTATATACATTGCAAAATGACCACCACAGTGAGTACAGTTAACACCCGTTAACATACACAGTTACCACGTTTTTCTTGAATGAAGACTTTTAAGATCTACTCTCTTAGCAACTTTCAAATATGCACTACAGTGTTGTTAACATTACGTCCCAGGATCCACCTTTTTTTATAACTGAAAGTTTGTACCTTTGAATCCTTTCTACCCATCTTGCCCACCATCCACCTTTGCCTCTGGAAGCTACCAGTCTGTCCTCTATTTCTGTAAGCTTGTTTTTGTTTGTTTTTAATATTTTAAGATTCCACATATAAGTGAGAACATACAGTACTTGTCTTTCTCTATCTGACTTATTTCACTCAGCATAATACCCTCAGGGTCCATCAATGTTGTCACAAATGGTAAGATTTTTTTTTTCTTTTTAAGGATGAATAATATTTCATTGTGATGCGCGCGCGCGTGCGCGCACACACACACACACACACACACACACATATCCCTAATATGCAAATAGAGCGAACTGCAGAACAACCGAATAACCGGTCACTATGATGTGCTCTGACCACCGGGGGCACATGTGGAACATGGCGGGTGTCGGCCACAGCGGGATGGTGGAGCAGGTGAGCAGGGACACCAGGCCAAGGTGGGGTGCTGGTTACTGTCATCGGGGTGAGTCTCTGGTGGTTACTGAAAATTATTTGCTCCTGCACTCCCCAGTCCTGCCCAGCGCTCACACCCACTGCCAGTGCCCAGTGTCAGCCCAGATCACTCCGCGCCATCAGCACATGCTAGCAGCAGTTGCCAGTTGCCCCTGAGGGCTTCTCTATCTCCTCCTGCTCCTGAGGGGCAATCGGGGCAGCAGCTGCCGCTCACACCCACTGACGGCGCCACCCCACTTGCACCTGCTGCTGGCGCCTGCCCCAATCACTCCACACTGGAGTCAGCGGGTGCAAGCAGGGCTGGCGCCATCAGCGTGTGGGAGTGGTAGCAGTAGCAGGGCTGCCAGCAGACAGGGAACAGGGGGGCTGTGGTGGGAGGGGCCGGGCAGGGGCACGGAGGATGGGCCAAGACCCACCCCTGTGCCCACCGCAGCCTTCCTGCCTACAGTTCCTTTCGAGATGCACAAAGTTGTGCACTGGGCCTAGTGTAAATATAACATTTCCCTTATCATTCATCAGTGGACACTTAGTTTAGTCCCACAGCTTGGCTTTTGTAAATACACTGTGGTGAACATGGGGGTACAGATGCATTTTCAAACCAGTGTGTTTGTGTTCTTTGGATAAATACCCAGAGGTGGCCCTGCCAGTGTGTTCAGTGATTGGAGCATCATTGTGTGCACCACGGGGTTGAAAATTTGATTCTCAGTCAAGGACACATATCTTGGTTGCGTGTTCATTCCCTGCTCCAGGTCGCGGTGCATGTGCGAGGCAACAAGTTGGTGTGTCTCTATCACATCCATGTTTTTCTCTCTCTCTTTCTCTCTCCCTTGTACTCTCTCTGAAAAAGCAATAGAAAAAATATCCGCATGTGAGGACTGACAAATGTGAGGTGATATTTCATTGTGGTTTTGATTTGCATTTCTCTAATGATAGTTGATATTGAGGATCTTTTCATGTACCTATTGGCCATTGGTATGTCTTCTTTGGAATGGACAAAGGACCTGAGTACACATAAAACTCAGGTCCTTTGCCCATTTATTAATCAAATTATATGTGTTTTTTTGTTTTATTTTGATTTGTGAGGGTTTTTTTATTGTTGTTTTGCTATTGAGTAGCATGGCTTATTGATGCATTTTGGATGTTGGCTCTCAAGAGAATAGATGTTTTGGAAATATATATTCTCGTAGGAGTTTTATAGTCTCAGGTCTTAATGTTCAAGTCTTTATTTCCATTTTGAGTGAGTCTGTGTGTGCTGTGAGATAGGGGTGTGTGCTGTGAGATGGGGGTGTGTGCTATGAGATAGGGGTGTGTGCTGTGAGATGGGGGTGTGTGCTGTGAGATGGGGGTGTGTGCTGTGAGATGGGAGTGTGTGCTGTGAGATGGGGGTGTGTGCTGTGAGGGGGGGTGTGTGCTGTGAGGGGGGGTGTGTTCTGTGAGATGGGGGTGTGTGCTGTGAGATGGGGGTGTGTGCTGTGAGGGGGGGGTGTGTGTGCTGTGAGATGGGGGTGTGTTCTGTGAGATGGGGGTGTGTGCTGTGAGATGGGGGTGTGTGCTGTGAGGGGGGGTGTGTGCTGTGAGATGGGGGTGTGTTCTGTGAGATGGGGGTGTGTGCTATGAGATGGGGGTGTGTGCTGTGAGGGGGAGTGTGTGCTGTGAGATGGGGGTGTGTCCTGTGAGATGGGGTGTGTGCTGTGAGATGGGGGCGTGTTCTGTGAGATGGGGGTGTGTGCTGTGAGATGGGGGTGTGTGCTGTGAGATGGGGGTGTGTGCTGTGAGGGGGGGTGTGTGCTGTGAGATGGGGGGATGTGCTGTGAGATGGGGGTGTGTGCTGTGAGATGGGGTGTGTTCTGTGAGATGGGGGTGTGTGCTGTGAGATGGGGGTGTGTGCTGTGAGATGGGGGTGTGTGCTGTGAGGGGGGGTGTGTGCTGTGAGATGGGGGTGTGTGCTGTGAGGGGGGGTGTGTGCTGTGAGATGGGGGTGTGTGCTGTGAGGGGGGGTGTGTGCTGTGAGATGGGGGTGTGTGCTGTGAGGGGGGGTGTGTGCTGTGAGATGGGGGGATGTGCTGTGAGATGGGGTGTGTGCTGTGAGATGGGGGTGTGTGCTGTTAGATGGGGTGTGTGCTGTGAGATGGGGGTGTGTTCTGTGAGATGGGGGTGTGTTCTGTGAGATGGGGGTGTGCTGTGAGATGGGGGTGTGTTCTGTGAGATGGGGGTGTGTGCTGTGAGATGGGGGTGTGTTCTGTGACGGGGGTGTGTGCTGTGAGATGGGGTGTGTGCTGTGAGATGGGGTGTGTTCTGTGAGATGGGGGTGTGCTGTGAGATGGGGGTGTGTGCTGTGAGATGGGGGTGTGTTCTGTGACGGGGGTGTGTTCTGTGAGATGGGGGTGTGTGCTGTGAGATGGGGTGTGTGCTGTGAGATGGGGTGTGTGCTGTGAGATGGGGGTGTGTGCTGTGAGTTGGGGGCGTGTTCTGTGAGATGAGGGTGTGTGCTGTGAGATGGAGTGTGTGCTGTGAGATGGGGTGTGTGCTATGAGATGGGGTGTGTGCTGTGAGTTGGGGGCGTGTTCTGTGAGATGGGGGTGTGTGCTGTGAGATGGGGGTGTGTTCTGTGACGGGGGTGTGTGCTGTGAGATGGGGTGTGTGCTGTGAGATGGGGTGTGTTCTGTGAGATGGGGGTGTGCTGTGAGATGGGGGTGTGTGCTGTGAGATGGGGGTGTGTTCTGTGACGGGGGTGTGTTCTGTGAGATGGGGGTGTGTGCTGTGAGATGGGGTGTGTGCTGTGAGATGGGGTGTGTGCTGTGAGATGGGGGTGTGTGCTGTGAGTTGGGGGCGTGTTCTGTGAGATGGGGGTGTGTGCTGTGAGATGGGGTGTGTGCTGTGAGATGGGGTGTGTGCTGTGAGATGGGGGTGTGTGCTGTGAGATGGGGTGTGTGCTGTGAGATGGGGGTGTGTGCTGTGGGATGGGGTGTGTGCTGTGAGATGGGGTGTGTGCTGTGAGATGGGGTGTGTGCTGTGAGATGGGGGTGTGTGCTGTGGGATGGGGTGTGTGCTGTGAGATGGGGTGTGTGCTGTGAGATGGGGTGTGTGCTGTGAGGGGGGGTGTGTGCTGTGAGATAGGGGTGTGTTCTGTGAGATGGGGTGTGTGCTGTGGGATGGGGTGTGTGCTGTGAGATGGGGTGTGTGCTGTGAGATGGGGTGTGTGCTGTGGGATGGGGTGTGTGCTGTGAGATGGGGTGTGTGCTGTGGGATGGGGTGTGTGCTGTGAGATGGGGTGTGTGCTGTGAGATGGGGTGTGTGCTGTGAGGGGGGGTGTGTGCTGTGAGATAGGGGTGTGTGCTGTGAGGGGGGGTGTGTGCTGTGAGATAGGGGTGTGTTCTGTGAGATGGGGTGTGTGCTGTGAGATGGGGGTGTGTGCTGTGAGATGGGGTGTGTGCTGTGAGATGGGGGTGTGTGCTGTGAGATGGGGGTGTGTGCTGTGAGATGGGGTGTGTGCTGTGAGATGGGGTGTGTTCTGTGAGATGGGGGTGTGTGCTGTGAGATGGGGGTGTGTGGTGTGAGATGGGGTGTGTGCTGTGAGATGGGGGTGTGTGCTGTGAGATGGGGGTGTGTGCTGTGAGATGGGGGTGTGTGCTGTGAGATGGGGTGTGTGGTGTGAGATGGGGTGTGTGCTGTGAGATGGGGTATGTGCTGTGAGATGGGGTATGTGCTGTGAGGGGGGGTGTGTGCTGTGAGATGGGGTGTGTGCTGTGAGGGGGGGTGTGTGCTGTGAGATGGGGTGTGTGCTGTGAGATGGGGTGTGTGCTGTGAGATGGGGGTGTGTGCTGTGAGGAGTGGTGTGTTCTGTGAGATGGGGTGTGTGCTGTGAGATGGGGTGTGTGCTGTGGGATGGGGTGTGTGCTGTGAGGGGGGGTGTGTGCTGTGAGATAGGGGTGTGTTCTGTGAGATGGGGTGTGTGCTGTGAGATGGGGTGTGTGCTGTGAGATGGGGTGTGTGCTGTGAGATGGGGTGTGTGCTGTGAGGGGGGGTGTGTGCTGTGAGATGGGGGTGTGTGCTGTGAGATGGGGTGTGTGCTGTGAGATGGGGTGTGTGCTGTGAGGGGGGGTGTGTTCTGTGAGATGGGGTGTGTGCTGTGAGATGGGGTGTGTGCTGTGGGATGGGGTGTGTGCTGTGAGGGGGGGTGTGTGCTGTGAGATAGGGGTGTGTTCTGTGAGATGGGGTGTGTGCTGTGAGGGGGTGTGTGTGCTGTGAGATGGGGGTGTGTGCTGTGAGATGGGGGTGTGCTGTGAGATGGGGTGTGTGCTGTGAGTTGGGGGCGTGTTCTGTGAGATGGGGGTCTGCTGTCATTGTTTTGCATATGACTGTCTCCATGGTTTTTGTTTTGTTTTTTTGCTGTGCCTACTTTTCATAAAAATCATCATACTGCTTGTAACGTTTAGGTAGAGAAGCGCAGATCTGTTGTAGACAGAATAATTTGAAAATGAAGAATGAAGCTGAGGACTTTGTTTGCAGACCTCAATGGCTCGTAATGAACAGCAGGGCGGTTGTAGGAGAGGAGACTCATATGAGAAAATAAATAATTTGGGCTTCACCAAATCCAAGAGTTCTCCAAGTGTGTCAGTGGCTGCCCGAGGCTGAAAGGAGCGAGAGGAACCTTTCGGGTACGGAATGTTTTATTGTGATTGGGGTGGTGTTTACACAGAGGAATATAATTGTGATAATTCCTCGTTGATACTTAAAACGGGGCCTTTTACTGCCTGTGAACCGTCCTAGAGGGAGAAGGAGGAAGCGCCACACTGCCCGCGCCCCTCCACGGCTCGGCTGTGGCTGTGCGGGCACCTGGCTGCACCACCAGCCCTCAGCACCGAGCGGAGCCGCACGCCCGCCGTGGGAGGAGGGAGCCGCACAGACACGTTTTTCTTGGTTCAAGCACTCAGGGATTTCTTAGTATTTCCTTAAAGTTTCTAGAAAGCGAAAGAATTTCCTGTTTCTACCTTTCAAAGTGCTTTTCTTGGCATTGAGATTTAGTGGAGTTCCTGTGGAGTGAAGCCTGGAGAATCGATCCATCTGCTTAACAACATGGGATCCTGGGTTCTCACTGAGGACTCTTCCTATGGCCAAAACGGCGACCTCAGCTTTGTCGATGTCCGAGGAAACGGGGTGGGGGCGCAGCGGCGCTGAGCAGAGGCCGGGGGCCGTTTGGGAGCGGGCAGATCCTCCCACACTCGCCCACCTCCTGGCAGGAGGCTCCTCTCCGAGGGAGGCCTGCAAGAGCGATGCGGCCCGCAGGCGATGTTCCAGAAAACGCCTGAAAGAGACCATCTGGGACCGGAGAGCCGGAGCGGGGCGTGGAAGGCCACTGGGGACCCGGCCTGAACTTCCCAGAGAACGTGTCCTGAGGAAGGATTTCCAGGCGAGCGCGGCTGTGCCCGGGCCTGGCTCCTCCGTGGGGTCGGAGCCACGTGTCCCCTCAGCGGGGGCCCGCCTCTCTGACGCCTCTGTCCTCCCGTTGGCTGCCCGCCACACCGTGCTGTGCTCAGAAGCCGATGCCACGCGTGTGCAGAACAAACCTCACCCCCACCGTGGGAGAGGGTCCGTGCTATTTGCTGGAGAACACCGAGTCCTCTTCCGGAGCTCAGAGAGCGGGTCCGCAGGCCGCTCCCCCTCCGTCCTCTGCTGAAGGAGGTGAGCGCCCGGAGCCTCACGGCCCGTTGTCCGGGGGCCGAGGCCCCAGGATCAGTGTCCCTAGTTTCTAGAAGCGAAGGCGTTTCCTGTCTGCTTCTCCAGCTGCTTCCCTTGGCCGCGAGGTGAGTCTAGCTCCGGGGAGGAAGCCTTGGAACCAGCCCACCTGCCTCACAGCGTGGGTGCGTGTCCGTTACATGCATGCACACACGTGCGCCTGTGTGCCCGCACACACAGAGGTGCGGGAGCCAGTGTTGCCGGCGGTGGTCGAGCAGCAGGACATGTGGCCAGGGGCCCTTTGTGCCCGGGGCCTTTGGTTGCGCCCAGCCGGCGGGTGTTTCCTAAGAAGCCGGGAGCAGGCCGCAGGGTGGACAGCCACGGGGCCGTGGGTTTCTGTGGAGAGTGGTTTTGTGCCTCTCCTCCGTGCGCCGCGTGGCCACGGCCCCACCCTGTGTCAGAGCCGCCAGCTGCTTCCGGCCCCACGCGGCCACGGCCACGGCCACGGCCACGGCCACCGCGCTGACAACCATGCCGCAGGGAGGAGAGCCTGGAGCGGCGCCGTCCATGCCCGTGTCCCCCACGCCCTGAGGCCGGGGGGAAGGACCCCGCGGTCCCCCTCCTGGGAGGAAGGGCTGGGTATCAGTGAGAATTCGGGCACGAACGAGGGAAGTGATGACGGGACAGGCCACAGAGTGGGGGCTCCCTGCGCAGGCCCCGGGGGCTGCCCACACACGCGGCTCCCCTGGCTTTGCCGACAAGGTTCATTGACCTGTTACCAGGGAGACCGTGCTCTGGTGAGTCCGATGAGCCCTTTTAACAACTTTCAAGACAAATGAACGCTTCGATTACTGGGTCCCAGGGTTTGCTTGGGGCGGACGGAAAGCAGGCTGTTTGTTCAGTGCAGACGGAGGAGCAAGCGCTCTGGGCTGACCTAGAGCCGCGCTCTGTCCCCCAGTAGAAGGCGGTTTACCTCCTCCCTGTTTACAACGCGGCACTGAGGGTCACCCAGGTGTGAGGGTCACCCAGGTGTGAGGGTCACCCGGGTGTGAGGGTCACCCAGTGTGAGGGTCACCCAGGTGTGAGGGTCACCCAGTGTGAGGGTCACCCAGGTGTGAGGGTCACCCAGTGTGAGGGGTCACCCGGGTGTGAGGGTCACCCAGGTGTGAGGGTCACCCAGTGTGAGGGGTCACCCGGGTGTGAGGGTCACCCAGTGTGAGGGTCACCCGGGTGTGAGGGTCACCCAGTGTGAGGGTCACCCAGGTGTGAGGGTCACCCAGGTGTGAGGGTCACCCAGTGTGAGGGTCACCCAGTGTGAGGGTCACCCAGGTGTGAGGGTCACCCAGTGTGAGGGTCACCCAGGTGTGAGGGTCACCCAGTGTGAGGGTCACCCAGGTGTGAGGGTCACCCAGTGTGAGGGGTCACCCGGGTGTGAGGGTCACCCAGGTGTGAGGGTCACCCAGTGTGAGGGTCACCCAGGTGTGAGGGTCACCCGGGTGCTGAGGGTCACCCAGGTGTGAGGGTCACCCAGGTGCTGAGGGTCACCCAGGTGTGAGGGATCACACAGGTGGTGAGGGGGTCACAAAGGTGGTGAGGAGGTCACACAGGTCTGGAGGGGTCACCTAAGTGGTGAGGTCACACAGGTGTGGGGGTCACACAGGTGGTGAGGGGTCACCCAGGTGTGGAGGTCACCCAGGTGATGAGAAGGTCACATAGGTGTGAGGGGTCACACACGTATGGAGGTCACACAGGTGGTGAGGAGTCACACAGGTGGTGAGGGGGTCACACAGGTGGTGAGGGGTCACACAGGTGGTGAGGGGTCACACAGGTGTGGGGGTCACACAGGTGGTGAGGGGGTCACACAGGTGGTGAGGGGTCACACAGATGGTGAGGAGGTCACACAGGTGGTGTGGGGGTCACACAGGTGGTGTGGGGGTCACACAGGTGGTGAGGGGGTCACACAGGTGGTGAAGGGGTCACACAGGTGTGAGGGGTCACAGAGGTGGTGAGGGGGTCACACAGGTGGTGATGGGGTCACACAGGTGGTGAGGAGGTCCAACAGGTGGTGAAGGGGTCACACAGTATGGGGGTCACACAGGTGTGAGGGGTCACACACGTATGGAGGTCACACAGGTGGTGAGGAGGTCACACAGGTGGTGATGGGGTCACACAGGTGGTGAGGAGGTCACACAGGTGGTGAGGAGGTCACACAGGTGGTGAGGGGGTCACACAGTATGGGGGTCACACAGGTGGTGAGGGGGTCACACAGGTGTGAGGGGTCACACACGTATGGAGGTCACACAGGTGGTAAGGAGGTCACACAGGTGTGGGGGTCACATAGGTGGTGAAGGGGTCACACAGGTGCTGAGGGGGTCACACAGGTGGTGAGGGGGTCACACAGGTGGTGAGGGGGTCACACAGGTGTGGGGGTCACACAGGAGGAAGTCACTGAGAACCTGAGGCTCTCACCCGGGGAGAGGGGGACACCGCTCAGCCTGCTCCCCTGCAGAGGACCCTGCTCTCCATGGAACGGCGGTGACCTGGGCCCTTCCCGCGCTCAGTGAGGGCGGTGACAGGAAGACCCCTCCCGCCCCAGAGTGCGTTTCAACAGACTCCCTGGTGCTAAAGCAACGGGCTCCGCACTGGGTTAGAGGTGGCGAACCGCACACCTGCCCCTCCTCCTCCTCGGAAGCCGTTCCTGCGGCTCAGCCCCGCAGCTGGGGCCCCACAGGAGCGCTGGGCTCTGCACCAAGCGGCCGCCACAGCCCCGGAGGGCGACCTGCATGCTCCTGACAGGCAGGCCAAGGGACTCCTCAGGTCGCTGTGGTGTGTACGCAGCAGGGGTGTGCACACACGTGGGCCACAGAAGAGGCATGCTAATGAACCCCCTTATCCACGGGCCCCGCCCCCGGGCCCCTGTAACCGGGATGCTCTGGCCTGTATGGTCTCACCTTCTCACCTAAGGAAGCACTCGCCAGCCTCTCGGAGGCCTATCTGCATCGCAGCATCACGGGGACGTGGTGAAGTGACGGTGACAGCACGAGCTTGGGAGGCTGTGACAGGATCTGAGGCCAGGACTCACAGGGCGGGGGCTCGGCACGGGGCGGATGGGCCGTGGAGTGAGAGCTGGTCGCACTGCTCAGGCCGCACCGCTCTCCGCGTACAGACCGTTCACCTCGGGGTTTTCCACGTAACAGTTGTGGACCAGGATTGATCGAGGGTGACGGACACGTGGGCAGCGAAACCACCGGTGGGGACAGCGGCACTTAGACCGTCAGCTGGAAGAAGTGTTACCAGGAAGTGCTTCCGGGTGTCATCGCAGCCCTGGGAGAGAGGACAGAGAACATGGCACCCCTCTGCCCGCGCGGAGAGCAGCTCCAGCCGGTGCCACGTCGCTGTGATCCTCACCAAACTGTCCTGAGACCCAGAGGCAGTGTGTCTGCCGGCTAAGTAGGAAGTTCAGGTGCCCGGGGGGAAGTGGCTGCCATTCCATGTGTGAAAATTGAAACAAGTGTGGACTCAACAATTCAAAGGCACTTCAAGACGCACAGCCTCGGGCGCTGGGTCCCTGTGTGAGTGCCACACGGTGAGCGGGAGAGGCAGGGTTAGCTCACACACGAGATCGTCCCTACCATGGAGCGTCTCTTATATTTATGCTAGAAAGACGTTTATGGACTATTTTCCTACTTACTATGTTACAAGTAGAAGATGTCTTGATGATTATGATGAGACATAGTAATGACTTTTCCCATCAGTGTTTGATAGCTTCTAGTAAGATGAAATCATAATGTAGACAAATAAATACACAAAATTATTTCTTCCTCTGGTGGGAAATGACCGCGTGGACACATTTCCATCATGAGATACAAGCAGAAGCAGCAGCCACTTCGTGTGAAGCGCTTCCGTGGCTGTGGCGGGAGGTTGAGTGTGGCCGTGAGTGTGCAGGAAGGTAGGTCTGTAAGGGAGGGCCTGGGCCTCGGGGTCCCTCCTGCCCTGTGACACCTGGTCCTGGGCCTGGGCCTCGGGGTCCCTCCTGCCCTGTGACACCTGGGCCTGGGCCTGGGCCTCAGGGTCCCTCCTGCCCTGTGACACCTGGTCCTGGGCCTGGGCCTCGGGGTCCCTCCTGCCCTGTGACACCTGGGCCTGGGCCTTAGGGTCCCTCCTGCCCTGTGACATCTGACACTGTGTGGGGTCCCGGTGGACAGCTGCCACTGGCTCCTTCTCCCAAGTCTCCAGAACCAGTCCTGACAGGGGGCTCCTAGGAGCAGAGGTGTGTGCTCCCCCTCCCGCCCAGCCACGCCCTCCCTCCTGGGCACAGTGGGAAGAGGGAACACAGTTAGGGCTTCTGCCTCACATCCCTGAGTCTGACACCTCTGAGCCCCAGGCAGTTCCCTGGGACCCCGCACTTCCGGCAGGGCTACCCGACCTCCGCGGGCGGGCTGCTGGGCATTGAGGACGGAGAGGGGCTCTGGGGGACTCACCTGTCATCTCTTCCTTACCTAAAACTCAGGCAGGCTGGTCCCTGGGGCGCACGCGGCCTCCTGGGAACACCTAAGGACATGGCGCATCCCCTCACTGGGCTGGGCCTGGCCTTGGGCTGGGGTCCGAGTCACGCAGGGGCTCAGAGCCTCTGGTGGGGCAGTGTGCGGTCAGCCCATGGGGCGCACAGGACAAGCTCACATGGACTGGGTGTGACGAGACCACCTGTGTTGTTGGGGAAGGCGCTCCCCGAGGGCCTCACCTTTGGAGGAGGGCGTTGCAGGCCATGGGCCAGGCCGGCTCTGCTGTCAGCCTGTGAGGCGCACTGCCCGGGCACAGCCTTCCCGGGCTGAGAGGAAAGGCGGCCAAGGAAGAAGCCTCCCTGTGCAGGCCTGTGGGTGTGGGGCTCCTGGTCAGCGGTCATCTGAGTTCCAAGCCTTAGGCTGCAGAGGGAGGGCCTGCAGAGGGAGGGGGCTGCAGAGGGAGGGGGCTGCAGAGGGAGGGGGAGGGGGCTGCAGAGGGAGGGGGCTGCAGAGGGAGGGGGAAGGGGCTGCAGAGGGAGGGGGAAGGGGCTGCAGAGGGAGGGGGCTGCAGAGGGAGGGGGAAGGGGCTGCAGAGGGAGGGGGAAGGGGCTGCAGAGGGAGGGGGAAGGGGCTGCAGAGGGAGGGGGAAGGGGCTGCAGAGGGAGGGGGAAGGGGCTGCAGAGGGAGGGGGAAGGGGCTGCAGAGGGAGGGGGCTGCAGAGGGAGGGGGAAGGGGCTGCAGAGGGAGGGGGCTGCAGAGGGAGGGGGAAGGGGCTGCAGAGGGAGGGGGCTGCAGAGGGAGGGGGAAGGGGCTGCAGAGGGAAGGGGCTGCAGAGGGAGGGGGCTGCAGAGGGAGGGGGCTGCAGAGGGAGGGGGCTTTAGAGGGAGGGGCTGCAGAGGGAGGGGGCTGCAGAGGGAGGGGGCTGCAGAGGGAGGGGGCTTTAGAGGGAGGGGCTGCAGAGGGAGGGGGCTGCAGAGGGAGGGGGAAGGGGCTGCAGAGGGAGGGGGCTGCAGAGGGAGGGGGAAGGGGCTGCAGAGGGAAGGGGCTGCAGAGGGAGGGGGCTTTAGAGGGAGGGGCTGCAGAGGGAGGGGGCTGCAGAGGGAGGGAGAAGGGGCTGCAGAGGGAGGGGGCTGCAGAGGGAGGGGGAAGGGGCTGCAGAGGGAGGGGGCTGCAGAGGGAGGGGGAAGGGGCTGCAGAGGGAGGGGGCTGCAGAGGGAGGGGGAAGGGGCTGCAGAGGGAGGGGGCTGCAGAGGGAGGGGGAAGGGGCTGCAGAGGGAGGGGGCTGCAGAGGGAGGGGGAAGGGGCTGCAGAGGGAGGGGGCTGCAGAGGGAGGGGGCTGCAGAGGGAGGGGGCTGCAGATGGAGGGGGCTGCAGAGGGAGGGGCTGCAGAGGGAGGGGGCTGCAGAGGGAGGGGAAGGGGCTGCAGAGGGAGGGGGAAGGGGCTGCAGAGGGAGGGGGCTGCAGAGGGAGGGGGCTTTAGAGGGAGGGGCTTTAGAGGGAGGGGGCTTTAGAGGGAGGGGGCTTTAGAGGGAGGGGGCTGCAGAGGGAGGGGCTGCAGAGGGAGGGGGGGCTGCAGAGGGAGGGGGAAGGGCTGCAGAGGGAGGGGGCTGCAGAGGGAGGGGGCTTTAGAGGGAGGGGCTGCAGAGGGAGGGGGCTTTAGAGGGAGGGGGCTGCAGAGGGAGGGGCTGCAGAGGGAGGGGGGGCTGCAGAGGGAGGGGGCTGCAGAGGGAGGGGCTGCAGAGGGAGGGGGGGGCTGCAGAGGGAGGGGGCTGCAGAGGGAGGGGGCTTTAGAGGGAGGGGCTTTAGAGGGAGGGGGCTGCAGAGGGAGGGGGGGCTGCAGAGGGAGGGGGGGCTGCAGAGGGAGGGACTGCAGAGGGAGGGGCTGCAGAGGGAGGGGCTGCAGAGGGAGGGGGCTGCAGAGGGAGGGGCTGCAGAGGGAGGGGGATGCAGAGGGAGGGGGGGCTGCAGAGGGAGGGGCGGGCTGCAGAGGGAGGGGCTGCAGAGGGAGGGGGCTGCAGAGGGAGGGGGCTTTAGAGGGAGGGGCTGCAGAGG
Source organism: Cnephaeus nilssonii (assembly GCF_951640355.1). Taxonomy (NCBI): domain Eukaryota; kingdom Metazoa; phylum Chordata; class Mammalia; order Chiroptera; family Vespertilionidae; genus Cnephaeus; species Cnephaeus nilssonii. Next base: position 54,950,826 of record NC_137089.1, on the reverse strand, counting down.
GAGGGGGAAGGGGCTGCAGAGGGAGGGGGCTGCAGAGGGAGGGGCTGCAGAGGGAGGGGGCTGCAGAGGGAGGGGGAAGGGGCTGCAGAGGGAGGGGGCTGCAGAGGGAGGGGGCTGCAGAGGGAGGGGGAAGGGGCTGCAGAGGGAGGGGGCTGCAGAGGGAGGGGGCTGCAGAGGGAGGGGGAAGGGGCTGCAGAGGGAGGGGCTGCAGAGGGAGGGGGAAGGGGCTGCAGAGGGAGGGGGGCTGCAGAGGGAGGGGGCTGCAGAGGGAGGGGGCTGCAGAGGGAGGGGCTGCAGAGGGAGGGGGGGCTGCAGAGGGAGGGGGCTTTAGAGGGAGGGGCTGCAGAGGGAGGGGGCTGCAGAGGGAGGGGGAAGGGGCTGCAGAGGGAGGGGGCTGCAGAGGGAGGGGGAAGGGGCTGCAGAGGGAAGGGGCTGCAGAGGGAGGGGGCTTTAGAGGGAGGGGCTGCAGAGGGAGGGGGCTGCAGAGGGAGGGGGAAGGGGCTGCAGAGGGAGGGGGCTGCAGAGGGAGGGGGAAGGGGCTGCAGAGGGAGGGGGCTGCAGAGGGAGGGGGAAGGGGCTGCAGAGGGAGGGGGCTGCAGAGGGGAGGGGGAAGGGGCTGCAGAGGGAGGGGGCTGCAGAGGGAGGGGGAAGGGGCTGCAGAGGGAGGGGGCTGCAGAGGGAGGGGGCTGCAGAGGGAGGGGGCTGCAGAGGGAGGGGGCTGCAGAGGGAGGGGCTGCAGAGGGAGGGGGCTGCAGAGGGAGGGGGAAGGGGCTGCAGAGGGAGGGGGAAGGGGCTGCAGAGGGAGGGGGCTGCAGAGGGAGGGGGCTGCAGAGGGAGGGGGCTGCAGAGGGAGGGGGCTTTAGAGGGAGGGGCTGCAGAGGGAGGGGGCTGCAGAGGGAGGGGGCTGCAGAGGGAGGGGCTGCAGAGGGAGGGGGGGCTGCAGAGGGAGGGGCTGCAGAGGGAGGGGCTGCAGAGGGAGGGGGGGCTGCAGAGGGAGGGGGCTGCAGAGGGAGGGGGCTTTAGAGGGAGGGGCTGCAGAGGGAGGGGGCTGCAGAGGGAGGGGGGGCTGCAGAGGGAGGGGGGGCTGCAGAGGGAGGGGCTGCAGAGGGAGGGGCTGCAGAGGGAGGGGGCTGCAGAGGGAGGGGGCTTTAGAGGGAGGGGCTGCAGAGGGAGGGGGCTGCAGAGGGAGGGGGGCTGCAGAGGGAGGGGCTGCAGAGGGAGGGGCTGCAGAGGGAGGGGGCTGCAGAGGGAGGGGGCTTTAGAGGGAGGGGCTGCAGAGGGAGGGGGAAGGGGCTGCAGAGGGAGGGGGCTGCAGAGGGAGGGGCTGCAGAGGGAGGGGGCTGCAGAGGGAGGGGGAAGGGGCTGCAGAGGGAGGGGGCTGCAGAGGGAGGGGGCTGCAGAGGGAGGGGGAAGGGGCTGCAGAGGGAGGGGGCTGCAGAGGGAGGGGGCTGCAGAGGGAGGGGGAAGGGGCTGCAGAGGGAGGGGCTGCAGAGGGAGGGGGAAGGGGCTGCAGAGGGAGGGGGGCTGCAGAGGGAGGGGGCTGCAGAGGGAGGGGCTGCAGAGGGAGGGGGGGCTGCAGAGGGAGGGGGCTTTAGAGGGAGGGGCTGCAGAGGGAGGGTGCTGCAGAGGGAGGGGGGGCTGCAGAGGGAGGGGGAAGGGGCTGCAGAGGGAGGGGGGCTGCAGAGGGAGGGGGCTGCAGAGGGAGGGGCTGCAGAGGGAGGGGGGGGCTGCAGAGGGAGGGGGCTTTAGAGGGAGGGGGCTGCAGAGGGAGGGGGCTGCAGAGGGAGGGGGGGCTGCAGAGGGAGGGGCTGCAGAGGGAGGGGCTGCAGAGGGAGGAGGCTGCAGAGGGAGGGGGCTTTAGAGGGAGGGGCTGCAGAGGGAGGGGCTGCAGAGGAGGGCGCTGCAGAGGGAGGGGGCTTTAGAGGGAGGGGCTGCAGAGGGAGGGGCTGCAGAGGGAGGGGGCTGCAGAGGGAGGGGGCTTTAGAGGGAGGGGCTTTAGAGGGAGGGGCTGCAGAGGGAGGGGCTGCAGAGGGAGGGGGCCGCAGAGGGTGGGGGGGCTGCAGAGGGAGGGGCTGCAGAGGGAGGGGGCTTTAGAGGGAGGGGCTGCAGAGGGAGGGGCTGCAGAGGGAGGGGGCCGCAGAGGGAGGGGGGGGCTGCAGAGGGAGGGGCTGCAGAGGGAGGGGGCTTTAGAGGGAGGGGCTTTAGAGGGAGGGGCTGCAGAGGGAGGGGGGCTGCAGAGGGAAGGGCTGCAGAGGGAGGGGCTGCAGAGGGAGGGGGCCGCAGAGGGAGGGGGGCTGCAGAGGGAGGGGCTGCAGAGGGAGGGGGCTGTAGAGGGAGGGGCTGCAGAGGGAGGGGCTGCAGATGGAGGGGGGCTGCAGAGGGAGGGGCTGCAGAGGGAGGGGCTGCAGAGAGAGGGGGCTGCAGAGGGAGGGGGAAGGGGCTGCAGAGGGAGGGGGAAGGGGCTGCAGAGGGAGGGGGAAGGGGCTTTAGAGGGAGGGGGCTTTAGAGGGAGGGTGCTGCAGAGGGAGGGGGGCTTTAGAGGGAGGGGGCTTTAGAGGGAGGGGGCTTTAGAGGGAGGGGGCCGCAGAGGGAGGGGGCTTTAGAGGGAGGGGGCTTTAGAGGGAGGGGGCTTTAGAGGGAGGGGGCCGCAGAGGGAGGGGGCTTTAGAGGGAGGGGGCTTTAGAGGGAGGGGGCTTTAGAGGGAGGGGGGCTATAGAGGGAGGGGGGCTATAGAGGGAGGGGGCTGCAGAGGGCAGGTGGCTGCAGAGGGCAGGTGGCTGCAGTAAGATCATACTTTGGTGATATAAAGAGTTAAAAATGTAACCCCTTCTCTTTTCCTAAACATTCAGGGAAATAACACTACAAAACTAAAATGTGTGGATATCTGTGCTATACTGGTGTGTGAGTATCTGAGAAACATACACACACTCATTCACAAAGACATATACACGCATATACTAGTACATATACACACATTCAGACACAGTCACACAGATGTACACTCACACACATGCACCCACTCACACACACATACACACACGGACACCCACATAGTTACACATACACATACAACACAGTCACAGTCAAACACAGTTTTGCTGTGTAATCTGTGGGGACAGGAATGGAAGGAATGGCCACAAACACAACGTGGAAAACAAGAATTCACCAGAGACAGGAGTTCTGAGAAAAGGGAACCCCTGAGAGTTCTAGAGCCGTGCTGGGGTTCGGGGAGCCTCCTTTCCAGTGAGACGGAGGAGGTTCCAGCCACAGCTCCTGCATCCCCGTGGGCAGTCAGCCTGCCCCAGCCCAGCCAGCTCCCGGTCCCCGCGGCTCTGCGGCAGCAATTGAGTTTGATTGCCCAGACGGATCAGCCTTGCCACATAGAACACAGAATTCCAGTTACATTTGAATTTCAGATTTAAAAAATGATTTTTAAAACATAGGTAGGTCCTGAATAATACATGGAAAATTCATATACTAAATATATTTTTCATTGCCTATCTAAAATTCAGATTTAACTGAATGTCCGGTGTTTTTTGCTAAATCTGACAACCGCAATACAGGTATAATTTTTCTTCTGGTTTATCTAAGCTCGGTTTTATCTAAGCGGGGTTTGCCTCATGTTTCATTCATTCCCACCCCCTCTACCAGAGTCACTGTCATCTTACCCATGCACTTGACGCTGACGTATCTCTCAGAGAGTGCTGTTAGTCGTTCAGCGTGATCCTTAGCTTAGGGCTGCCTTCCGCCTCTGGTCAGCTGAACAGCTACGCAGGGTGGGCACGAGAGGGGTCACAGTGGCTCCTGCAGTCACTAGTAAATGCTCGTGTCAGAACAAGCTGTGTTTCACATGCTCACCACGGAAAACCTACCTTTGCACCCGCACATGTGTGTGTGCGTCTCAGTGCCTCTCCGTCCGGGAATAACTTTTTGCCATAAAATATATTATCTAATTTCTTGTATTAGTTGGTATATTAACTTGTTGAGTAACTATACTTAGCATATACTTGTCCAGTAGTTATATCCCTGGTTTCATTTCTGATTTTAATTATTTGTATCTTATTTCTTTTCCTCTTTGTCATTTTAGCTAAAAATGTCAATTTTGTTTTGTGGGGTTTTTTCCCCCCCAAAGAAGTGACTTGGTTTCATGGATTTTTCTATTCTCTTTTTGTTTAACTCCACAATAAGTTTTATTTCTTTCCTTTGCTACTTTGGGGTCTGTTCTGTCATTTTTCTAGTTCTTGAATGAAGGTGCCAAGTTAGATTATTGATCTAAAGCTATTTTCTATTTTAACACAGGCATGCACAGCTATGCCAGTTTTCTTTGTGGGGGCTTCCATCCCAGAAATAAAAGAAAATAAAATGATTTTGAGAAATTTAAAGAAAATATTTAGTAGAGGTTCCTCAAAGAACACCATGCAATATTAAGTGATTTGTTGTAAGGTAGTTTGAAAAGTGGCTTCTCTGCTTGAATTTTCTAGAAACACATCATTCTTTTTACTTTTATAATTCATGAAGTTGTTTTGAAAATAAACATATTTAGATCGTTCTAAGGCAACTGAAGTCTGACAGTAGCAGTGGCAGAGTCCTAGCCTCCCCTCCTCCCCCTTCTCCCCCTCCTCCCCCTCCTCTCTCTCCTCCCCCTCCTCCCTCCTCCTCGTCACCATTGCCCATTTAGTCAGAGTCGATGCCCCCTTGGCCCTGGCCCTGCTACGCAGCTCCTCAGTGTGAGTGACTGAAAGGCAAGGCTTGGGTGCGGTTAGGGTAGGGTTAGGGTTAGGCTTAGGGTTAGGGTTAGGGTTAGGGTTAGGATAGGGTTAGGGTAGGGTTAGGGTTAGGGCGAGGGTGAGGGTTAGGGTTAGGGTTAGGGTAGGGTTAGGTTAGGGTTAGGGTTAGGCTTAGGGTTAGGGTTAGGGTTAGGGTTAGGGTAGGGTTAGGGTTAGGTTATGGTTAGGATTATGGTTAGGTTTAGTGTTGGGTTAGTGTTAGGTTAGGGTTAGGGTTAGATTTAGAGTTAAGGTTAGGGTTAGGTTAATGTTAGGGTTGTGTTAGGGTTTGGGTTAGTTTAGGGTTTTAGTTAGTGTTATGGTTCTGGTTAGAGTTAGGGTTAGGTTAAGGGTTAAGCTAGAGATCAGGTTCTGTTAGGGTTACGGTTAGGGTTGTGTTATGGTTAAGGTTAAGTTAGAGTTAGGTTTTGTATTTGGTTAGGGTTAATGTTAGAATTAGGGTTAGGGTTAAGGTTAAGTTTAGGTTAGGATTACGGTTAGGGTTGGGTCAGGATTAGGTTTAAGTTAGAATATGGTTTGGTTAGATTATGGTTAGTGTTAGTTTAGTCACATGGCTTTAGTTGATTAAACTGTAATTGAGGGGTGGTTCTGGGAATTAGTACTGTCGAAGGGGTGAGGTTTGGGAGGGGAATCCCACATTATGGACTATGTGGCCAGGGAGCCGTATATGCTAGGCTATCATCTCCAGATGAACTAATATATTTTTTGGAACCATAATTAATTCCATACACTAGTTGCTTGTGTTGAAATTGTTCTTATTCTGATGAACTTTAAAAAACAAACCTAGTATGATGTCATACTGGAGCTAGGCCGAGGGCCTGTCAGGGGTTGACCATGTGGTGTGGGACACGAAAGAAACCCTAAAGTTAATTAGTGCCCAGTCTGTATCCTCTCAATACATCTCTCATGGGTCCTCTTTCCCTTGTCAGCGCCTACACCTCTGCCAAGGCGCTCGACGGGTGTAAGTCCTGGGTGGTGTGTGACATGGAAGCGGCTGTTCCCGCTGTCATCCATGCTCTGCTGTGAAGATGAGAGCACGACGCCCACTGAAGGGACCTAAGATAGACGGTGTCGGCACCCAGAACCCTGACACTGCTCCGCACGCTGAGCCAGAAACGCCATCCACATTATCCTGTTACCGCCTCATCCCTGGCCACCCAGGGACCTCAGACACTGAAGAGTCAGCGCCGAATCACTGCTCATCCTTCCCAGTCGCCAGTGTCTGTCCGCAGCAGAAGGTGCTGTGTGAGCTGGGCACCTGCTCCTGACTTTCGTGTTCAGGGTGGCGATGCCATGCGGACTCAGCCCAGCAGCCGGCGCTTCAAAAGCCACTGGACGTGGAAACATAGTGGAAACCATGTTGGAAAAATCTGCATTTTAAGGAGCAACTTCATTACTTCTGCCGCTCTCTGGCCTTCCAGTGGCCCTGTGGTGCCTCAGCTTCCTCCTCTGTAGAACGAAGGCTTTCGACCGTCTAGCATGCTGCACCCTGTGGGCCTGTCCGGGTTTACTGAGGTGTTATTGCTGACTGTCAACTGCGGGGAGGCATGGGCTCGAGGCCCCAGCAGTGGGTCGTGGTCATCGAACGAACCAGCTTCCGCAGGCACAGCTCCCGGGGGCTGACGTCTGCCTTTCCAATGCCGGTTGAAAAGCAACGCTTCAGTGCGGTATGTTCCCCCCAGCGTCAGGCTTACCAGTGCTGAGGCTGCCTTGGTACCAGAATGGTGTTACTTGGTTATTTAAAAAGGAAGTGCATGGAATATTCCTTAGGCCCCAATTTTGGGTCAAATAAAGATGCTACATTTAACTAGAAGACTAGAAACTCAACCATGGCGTTGGCAGGGACTAGAAGCCTTGCCTACTGGGATGGGTGGATTTAGGTTTACAAGTGAATAAGAAGCTCATTCCCGCCTCTTCACAGCCATTAACCTTTAGTACTTTTATTTCTCCTCTCAGGTTTCATAAAACTCTCTGTTAAAATACACAGCAATGGCTAACTCACAATGATGCACAGATTAAACCAAATAGTGATGTTTATCAATGAACTTTGGTGAAAAATCCCAATGGCTCTAAAATCACAACCAAGCAAACAAAGGCTGCAGCTCATGGCGTGAGGAGTGCAGACTGGCTGTGGCCTCTCCGGCCCGCGGGCTCCTCAGTCCCGGCCCAGACTGAGTGACGGCCCGTCGGGGTGGCTTTTCCTCGGGCGAGGCGGGAACGGGGAGATGGAGTCACCCACACTTCTGCTGGGAGCGGCCGGCCTCCTGCCTCTCCCGGTGAGTGACCAATGCGAGTTAGTGGCCACGCCCAGTGAGGCAGGGGAGGAGACCCTGCACACAGACAGACCTGGCAAAGGCACGCCTTCTCTACAGGTAGCCCCCCCCGGCCCCCCCCGCCGCGGACACAGGATGTCTGCACCCTGTCCTCTCCCCAGACCCCTCTCCCCGCCCCGTGGCTCACGCTAGTCCCGGTCCGGAGACACATGTTTAGATGTCTTTGTTGCACATCGTTTCTGTTATGTAGCTTTCTCTGAAGGAGAACCAGTCCAAGCCCCGGGACTTGAGGATGACAGACGCTTGTTTCGTGGTGGGTTTAGAGAGGATGGCTCGGGCGCTGCGGGCCACCTCGGAACCCAGGCTCGGCACGCGGCCCCCTGGGACTGAGGCCCTCGGGGTGGCCAGAGGAGCAGAGAAAAGCCACCTGCTCACACCCAGGCACCGGGGCCATCACATGGCCCAGCCCCCAGAGCGGGTCCGAGGTCACTCCACTGGGAAAGGGTGCCGGCGCGGCCTCCACGAGACGGAACCACTCGCCAGGCGGAGGCCCAGCGCTGACAAGGCCGCTGTCAGGGTGCCACCGGGTCGTCCTTACACGAAGCTTCTAAAAAATGCGGTTTCTAATTACAGCTGACACGTCATAGCGCACTCGTTTCAGATGCACAGAATGGTGGTCGGACATTTACGCCCCTTACAGTGACCCGCACGGCTGTGCCGCCTGACCCCGCACAGCACCCTGTCCCGCTCGCACCCGTCACTTCATGGTGCTGTTAGTCAAATGTTTGGTACCTAACACACACGATTTGGATGGTTGCTGATCAGTCTTAAGTGCCGGCTTTTCGATAACTGACTTAACCTGCGGAGTGTGGGCTGGAAGAAGTGACACCTGCACTTCTCGTGAAGAGCGGCCCTCCCAGGGCGAGCTGGCCGAGCGTGCAGAGGGAAGCCACAGGCAGCAGCGTCGTACCGGTGGGCACTTACCCAGGAATCGGGGGTGGGGGTGGGGGGAGTCGGCGCCATCGCTGGCCCGGAGAGGTTGTATTTTCAGGAAAGACAAGATAACTAACACCTGTGATACGAACCAATAACCCCATTGGATGAGCACTGACCTCCTGTAAGAAATGATTGGCCCCATGTTCTGAGATAAAAAATAATAAAATATGAAAATATTTCCTTTCTTTACTAGTAAGCTGTGCATTAAATTTCTTTGAGAAAACGTTGAAAGCCACACATTTTCCACAGAAGATGAAAAGCTAAGTTGCATTAATTTTTGTTTTAAACTTAGTAAGAGAGCTAAAGGTGTGACCTATTTCCCCCTAAAAACCATTTGTTCAGAACATGCTACTTCAGGCACTTTCATCCCAACAGCGGAGAGCAGGGAGACCCTGCACGGGGCCGCCCAGGACCAGCCAGGGCGTCGCCGCGGGCGGCCGCTGCACTCTGAGGTCGAGCCGGTTCCTCTGAAGCAGTGTGCCTTTGTGTGGCACTAAGCCTTCACAGCGTCACAGTACTTCCAAAGGCGCGTCTGGAGAGACACACCCTTGAACTTCAGTGATGAATGTACCACATACTCAGAAATTTCAATGTAAAGTTTCTAATCCTCACCTGTCACTGTGTATAGATATACTGTGTAATTTGCCTTCTTCATTCTCATCTAAAATATCTTAATATATTCTTATTGATTTCAGAGAGAGGAAAGGAGAGGGAGAGAGGAAGACAGAAACATCAGTGATGAGAAAGAATCATGGATCAACTGCCTCCTGCACGCCCCACACTGGAGATGAGCCTGCAACCCAGGCATGTGCCCTGACCCAGAATTGAACCATGACCTCCTGGTTCATTGGTCGATGCTCAACCACTGAGCCACACCAGCTGGGTTCATCTAGGACACTAATGCATGTTATGAGACCACATCTTTACTAAGTGAATGGAAAGTTGATGCATATGAGACACATGCCATTCAAATGAGAGAAATCCGTCTGCATGCAGCCGCCTCGGGTGTTCTGTTCCAATAACAGAAACTTACCACAGAAGGAGGCGTGAGGCCTTAGCCAGCGTGATGTGCGAAATTCTCACCCCTGGGCTTATTTGGCCTCTTGGCTTGTACAGAAAACCCCTGGGAAAATGTGAAGAAGCAGTGCTGCAAATTAATATGCAAAAATGACCCTAGGATTAATAAACTCAACAACTGTTTAAAGAAATTGCAAATAATACCATAATACGTCTTATATATTGGCCTTTTTATAAGAGCCCAAGTAAAATTTAAATCATAGCAATGAAACAGTTAAAATGACCGAGTAGACAGATTAAATACGTGTGGCTTATTCCTGACGCTGTAGCCGCAGGCCTAAGTGACAAGGATGCTTCTTGGGGAGCATCTGTCAACCCCAATCGTTGGTCCATGAGAGCTCAGGGCTCCATTCCCACCGCCTCCCTTAGCTCAGGGCTTCGTTCAGTGTCCAAGTTACTTTTTACAGTTTTGTTCTCCTTGTTCTCAATCGATTGCTTTAAGGCCTCCTCTACTTTTTTCTATTCCATTTTCCTTACCTCTTTCTCATTTTATGTTTTTTTCTAAGATTTTATTTTTTAGAGCAGTTTTAAGTTCACAGCAAAGTTGAGTGGAAAGTACAGAGTTCCCATATATCCACCCCCCTTGCAAGGCACACCCTCCCCCACTATCAGCATGTCACAACCCTTGAACCTATATTGACATCATCATCACCCAAAGCTTACATTGCGGTTCAGTGTTGGGTTTGAACAGTTATCAACTATCACTTTCCATAGTAACCACTCTGATACGTATCATGTAGTATATTAACATTCAAAGCATGATCTTGAATGTGATGGTGACAGAAATCATGGACTGTTATGGAGAGCCCGGCCTAGGACAAGAGGTGGGAAAGGAGCTGAGTGAATTCTACCGAAAATAATGCAGACTTTCCGTGAAAGTTTCCCCTCTGAGTCTGGCTTGAACGGTGGCTTGTCTGGCCCCCAAGACCAATCACTCTAGTGGATGCATGTAACTCATAACAGGTCTGAGATGGGGACCCAAGTCCTTTGCTCCCCTTGGAGTTACCTGAGACCTGCAGGGGGGAGTCATTGGGAGAATGAATCCGTGTGGGTGACACCCTCTTTTTCAGGCTCCCTCCCTACGTTTTGCCTTGCTCTCCTAAAATGCTCCTATTTATTCTATAAAGTTCAGCTTACACATCAGCCTGGGGAGGAAGTCTTCTCCCCCTCCCGCCCCCCCGCCGCCACCAGGGGCCACCTGCCCTTGCCCCAGCGGCACACACGGCTCGGTCAGTGCACACGGGCAGGTCCTCGTTTGCTGGAACATTTCCTGTAAGTGGTTCCATGGCCGAAAGCAGATCCCACCGCCTCCACTGCAGCACAGAGGACCGAGTCCTGCCTGCTGGGTGCTCAGGAAATCATTTCTATTGGAGTTAATTCATGGTCATTTGGTTTGGTTTTCTTCCCCCTTAGTTGAGACTTACTTTATTTTCCCATGTTTTTTTCTATTTCAGTGAATTGAAGCACAAAATCATTCATCATTCAGATATACAAAGAAAATATGACTTCTACTAGTAAGTTAACTAATCTAATATTTATCACTCAGGTTGATAAATAAGAAAATTAAACTGTACAATTCGGTTCATTGAGTCCAGTTCGGAATTTAACTGGTTATTTTGAAAACCTCCTTGCATGCCTCCACCCAGCGGTGACTTTTGAGATTGCTACTGTGTGCCGGTCGCCATGCTGGTGCTTGGTGGGATGTCAGGGGGTCTTTGAAGACTTAGGGTGATAGGACCACCCCAGCCTCTGCTGTAGACGACCCAGTCCTTTCTCCCGAGACTAGTGACCCTCTGTGCTGGCCTTCTCAGGTTTGGGGGCAGAAAATGAGCTGGAATCCATAACTAACCTCTGTTCCCAACATTGGTCTCCTTCCATTAATTCTTCACTGACTTCAGCTCCCTCACTGTGACCCAAGCCCTTTGTCAGTGCCATCAAAGTATAATTCTCAGTGTTAAAAACAGGATTCTCTTGTAAATACCACAAATACATGCCGAGCAGGTGTTTAAAGTGTCTTTTACTAGATGAAGGAAACAGCTCGCTGTAGGGAGAAGTCAAGGAATGGAGACTTATGTAGATTCTAGTGGCCGGGTGCACGGATTCCTGCACATTGAAAGGAAATTAATTAGAAGGTGGCCATTGGGGCCGGACTGGGTGACATGGGCTGGACACGCCCTGGAGCCAACATCCCATGGTTCCTCCCCGGCCGGCCGAACCTGGGGCTCCTTGGCTCAAAGGGTGTCTGAAGTCACTGTAGCTCAGCAGTAAACCAGATTTGGGGCTAATAGTGCTCCAGCAACAACATAACCCACGGCCGAAGGTGGAATCACGCAGCCCCGCGAAGAATCGGGATCCCTCCTCTCTGGTTCCTGGGTGTGTCACCCAAGAACCACCGCTGCCAAGTCACCGCAGCTCGGCAGCTCCTATGTTGAGTGTCTCCCCCCCTGGTGGTCAGTGTGCATCATACCTACCAGCTAGTTGGATGGTCGGATGGTCGCTTAGCCTTTTAAATATATAGATTAACTTTAAAAATGCTGAAATAACTTTTCTAGTAGATAAAATTATTATTTGTCCTTCCATAACTTTGGGGGTGATCGCTTTTCCTGCAAGGAGGGCCACAGTTGAACTGGCGACTTGGCTGAGTGTGGGTGCTGGTAGAGGAGATCATGTAACAAAGACAGCCCAGCCTTCAAGGCGGGGTCATGCTGGCTGGCATGCCAGGTAGCACTTCAGTAGGAACCAGAAAGCCTGCCCTCATCCTGTAGCTGGTTTCCAAGTTTCAGACGATTCCTATTAACAGTCCTCAGCTCTCCAAGAACTTTAGATTCACAGTTGCCTCGCCAGATGCTCCCCACGCCATGTGTAGGGGAGGAGGGGGGAGGGGGGAATCTAAGGGTCACTTCCCCACTCTCCCCCAGCCCCTGACTGATGCTACAGCCACAAGTGTGTGATGCATGTTTCTCGAAAAGCTCAGAGCCTGCCCTCCAGACCCCACACAGTCACTCACCCACCTTTCTGCCTGAGCCCCGCTGTGTCTGTCGGCGGGTTCCTCCACACCTTGTCTACATCAGCATAGACTTGATTGGGAGGGAGGCGAGGAAGAGCACTCATGGACGAGTCTCCATGGTCCTCGGTGCTGAGCTCCGGGAAGGTGCTCTCTGAAATCTACACTGGGCGTAGGCAGTTATGGCAGGGAGTTCACCTGGTGGTTATGGCGGGGAGTTCACCTGGTGGTTATGGCGGGGAGTTCACCTGGTGGTTATGGCAGGGAGTTCACCTGGTGGTTATGGTGGGGAGTTCACCTGTTGGTTGTGGTGGGAGTTCACCTGGTGGTTATGGCGGGGAGTTCACCTGGTGGTTGTGGTGGGGAGTTCACCTAGTGGTTATGTCGGGAGTTCACCTGGTGGTTGTGGCGGGGAGTTCACCTGGTGGTTATGGTGGGGAGTTTACCTGGTGGTTGTGGTGGGGAGTTCACCTGGTGGTTATGTCGGGAGTTCACCTGGTGGTTGTGGCGGGGAGTTCACCTGGTGGTTATGGCGGGGAGTTCACCTGGTGGTTATGGCAGGGAGTTCACCTGGCGGTTATGGCAGGGAGTTCACCTGGTGGTTGTGGTGGGGAGTTCACCTGGTGGTTATGGCAGGGAGTTCACCTGGTGCTTATGGCGGGGAGTTTACCCGGTGGTCGTGGCGGGAGTTCACCTGGTGGTTGTGGCGGGGAGTTTACCCGGTGGTCGTGGCGGGAGTTCACCTGGTGGTTGTGGCGGGAGTTCACCTGGCGGTGGCCTGGGTGACCGTCTGCATTGATAGGGTCTGGTCATGGGTACTTGAGCTTCCTCGCATAATGGCAGCTAGATTTCAAGGGTAAACTTCCAAGAGGCAATAAATGTGAACTTCCCATCTCTTAATATCTGGCGCAAATACTGACCCCATACCCCACGGGGAGCATGAATTTGTAGCCATCTCCAGTCACCATCACAGGACATGGCACCTACATTGCCCACCTGTGCCTCTCACAGCACATATAATGCTGGAGCTTGCCAAGCGCTGAGCGGGAGTTTCCTATTGGCCGGTCTGAAGCTCACGACTTTCCTGGCTTCTGTCCAGACCACGTGAGCCCATTAAAGACATTCTGTATTGGTTACAATAATTTTATTTTTTTAATTTCCTTTTGATTCTTTCTTAGTTTTTATCTCTTTTTATATTATCCACCTGTTTTTGCAGTTTGCTTACTTTTTCCATTAAAGCCCTTTGATATATTAATCATGGTTATTTAAAACTAGAGGCCTGGTACACGAATTCGTGCACCAGTGGGTTCCCTCAGCCTGGCCTGAGCCCTCTCACAATTCGGGACCCCTCAGGGGATGTTGGACTACTAGTTTTGGCCTGATCCCTGCAGGCCAGGGGATCGGGCTGAAACCAGCAGTCCGACATCCCCCGAGGGATGTAGTAGTGTGCCAAGTGGTAGGCAGCTGGGGAGGAGCCGGAGCTCAGGCCGGGTGCTGCGAGGATCCCACGCATCCAGGCCCCACTGTGCCTGCCATTACCACTCGGGTGGCTAGCCTTGAGCCTGGCGTCTGGTGCCTGTCAGTCAGCTGAGTGGCGCTCCCACTGTGGGAGCTCACTGACCACCAGGGGGCAGCTCCTGCATTGAGCGTCTGCCCCCTAGTGATCAGTGTGCATCATAGCAACTGGTTGATGGTCATTCAGTCATCTGGTAGTTCGGTAGCGTAGGCTTTTATATATATATATTCCCTGATGAGCTGCTGCAGGAATCCCACCCTATTCCGAGGCGAGGCACCAGGGAGTCTGTGTGCAGGAGTGTCCTTCCCCTGGGCTCAGGACAGTGTCTCTCCGGGAGCAGGCGCCTGCGGAATGATGCTCTGTGTGTCTCCTGAGGAGCCCCAGCCCTCCCTGCACAGGGCCTGCACCTGGGAGTCTGGCGAGGCTCCCGCAGGTGAAGAAGGTGGGAGGCACCTCCCTCCAGCCCACAGCCTCGGGGCGCCCCCTCCCTCAGCCCCCTCGCCTGCAGAAGCTTGCTCATCAGGACCAGGCTGTGAGTCCTGGGACTCCAGCTTCCTAGTCCCCTACCCCCCCACCAGAGAAGATCTTCCCTGTGACAGACACACCCGTGCCCCCAGTTGTGGGGGAGCTTGTGTGCCCCACAAACCCAGGTCGGGAAGCCTCCATGGAAAGCCACTGGCTGTTCAGTGTGCTCAGCGGTTCCTTTCTGTGAGGATGGAATGCCGGCATCGCCGCCAACGCCAGCAGTCACCGCAAAACATTGTTTTGAAAATTGAAAACGAACACAATCCTTTTTAGTGATGCACAAGTAGAGCCTTTTGCAGGCTCTGTCCCAGAACTCTCTTTATTAGCAAAAGCCTACTTGTCCCGCAAGACCAGACCAGCCCTGCCTCTCCTACCCCATGTCCGCCTCCTCTGTGGATGCGTCATTGTACTTGGGGCGGACGCCGCGGGGGACCAGCTCCTGGGCTGCAGGGCGGGATTTCCATGGCTCCTGACTTAGTCTTAAGTAGCTTGTCTAATATTATGATCGTCTCACACATGAACAAACCGCAGGACTCTACAGCAAGTAAGTATCAGAGACAGCATTCCAGTTCAAACTGTGGTCTGTCAGACCCCAAACTCTTCTTTTTCCAAACACAAGCCACCTGTCCACGCACGTGGCTCCAGTTCCTGTGGCCTCGGATGATCCCTGCCTCCAGCACTGCTCCCCGGTTCTGGAGCTGACAGGAGCGCTGTCTGCTGGCATCCATCCTCCACGGACAGCACCTGAGTGTCTGCCGGGGTCTCCCACGTCGCCTTTTCCATAAGAAAACTCACCGCAAAGGGTCATTTCCTGTCTCCGTGCGGGTGTGCTCATGGAGCCCCTCAGTGAAGAAAAGACATGTTCTTGGCAAAGTAGCCGGCTCTGGAAAAGGGTGTTGACCCAGATGAGGCGATTCCTGCCGGCTGAGGATGAATTGGGAAACAAAAAGTAGAAATAAAATAAAGCCCAAGTGTGTTTTTTTACAGTTTAAGGAGTGATAGTAATACTAGTAGCCCATTTGCAGGAAGAATCCTGCAAGCGGCCGCTGCGGCCTCGTGTGCTGCTGCTGCCGCCGCTGTTGTGGCCACTGTGCCTGCACCCGCAGGCCGCTGCTGCCCGCCCTGCTCCGCCCCGCTCCGCCCCGCTCCGCCCTGCCCTGCTCCGCCCCGCCCTGCTCCGCCCCGCCCTGCTCCGCCCCACCCTTCTCCGCCCCGCCCCGCCCCGCCCCGCCCAGGCTTTCCCTCTGGCAGCCGCCTTGCTTTTTGCTTTTCCTCCCTCTTCCTTCTAAGTTGTCTTCAGTCTTCACTCCTCCCTCCCTCAGCGTATGCAAATTAGCCGCCATCTTTGTTGGGTAATTTGCATACTTGCCCTGATTGGCTGGTTAGTGTGGCTTT
Source organism: Cnephaeus nilssonii (assembly GCF_951640355.1). Classification (NCBI taxonomy): domain Eukaryota; kingdom Metazoa; phylum Chordata; class Mammalia; order Chiroptera; family Vespertilionidae; genus Cnephaeus; species Cnephaeus nilssonii. The sequence goes on along the minus strand of NC_137089.1, from coordinate 54,935,253 downwards.
GGATGGTGGGCATGGCTTGGGCGTAGTGAAGGTGCGGTCAATTTGCATATTACTATTTTATTAGGTAGGATTTTAAGACAAAATTCCCAGTTAATGTGTTTGTGCATTTACTCCTCCGCCTTCCTAACTCCTTTTGGACTTTGTACTTAAAGAATTGCTGGGTACAATAGGAAAAGCCAATTGTTTGCTAAGTCTTCCGTCATGAAGCTACCCTGACTTCCCAGCAGCTCAGGAGGAGTGAGCCTGGCTCTCTGTGTCCCTGCCTGCTGTGACGTGCGGGGGCTCCCTGCCAAGGACGGGCACGGCCTCCTCATCCTGGGCATCGAGGGGAGCCTGTTGCCCTGGGTTTGTTCTCAGAGAAAGTGGCTGACTCTCCTGAGGCTTGGGGTTTGTTTTTAAGTCCTTGTAGTTCAGGCTGGTGAGGCGAGTTTCAGGGGATACTTCTCTGGACGGGTGAAACCCACTGATGAATGTGCCACTCTAAAATGTTAGGGCTCTAGGAATACTAACTCTGTGATGAATGTAATTTCATCACCAGGACAGTGTAATAAAACAAGGCTATTATGGCAGCATGGTTAATAGAATTGCATACCAGGGCAAGTTAATGACTAATTTACAACATGTGCTTTGTTTTTCGTAAAGAACACTTAGAGTTGCTCTTTGCTTCAGATTCCACTTGCGGGGCTGAGCGACAGCACCCCGTGAAGTTACAGCCCATGCACAGCCCGCGGCTGTGGGAGAGGCCTGCCAGCTGGGATTTAGGAAAAACAAACAAACTATGAGGCAAAAACACAAACGTGGCCGCCTGCTGGAGAGTGGCGTGCTGCCCTTTCCGGAGGCTGAATTACGGGAACATCATGGAATGGTGCCGACCACAGCTGAAGGCCGGAGTACACCCGTTCCTGAGACACGAAGCCACCGCTCCAGGCTCCGCTCCACAGCGAGCTCCGTTGGGACCCGGTACTTGAGATGTGAGAAAATGCTCTCGAATGCTTGCTGTTCCTGTTGGCATTTAAAGAGTCGGTGTGACGGCGGATGGTGTCGCACGCGTCAGGCAGAGAGGGTGTCTCTCGCAGCATCTTGTCGGCATCAGAAAATAAAAAGCAAAAAGGAAGTGGTGTGGAACTTCTGGCCTTCCCACCTGGCATTTACAAACCTGGAAAGAACATTATTCTCACCCTAAGCTTTCAAAGCTATGGTCTACAAGAGCACAACTCTCCTTGGACCCATTACAGGGCAAGAAAATATGGAATTTTGATCCCCTACAATTTTTCAAGTACATATGACAATATTTGTCAAAACTGGGAAGTAGGAACAGAAATATTCATTCAAATATTTGTTGTTCTTTTGAATGTTTAAACTACGTCACGAGTAACATGTAAATGGAGGGTGTGTGCGGCCCAGAGCCGGGCCTTGTATCCAGCATCTGTGGGGGTGGAGCTGGCACCGCCACGTGGGTGCCCGTCAGCGAGTCCTTGGGCATCTGTCTCTTCGAGGCCGGCTCTGTGCTTCCCCTGCCGTCCCCAGGCCCCGCCGCTGGAAGATGCCTGTGTCAGTCGTGAAGTCTTTAAGGCTGGAGTTCAATTTGTACCTAATTGTGCACATGTTAATATCATCCTAATTGATACTTGCATCTGAGAACATGTATTGCCATTTAAATTGCTCCTTAATGGGAGGTTTTGGATTTTGTGACATTGTGTTGTATTTGTCGCTTCTTTAGAAAAAGGGCACCTACATCACGTGGTCCGAGCTGCAGCGACCCCACCAGATGCGGGAAGGTTGCCACATCAGGGTTTAACCAGGGAGGAGCAATCCACAGGTGGAGATGCGTCCGCTTATTCTGTGCTGACGGCTCCTGGTCTTCACAGCACGTGCTGAGCGCTGCCTGGGGTTCTGAGAAGGAGGCCGGACCTCAGGGTGGGAGGGGAGGGCTAAGCCTCGTGGGGGTGGGATCTCCCTCCGTCAGCAGAGCTGGGGCGTGGCAGCTGCTGCTCACAGGGGACTTCCAGAGCCTGGCCAGCCGTGACTCAGCCTGAGGAAGCCTCTTCGATATTTCAAGGCTGCAGGCTGTCACTCAACAGGCAACCCCGGCCTTTGCTCCTAAACGCCAGGCTTGCTGTGTACAGAGAGCATTTCTTCCCAGCTGTTTCCTTGTAATAACCACAAAGTATTTGTAGGATTTCAAAGTTCTTTTTCCACTTGTTCATCAACCAAAGAGAAAGAGACACAAATACAGACCCTAACTGCAGTTTTTATGTCTACAGCCATCATTTGGAAACTATCGAAAATTACAGAGCAACAAACAGCGTTGTTTTAAAATAACTCTGCAGACCCCTGGGCCAGCTGATGGTTTCATAGAGGACTAGAGGCCCGGCGCATGAATCCTTAGCGCTGCCACGGAGGTGGGAGAGGCTCCCGCCACCGCCTCTGCGCTCGCCAGCCATGAGCCTGGCTTCTGGCTGAGCAGCGCTCCCCCTGTGGGAGCACACTGACCACCACGGGGCAGCTCCTGCGCTGAGCATCTGCCCCCTGGTGGTCCGATTGGTCATTCCACAGTCAGGCTGAAACAGGCTCTCTGTGACATCCCCCGAGGGATCCCGGATTGTGAGAGGGCACAGGCCAGGCTGAGGGACCCCACTGGTGCACAATAGGGGTTGAGGAGGGATGCAGATGGTTGGCCAGCCAGGGCGGGACCACGGGAGGGCTCCAGGGCATGTCCAGCCCATCTAGCTCAGTCCTGATCGGTGGACCCCAGCAGCAAACTAACCTACCGCTTGGAGCATCTGCTCCCTGGTGGTCAGTGCACATCATAGCGAGCAGGTGAGCAGTCTTAGCATATTATTAGTATATTACGCTTGGATTGGTTGAACAGACAACGGGATGACCGGACACTTAGCATATTAGGCTTTTATTATATAGGACTAGAGGCCCAGTGCACAAAATTCATGCATGGGGGGGTATGTGTCCCTCAGCCCAGCCTGCACCCTCTCTAATCTGGGACCCCTCAAGGGATGTCTGACTCACAATGCAGGACTGCTGGCTCCCAACCGCTTCCCTGCTTGCCTGCCTGCCTGATTGCCCCTAACTGCTTCTGCCTACCAGCATGATTACCCCCTAACCACTCCCGTGCCAGCCTGATTGACACCTAACTGCTCCCCTGCTGGCCCAATTGCCCCTAACTGCCCTCCCCTGCCAGCCTGGTCACCTTTAACTGCCCTCCCCTGCCAGCCTGGTTGCCCCCAACTACCCTCCCCTGCAGGCCTGGTCACCCCTAACTGTCTTCCCTAGCAGGCCTGGTCACCCCCAGCTGCCCTCCTCTGCAGGCCTGGTCATCCCCAACTGCCCTCCCTTGCAGGCCTGGTCCCTCCCAACTGCCCTTCCCTGCTGGCCTGATCGCCCACAACTGCCCTTCCCTGCTGGCTATCTTGTGGTGGCCATCTTGTGTCCATATGGGGGTAGCCATCTTTGACCACATGGGGGTGGCCATCTTGTGTGTTGGGGTGATGGTCAATTTGCATACTACCTCTTTATTAGATAGGATTAGTGGGCAGTAATGCTCATTTATTTGGGAGTTTGTATATTGGAAACTAGGACAGAGAATGAAATTATCCCAAAAGGTAATTCTACAAAATGTTGATAAAACTGTGGGTAATTTGTGTTAAATTAAATCTTTGTCAAGTGTTGAGTCAAGTCCACATTATGCCAGGAGTGATGGCCTAACTGGTGACCACTGAAAATGCCAAGAATCTTAGAGGGAATCTATTTGGGGACTTAAGAATTTCATATACTGGGTGATCTTATTTCTCCCCAGATTTGGGAAGTTCTTAGCCATTATATTTTTCAAGTAAGCTTTCTGCCCCTTTCTCTCTCTCCTTTTAGAAACTAGAGGCTTGGTGCACAGATTTGTGTACCGGTGGGGTCCCTCAGCCTGGCCTGTGCTCTCTTGCAATCTGGGACCCCTCGGGGGATGTCCAGGAGCCAGTTTTGGCCCAATCACCACAGACCCCATCCAGATAGAAGGGAGCTAATCCTGTGCATTGAGCGTCTGCCCCCTGGTGGTCAGTGTGCTTCATAGTGACCAGTCAAATGCTTGCTTAGACTTACATATATAGACTAGAGGCTCAGTGCACGAAAATTATGAACTGGGGGCAGAGGGGACACCTCAGCCTGGCCGGAACTCTTTCGCAGTCCAGGAGCCCCACACTCGATCACCCCACAAAGGGAGGCCTCGCCCACCCACCACAGTGCTGCCACTGGGTAGCCTGGGCTTTCCTCTTTGGGGCAATCATGGAGCCCCCTGATTGATCAGCCTGCTGGTAGGTGGCCTGGTCCTCCCTCTGTGGGGTGATCATGGGGTGATGGCAGGTCCCCCTGACCAATTGCATTGCACCTGCCTTGGCTGGCCTGGCACCAGTAGATGTCAAAGTGTGGTCATCCAGACAGTCATCCTACTGTTCGACTGTTCGGTCGATTTGCATATTATGCTTTTATTATTATTGACTAGTGGCCCGGTGCACAAAATTCATCCACAGAGGTGGGGTTCCCTTAGCCCAGCCTGCACCCTCTCCAATCGGGGACCCCTTGGGGGATGCCCGACTGCCAGTTTAGGACCTATCATCGGTCCTAAACTGGCAGTCGGACATCCCTCTCGCAATCTGGTACTGCTGGCTCCTAACCACTCACATGCCTGCCTGCCTGATTGCACCTAACTGCCTCTGCCCACCTGCCTGATTGCCCCTAACCCCTCTGACTGCCTGCCTGCCTGATCGCCCCTAACCTCTCTGCCTGATCACCCCTAACTGCCTCTGCCTGCCTGCCTGATCACCCCTAACTGCTCTCCCCTGCCGGCCTGATCTCACCCCCAATGGCCCTCCCCTACAGGTCTGATCTCACCCCCAATGGCCCTCCCCTGCTGGCCTGATCTCGCCACCAACTGCCCTCCCCTGCTGGCCTGATCTCGCCACCAACTGCCCTCCCATGCTGGCCAATTTGGTTCTGATTGGTCGGTTTCTATGCCAGTCAGCGTCAAAAGCTTCGCCTCCTAGGCATCCATTGGCTCCTCACAGTTCACCCAGATTTGGTTCTGATTGGTTGGTTTCTATGCCAGTCAGCATCTCTGGGCCTATTTCCAGGCCTGATCAGAGAGGCGGGTTGATCAGCAGCTCCTGCAGAGGCCCAGAGAGAAACAGAGGCATGGCTGCTGGTGAAGCCCAGAGAAAAAGAGAGAGGCAATGGCCGATCAATAGCTGCCATGGAGGCTGTGGATCAGATTCTGCCTCTCTCTTCAGGCCTCTCTCTGGGCCTGATCTGCAGCCCCCTCGGCAGTCAGTGCTGGGTCGCCGTGCCCGCACCAGCGGCAGCACCCAGCACTGACTGCAGGACCGACCCTTCGGTTGGTCGTTATGGACCCTGGGTTTTTATATATTAGGATAATTTGAGTTGTGCCATCATTCACCAAGGCTTTTTTGCTCTTTTTCATTTTTTCTTCTTTTTTTCTACTTTGATTGGATAGTTTCAGATAATTTGTCTTCAAGTTTACAGATTCACTTTTCAGCTTGATTAAATCTATTGTGATTCTCTTTATTGCATTGTTAATGTTTATTCATCACTTTCTTCAACTCTGGGACTCCCATAGACTCTTTGCCATGATTTCCATCTCTGTTGAGCCTCCTGTTTGGGTCATAGATTTCCCTGATCTCACTGAGCTTTCTGTGTTTTCCTGCAGGTCCCTGAGCTTTGTTGTAACACTATTTTGAATTCTGTGTCAGGAAACACATAGACCCTTTGTGGGGCCAGATACTAGAAAACTGTGTTCTTTGATGGCATGGAGTTTTGCATTTCTGGGTTGGATTTTGAAGAAAATCACCACCTCGAATTTTTGTGACTGACTTGGGGAGAGAAATACCCTCCCCAGTCGGTCTGCTTAGAGACTCTGAGATTTCTCAGACCTTTTCTATGGCTGCACTTATCCCTCTTCCCCTTTGGAGTAAAGTTTTTACACATGTATGCTTTCTCACAGCCCTGTGGAGGCAGGGACTGAGAACTTCCTGTCTCCATAGCATGGAGCCTAGGAAGGCCAGGTCTGTGAGCTGCTGCCTGAGCCTTCAGGTCCCGGTCAGCTACCTGCAGAGGGCTCCCTTACCCTTGGTGCTCCTGCCTAGAGGCTGGGAGCTGAAGCACAGGGCTGCCCGTGTGCCATCGGGGAGCCCAGGCAGGGCATCCCCCGAGATTTGGGGTGGGATTTCCTGAGGAGTCACAGAGTTAGTTGTGTGAGCTGTGGAGCACTGGGCAGCATCCCTCTCATGAGTTCTGGAACCTGTAGCTGTCCATTTTCAGAGTCTGTACCTGTTACATAGGGTGTTTGGCTTGTCAGCAGAGCTCCGTTACCTGTTTACTTACTGACCGTTAGCCAGGTAGGGAGTTTGACGCTTATCTACATCCTGACTTCTTGATCCAAAATGTTCTCATTCAGGCTGCATGTAATGTTCATGGCCTCTCCTTCCCTTCTGCGGGTCTTGGGCTCCTCTGCTCAGGAACATCCTGATGCCTGACTACTTGGTCCCAGTAGATAGTAAATCCCCTTCCCACTTTCCTGCCACCTTACACCCTATTCCCAACCGTGACCCACGGCCAAGTGGGGCGTGGTGTTGAGAACAGGAAAGTGCCACGTGCATGGCCTCCTCCCCACAAAGCATGCAGACCCAGAGCCATCATCCTGGAGGGCACCTCCATGCCTGTCACATGCCCGCAGCACACATGAGGCATATGGCCAGAGACACAGGGCAGGCAAAATTAGGTTTACAGTCATCGTACAAAAAATAGTACACCAATTAATAAATTATACAAGAATAAACTTTCACATACAACTGTCAACCTACTTTTGCCCAACCCTGTGTTCTATATGACTACTAGAGGCCTGGTGCACAGGTTCGTGCACCGGTGGGGTCCCTCGGCCTGGCCTGCACCCTCTCACAATTCATAACCCTTTGGGGGATGTTGGACTGCTGGTTTGGGCCAGATAGCCACATGCCAGGCCGAGGGATCTCACTGGTGCACAGATTCATGCACTGGGCCTCTAGTATGCATATAAGATCTTTGGTTAATCTCTTCCCTACCTCCCCCTTCCCACCTTCCCTCTGAGATTCATCAGTCTGTTCCATGTTTCCATGCCTGTGCATTGGGTGTCTGCTCCCTGGTGGTCAGTGCGTGTCATAGCTACCAGTTGAACGGTCAAATAGTTGAATGGTTGAACGGTTGCTTAGGCTTTTATATATCTACTAGCGGCCCAGTACACAAAATTGTGCACGGGGGGGGGGGGGGAGGGTCTCTCAGCCTGACCTGCGCCCTCTTGCAGTCCGGGACCCCTCGCTCCTTACCGCCCTCTGCTCACTGCTCCTTAGTGCTTAGTGCTGCCATGGAGACAGAAGAGGCTACCACCACCACCGCTGTGCTCGCCAGCCATGAGCCCGGCTTCCGGCTGAGCGGCACTCTCCCTGTGGGAATGCACTGACCACCAGGGGGCAGCTCCTGCATTGAGCATCTGACCCCTGATAGTCAGTGCACATCATAGTGACCGGTCGTTCTGGCTGTTCTGCCATAATGGTCGCTTAGGTTTTATTATGTACATATATATAAAAGCCTAAGCAACCGACCGGCGGAACGACTGGAACAACTGGAATGACTGGTCGTTATGATGCGCACGGACCACCAGGGTGTAGACGCTCAACTCAGGAGCTGGCCCCTGGTGGTCAGTGCACTCCCACAGCAGGAGCACCGCTCAGCTGACCAATCTGTCCTGGCAGCCCACCAGCCCGGAGGCAGCCACAATCTCCGGAGAACGGGCCAGGCACCGATGGACCAGAACCACTGGCACGATCCCAACAGTGCTGCTGGCCTCCTGGATGTCAGCTTCAGGCACTGTGGCCACTTCCCCTCCTAGACGCTCCACAAGGAACAAAAGATATAAAAGCAGCTGTCATGTGACTCCCGACAACCGGTGTGAATGTCAGTTGGATGGATCCAGATCCAAGCCAGCAAAGGTGTCCCACCACCCACTCAGAGGGCCGAGCGCATCCCACCTGCCCCCCCTCCCCCGCCTCCCGGATCCCACCTGTGCACGAATTTGTGCACTGGGCCTCTAGTATCTATAATAATAAAAGTGTAATATGCTAATTAGACTGGACAGCCGAACGACCTTCTGGATGTCCTTCCGGACTAAGCTGTGGTGGCGGGGGCCAAGGCAGAGGTGGTTAGGGGCGATTAGGCAGGCAGGTGAGTGGTTAGGGGTGATCAGGCAGGCAGGCAGAGGCAGTTAAGGAGCCAGCTGTCCCAGATTGCGAGAGGGTGCAGGCCGGGCTGAGGGACTCACACCTCCCCGCTGCCCCATGCATGAATTTCATGCATTGGGCCTCTAGTAGATATATATATAGAACTTAAGGTATTAACACAATAGAACTTAAGGTAATAACATAGTTGTAAATGTTCTATTTCACACAGTGAAAAGTCCTTTACCACCCAATATTAATACCTGGAAAAAGTTTAAATTTCTTTACTGTATTTAGCAAAGACATTGTTATGAAGGAACAGTAAATATTCTTTCTCTACTGTGTGATGGAAGCAGCCACAGAAAAGGTAGATGTTGTTTCCCTTATTCCACCGTGAACATAACACCCACACTTAGCACAACATGTGCAGCAACACCTGCCCTGGCAAACAAAGTATTTGCTGAGGAGAGTAAGGCTCTTGCAAATATGTTTCTTTGCTAAATATTATTTCATTTGAAGACACTCGTTTGGGTGTCAGATACGACTTAAATGTACATGTTTACGACACACAAATGTTTGTTGTTGGCCCGTCTAAGTGCACAGCTGTTGCACAAACATCCCACAGCCAGCCGCAGCGGCCTCGCCAACTGCCTTCCCTGCGCTGTGCCCACGTGGCTATTTGGAGGCACCTGTAAACAGTTTGCAAGGGAGAACCGTGATCTGAAGCCCGGAGTAGCTAACCTCGAAGGAGTCACAGCAGAACCTGCCATGGCTCCCAGTGTGTCTCGCAGGAGAGAGAACCATCCTGCCCGGACAGGACAGCACGGAGCCAGCTCTTCACACTCGGGGTCTGAAGGCGCAAACATTTCAGGAGCTGGCGTCTCCTCTCCAAGCTTTTCTGTCAGCGGGGACCGCGTGGCCCGCCGCTGCTGTTCTCCAGCATCCACGTGCGTGGACAGGAGGGGAGGCGGGACCTCAGCCGCCTGGCGCTGCTGGCAGGACAAGGGCCAGTGCCTGCCTCCCTCCGGAGGGTCAACGTTCCCCGGGCGGCCTGGCTGCCTCTGGGATGAGCCCAGGCGCCTCCCCAGCAGCATTGGCAGACGGATGGCACAGCAGGCGCAGGTGCTGGACTGAGGACTCCAGGGACCAGCGGTGACGTTCAGAGCGGAGCTGCCTGGGTGACAGACGGAGCACACGGAGGCTGGTCAGGGCTTCTTCCCGGAACAGACGTGGAGCCAACCAGCGGGACAGCGAGGGCTCCAGGGCCCTGAGGTGCACGGATCCTGGCTGCTGGCTGCGTGCTGCCTGCTGCCTGCTGGGCAGAGGGTCTTGCTGCCTCTCACCACCCCTCCTGGCATCCAGGGGCCTGTGCTGCAGCGTCATGAGGTCCCGCGTCAGTCATCTTTACTGTCAGAAGCTTAGCGTGGTCTGAGCAAGGCGGAGGTGGAGTGAGTGCTGGACACACATAGCTCTCATGACACCCCCCGAACCAAGTCAGCCCGCCAGCCCCGCTGGGAGTGCAGAGATGTGAGCAGCGGTGCCCCCGCCTCGCCCCGTCTACTTTTCGGGTCAGATCAGAAGTTCACATGCATTGCTTTCTTCTGGTCACTGGGCTCGGTAGGGTCTGAAGTGCTGGCGGGACGGCTGGCCTTCCTGACCCTGGAGATGGGAGATGTCACACATGTGGGTGAGGTGAAGCCGTGGAAAATGGGGGGCATTTTCTGTCTGGTGTCCCCCTGGTTCTTCCTCCAGCTGCACAGCACCAGCTCGGACCGCGGCCTTCAGAAAGCCGTTCAGGTGGCCGATGTGAACAGAAAGAACCAACGTCTCAGAGCCAGCCAGCCGCACGGCTCACACGGGTGCTGGGAAGACAGGCCCTCGGAGTCCGCGTGGCAGTGTGCTCTGGTGAGGACGGCTTCCAGTCTCAGAACTGGAGTGAATGCCTGATGCTCAGCTTGTTTATGAAGAACAGGCTCTACCACCAGAAGCGCCCCCTCCTGGTGCCTGGGGGAGGGGAGGGCAGGCCCTGCCCCGGATAGTCCCGCGGCCATGCGGGCGGACTCTGCCCGTCCAGTCCCTCCAGCTCAGGGACGGCGCTCCTCCGGCCCTCTGGAGCGTGCCGTCTCCCGATGGCGAACACCAAGTACAAAGGGAGCGGGGCCAGGCCTGGGGACAGACCGGGCACTGCCCTCGGGGCGGGCGGAGCCAGGGGAAGGGAACGCTATTGCCCCGCAGAAACGCGTGGGAAGGTCACGGCCCACAGCCACCCAGGCCTGAAACGGACGGGCATTTCGGAGCTGCTTGCCCTCCCACACCGCACACCACGCCAGCAGGGCTCCCGGCGGCCACAGCGGTCCCGGCTGAGAGTGGAGACCAGAGCACGGCCAGCAGAAGACTCGGGCCTTCACTACCTGCAGCTGCAGCACATGTTAAGCACAGGCCAGGTCACATGACTCTTCACACAACATGCCATCTACTTCATCTCTATGGCCCAAGTCACGTGCCACTTCCAATAAAAGATACACAGTATGCCAAAATCTGAAAAAAAGCACTCATACAACCCGACTCAGATATGGCACCCATGTTGGATTAACTACACACAGTATTTAAAATAACTATGTGATAACGTTTCCAATAAAAATTTAAGATAATTTCTCATTATCAGAGAAACAAAAAATACAGGAGAGAATCAAATAAAAATGCTAGAAACCAAAGACAGCAAATTAAAAATGAGGACCTTCTGTGGGGGCCTCAGTAACCCCAGCATAGCCGGGGAAGTGATCAGTGAACCTGAAGGTAGGGTGACAGAAATTATGCAAAACCAAACACAAATATGAGAAAAGCGTTCAGAAGAGCACATGATGTAACTGAGGGGCCATATGAAATTATGTGACATGAATAGTTGGGATTCCTGATGTTACAGATTGGGGAAGTGTGTGCATAATGAGGAAGAACTTTCCAGTGGTAGTGGCAGTACCAATTTCAGAGGCAATAAGCCCAAGAGAAAAAATAATAAGCAAAAATATTTTTAAAGTAAAGAAAAATATTGAAACCTCCATGGGGGAACAAGGATAATAAATGTAGTACACATCTTATCAAAATATATGAAAGCCAGAAAATGTAACTTTGACAGGAAAATATTTTTTTACCCGGCAAAATTATCATTTAGATACAGTGGAGACACAGACTTTCTCAGACAAACAAAAATGATTCATTGAAAACAGACCTACTTTACAGGAAATATTAAAAGAAGTTCTTCAGGCCAGAAAGAATGTAAGATAAGGTAGGAACTTGGATCTACAGAACACCAGAGTATTGTAGGTGGAATAAGTGAAGTATAATGCATTTATTGAATGGATTGTGATGACTTGAGGGGAAGAGAATGAAGCAATAGTAACAGTGATGTATCAGGTGCTCGGCACTGTGAGAATGATGTGTACAATATAGGCACATGGCTGAGAGGGACGGACTGGGACTGTCCTGTTACCAAGTCATTGAGGGCGTGAAATGTTATACTATTAACTGCATGTGGATCCAGATTACTAAAAATGGATGTTGTAAACCCAAGGAAATTGCCTAAAATTGTTTCTAAAATACAAATAAATCAAAGTCAATAGAAGAGATAGAATTGAGTTATAAAATATTCTCCCCAAATCTAGAGTAAGCTGAAAAAGAGGGAAAAATAAAGAACATATGCAACAAAATAAAACATGTAGGAAGACAATCAATGTTACTCTAACTATTTCAATTAATACTTTAAATGGGAATGCTGAGACATGCTAAAAAACAGAAATTTTCAGATTTGACTTTTTAAAAAGGCAAAGCCTAGCTCTCTACAAGACTCTCACTCTAAATATAAGACTTAAATAGGTTGAAAATAAAGAAAAGAGAAATAGACTTGACAAATACAGTCAAGTGAAGATCTAAAAATCAACCATGACACTAAGACTGCAATTGCACTTGATAATTGTATTCATGGGCTGGTCAGTTAATGAGCAAACAGCCAGCACTGCTCACTGAGCCGCCAGGAGACCAACAGCACGGAACTGCGTCCGACGGTGTCAGACATCGGCATCCGATGGCGTGGTGCTTGTGGCACCGTGAACTCACTCCTAAGGCAGCATCTTAGCAACTGACGCCAAAGGTCTCACTGTGGCTGCTATCAGGCCAAAGGCACTGTCCCGCGAACCGTTAAGTTGGGTTTTGCTTGTTTATGCTTTTCATTAGTTGACTGAGCACTTCTAGTCGAGATATGCGCTCTCCACGTCACTGTCTCTCCCAACATCCTTTATCATCTTCCATCCTGCCCATGTTTCTGCCTCTCATGGTGCAACAGTAACATAAAGTACATGCCACTATTTTGAACAGCCAAGCAACCTGTCTTGTTTTTAAGAGATTAACTGTTATGAGCATTTTAAGTGGAAATGCTAACACTGATTTCCTTGACTCTGCCACGTTCCTTCTGCTGTATTGGAGTAAAATTTCACTTTAGAAGTTCCTGGGAGGCCTTCCGCCTTCCCTGGTTTGGGAAGAAGCAGACAGAAATGCAGTTGGAAGTTATGATGCTGCCCTCTAGGTGTCTGGCCCCTTGTCCTGACAGCCTGAGTCAACGGGCCGTAGCCTCTGCATCTGGAGTTGCAAATGGGGAGGCTCCGAAGTCGGACCACTGCGCACAATTGTCAAACAGCCCAAGCCAATTATCCCTCTGCCTGTATGTGTCTTGCAAGTGAAAGCAAGCCACGGGATTTAGGAATTGATCAATCACGATTTATCGAGTGCTTCACCATGCTGTGTGCTGTGCACGTGGCTCGCAGTGGTAGCTTGATTGACTGATGGGGATTGCTGACCAATCAGCATGGCTGGGGCAATATTTATCAGTCATTAACTCTGACTGGGCCAACCACACAGACCCCGTGTTACCTTGCAGTCCATGTAATCAATGACAAGGGCACGTGGCTTCTCTCTGAATTGTTTAAATAAATAATTTAAGACACAACCATTTTCTATCATTTCTACAGTACCCCTTATCCTATATAATAAAAGTCCAGTGACCGAAATGGTGGAATGACCAGAACAACCAGAGACCAGAATGACCTCGGCCAGGCCGGCCCTGCCCCCCAGCGGGGACCCCCACCCCAATCCAGGGCCCCCATCAGGGCAGGCCAGCCAGCCCCCACCCATGCACGAGGCCTCTATTCCTTTAATAAAAGGGTAATATGCAAATTGACCCTAACGGCGGAATGACCAGAACAACTGCTCGACCAGTCACTATGAGGCACACTGACCACCTCTCGGTCCCTCCCTCTGGCTCTCAGGCTCTGATCGCCTGATGGTGAGCAGGGAACCAGGGCTGGGTGGTGGGGGATGCAGGTGGTACCAGGCCAAGGCCCCCGTCCCACCAGCCACCCCACACATAGAGGGCGACTGTGGTGGGGACGGGGCCAGCGAACAGGCAGGAATGGCCAACCTCTTGGTCCCTTCCCCCAGCTGATCATCTGATGGCAAATGACGAACCAGGGGTGGGTGGCAGTGGGGGCAGCATTGACTGTGGGCAGCTGGGGAAGTGGCCCTGATTGCAGGCCAGGCCTATGGACCCTACCTGCGCACATGAATTTAGTGCCCCGGTCCTCTAGTATGTACATAAAACTTCATATCTTTATCAGGATGTTTGTAAATTTTTCTACTTATATCTATTTGATTTTTAAAACCTTATTTCTCCTTTATATTGATTCTGTTTTTGTTTGGTATCTTATAACGTAGACACGGACAGAACACCTGAAGTTACTCCACAAGGATGTCAGCATCCTGGATGATGACAGGAGACCAGGGAAATATTTTTTGGGGAAAAATGGCATTTCATTTAACCCTTGGTTAATGGCACAAGGAGACGACTTTGGCTTTCTCAAGTGTGGAACAGAACTCGGAACTCACACCAACCACAGCTCACCCCCCCCAGGCCCTTTCCTTCTGGAGGGAGAGGAAGGGTCCTGAGAGCAGAGTGTCCCACCCCCGGGAGTCACAGCTGCTCCAATCGGCTGGAGGCGGAAGCAGCCTCACCCTTGAAATGCCTCATCCATTCTTCCTCCTTCTTGTTTTTTACACTTTATTTATTTATTTTAAAATGTTTTTGTGTGAAAATCTTTATTTATCTTTATTGATGAAAGTATTACAGATGTTCCCCCCCCCATTGGCCCTTCCCTCTCCATTCCCCCACCCCCAGGCCTGCACCGAGCGATTGTCTGTGTCCATGGGCTATGTATATGTGCATACAGGTCCTTTGGCTAATCTCGTCCCACCCCCTCTCCCACCCCTGCCTTCCCTCTGAGATTCTGCACTCTGTTCCATGCTTCCATGTCTCTGGATCTATTTTATTCATCAGTTCATTTTGTTCATTACTTTTCACATACTAGTATGAGTGGGATCATGTGATACTTGTCTTTCTCTGACTGGCTTATTTCAGTTAGCATGATGCTCTCCAGGTCCCTCCATGCTGTCTCAAAGGGTAAGAGATTCTTCTTTTTTACAGCATGTATTCCATGGTGTAAATGTCCCACAGCTTTTGTATCCCCTTGTCTGCTGATGGGCACTTGGGCTGTTTTCAGATTTATTACTTGATGCAATTATCCTGCAGTATGGCCTGGAGACCACTGAGGTAACTATGAGACATATTGGCTATAAGCCAAAAATCAGGAAACATGAAAGGAATCAGAATTAAAACAAAGGGAAGCTGATATAAAAGAGAAAGACAAAAATTATCTGCCATAAGGCCCGGACAATTGATTAAGAAAAGAAAGAGTAAAACTCTTGCCCGGTGTGTCATGTGATTATCTGATTTTTTCATCTTCAAAAGAGTCAAATAATGCTCCTGTTAGCAGGAGAGGCAAAAACCGGTGTGAGCAAGGTGCAAATGGGGCAAAGAGCCCTTTCTACTGTTCCTCTGCTTGATTAGCTCTCAAGGATGTGAGTTTGTGGATGGAACGAAAACGGATCTGTTCACCCAGGAAAACTTATTTTGAGATAGTAGGGCCCATGGAAAAGTTCATTGGTGATTTTTTAAGGTTTACAAACACATCTTGTCCCTAAATGAACAATAATACATCATCTTGTTTATTGGGATGGGCAACTCTTACATCACAAACTAACCTTCAAGATAACATTCCAATTTTCAAATGGACTTCTTTATTTTTTATTTTTTGGTGAATATGTCGGTGATGCGATCCACACATGAGGAAAACTTACAAAGGAAGTATGTCTGGGCCAAGGCGCCGACGGTGCGGCTTCTGAGCGTGTGGGACCTGCCCGCCCCGGCCTCGGGCAAGGCTGAGCCTGGGCTGCACGGCGGTCACCTGCGCAGCCAGGACACTGACAGCACCGCCCCCGGTGTTGGCAGAAAACGACGCGCAGCTCCTAGCACCCACGGCGCCGTGTCACTCAGCGACGAGCTCACTGCGGACACGTGGGCCCTCAGGTCTTCGTGGTTTAGGCCCAGGTCAGTGTGGAAGCCGAACAAGGGAGCTTTCGTTCGTGTGTGAGTGAAAGTGAAGCCTGCAGGGCGCCAACAGGGCGGCGCTGGAGTTCAGGGCATCACTTTATGATCAGGGCAACGGGTTCAAGTCCAACTTCCTTTTCCTTATCTGTGAGTGGGGATCACGAGTGTACCTACTCCATAACGTTGCCATGACTATCACAGGAGATGTTGCTCATAAAAGGCTACACGAAGGGTATGGCCTGCAACAAGGAATGGCAACAAGGACGTTCCCAGTGTGTGTAGAAGGGACACGTGGAGCCATTAAAACACAGCCCATGGTGCTGACCGTTCCCAGCCTCCCGGCTGAGCTGAACGCTGCCGCTGGTCTCTGGTCCCCAGCGCTGGTGGTGCAGGTACAGACAGACCCTGAGAAGGAAGTTGACAAGATGGGTGACTTGCCAACCACCAATGCATTTACATACCTGCATTTGACAGGTTGGAAAAACATATTTACCTCTCTCTACTCTAAAGAAGCCTCATTTTATATTAAAATTGTTAGGCCTGGGTGAGGACAGAAAAACACAAAGGCTCTAAGTCCATTCTTTTGCTACTTTGAGATGCAATTTAAAGTTCTTTGACATTTTCTCTCATTGTTTGTATTCAAAATGCTTGTCAGGAACTTGTACAATCATTTAAGAATATTTTAAAGTTATATCAGTGTGGTAGCAAGACTGCTTTTACCACAACCGATTTCTTCCACCTGGGTGCGTCTCTTAAAATAACTATCCCTTTCTTATCCTTATGTTAACATTTTTCTGCTTATTGGTAGATTTTATGCAACCTTTTCAACCCATGTTTCCAGTGAAGGTGACCTTTAAAATGCATGCACTTGCGTGGTAGGGAATGCATTCTGGGTGAAGAGCATGCGCACGAGCCAGGTCCTGAGGACCCACGGCCTCGGCACCTCGTTTGGGGAGGGCACTCTGACATTCAGGGGAACAGAGTGGGAATTAAGTAAATACCATGGTCTGTGCTGTGCCCACGTAAATAATTAAACTCACAATACAATCGTTCTCAAAGTACACAGCAGGCTGACCATTCTTCTATTGCACATCCTCCCCCAATGCTGGAAATTTACACCCGACATTATTCATAATTTCCAACTCCCATTGCTTAAATGCTAACCATTAGAATAAACAGGGTATGTTATCGATGAAACACAACGAAACAACACCCACACATTGTCCTTCAGTAATATAGGGGGCTGGATTGGTAGTCTGTCTAGTGAGGTTTAATATTTAATGACATTTTTATTATCAGCCATTGTATTTGTAATAAAGTAAAAATGTGGCAACCACATCACCACAATCACCATACGATGGCTTCTATTTCAAGGTCGAGTTAATAACAAGCTTGTGTCTCACATGTGTCCTCATTCCCTGAAGGCAGTCACTCCGAAGTCCTATGAAGTCCATTAATGCATCGTTTCCTTAACTAGTAGGGAGCGTGCGGGAGCTGAGTCCCAGGACCACACGGTGCAGGGGCAGCTGCCTTGGCATGGAGATGACCCAGGAGGGCTTAGGGGAGCGTTAGTGGGCTCTGGGGCCTGGTACCGTGTGGTGAGGGAGGCAGGGTGGAGTCCGGGTCACTTCTGTTCTCTGTATTGAACATCTATGTCAGAGAAACTTCTGAGCAAATTCGGACAGATTACAATTTCACCCTTGAACTCCCTTCTCCCCTGAGTCCAGTTTCTACCTTCTAATCTGCCCACTTGGTTAAACGGTTCTCTGGGCAGAGAACCCCTCCACATGTACATTTCTAGGAGAGAATTTTCCCGGACTGTTTACCTCACCTAACCCTTCTGATACGAGTTGATGACAGGAGTTAAATAGAAGGAAGCCTTTGAGGGAGGGAGTATGGATGGAGATACCTTTTTAAGAAAACTGCCCATCAGCTGTGGCAGTTCAAACTCTGTCAGAGTCATTACAACATTGATTTGACCTAACTCTGCAGGTGCCAGGCGGTGCTCGACGCGGGTGGCGATCATATTGTAAGCACATAAATGTCGAATCGCTGTGCTGAAACCTGGCCCTCATATAATGGTGTGGGCCAACCACAGTTCAAAAAACACGCCTGCGAAAACACTTCAAGAATGGGTCAGTGAAACACTAGTAAATGGAAATGAAAGAATGTAGAGAATCACCTAAAGGCTGACGCCCTCGTCCTGGACATTGAAATCCTGCACAAGCTCACGATTTCCTTGTATCTCACTGGTCTCTTCTCAACTTGCACCAGAAACACGGACCTGCTTACTCTTCTCTCTCTGCATCACACTCAGACATGAACTCTGTTTTTATTACTGTGTGCCCTTCACCCACAATCTCCTCCTCACTGCACACCTCTGTCGCTCACACCAGCTCCCTAGCACCACCTCTGGGATTCACCCTGGCAGCAGCTGGCCACCCCTCAGTGCTCCAGTGTGTATGTGCCATTGCTCTACGTTCACACTGTTTCTGCTCATTAGCTTGTTCTCTCTCTCTCTCTCTCTCTCTCTCTCTCTCTCTCTCTCTCTCCTAGACCAGGAGAGGGATACTTTTCCATTCCTTTTCAGATCCCCAGTGCCCAGCGCAGTGGCTTGTAATATTAAATGGATGGATGGATGAATGCATTGATGGATGGGTGGATGAATGGATGGATGATTGGATGGGATGGATGGATGGATGGATGGATGGATGGATGGATAGATGGATGGATGATTGTAAGGTGAAGCTTTGGGATCATGGTGGCAGCCCGTGTCGGGCACAGGCATTGGAACTGCAGTGAGAAAGAGAGGCTGGAACATCTCCAGCCCCTGCACCATCCGATGGCAAAGCCAGGTCACATGACTCTTGCATACTATCAAGCTGGTCAGGCAATGGGATCAGCGCTTCCACGCCCTCCTCCTCTCCCTCAGCCTCCAGTTCTGTCACCTGCTCCAGCTGCCACCACTGCCCTGCCCCACCCCTCAGAGCTCCCTCCCGGCAGTTAGGAGACCACTTAGCCCGTGAACAACGAGGGCAGCCCCTCCCCAGGTGACCCGCTGGGTGTGGAAGCTGATGCCCCATGCCCGTGTTCCCGCCCGGGGCCCTCTGCTCAGGAGCACAGCGTGAAGGGCCCCGGAGGACGGATAGTGAGCTGCACGGAGTCTGTGCCCACCCCAGGCCTGGAGATAAAATGGACAACAAAGAAGCTAAATGTTAACAACCACCGAGGGCAGGGCCAGGCCGAGTGTGCTATGCTACGTGAAACAAATGTTCAGGAAGAGTTTTCTCTGAAAAGCAAATGCATGGGATGGAGGCGCTGAGCAGGCAGCCATGTCTTCACACTGGAACTTCTGTAAAGTATGCAAATCCGCCCCTACCCAAAGTTCACTGAAAAGCACACGTACTTTGCTAATTGACCCCATGTTGGTATCTTCCCTTGCCTTCTGGACGGAAATTGGAATCTAACATGTAATTTGGGCACCGATGGGATAACTCGGTAACTACCCTAGTCCTGGGGTGAAGGGAATTCACAGGAAGCAGGATCTTGTGTGGGGGGGTGCTGCTGCATAAGGTTGGGAGGAGACAGGAGGGATGGTGGGTCGTCAGGGGTGGGTATCCGGTAAGTGAGGGTGGGAAGGTGATGTGGAAACGTGTTAGAACAATGAACTTGTGAGGCTTATGAAATGTGAGAGATTTTTTAAAAACCTGTACATGAGTTTACTAAAAGAAAGCAAGTTTGCATATATGTTTGTTTATACAAAATACACTTAGATTTTTATTTATCAAGATTGGTGATAAAACCATTTCTCAGCAATTCAAGGTTTATCTGCGTTTCTCTAAAGTATTTGAAGGAGACATTTCATTGCACTGCGTAAGCTAGTGCTCACATACTGTTTGTAGGAGTAGGTAAGTAGTACTTACTTTCCAAAGCGCGAATGAAACAATCACATCGCCATTTCAACTCATTTGTGACGCGTTCTCTAACCCACGTGTTTAAAATGCCGTTTTGCATGCAGGTATTGAGATAAAGGTGTGACTTTTCAAATAGAGATTAAGGAAATGGACTTGAATTTGTGCTTAAAAACACAGTTTCTGCCCCTTTCCACAGGCCTCATCACAGGATGAAATGACAGAAGGATCGTTTTGGCATCAGGTCCGAGGGGGGGGGGCACTCTGTCGCCCCCGGAAGCCGGAGTCTCTGAAGGAGCATCTGGCCGAGCCCTGGAACCTCATAAACCCCGGTCCCATGGAGGGCGGGGCCTCCAACCGCGACGGCACCGCAGATGCTGGAACTCCCTCCCGTGCCCAGACTGGTGCTGAGATGGAGGGGGGAGCCATGCTCAGGAAGCTCTCCTCAGCACAGGCCTGCGCCTCCGGGGGAAGCCGGGAGCGAAGGTCTCCGTGGACAGTGCCTCCAGCAGAGCCATTTCCCGCCCAGGTCACACGGGACTCGGGGCGACACCTCTTCTGAAACAGAACGCAGGCCTCTGGTGGCCTGGCTGCGCCCCAACAGGCGGCCTCGTCCCCGCAGGCGCCCAGGGCCGTCAGCCTGACCTGCGATGTGCAAGGCCCCCTCATGGCACTGGGGGGACAGGTGTGCCTTTAAATGAGCCCAGTGCGATGGGACGTGGCTCCAGGCGCCGGCCTAAGGGATCCTGGAGGAGAAGCGGGAGGCTGTGCCACTGGTCGCAGTCACCGGACATTTGTTCTAACCGGCACAAAGCCATGGCCACCACCCACATGTCCTGCCCAGCGCTCAACAGTGCCCGGGACAGGGGAAATATGTATTCCCCTGCAGACGGGTTCTTTAAAATGATAAATTAGAGGACTTGGCAAAACTGTATTTTTATGGTTCAAACTCTTTATGGAGCCTGAGCCTTCATATAAATGTGTGATAGAAATGAAAAGATTGAGGGACTGCCGGACAAGTGTGGGAACATATAAAACACAGGATACTTCACCTTGATTTGCCTTTTATTTTCTGCTGCAGGTCACAAGCCCATCCTATCTAATAATAGACAAATATGCAAATTGACCATACCTCCGAAACACCTTCAAGCCACGCCCACCATCCAATCAGAGCGAATATGCAAATTAACCCAAACCAAGATGGCTACAGCCACAGAGAGCAAGTTTTCCTAGGTAACAGAGGAAGCCAAGCTTTCCGCCTGCCCTTGCCAGGCCTAAGCCTCCACTCAAGCTACAAAGTTTCAATTATAGAAGGTAAACAAATTCAAACAAATGGCGGCAGAATGGAGCTTGAGAGAGCAGGCCAGGGTTGCTGCTGGCAACAGGGGAAGCAAAGCTTTCAGCACACCCTGGCCAGGCTCACCCGCTTAAGGCAACAAAGTTTCAATTATAACCCCAACACAAATGGCTGCCGGCCTCGGAGGGAACCCCAGGCTTGGCTCCGCTCCAGGCTACAAAGTTTCAATTGTAGAAGGAAAATAAATTCCAGATACCAGGGCCTCTGCTTGGGTTGCCAGGGGGCGTGGCCGGCCTTTAAACCACCACAGGGCCCTCGCTCAGGCCGCCCCACACCCCAAGGGAACCCCCACCTGATCCGGGACGCCCTTCAGGGCAAACCAGCTGGCCCCCACCCCTGTACCAGGCCTCTATCGTATCTAATAAAAGAGTACTATGCAGATTGATCATCACTGCAACACACAATATAGCTGCCCCCATGTGGTCAAATATCCTGCCCCCATGTGGACACAAGATGGCCACCACAGATGGCCAGCAGGAGAGGGCAGTTGGGAGGCACCCGGCCTGCAAGGGAGGGCAGTTGAGAAGGATCAGGCCTGCAAGGGAGGGCAGTTGAGAGGGACCAGGCTTGCAAGGGAGGGCAGTTGGAGGTGATCAACCCTGAAGGAGAGGGCAGTTAGGAGTGACCAGGCCAGCAGAGGAGGGAAGTTGGGGGCAAACAGGCTGGCAGCGGAGTTGTTAGGGGGTGATCAGGCTGGCAGGCAGAAGCGGTTAGGGGCAATCAGGAAGGCAGGCAGGCAAGCAGTTGGGAGCCAGCAGTCCTGGATTGTGAGAGGGATGTCTGACTGCCCTCGAGGGGTCCCAGATTGGAGAGGGTACAGGCTGGGCTGAGGGACAACCCCCCTCCGTGCACGAATTTCGTGCACCGGGCCTCTAGTCCTTATATAATCATCTGGTGTCCTGGACTAAAGACTAGTCTTTCCACTTAACATTGTTGGTGCCTTTAGCATGTAGATCTAGGACTTGGTGGCCCATTATTTCTCTTAAGACTCCACTCACTTTCTGGCTCAAATGTCATTAATTTCCTACGAGGGAACATGGGCAAAGCGAGATCATATTCCACATTTGTCTCCTGCACTTGAGTAAACCCAATCCCGGCGGCGTCGCACGCTGGATTCAAGCAGGCCCTTAACAGGTGCCTATTGGACAATGGTCCAGGGCAGCACACTCGCCCCGGCCTGGTCACTGTCTCCTCCTGCCTCACCCCACACCCCCGGCTCCTTCCTTGGTGTAGCTACAGGCCTGCTGTGACGCCCTGGGCATCCCTCCTGGCAGGAAGCACCCTGTCTGTTCTGTGTGTTGTCTGCTGAGGCTCCAGGTGCTCCGTGTCAGGTTCAGACACTGGCTTGAGCCCGTTCGGTGGAGGCCCAGCTCCCAACGCCAACACATTGGGGATTCAGATTCAATGCACACGTTTGAAGGGTCAGAAAGCTTCAGCGCAGGGCACGCACAGGCGGGCACGCACAGGCTGGCACACACAGGCGGGCACGTACAGGTGGGCACACACAGGCGGGCACGCACAGGCGGGCATGCACAGGCTGGCACAAACAGGCGGGCACGCACAGGCGGGCACGCACAGTCTGGCACAAACAGGCGGGCACGCACAGGCGGGCACGCACAGGCGGGCACACACAGGCTGGCACACACAGGCGGGCACGTACAGGCGGGCACACACAGGCGGGCACGCACAGTCTGGCACGCACAGGCGGGCACGCACAGGTGGGCATGCACAGGCGGGCACGCACAGGTGGGCACGCACAGGCGGGCACACATAGGCGGGCACGCACAGGTGGGCACACACAGGCGGGCACACATAGGCGGGCACGCACAGGTGGGCATGCACAGGCGGGCACGCACAGGCGGGCACGCACAGGTGGGCACGCACAGGCGGGCACGCACAGGCGGGCACACACAGGCGGGCATGCACAGGCGGGCACACATAGGCGGGCACGCACAGGCGGGCATGCACAGGTGGGCACGCACAGGCGGGCACACACAGGCGGGCACACACAGGCGGGCATGCACAGGCGGGCACACCCATACTGATCAGTGCATGTGAGGGTGCTCTGTGGGGGGTGCTGACACTGCCTGTGGCTGTGTGAGACGTTGCCACCAGGGCCGGCAGGAAAGGGAGAGGCCTCCTGTGCGGATGGCAGTTCCCAGGCGCCATAATCATTTCCAGGTGAAAGGTGAAAGCCGTCCCTGAAGAGGGAATCCGGCGGTGTCCAGGACAGCCACACTGTCTGCTGCCGAAATGCCAGACTGGGCCTGGGACGCGTGCTCGCAGGGCGGTCCCTCAACCTCAGACGCAGACAGTGCTCCTTCACATGATCCTAGCAACATGTGCCCAACATGTTAAAGCCGTGTCCACATTACTGTCCACATTACTGTCCATTTCTAACTCGCACATGGTGGGTCAGTGCCATCCAAGCCACGAGTAAGATGACCTCCTTGGAGTCGCCGCGCACAGGGTGCGGGATGCTCTGACGTGTGAAAAGCGGGTGCCAAGCAGGGCGTCCTGCGCAGTAGCACGGGGCCCCTCGGCCCTCCTGGCTCCCCAGTTCTCAGGCTTAGGTGTGATTGATTTTTGCACCTTGTTAAGCTGAAACTCGCTGTCAGAGACCATTTTTTATTTTGGGAGGCCTTTCACCATAGGAAATGTGGCTTCATTTAGCTTAATCCTCTGATAGCAGCTTCCTCATCCTCTCCTTCACGCCCCACCACACTTTCCTGGCTAACGGGCGGAGCCATCGACTCGAAACTGAAGACAGCGGGCGCCCGGCCAGAAGCGTGGAGAACTCTGGTATTGGGGGGAACCTTTGTTCCTTAAGCTTTAGCTGTCACAGCTCATTTTATCACAAGTGAGAGTGTGGCCACACTTTCTCAGGTGCCGACGCAGATACAGAAGTAGTCCGAGCCCCACACATAAAACCCGGGGTGACGTGTGAGTGGCCTCCTTTCCCAGGCGGAAGCAGCGCAGCAGGCTGAGAGCCTTGGTCTGAGAAGCAGCGGGAGGAGGCGTCCCTGGCTCGTCTCCTTGGGAGCCGTGGGTGTGACGTTGACTCCTGCGGCGTGAGAGGCTGCAGAGGTCCAGCTCTCTCAGCTGCACCCCGGAAGCAGGATGGGAGAGAGTAGACCAGACCGTTTTAGGGACCTGGAAGTCTTAGGCAGATATTTCACGTTTTAATGACAATTATTAGTCCATTAGCTATTGCAGCAGAAGCTGGTAATGCTTCCTTCTGTAAGGGAGGCAAAAACTGTCCTTTTCTGAATTTCAGACAAGAAAATACAGAGCGGCTCTTGGGAGGCAGTAAATGTCCCTGCGCAGGTGCACGTAGTTCCCCAGCGTGTGAATTTCTCAAGGACAGGGAACATATTGAATATCAAGTAAAATACAGTTATTACAGATCTGCTGTGTGCTTATCATCAAATGTTGGGGGCACCTACAAATGTGGAGAAACCACTTTCAAATCAAATATTGAATAAGGGACTTGTATCCAAACTGTATAAAGAACTACTACAACTCAACAATAAATAGACAAATAACCCAACTGAAAATCGGGCGAATAAAATGAATAGACATTTTTCCAGAGAAGTGTGTACATGGCCGACAAGCACATGAGAAGATGTTTCACAACATGAACCATCAGAGAGATGGAAATTGAAGCCACAGGTGGTCCTGCTTCAAGCGCCCAGGGCAGCTACAGTTAAAAGGCGGCGGCAGAGGTGGGGGGGGGGGTGAGAGGAGTGGTGCAGCCACTCGGCAAGCCAGCCTGGCCGCTGCTCAGAAGGCTCATCGTTCCTGTGCGCCTCAGCAGTGCAGCGGGATGTGCCCAGGAGATGCAGAGCGCATGTGCACAGGGAGACTTGCACCCATCTCCATGCGAGCACCCTCACAAAGCAGCCCAGTGGCTGGTACAGGGAACTTCCTTACAGTGGCCGTGAAAGAGTGAAATGCTACTGAATGCTACAGCGTGGGTGAGCCTCAGACACACTGTGTGAGTGGAAGAGTCTCGTCACAAAACCATACATGTTATTCCACTTGTGGGAAGGGCCAGGAGGCCGTCCGCGGGGGCGGAGCAGGCGGGGCAGGGGACAGGCAGTGGCTGCTAACAAGTGAAGGTTTCCTTCGGAAATGATGTCAATCTCCAATTACACCGGGATACTGCACAACTTTGGCAATACACTCACTCACAACCTAGTGCCTGGGGGTTCCAGTGTGGGTTTCATCTTCCTGATGCTGGTATAAAAATAACTGCTCAGGGCAACATCGGGCAATGAGACAAACCATCGTTCCCCATCCGCGTGGACAGGTGGGAAGGTATGCAAATAATTAAGTTCTTGCTCTGAAGATATTGTTGCAAGTGCTACCATGTGCAAACCATTTGAAGGAGCATGACATACGTCAGTGACAAATGTGGGTCGGCAGCTGGCCTGCACTCATCACATAGAACAGACGTGTGGTGCGGGCCCCGTCCCGCCCGACCCAGCACGGCTGGCTCGGCATGACAGGGTCCGTTCAGACACCTGGTGGGTCTCCTCCCAATATTGTCTCTCACCTCCAGCAAGTGGTTCATCCAGCCCTTTGGCCAACTGACGCTGTGGCCTTCTGAGACCTGGAGCACACCATCATGCACAGGGACCTTTCCAGGTGAAGGATGACAGAGGCCAGCTTGTACTTCTCTTTCTGGAGAAAGACTTTCCCTGTGGCTAACGTTAGATTCCTGAAGAAACAAACAAACAAAGAAACAAGGTAAGAAATTGAAGTCGAGATTTCAGATCTGATGTTGTGTGTTTTTTGTTGTTTTTGTGGATTTTTTTTTTAACAAAACCAAATAAAAGAAAATCTTGAAGAAGAGCTTGGTTCATGGTCAATCTGTCAAAACACTTTGAACATTCATTAAAAGAACATAGCCTAAATGTTAGTGTTATTGTCATCGTTATTAATGCTTACTAAGATCAAGTACTTGCTAAGTTCTTTGGGTCATGATGCCAGGAAACCAGGTGGAGGGAAATGCACATCGGAGGGAAATGAGACTGAGTGATCCAGTGATCTGTCCAGAGCCACAGCTGGCTTCACACGCCGAGTCAGCATCCCGCTCCTCGCAGCTTCCTTCTCCATTTCTACTGAAGCATATGTGCTATGTTAGAGTTACTTTCCCGTGCTAGTCAAACAGAACAAAAAAGCAAAAATGAGAGTAGCTAATACTTATTAGAAATCTACATCGTAATAGACTCGGTGCTAAAGAGGTCACAGTGCCACTGAATTGAGGTGAATAAGAAGGGTATTAACATCAGATGGAATTCCAGCTGAGGAGGGGAGGATGGGGAGGGGCAGGAGGATCTGGAGGGAAGGACCTGTGATTGCTGCAGGGTGGGGGGGGGAGAGTTCAGTTGCTAATTTCAGGGCCTGTGCGAAGCTGTGGGGCAGTCTTAATGCAAATGTACGTGAGCCCTTTCTCCAGCAGCTGGGAGGAAGTGGAGCCAGGCTGGGACTCTCTAAAAGGCTTCTCATCCAGAGTGAAGTCCTTCCCTCCTTCAAGACCAAGCGCGTTAGAGGGAGAGACCATGTCCACTTCTTCCAGGCGCCCAGGGAGGTGTCTGCGCACTAAGGGGCTGTTCCGGGGCCAGCTCACTGCGCCCCGTGCTCACTCGATGTGACCGTGAAATCTAAGGTTCAGCTTAGACACCTCACAAGGGCGGAATCAGCTAAAGGCTTCATCTGGGTCAGGAACATTAGATCCTATTCTAAAATATTTTATAGTCCTTTCAGTTTTGTTTGTTTTTCCTGTGGTTCTTCTGTTTAATTCCGTTGCCTGTACTAAGAAAGTTGTCTGAGGTTTGATCCTGCGGTTAGTTCTGATTGCGTATCACTTAACCATTTGTACAGTCCAGTCATGAGTGAAGATGGCCTCGCTGCACTTCGCTGACGGTCACCTTAGGCATTACTGGATGGGTTCTGGCAGGTGACGTGGCAAGCATCTGGGGTGCTTGCTCTTCACAGCTTCGGTTACGCTTCAGTCATGGCGGCGAATAAATGAAGAAAAAGTCTGAGTGGGAGGAGGGGATAGATTTAAAAATTACAATAAACAGATGAATTTCTCCAAGTGATTAGTTTTAGAATCAACAACACTTTGGTTGAGGTATTATCTTCTTACTATTAAATCTTGTTTAACTTCATAAATGATGTATTATAAAAATCGAGCAGCCATTTCCCTGAATATTCTTTGATAGAGTCAGAACCAAGAGAGAATGTCCTGGGAGAGCGAGGAGAGAGAGATGGCCAGCTCTCCGTGAGGATATAAAGGGTTATGGCATCTCTGTCGGCTTATCTCACTCAGCATGGCACCCTCAAGATCCATCTATGTTGTCACAAATGGCAATCTTTCATCTTTTAAAAATTTTTTTTCCTTACCCAAGGATATTTTTCCCATTGATTTTTAGAGAGAGTGAAAGGGAGGGGGGGAAGAGAGAGAGAAAAAAAAAATCAATGTGAGAGAGACACATTGGCTGGTTGCCTCCTGCACAACCCCTGACCAGGGCCAGGTATCAAACCTGTAACCCAGATACATGCCCTTGACCGGGAATCGAACTCACAACCCTTCAGTGTGAGGGCTGGTGTTCTAACTGCTGAGCCACACTGGCCAGGGTCACTTTTTGTGACTGATATGTGGGATATAAAACAGAAAGCAGCAACAAATGGACAAACAAGAAAGCAGACTCATAGACACAGACCACAGAATGGTGGTTACCAGTGGGGGAGGGGGCTGGGGGAGGGTGAAGAGGGGAAAGGGGGTCACACACACGGTGAGGGAAGGAGGCCAGCCTGCCAGCAGTGCGCACACAGTGCCACTCAGAGCTGATGCATTATGGAACTGCACGGCTGAAACATGATTGTGTTATTAACCCATGTCACCCCAAAATATTTGATTATTTTAAGAGAGGGAACATCCCTAAGCCTGGAGTCCATCAGCGATGTCCCCATGAGCTCACTGTCCGGTTCAGCCACTGCCTTTCCAAAGGACCGCATCTCAGCTCAGACTGGCGGAAGTAGAGAAGTGCTTGGCCTGCTCCTCATGGGCACGACGGGCCTGCTCCTCGTGGGCACAGCCGGGCCTGCTCCTCGTGGGCACAGCCGGGCCTGCTCCTCGTGGGCACGACCGGGCCTGCTCCTCATGGGCCTGCTCCTCATGGGCCTGCTTCTCGTGGGCCTGCTCCTCGTGGGCACAGCCGGGCCTGCTCCTCGTGGGCACAGCCGGGCCTGCTCCTCGTGGGCCTGCTCCTCATGGGCACGACCGGGCCTGCTCCTCATGGGCCTGCTCCTCACGGGCCTGCTCCTCGTGGGCACAGCCGGGCCTGCTCCTCGTGGGCCTGCTCCTCATGGGCACGACCGGGCCTGCTCCTCATGGGCCTGCTCCTCACGGGCCTGCTCCTCGTGGGCACAGCCGGGCCTGCTCCTCGTGGGCCTGCTCCTCGTGGGCCTGCTCCTCATGGGCACGACCGGGCCTGCTCCTCACGGGCCTGCTCCTCGTGGGCACGACCGGGCCTGCTCCTCACGGGCCTGCTCCTCGTGGGCACGACCGGGCCTGCTCCTCACGGGCCTTCTCCTCATGGGCACGACCGGGCCTGCTCCTCGTGGGCACGACGGGCCTGCTCCTCGTGGGCACAACCGGGCCTGCTCCTCGTGGGCACAGCCGGGCCTGCTCCTCGTGGGCACAGCCGGGCCTGCTCCTCATGGGCCTGCTCCTCATGGGCCTGCTCCTCGTGGGCACAACCGGGCCTGCTCCTCGTGGGCACAGCCGGGCCTGCTCCTCATGGGCCTGCTCCTCGTGGGCACGACCGGGCCTGCCCCTCGTGGGCCTGCTCCTCACGGGCCTGCTCCTTGTGGGCCTGCTCCTCGTGGGCACGACCGGGCCTGCCCCTCGTGGGCCTGCTCCTCACGGGCCTGCTCCTCGTGGGCACGACCAGGCCTGCCCCTCGTGGGCCTGCTCCTCGTGGGACTGCTCCTCATGGGCCTGCCCCTCGTGGGCACGACCAGGCCTGCCCCTCGTGGGCCTGCTCCTCGTGGGACTGCTCCTCATGGGCCTGCTCCTCGTGGGCACGACCGGGCCTGCCCCTCGTGGGACTGCTCCTCATGGGCACGACCGGGCCTGCCCCTCGTGGGCCTGCTCCTCACGGGCCTGCTCCTCGTGGGCACGACCGGGACTGCCCCTCGTGGGCCTGCTCCTCACGGGCCTGCTCCTTGTGGGCCTGCTCCTCACGGGCCTGCTCCTCGTGGGCACGACCGGGCCTGCCCCTCGTGGGACTGCTCCTCATGGGCCTGCTCCTCGTGGGCACGACCGGGCCTGCCTTTCGTGGGCCTGCTCCTCACGGGCCTGCTCCTCGTGGGCCTGCTCCTCGTGGGCACGACCGGGCCTGCCCTTCGTGGGCCTGCTCCTCACGGGCCTGCTCCTCATGGGCCTGCTCCTCGTGGGCACGACCGGGCCTGCCCTTCGTGGGCCTGCTCCTCACGGGCCTGCTCCTTGTGGGCCTGCTCCTCACGGGCCTGCTCCTCGTGGGCACGACCGGGCCTGCCCCTCGTGGGCCTGCTCCTCACGGGCCTGCTCCTTGTGGGCACGACCGGGCCTGCCCTTCGTGGGCCTGCTCCTCACGGGCCTGCTCCTCACGGGCCTGCTCCTCGTGGGCCTGCTCCTCGTGGGCCTGTTCCTCGTGGGCCTGCCCCTCGTGGGCCTGCTCCTCGTGGGCCTGCTCCTCATGGGCCTGCCCCTCGTGGGCACAGCCAGGTCGCTGCCTGTGCGACCTCAGCCATGAGCTGAACCTCGTGGTTCTGATTCAGGCGATGGAGTCTTCCTGGTCCTGTGACTGTCCCTGGAACCAGTGTCACCAGGACCTCGTGGACTGAGAGCTGAGGATAACAGATCCTCAAGTGAAATCAGAGTGTCCTTAGGACACGAGTGTGCTGGACAGACAGACTGCAGGTACAGCTGGGCCATGAGCACAGACAGGGCAGGCGGTGGGCCGAGCTCTGCAAACACGCACTTTAATCTCGGTACAGAGAGCAGACAAGTAGCTCCCGCACACCCAGCAGGTGTGCCAGGTGAGCCACTCTGGGGGCTACAAAGACACCACTCGCCAGGCCCACTCCCGTCTCCCCACGCCGCTCCGCACGCGTCAGGGACTTGGCCCGCCAGTGGATCCACCGACTTCTGCCCTCCCGCTGCACAGTGATGCTGCTGGTTCCTACCTTAGAGTAACTTGGGTAGCCGAGGTTTGGGGTCCGTTTTATTTCCTTTAATTTCTTATCAGGACGCCAGGCCCTCGCGAAGCGGGAAGGAACACGCGCTGGCCCTCCTGCTCCCGCCCTCCGTCCTCGCTGGTTCACTGGGGTGTACTCTGAAGGCGCCCAGAGGCCTCATGGAGGGAACTGGGCCTGAGTCTGAGCCAGAGCAACGGGAGAAGCAAGGCCTCCTTCGCTGCCGTCAGGTGAAGGTCCCGCCTCCCGCCTGCCGCTGGGCCCGGGCTACGGCTCAGTGCCCAGGCCTCAGGCCCCCATTTTCCGAATTTGTTCCATTTGCAAAGTAAATCTGCAAACTGACCTTTTAAATAAATAATGACTCAGAAATGGCCTCAAACAACAAGCCTGTTCAACTACCGCCCTTTCCCTCTTTCTCTTTGTAAACTGGTCGTTGCTGTCCTGATCCCAGGGTCCCATCGCCAGCATGTCCGTGCAGCTGACTCAGTGTTCTCCCATCCACGTCGATGGCGTCCATGGCAGCTGGGACGTGGGAAGACAGCAGGCGTCTCTGCAAGGCTCACAGGGAGCGGGCACCCAGTTCAAACCCACCGCTGCTTCCCGCCCAGCTCCCAGCTCCCAGCTCTTCTCGGCCAGAAGTGAACCCCACTTGCCAGGTGTGACCCCTGCCATTCCTCCAGGTCAGCCCATCCCGCACCCCCAGCACTGGCCCAGCAGCACTTCCATGGGGGAGCCTCCCTCAGGTGAGCCTCCCTCAGGTGAGCCTCCCTCAGGTGAGCCTCCTCAGTAAACCTCCCTCAGGTGAGCCTCCCTCAGTAAACCTCCCTCAGGTGAGCCTCCTCAGTAAGCCTCCCTCAGGTGAGCCTCCTCAGTAAACCTCCCTCAGGTGAGCCTCCCTCAGGTGAGCCTCCTCAGTAAACCTCCCTCAGGTGAGCCTCCCTCAGGTGAGCCTCCTCAGTAAACCTCCCTCAGGTGAGCCTCCCTCAGGTGAGCCTCCCACAGGTGAGCCTCCCACAGGTGAGCCTCCTCAGTAAACCTCCCTCAGGTGAGCCTCCCTCAGTAAACCTCCCACAGGTGAGCCTCCCTTAGGTGAGCCTCCCTCAGGTGAGCCTCCTCAGTAAACCTCCCTCAGGTGAGCCTCCCTCAGGTGAGCCTCCTCAGGTGAGCCTCCCTCAGGTGAGCCTCCCTCAGGTGAGCCTCCTCAGTAAACCTCCCTCAGGTGAGCCTCCCTCAGGTGAGCCTCCCTCAGGTGAGCCTCCCTTAGGTGAGCCTCCCTCAGGTGAGCCTCCTCAGTAAACCTCCCTCAGGTGAGCCTCCTCAGGTGAGCCTCCCTCAGGTGAGCCTCCCTCAGGTGAGCCTCGCTCAGGTGAGCCTCCCTCAGGTGAGCCTCCCTCAGGTGAGCCTCCTCAGTAAACCTCCCTCAGGTGAGCCTCCCTCAGGTGAGCCTCCCTCAGGTGAGCCTCCCTTAGGTGAGCCTCCCTCAGGTGAGCCTCCTCAGTAAACCTCCCTCAGGTGAGCCTCCTCAGGTGAGCCTCCCTCAGGTGAGCCTCCCTCAGGTGAGCCTCCTCCGCACCGTGACGTGGGCTGTGTGCGGTTGTGGTGGAAACTGGTGTCACCGTGTGGAGACGCACTTTGCGCTCCAACATCCGGGAAAACAATCAAACGCCCGGCCTTGGCAGCGAAGGAAGTTTCAGGATCACGGCGGCTGCGCATGAGCCGGGTAAAGGGCGCGCTTGGAATAGAGAGCGAGGGTGTTGGGTGCCACAGCTGCACCCCGCTCGTGGAGGAGAAGCAGGGGATGACGTCCTTAGATCCTGATACGGAAGTTCGCTCACCACTGGAGCGTTTGGGTGAAGCGGGAACCCGACCCGCGCCCCGGTGATGCGAGTGGGAATGGGAGGAGCCGGGTCAGATCAGGGCGTCTCTGCGGGACCGCAGGGGAAACTGAGGGCGTGAGAAGGTAAAGGTTTGGCTCATTTCCAAGTGTGTAACTACTGCTAAGGAGTTTCGCTGTGTCTCTGAAGACAGCTCTTCCTGACAGTTACTTGGGAAGGTGATTCAGGCTGCGCTCTGCCATCTTCTGATGGAAGGTCGGTTAACCTCTCGGGAGAACGCAGGCATCTGAGGGGGTAAGCATGGAGGCCATTGTAGTGAATGGAGAGGAAGCTGACCCAGGGCTGTGTTTGCTCACCCCCCTCCCCCCCCCCACCCCCCCGCTTCCCTCTCGGAGGCTGGAGAAGCCGATGGTCATGGGCACGTGGCAGCACCTGGAGTTCTCGCGGTACATCCGAGTAAGAATATGATGGTTTGGGAAGATATCTGAGTGCCATCCTCTGTACTATGGTCTGTGGTTGTGTCTGCTGTGGACCGGGCATTCATTGGTGTGTATCTGGCATTTTCCTTTTGGGTCGCCATCACTGACTGCTCTTCAGGCAGCTCACTGGACTGGATGCAGAGAAACAGAAATACCCGCTACAGGAAAACAGATGGGACCCGACAGGAACGTGTTCTGGTTGCCAGGCGAGTGACTGCAGAGCCTCCCCTCACAGCTGCTCTGGGCGCCGGGGCAGAGGGGCGGGTCCGGCTGGTGGCAGGCCTGGCTGGTCCCTGGCCCAGTGATGAGTGTTTTCTACTGGATGCGGCCCCGCAGGCCTGTTTCAGCCTTTCTGGTGAAGGGATGAGGTTTACTTCATTCTTTCTTTTTAAGATGCATACTTACTTAAGTCTATAGAGTGCCCTTGAAAGAAAGCATTGGTAACACCTGTCATTATACTTTAAGATTTTTCTAGTTTAATGTCATCATTTAACATGACTGCTATTTTCTTAGCTGTGCGCTAAGCACCCGTTTGATAAACATGCCTCTTCATGTGCCCAGCCTGCCCCCTAGGGAGTCTGTGTAGCCAGCCCCTCAGGCACCAAGGCAAACCCAGCTCCACATACTCCTAATGTGATCAGCTAGCCCACATCTGCCCAGATAACAGCTCTTACGAACCATCAACTGAAGAGAGAATACAACACTATTCAAAACTATCGAATGATATCAGATAACTATGGTGGGAGATCGAGCGCTAAACCCAGGTTCAATAGTCCACTCAAGGCAGGCGCGCCAGCGAGTGGGAGCACCGGCCAGCGATGGGTAGCACTCAGCCATCCCGGCAATTCCCCTACTCCAGAAGCCTACCTAATATGAAACTTAGCATTGAATGTCTGACTTCTGGGAGAAAGACGGAGGAGCCAGGGCCCGAGGAGGAGTACTGTAGTCATGGAGGCCTAGCAGGAAGAGGTGTTGGCGCTTTGGGGTGGGTATCAGCACCCAGCAGAACGTCAGTCAGCAGACGGGCTCGCCATAATGTTGGCTGCAGAGAAGCAGCAAACGCGGAGCACAGTAGTTGCATTGAGTGTAAGTTCAGAAACCAACCAAGAATGAAGAGGTACTTGTGCTGAGCTGTGTTGCCGAATGTGCCTGGCTGTGCTCACTCCTTTGTGTAAGAAATGACATTGAGTCCACAGCCCGGGCCAGGCCTGTCCGGGCCAGGAGTCAGGGCTGAATTTGATAGATTCTAGGAAAAGGAACCAGACAGGTCATTGCACCGGAACTGAACTTACTGGGTTGAGAGGTGTCAGTTTACAACGTCTCCCTGGCCTTCTGAAGAGCTTATTGACAGAGAACGCTCCTTTGGTTGCTCCGTGTGCCATCCGCCCACCGCACAGCAGGGAACCGGCCGTTGTGCGCACTGGACAGTAGGAATCCGGAGCGCACGCCAGCTCGAACATGCGATGCACTATTTTCTGTGTCTACAGTAGTACCTGCCCAGCGAGCCCCCAAATGCTGCCTGGTTACACTTCACATTTAAATCTCTCTGCTCTACATTTAGTTCTGTGAGCTCCAGACATGGTTTTAAAATCTGAGTTTGCCAAGAAGTAGGTGGCAGACGGAATTCACGTCAGAGTGTTGAGTCTCGGTTACCCACTGAAAGGCAGCCAGCTGCCAGTGCACCCAACGCCGCAAGAACCACCAGGACGGCGTGCGTGGGAACGAACCTCGCAGGGCATGCGCAGACCTTGCAGCCACTCGCCCACTCGGACGTCGGTAACTGAGTCCGGCTCCAGAGCACAAGGAATCTGACTGTGATCGCTGCCTGATCCACCAGCTCAGAAATCCCTCAGCCACACCTGGGGTTACTTTTTATTTCCCCTGAATCCCCAAGGAGATGTAAGCTCTCAGTGAGTAGAGCAGACTCCCTAGGAATCAGCTGCTACTACATACAGGACACTCTCTATTTCACCCAGGATGGAAGGGTATGGAAAATGACGGTGACAATGGGACTAAGTAACAGTAATGTCCCTCACCCACTAAACACGGGGATAGAACAGATTCTTTATGAATTTCTTTTCTACAACACTGTGCTTGAGGCAGTCCAATCACCATGGTTTTAAAAAGAAGCTACTGAAGTTCAAGGTCAAGCAGGACATTCAAAGTGAAAGACTGGGAACCAGGTTCCAACCAGCCTGTCCTTCGCATCGCTGGCCACGGTGTGGGGGC
Source organism: Cnephaeus nilssonii (assembly GCF_951640355.1). Taxonomy (NCBI): domain Eukaryota; kingdom Metazoa; phylum Chordata; class Mammalia; order Chiroptera; family Vespertilionidae; genus Cnephaeus; species Cnephaeus nilssonii. Next base: position 54,900,437 of record NC_137089.1, on the reverse strand, counting down.
TGCGGGGGCGGAGCGGGGAGGGGAGAAGCGGGGGGGGGGTAGATGTTGTGTTTCTGTCAGCGTCATATGCCACAGGGACCCGCAGAGCGAAGGGGGAGGCAGGGGAGTTCTCCCTGCCGAATCCTTCCTCCCGACGCAGCACTCGCAATGTGGCTGGTCTTGCTTCTGTACCAAAGGCCATCCTCTCCCCAAAGGACGTTCGGGTCGGACAGACAGATGTGGTGACGGAGTGGCTTCGTGCTGCCTCCCAGGAACCTCAGCGTTCAGACAGAGGCATCGCTGTCTTTTCGATGAGGAAAAAGTGAGGAAGCACACTTCTGGACCTCACAGGAGCAAGCTTTCCCACCCCCTCTCACCGCATTATTCGTGTGCCTCTGCCTTTGGGCACGGCTTTTCATTAACCAGTTCCTCCCACAGCGCCGCGCCCACCCTCTCCGCAGCCTGCACAGCCCTCCCCAGGGAGCAGGCCTCACTTCTAGGCCATCGCCGCCTGTTCCCCCAGATCACAGTCCACGCCACCCACTCTACCCGCAGCAGGTTTGGGTTTTTGGGTGGACTCTTACATTTGTGCCTTCATATTTATCAAAAAAGTATTTATAAACTATGGAGGGGTTGGCAAATATAGAGAATCATCAGAATGAGAAGAGCTCTATGAGAAATGGGACAGCTGGACACAGCTGGACAAAAGCATGACTGGACTTGCTTTGAGGAACATCTTAACCTGGGCCCCGCCGGCATCACTGAGAGCAAACTTCCAGATCCTTTACGAAGACACAGTCACACAAACAGACCGAGACATCCGGGTCTCCCGGGAAGCACCAGTGAGTTCCCAGCAAGGACCCGACTCGGACTGTGACACCTGGTGAACCGATGAAAGCTCAGCGCTGTGGGAGCTCAGGTGGAGAGCTGTCCGGAGGGCTCCCTGGAGGCCAGGCCTCTGAGCTGGTAAAGGTGCAGAGAAGGCTGAGGAGCCTCCAGGCGGGTGACCAGCATCTGTGTGGGAAGCATTCTCAGCAGCAGCTGCACGGTGACCCCGAGGTGCAGTCCTGGTGCCGAGGGGTAAAAGCTGACATGGCCGTGCATTGTGCGTGCGTGGACACTGTGCTGATTGGGTGTCCGTTGTCAGCTAGAGAAGAAGTGTGAATGGGGCCCAGTGTCTAATTTACGCCTCAGACATTTACTTTTTCCAACCAAAAAACACGATTCCAGCAGCATAAATAATTCTAGGATCCAGAAACATGTGATGAGAGCAGCCCGGGTGTCCCAGACTTTGAAGAGCCCCTCACACCTGTGGGAACAAGGCAGGCCCTGCCTGCAGCCCTCAGGAGCCTGGATCATGCAGAGTGGCGTTGAGCCAGCGACTCCCCGTTTCCACCCCCCCCCCAGACAGAACTGGGAGGTGGGAAGGCCCAGCACCCACCTGGCCCACAGCCCCGCCCGCACACCTCCAGGCCTGCTCAGACTCCAGCCTCCGCCTCTGTGCTGCTCAGAGGACAAGGAGAAATTTCCCAGTTAAACCCGACCCCAGCAGCTGCGCCTGCAAAGGTGCCTCCTGAGCTGGGACACCCCTCCCCACACACCCATGGATAAGCAGCCGAGCAGCAGGGCTGCTGGGGCTGAACAGAGGGACGCCCTCCAGCGGAGCAGCCGGCGGGAGCTGGGAGGGACCTGCCGGGGCCAGCACAGCCGGCAGGAAAGCCGCCCTGTCCTTTGGGGACGTGCGGGGTTCTCCACATGTAACTGCTGCTGGGACGAGGTTACAGCCTTCTCCCTCCGGAATTATTCCCTTCGTTAGCTTCACTTCTTCATTCATTTTGTGGGATTCAGATCACATTTCAGCCACTTCAATTAATGGTCACCAGCATTAACCTAGTTGATTTACAAAAAGATTGTAACATAAAAAAGCATACAATATATTTTACATTAAACGAACAAACTGAATGAGGCTATTTTCTGAGTCTTTCAGGAATAATCTGAAAACTATGTTTTATTTAAAATATATTTTATATATCTATATGTCTAAATCTGAAATATCTAAAATGCTATTAATTTATGAGAACATATATATTTTTTCAAATAAATAAATATACTCATAGTAGTAAATATAAAATTATAATCCTGGATTGGGCATGAAATTAATGTTTTTCAAAGATATTGCTTTACTGAAAATAAAACCTTTAATAATTTTCTCAGTTCCACTTTGAGGTAAAGGGAATTTATCTTGAAGGAAGACTGTTCTGTAGCTGCATCGCTGGCAGCTGTGGGTACCGAGGAGTAAAGGGAGGGATTCCAACAGGAGACAGATGCCTGCGGGCATGGCATCGTTTGCCCTCAGGTAGGTAAGTGTGGAACGCCCGAGCTACAGTCTCACCCGCTATTAGTGTTGTTAAGTCACATGATTCCTCTGTCCAGCTAGTCAGCATTTCAGTGGCTGAAAGAATTTTGGAATGCATTCATGTTTATGATTTTGTTCCTTAACACTCCAGTAAATAAATATCAACATTGGTCAGTTTCTGAACAATTATGACTTTTACATATAAGGGTCTTACATGTATGACATATTTATGTTTAGTGCCAGTTTTTTAAAAGATATATCATTAAAAATGGCACTATTTCCTTTAACAAGATGTCCCCATTTTACAATTAATATAGAAACTGTCATCTGAAAGATGAGAGGGTCTCAGGAATTATTAAAAATAAAGTTTCTTGTAGTGAATAAAAAGATAATTTAACTGAAAAGGCTGCTCAGTTGTGGAATTTTCTTTTCCTATTTTGAATATTGAAATCCTTTTTAAAAGGTTTAAGAAAAGGATGAATAAATCTTTTCAGAAATCCAGCCTTTATTGTGGAGGGGACACAAAGTGCTATAAAGTGAGACGGGAGCACTTTCAAGGAATTTCAATTTTCAGAAATATTTATATTGGTTGAATGAAACAATCATACAGACTGTTTTGATTATAACTTCAATTTGGCATATTTATAATTACCTCTCAAATTAGAGAGAGCTTTTGTAATACTGCTCTTGGTTGAATTACTTGCCTTTATTATAGTTAATGGGAGAATGGAAGTGGAGAAGGGTTGGGAAATAGTGATTTGTATTCAATTCACAGTGTCTAATAAGCAAGGCTCTGTTAAAGAGCTTGTTGAGATGTGACCTATGCCAGAGCTACGGCGACGTCATTTTCTGTCCACAGAGAGCACAGCCCGATGGGAGCTATAGATGCCCTGAAACGACAATGAAATATATCAAATGCTGGAATGAGACACTTTCCCAGCAAAGACAGAAGATGCAGTCTGGTTTCTTCTAGTTGCTTAAAATAAAATAAAAGTGAAAGAAGAAAAATAAATTGAGGAAATAGCTATGAAACGAGCAAGCAAAAGAAAACAAGATTTGATTATTTTGAAAATTTTCGGCCTAAAAGACTAAAATTAAGAGGTTTGCTGTCCAGAAGCATGCCTTTGAGAGATAGTTGAGACGTGGGTATACAACCTTCTGTTAGTGCCTCAGAAGGATCAAAATACCATAGTATTCAGTAACACAAACTGTTCTTTGAAGAGACTGAGGGTGTGAATCAGATCTTTTCAATGAAACAAAGGAGTATCTAGCGGCTTAAAGGCATCATCTCTCAGCAGTCTCAGGAAAAAAACCAAGTAGAGAGGGGTTGTCTAGAAAAGATCTGCAGGCCAGCCTCTTGGCGAGTGGAGGGAATGCGGGTCATGTGCACAGGAGACCCACAACGTTCTTGATGATGTGACATCAGCAGAAACAAGGCTAGACTAGAACTAGCGAATACCGGTTTTTATAGAGAGAGGAGTATCTGAACCACAGTTCTACAAAGAGGAGACAAGATGATAGATAATTAACTCTAAATGCATGGCATCTTTCATGATAAGCGATGGTGGATCAGCAGATGGAACTGTGAACCCAAAAGGCAGAACCACAGCCAAATAAAATTATTCCCAGGCCGTGGTTCCAGCGAAGCTTGTTGAATGCATTTGGAATTGCTTGGGAGTATAACTCCTTTTTCCTTTCCGTTTCTCCCGGTTAGAACTAGGGCGCCTGTAAATGTTACCGTCCGCAGGCATCGTTGCTGGGTTTCAGATAACTTGTCTTTTTAGTTTCACAGGCCCACAGATGAAGAGTAATTGTGCCCAAATTATAACCAGAGCCTCATTTAGGACTCTGGAGCACATGAGATTAGATGAGATTTGGGACCTTGAGTTGAGGATGCAATGGGTTGGGAGTTTAGGTGATGTAGGGATGAGGTAAATGTATTTGGGGTGGGTAGGCAGAATAATGGCACCCCCAAATATGTCCTTGCCCTAACCCTGGTTTCTGGGAATGTTTTCCACATGGGAAAGGAGACCTTGCGAATGTGGTGAAGGTTAGGACCATGAGGATCAGGAGGTTTTCCTTGGTTGCAGTGTGGGCCAACCTAATCACATGGTTCTTAAAGATGAAGAACCTCTACCAAAGAGATAATAAAGAGTGTGAGAAGGATTTGGTGCCTCCTTGCATTTTCTGAGAGTAGGGCTTTGTGCATGGAGTGGAGAGAGGTCTCTGGGAGGGATGGGCAGCCCTCAATACAGTCAACAGGACATGGAGAGCTCATTCCCCCAGCTGCATGGAAATGTGTCCTACCAACACCTCCACTGAGCAAGCACACAGCCCTCCCTGGAGCCTCCAGGAAGAAGGGCAGCCACCAGCGCCTCAGGCTGAGCCCCCGCCCCGCCCCTCAGATCTCCTCTCTGGAGACTATTAGAGGGCAGGTTTGTGCTCCCCACGCCACTGCCAGGTGGTCACTTGCTGCACAATCACAGAAAATGAACACGGACCCATGAAACAGGCAGTTAGCATCGTCTCCAAGGCAATGAGTACACGTCTCCCATGACCGAGCCTGGCTCCCAGGTGGAACTGGGGGGCTGAGAAGTGGGGAGACGGCTGCTGCTGCTGGTGTGACACGCAGAGTAAATTCCATGTGATACGCTCCTGCAGCGCATCACGCACAGTGCGTGTAGGGGTGTTGCTGTTATGTGGAAGGTGGAAGAGTATAATATTTAAGAAATGTGATAAACACTTCACGTGCATTGGTATATCCGATTCAGATACCTGAAGCATGTGTCTGTAGATGATGGCATGATGCAGATGAACTTCTCCAAGACTCCGAGTCAGCAGAGAGCTGCGGGAGGAACCAGGGACCAGTGTGTCCTGCGAGGAGGCCGCGGGGAGGAGCTGCAGACATGCCCTGAAGAGGTTCCAAGCGCGTCTGCGCTCTGCTCCCGCTGACCAGGAAACGAAAGAGAAGGATTTCAGGAACACATTTCTCAATAATCAAATTCAGCAGAGATGCAAAGTGGACAGAAAGCAAAAAGCAACCAGTGGCTTTAGCAATCAGAAGGCCATGTCAGCCTTATCAAGAGCAGCTTCCGCGAGGGGGACGGCAGAGCCACGCCTGGCCAGCTCAAAGCTGATGGCGCTGGCTAAGAGCACCGGTGACGTGGGCGGAGGGGAGCCTTCTTTTTACTGAACATGGGATTGGTAGGAAGGGACCTGGCAGGAAGGGAGATTCTGACTATGACGAGAGAGGGAAACGTAAAAAAGGAGATCACGAGGCAGGGACTATGACCCCGGGGACACGCTGGGGCAGAGGAGGGCCCCTCCCACCGGATCAGAGAGAAACATGAGCGAGGAGCCAGCTGCATTGTTGGGGCTGGGGCGGAGGGGAGAGGTCAAGGCCATCCCCACCTGAGAGCTTCTACACCTGCTGTGAGGGCGTGTTCATCCGGGAGGAGGGGGAGCAGAGGGTCAGGGCACAGGAAGCTGGGCACAGTGCGTGTGACAGCAATGAGAGCGGCTCCTGCCCGCAAGGAATTAAAGCCCCAAGATCACGTGGGTGTCGGGCATGTGAGTGAGCAGGGAGGTGGAGTTTCAGCCGTGACACCTAAACATCTAGTTTAGGGAAGCCCGCGGGGAGCTAATACAGACCAACAGGGTGAGGGGCCCGGACGGTGCATTCGGGAGTGTCCCGTTGTTATAAAATCTACGATCCCAGAATCCGTGGGCTCTCGCAGGATTGCACTGCCATCACCCATCTCATGTGGCTCCTGCTCTAAATCGCGGCGTCTCTGACCCCGGCGCACTGAGGAGCGCCGCGTGCGGGGTGTGGGGCTGGGAGCTTGCACGTCCTGGAGCCCAGTCCTGTGTGTGATCATTAGAGGTGGGTTGCTCATCAAATGGCGTATTTAACAGCGGCAAGCAGCATAATTAACCTGCTTCCATTCCCTCGTCTGTAAAATAGCTATGAAATGTGTATGTAGTAATCCATACTTCACAATTAGTATTTTTGAGGATGAGCTGGTGGAATAGAATTCAGAGGTGCTCAGCACACCCTCAGCGCTGAATAATCTCACCGGTGACCATTACTGCGGGAGGGCTGCGAGTGCCGCGTGAAGGAGCGTGTTTCTGCGGATGGGTGCTGGCAGCGGTGCTGGGCTCTCAGCCCAGACAGGGGCTGGAAGAAGAGGACCTCTCCACCAGAGGGCGCTGGCCTGGGGATGCTCTCTGTGTGATGACACTCCCCTAAGCTGGGACCAGTGCCCTGGGCGGCGGTGCAACAGGTGAGGTGTGAAGCCTGGTGTGGTCAGAGAAGAAGCAACAGGAGCAGATGGTCCTGGACCAGCCCTCTCACAGCTAACCGCACTCCTTCTTCCTTCCCGGGGTTTTGGTCAGTGTTCAAGTTACATTAAAAGTCACAGTGTTAGCATTAGCATTTTACGAGGTCTTCTCTTAGTTCTCTAAATGAATATTATAATTTTATATTCATAATTTGTCCATATTTGTAGAGAAAGGTAGCTATTAATGATCATCCCGCTATTGTCTCGGTTCTGTGATGTTACATGTCAAAGCTACTAGTTTTGATCATTCCCCTTTCCCACATAGAAAAAGGTTAACAAAGAAAGAAAACAGGCCGCCTCTGGAACATTTGAGGAGCGATACCTTTGTTTCTCCCTGATAAGAGTTCGGCCAATATGTTAATCTTAAGTAGCAGAGATAGTTTGCCAAATTTAAGGTTCAAGATATACTGGTACATAAAGAGGCAAGGAATGATTTTAGATTTGACCTGTCCATAAATGCATTTAGTTCTCTTTTGCAGAATTCGGTTCTCTAAACCTGCTCCTTACACAAAAGCCCGAGAGGAGAGAATGACCCCAGGCCCTGAGGGCAGCCACTGGCGGGCGGGCGGCTCGGAGTCAAGTGCTTCCTGCTAATGGGCCGTCAGGACAGACCGGGAAATCTAAGTGCACGCAGCTTAGTCATCGCCGCTGTTTCCCAGAACCGGCTCCGCCAGAATCTGCAGCAATGGCCTCCGGTTTTCACTCTTCACCTTCTCATCCATCTCACTGCTGTGTGGGAGATGAGGGGGAAGCCGATGGTATCAGCCAAGTTTACCTGCTACTCTAAACACAGTATCAGTATGTTCCTGAGATCTGAATCTAAGGATTGAAGTCATGTGAAAAAATATAGCTTCCAACAAAAAGTAGAAATTTCAGCTTTCACCTCTGGCTAGTTTCATGGCTTTCTGTGGGGAAAAATAAAACAAACAGGCTGTGTGCTATTTCAGTAACCATATTTTAGAAATAATTCATGCTTTCTCCCCCAAAATACCATGTCTTCATAAAACCACTTACTAGAAATTACTCTGTTGACATCCCCCACCTCTATCACAGAGCTTTGCTTTTTCTAAACATCATATTCGAAGCCAAATGACTGAAGAGGAACGCGAGGCCTCCATAGGTCTCACCTTCCCCAGGAACGTGTGCTGAGCAGACAGCTCGCACTGGGTCTGCACAGGGACACGAGGAAACGGGGGAGAAAACCGGTGCATGTACTGATTTTGAATTGGAAATATCATGTGTATTCCCTTGTTTTAAACTCAAGTCTTAAAACTGGAGAAATAACAACAGAAACGTTGCTGTGTTCTCTGAGCCTCTGCCAGACTGTGACGGGGTTAATACCTTTACAGGCAACAGGTTCCTCATCGCCCTTGTTCTCTTCACAGGCTCCTGAGAGGGTCAGCGAGGTCTCTGCCTTATGTAACTAATTCTCATTTAAAAAATAATGCTCCTGCCCTAGCCACTTTGGCTCAGTGGTTAGAGCATCAGCCTGAGGACTGAAAGATCCCAGGTTTGATTGCGGTCAAAGGCACAGGCTCAGGTTTGGGTACGATCCTCAGTGGGGGGCATGCAGGAGGCAGCTGATCAATGATTCTCTCTCATCATTGATGTTTCTATCTCTCTCTCTCTCTCCCTCTCCCTTCCTCTCTGAAATCAATAAAAATATATTTAAAAAAATAAAAATAAAAAATGACACTCCTCTTCTTATAGCATTTGCATTTTTGCAAATCCATAATATTTTTTCTATTATTATCATGAGTTATAGTGAGCTGACAAACTAATCATAGTAAAATGTCAGCTTTTGGATGAAAACCTATGCATATCTCAGTGATAAAACCTCAGTGTCTTGCACTAATAGTGTGCCATATGGTACCATCTTGCCATTCAGAAACCATGGATCTAGTGTTATATCTCGAATTAGAATTGGTTGATCTTATCATAGACTGTGAAATAGCAATAAAGTTTAGAGATGCTACTGCAATTTCATTCACTTGTGATATATTAAAAAAATGAAAAGAGATGCCTTAGAAAACTTCTGAGGCTGAAGTGAGTCACTTCAGTACCTCTGCAGAGTTAGAGAGTAATCCAGACCCCAGCTAGGACAAGCAAGGGTGGAGCTAGAAGTCTGAACCATGGCTATGACAACCTAAGCACAGAAGTCTCAAAAGCAATCGAAGAAAAATAGAGCCTGAGCAGTTGGGTGGCAAGTCCTTAAATATTCTCAGGTCTGGGAATATTCAATGAATAAGCAGAAAAAAAAAAGTATATAACGGGTTTCATTCAGGCTTCTTCTAATATCTTGGACAGTACAAGATAAGAAATTTTATGTAAGCCTCATGATACACAAAAATATATGTATAGAGAAGGTCCTCAAAAGAAAAAGAGAAAGAAATCACACTATTACAACAACATAATATAAACAACACAAATGTAAACAGCAAGGGAGAAAAATCTTAACAAAGGAACTAGAAAGCAGACAGAAAACAGTGAACAAAATCACAACAGGACTTCCCTATAATAATTACTTTAAATGTAAACGGGTTAAAAACCCCAATAAAAAAACATTGAGCAGAATGGTTAATGCAAGAAGGACCACTATGTGCTGTGTCCACAGAGACTCACTGTGACATATGCAGGCTTTACTCAGACACAATAGACTTTAAGTCAAAAACTGCCACATCAGATAAAGAATAAAACTGGATAAAGATTAAAAGATCAATTCATAAGGAATAAATAACAATTATAAACATATAGACCCAACATCAGAGCACCTAGATATATACAGCAATTATTAACAGAACTGAAAGTAGGGAAAAAAAAAACAGCAATACAATAATGATAGGAAACGTCAATGACCCACTTTCAAACATGGATGGAACATATAGAGTGAAAATCAATAAGGAATCAGGATCTAAATAATACAATAGACAAAATGAATATAACAAACATATACAAATTATTTCACCCAACAACAAAATATATATTTTTCACAACCACACACAGAACATTCTCCAGAATAGATCAGATGTTAGGTCATAAAACAAGTCTTAAGAAATTTAAGAGGATTGGAATCATACCAAGTACTTTTTTCTATCATAATGTTATGAGACTAGAAATCTAGAACAGAGTGAAAATTAGAAAATACACAAAGATGTGAAAATTTAACTTCTAGACAAAAGATGGGTCAAATGAAAATGACTACACAACATACCAAAAATTATGGGCTGCAGCAAAAGCAGTACCAAGAGGGGAATTTATACTAATAAATGTCAATATTAAAACAAAGAGAGATCCCAAATAAATAATATAATTTTACTAGTAAACATTAAAGAACTGAAAAAAACACACCCACATATACCAAATAAGCTGAAAGTAATCAGAAGAAAGGAATAATAAAAATTAGAGCAGGAATAAATGAAATAGAGACCAGGAAAAAATTAAGGAGAAAACCACAAATAAAACCAAGATTTGCTTGTTTTGAAAAGGTAAGTAAATTGATAAACATTTAGCTGGACTAAGAAAAAGAGGGATACAACTGAATAACATCCTATCTAATAAAAGAGTAATATGCAAATTGACCACACCTCTGCTACACACAAGCCACGCCCACCAGCCAATCAGGAGTGAGTATGCAAATTAACCCAACCAAGATGGCTGCGGCCGTGGAGAGAGCAGGAAGCTTGGGTTTCCCCAGCAATGCAGGAAGCCAAGCTTTCTGCCAGCCCTGGCCTGCCTTGGCCTCCACTTAAGGCTACAAAGTTTCAATTATAGAAGATAAATAAATCCCAACAAAAATGGCAGCAGCCACGGAGCTGGAGAGAGCAGGAGGCTTGAGTTGCCCCTGCTGATGGAGGAAGCCAAGTTTCCCCAGCCCTGGCAGGCCCAGGCCTCTGCTTAAGGCTACAGAGTTTTAATGATAGAAGATAAATAAATCCCAACAAAAATGGCTGTGGCCACAGAGCGAGCAGGAGGCTTGGCTCTGCTCCAGGCTACAAAATTTCAATTACAGAAGATAAATAAATCCCAGATACCAGGGCCTCTGCTTGGGTTGCTGGGGGGTGTGGCCAGCCTACAAACCACCACAGGCCCCTCACCCAGGCCGCCCCACACCCCAAGGGAAACCCCACCCTGATCTGGGACACCCTTCAGGGCAAACCAGCCGGCCCCCACCCGTGCACCAGGCCTCTATCCTATCTAATAAAAGAATAATATGCAAATTGACCATCACTCCAACACACAAGATGGCTGCCCCCATGTGGTCAAAGATGACTGCCCCCATGTGCACACAAGATGGCTGCCACAAGATGGCCAGCAGGGGAGGGCAGTTGTGGGTGACCAGGCCAGCAGTGGAGGGCAGTTGGGAGGGACCAGGCCTGCAAGGGAGGGCAGTTGGGGGCGATCAAGCCTGCAGGGGAGGTCAGTTAGGGGTGACCAGGCCAGCAGAGGAAGGAAGTCGGGGGTGACTGTCCCTGCAGGGAAGGGGAGTTGAGGGGGACCAGGCCTGCAGGGGAGGGCAGTTAGGGGCAAACAAGCCTTCAGGGGAGGGCAGTTAGGGGTGACCATGCCTGCAGGGGAGGGCAGTTAGGGGCAAACAGGCTGGCAGGGGAGCAGTTAGGCATCAATCAGGCTGGCAGGGGAGTGGTTAGGGGGTGATCAGGCTGGCAGGCAGAAGCGGTTAGGGGCAATCAGGAAGGCAGGCAGGCAAGCAGTTGGGAGCCATCAGTCCTGGATTGTGAGAGGGATGTCCGGCTGCCTGTTTAGGCCCGATCCTACCTGAATCAGGCCTAAATGGGCAGGCAGACATCCCTTGAGGGGTCCCAGATTGGAGAAGGTGCAGGCTGGGCTGAGGGTCACCCCCCCCATGCATGAATTTTGTGCACTGGGCCTCTAGTCAGAAATAAAAGACCTGGCATTGCAACTGATGCCACAGGAGTAAACAGCATTACATGAGACTGTTACGAAAATTGCACACCAACAACTTGGGGCCAACACTCAACCCAGGACACACCCGCTTTCGCCTCATGGAGACACTGCTTCTGCTCCCTCTGCTGGAACTTCGTCCCCAAGACTGTTAAGAGCTCATTCCTTCACCTGGTGCAGGTCAACTTGAGACAGAAAAAGTTCGGCAGATGGGGGCGGGACCATGGGGGGAGGAAGTGAGACCAGGAACCCAGCTGGGCGGAGGTACTAAGACACCCTGACTGGGAGGGGAAGAGGGGTGCATGCCAGAGACATGAACTTTGAAATATATGGGTATTGCTAAGACAGACAGTGTGCAGATAACCAACCCTAAGGCATACAGACCAATCCCGAGGCTGTTGCTAAGGCAGAATTCTTTGAAAAGACCAATCAGAAGCCAGCAAGGCTGCCTCCACTCCTAAATTAAAAGGTGTGCGCTTCCTTTCACTATCTCCTCCCCAGGACGCAATGGGCTCCTGACATTTGTTCCTGGGGCAGCCTGTCCCTGCGCCCCGTGGCTTATGGCCGTGTGGCCCCACACATGGGCTAATAGGCTCTGATTAGCTGGGACACTAACTGCTTGGACTGTCACAGGAAAGGGGGCTCCGGACTGCTGCTCCCGGCCCAGCCGCACCTTCCCCAGGACTGGCTTCTCCCAGTGAACGGTGGTTCCTGAATCGTTTTTGTCCGCGACTTCATTCCGTGATTTCACAAGACAGGAACTCAGACACCAACACCCACATTTTGGTTTCAAGCTCCCACGTCACCTCCCCTGGGGAAGGTCCCACAACGTCCTACTTAGTGCAACATCCTCCCAACTCACTGACAGAGGAACCCCACCCCACCCCCACCCCCCGTGTGGTTTTTCTGCCCAACACTGATTGTCATGGGACGTATTATACTTTCATTTTTCTGTCTTTATTCACAGAAATATAAGTTCTCCGGGGCAGGGATTGTTATCTGTTGTTCAACATTTCATTTCTAGCACCTAGAAAAGAAACTAGACCGCACATAGGTGTTGTTTGATAATTAATTTTGTGTGAATTAAGAAATAGGAGCATTGGAAATCTTTTGTCAGATCAAGATGCTGATGTCCATGAAACGGGGTTTTCACCCCATTTGCAGTAAGTGATGGTGCTGGTTGTGCGGATGGCTCAATGATAATGAATGTGCTTGATTTATAAGGGCTTCTAGCCCAGAAATCATGACTCAAGTGAAAGCCAGAATCCCGGGAAAAATAATCATACAAGGTCTGAGTCACTTCTGTTGAATCAGAAATCAGTGATGAGAGGGGGGAGCTGAGTCTGTGCGGGAAGCTGAGACCCAGGGCACAGCCTGGAGGGTAAGAGGTGCCGCTGTGCCCGAGTCCTCGCAGGACAGTGCGTTGCCCTCACTGAGGGGACGAGGAGGGGTGCGAAGCTGCTGGGAGGGCAGGCGCCTCTGGCTGAGCAGGCGAGGCGCTGTGCCTGTGGGCAGCCTGCAGCGTGCCCGCGCAGCGCTGTGGCCGGGGCGGGAGCCTGGAGCCCTGCATTGCAGGAAGAAGACCTGCCAAGTACTTTGAGGTGCAGTGGGGATGGTGAGGGTCAGGAGCAAAAACAAACCCTCTCACTAGCGCCGAAGACCTGGACGAGCCTGCTGTCCTCCCCTCACGGTCCCCGCGGCGGGTCCCCATGGGTCTCATTGGAAGCTGGCTCATTCGTCCAGGCCTCACAGCTTGTAGGGTCAGGACGCTGAGCTTCGAGCCCAGGCCACGCAGGAGAGGGCTGAGCTCGGTGCCGGACAGCCACACCCACCATTTAGCACGCGGTCCCGCCTTGGGCTCCTCGCATTGACGTGACCGTGGACCTGGTGCCCAGGGGACAGTGACTGCTCCAGGCGACTCCCGGGGCCTGTGCAGGACAGAGGGTCCGGATCGCACTCCGAGGCTGCAGGCGCGGGGCCCTCAGCACGTGCGGTTGCGTTAGGCTTCATCAGGGCGTTCACCCTGGGCTGCCCGGTGAGGAGCGGCGGGTGTTGGCGCAGAACTGCTGTCTGGGCGGTTCTCAGCGGGGGCCTCAGCGAAGGACAGGCAGCCTGCACTGTGGCTCCTGAACACTGTTCACGTGTATCATGCATCTCTCACACGCACACACACGCACATGCACACACACTGAAACGCACACGCACATGGAGTGCAGGCCCACACTTGAATGTCGCAGCAAAGACAGTCTAGGGCGCCACCCGTCAGAGCAGAGGAACCCCACCCACCCCCACTGGATGGACAGCACTCAGTCAGCATCACTGTGCCTGGGGCACAGGCCAGAGGGAGCCAGAGGGACCCGGAACCCGCTGGGGCTTTCCTCCCAAAGTGGCGGGAGCCAGGGATCCAGTGAATTTCCTGTAGAGCAGTGCCATGCTTTTGAAAGGCATTAAATTCTAATAATTACAACCAGGAAAATTAACAAAAATTGTAAGTGACATAAAATCTCCTTGTGACAAATAGTATCATCATGTCTGCTTTCAAATGATAAGGTCATTTTTTAACTGAAAGCCATAGCACCTCAACTCGTGCAAACATGCTCTGTCCGAGAGGCTCGCCACAGAGGCGGGCGTGACGGCGTGGTGGTGCCTGCTTTACAGCTGCCCTTGAACAACACGGGTCTGAACGGCACAGCCACTTGTATCGGCATTTTTTCAACAAACACTGTGAACGTACTTCTCTTGCTTGAAGGTAATCCCCCCTGTCTTCCTCGAGTGCTCCGGGGCTGGTGAAAGGATGGTCTTATTATTTAACCCACATCCCCAGGTGGCTTGGACTGTCTGGTCCAACGTCTCAGGAACCATTGCTGGCCCTGCTGTCACGGCCGGCGGCGGGCAGGGTCCCAGGCGGGGGTCCGCAGTGTCCACAGTGGCCGGGCTGGTGCCGAGGCTGCGTCTGAGCCAGCGAAGGTGTGGGTCTTCCCAGGATAGGTGCTTGCCCGTGGCTTTGAGCATCGTTTATGACTAAGAATCCAGGTCCCCTGGAGATTGGGACCCACCCCACATGGTTGGTCCATTCCTGTGCTGTTTAAACCCACCAGAGTCTGTGTCCCGGATCTCCCACTAAGAACCCAACGATACAAGCACCAGTTGGCACATGTTGTAATTTTCCTCAGTTCTGCTCAAGGCATGGAAAAGGCTACCTTGTCCTTGGGCTGATGAGGATTAGGAACAGAAAAAATCAGAACAGCGGTCAGACGAGGAGGAAACTGAGGAAGGTGGAGAGACGGGAGGGCCAGCAGGAAAGTGGAACAAGTTCCAAGGGAGCCGAGGTGCGCGGTTCCCCGAGATAAGGAACCCCGAGAGGCAGAGCTGAGGCAATGCTGATGGCATCGGGACCAGGAAAGGGAAGGGCAGGCCCTGGCCAGGCAGCGCTAACCCGGCGGCCAGGGAGCCCCGAGGGCGTGGCGCCGGGCCCAGTAGGAAGGGCAGGTGCGGGTTTCAGGAGGGAGAGGCGGCCGTGGCTGAAAGGGCTGGGCATCCACGTGAAATACACGTTTACCCTGTGATGGAGGAGCACAGGCCTGGGAGCAGCAGCAAGGAGGACGCTGCCCCTCCCTGGACAGCGCAGCCAGGTCCCCACTCACCCTCCCCTGCGCCCCGGGTAACACTCGTCCAGGCACCGCTGTCCAGGGCAGCGCAGGCAGCATCGCCGTGGCGACCAGAAGAGCCAGAGCAATTTTGAACGAAGCAGACCGTGACAGCCAGAGGCAGGGGCACGACGTGTTTCTGGACGTTCATAAAAATAGCATTTGCCTAATTTTTATTTTGGCAAAAATTTGGGGGAGACAGTTACCCATTTAAAAGTCTTGCTTCTGTCCTGGTAGGGTAGTAAAGGTTAGCCCTGTGATTGTAGAATGTTTAGGGGCTCGGTGGTCCTTTAGGGAAATGATGCCGGGTCCCGGGGGCGTTGGCATCCTGGCAGGTGAGCGCGGGGCCCTGGGGCCTGGTGGGTGCCGGTGAGTGAGTCAGAGGGACGCCCTGGGGTCCAGGGGAGCCCGGAGCCAGGAGGGAGCCGTCTCCGCCGCCCGCCCAGGAGCCCCACAGCACAGAATGTGCCGGCGCTGCGGCAGGTGCGAAGCTTTGCTATGGCAAACGCGTTTCTTTGATTTCTAAGGAGGATGAACAGTATTTCTCAAGCATTTCATGACAAATTCTATCTTTAGAAAATCAATTGCCCGTTTGTGTCCTCTGACCATTTTTCATGTGTTTGATGTTAGGAGAGTTAACCCTTTACCTTCACATATATTCCAGTTGTTTTTTTCCAAGTTTATTTTCTTAATTTATGCAACTTGGTAAGTGATAGTAGCATTAAGTTTCCCTGTAATGCTTCCTGTTTTTAAATTTTTTATTGTGTTATTTCATAGGCTTTGTCTACTCTGAGATCAAACAATCATTGGTATTCCTGTTGTCTTAAGGCATGATTTGTTACAAGCATTTCAAAATCTAGAAATGATGCTGGTATGTGGCGTGAGGTACTGTTTAAACTTATTTATGTGTTTATTTCATCGCTTCCAAGCATCTGCAGGACACTGTGCCCCAGGCCTCCCCTGCGCTGAGAGGACGGGTCTCTGGCTGCTTCCCACGCGCCGGGCCTGTCCCTCCTGCATCAGCGCCCAGTGCTTCCTTCTCTCAGCTCGATGTTAATTTTGATATTTGGAGGAGCATGTTTAGGGTTTAGTTATCCTCATTTTTACTTTATTCTAGAAAAACATTTAAAAATCACTTTGCTAATTAAAATGTAGTTTTATTTTTATTGCAATTGAATTCAAAATTAAAACTAGATAGAAGATGACTTCTTAGAGTTATTAAATCTTCTCTTTGAGAAATGTAAATAAATGCAGAAATATACCAAGTCCCCATTAATTCCAGTCAACTCATTTTTTAGATCTCTGTAGACACGCGACATTCCTTATTTGATATCATGTGCCATCTTGCTTGTCCGTCAGACCGTCTAAACTGTTCGGGTAGCATCAGGAGGAAGCTGCTGGTGTCCCTTTCACCCAATGCTTGGAGCAGTCCGCCTATTTTCCAGTGATTCTCTACTTAAACACATCATTTTCTCTACTCAAACTTACATAATTTTAATTTTTGTTGATCACCTCCCAGCCCCTGTGTGCCTGTTACCTCAGGTGACTTAGTCGCCGTGCAGAAGGCTCTGCCCGGACGGGCTTCCTCGGTGCACTCTCCTGGGCGAGGCCCAGCTGGTGGGGGGAGAAACACGTCCTCCTCAGCCTTCTTAGGTCTCCCAGGGCCTGCGCGTCAGACGAGCCAAGGAGATGAACCAGAGAAACACAAACCCGAGCCAAGCAGCCTGTGGCCGCTGCACACGGGGGAGCTCCCGGGGTTAGGAATGCAGTGGGGTGAGAACTTGGGCTGAGAGAGCGTCTTAGACTAAAAGAAAAGGGGTTTGGGTGCCTCTGGGTGTGGCGGTAGCTGTGGGGAGGGGACCTGAGACCTGGAAAGGTGGGGTGGCAGGGGTTGTTCAGGAAGGCTGGCCATAGATTTACGGTAAGCCGTGGCCTCCCCACTGGGAACGGTGGTCCTGGGGGGGAGACACCTGTGCTGACGTAAAGGTTGAGTAAGTTTCCTTCACAAACGGGAAACTGGGTCCTTTTTAGACCCTTTCCTGCTGGCTCTCATGGCCTTCTGCTCAAAATACTCCACAAACCAGAGGCTTACTTTGGGGTGTCATATTCTAGTACCCCTCACTAGCTATTGTTTTGAAATAAATATTTCTAATTGAATTGACTTTTCAGTTTTACTAGTGCCTTTTTCCTGTTTTGCTCAGGAATTTTGCTTTAGCTTAGAGAAGTGTTAAGTTGATCACCTGCCTTCTTGGCGTCTGGTGAGGGCCTCTGGTGTTCTATCCCATCTCTGACCACATCATCATGTTCTTACCGCTCACGTTCACAGCATATTAAGGAATTACACGTCTAAAGATAGCCCTCTGAATGTCTTGCACGTATTTAGGTCAAAACCTACATGAAGACCTGTGTTCCCATCAGGAATTTCCTTGGTCCCTGTCTAATTAGTCACCAGGTAGCTCAAGGGTTCCTACCCAGCAATGCAGCCACCAGCTTGGATTCTGAAAGGCACAACTCCAAGCAGGAGTGTCCCCACCCAGAGCTGCCTTCAGACGAGAGAGGTGCTCAAGTCGCAGGAAGGAGTTGCTTTTGAAAGGGCTGTTTTCCACTGTGCAGACACCAGAGCACGTTTGCCAGCTGTGTGCATTTCTCAGTTCAGAACAATGTCGACATCCATTTACAATGTTCTCTTTGTTCTGTATTGCAGGTAACAAAGCACAGCTAAGGGAAATGTCTTTTACTTAAATGCTATGAAACATATTGATATCTCTTCTTAAAAAGTCCCTCTACATTTATCAGGGTGTTGTTTTTTTCTGAAATATTCTTACTATGAAATATCACAGATCATTTATCCTTAAAATTCTAACCACACTTGTGTTCTCACTCTTCCTTTTTAATTGGAGACCCAATCCTACCTTAAACATTATTCACTGCTGGTGAGAGTTAAAATGGTGCAAGGATTCTGGGATGCACTGATAAGGCATACTACAAAAGCCATAAAAATTCTGCATTCTTTTAAACCCTATAATTCCAGTCTAAGAAAACTATCTTAATATAATATTGTAAACTTATATAAAATAGATGTGTATCAAAGTAATATTTATAATAGTAAAGCAATGGGAGCAATCTGAACTTCAAATGAGATTAAATAAATAAATAAATAAAGGTATCCATACAATGGAAGTTAATGTCGTCAGTAAAAATTGTGTACTAAATAAAAATTGATTGACGCAGATATACTAAAAGAAAAGTATGCCTTAAAGAGACATGCTGACATTTTTATTTAGTAGTGATGGCATTTTTATTTTAAATAAACTATCTTCACTGCCCTGGCATTGTCTTTGCAAAAGTCACGCCAGGAATTCTCCTTCCTCAACTCTCTAAAGTCTGTTTCTGCAGCACAGACCACTGCTGGCGATTCTGCCCTCACAGCCTGTTTCCAGCACGAAGTTTACGGTTTTCATAAACAGACCATCTCTGACTCCTGTGTGCTAAGCTGATTAAGAAATAAAACTCCGCAGTGGCTTTGGAATTGCCCAAACTGCCTCGCACGTGGGGCAAGCACCCTCTCAGCGCTCAGCAGGCCCTTCTCAGCCCTGCCCACCCCGACGCCCAAACTGCTGCCACTCAGGAGCCTGTGCAGGGCTTTCCTCACAACAAAAGATGTGACAGGATTGACCTGACTTGCAAAATACAGGGCCCGATAAGTGATTAACTTGGAAATGTTCACAAAGCACTTAACACCTGCCAATCGGCAAGCCGACCAGGGCCTGATAGCCTGAATGACCCTGTGATCCCAGGCCTCGCAGCTTCTGTGGCTGTCAGAGCTGAGCACAGAACCTCAGAGCGGCTCTCACAGGACACAGCACACGTCCCTCCACTGAAACAGGAGCTGTTAAAAACAAAGGAACAAATGCGTGTTCCGCTAGTCACGATCCTAAACGAGAACCATTGTTATCAGACATTCAGTCGGATAATAAGTGACTGTGATGTGTCAGTGAAGTGTAAGTGTGCCATGGGTGTAAATGGAAGAGTAAAAGCCGTTCACATGGTCATTCTTTCTTTCCCGTCTTCGGACTTCTGTTTGTTCAGCCGAGGCGATGGCTGCGTGTGCAGGACCCCGGGTGGGGAAGACAGGCTGAGAGTGCCGGCGACGGAGCGATGCGTGGCACCCGTGACCGCCATCCTGCACCAGGTCCCGCTCTGTGCTCACAGCGGGCCCGTGGCTCCTTCACGTTGTTGTTTCCCTGGTTTCTCCCGTCACCCAGCCCTCAGTCCCGCGCCCCGGAGACCTTCCTGGGAAGGTTGGGAGGAAGCCCATTGCCAAGGTCAGTCCATGTCCAGGCACCCACATCAGGGGGTCTCGGCCGCTCTTCACCATGGAACTGCCTCCCTGGTTTCCTCCCAGTTCCAGGCCCTCCATCTCAGTGGTGATGAGAACACCCTCCATTAGCTAGTGCCTCCCCCCCAGGGTTCTTCCTCCGCCTTCTTTCCTCCCTCATGTCACCCCTGGGAAATCCCCACCTACTATGCCAACCACAGACCAGTAAGTTCCAAATCCTTGTCTGTCCTGCTCTCACCCCCAGAACCCCAAATCTGACTAGATTTGCGCATGTTGTGAATGCTCACAGCAAAGACACAAAGGCAACTTTTCAATATTAACTTAGACCATTAGAAATATACATATTATCTATGTTTGAGAAGTTAGCAGTTGCATTAAGAAGAAGTTAAAAGTAGGCGCGAGGAGCAGACATGAAGCACTGTGATTTAACAGATGACACCCACGAGCTGCACCCAGTTCTTAGAATCTCCTTAAGCTCCCTGCAGCTTTCTGAAGTTTCCGTAAGGACATTGCTATTTCAAAGGCTGGTTTGATATCAGTTTTGTTTATTGAATAACATGCAACATTAGCATAAAAGCAGGAAATTTATAAAGAATGGATTTAAGAATGATGATTAAGCTTAAGAACCCCCATGATAGTGAAGAAGAGAGATTCGCCCGAGGTCTGATATTCTCCATCCATTTTGACAGCCTATTCTGTCTCGGATTTGTTTTGTTTGTTTGTTAATCCTTACCAGAAGATATTTTTTCCATTGCGTTTTAGAGCGGGAGGGTGGGAGGGAGGGAGGGAGGGAGGGAGAGAAACAGAGACACATCCACTGGTTGCCTCCAGCACACACCGGACTGGGGGTGGGGAGCGAACCCAAGACTCTTCAGTGCATGGGACCACACTCTAACCACTGAGACACCGGCCAGGGCTCAGTTTCTTTGTCAGCATTTTAAAGCATTCCTTTTTTTTTTTTTTTTTTACAATATTTACATATTCTATCTACCGCTTCCCAGAGATATGACCTTGATCTATCTCTCAGCCTTTTTCTGCCTGTTACCTCATTGGTAAAATGAGGATAATAATGTCAACTGTGTCATATGGTTATGCTGAATAGCAAATGAATTATTTGCTACACAAATTATGTCTAGCCTAATTATTACCATTATTATATCTCAGCAGATGCACCAACTACACTTTGTAATCTGTTATCTGCAAGCCCAGCCACGGTTTGTTCCCGTCGTCCATCTCCCCTGCGCGTGCACCGAAGCCCCATCAGCGCAGGGGCGCAGGCCGCCCCCGAGAGGAGGGCGCAGAAGGAAGATGGCTGAGCAAATAGAGTGCCAGGAGGAGGAGAACCTGGAAAATACAACATAAATAATGAAGAGAGACATTAAAAAGGATTCTGGGAAGAAGTGAGGAATGTTAAAAAAGTGGCTAAGAATTTTGAACATATGAATATTTAGAGTCCCTAGGCAAAAAAAAAAAAAAAAAAAAGGCAGATTAAACACTCCTGTGGTGTCAGCTGGAGGGAGGACCTCTGTGTTCAGAAGTTTTAATTCCAGGAGCTCCACCTGGTACTGAGGGTGAGGTTGGGATAACCCCTCTACTTACTGCGGGGGTGGGGGAGGGGAGTGGGGGAGGAGGACGGGGGCGGGGAGGGGTGGGCAGGGGATCATTTAAACACACCCCAGTATTCTCTGGCAGTGATGAAGACTGCCCCCAAGGGTGAGGGGAGCCTGAGAGACCTTGGATTTCCCAGCCT
Source organism: Cnephaeus nilssonii (assembly GCF_951640355.1). NCBI lineage: Eukaryota > Metazoa > Chordata > Mammalia > Chiroptera > Vespertilionidae > Cnephaeus > Cnephaeus nilssonii. The sequence goes on along the minus strand of NC_137089.1, from coordinate 54,879,106 downwards.
CCCCCCCCTGCCCCAGCCCCTGGGGCCTCCCCATCCCCCCGGAGGGGACGCTGGTACTGGTGAAGATCAGGGCCTGGGATTACCAGACAGGTAGGAAATAGAACATCCCCCACCCAACCCTCACCACCATCTCCCCAGGCTCCTGTGTGGTAACAGGGGATTAAAGCTAAAAGAAAATGCAAGACCCAGACAAAAACCACAGGACAACAGAAATGAGGACAAAGGAGGACGTTTTAGCCTCTGTGGCTACAGCTGCAGCACGTGGTCAGCACAGCCCGGCTCCTGGGCAGATAAACGCAAGTCCTCGCGCTGAACCCCCGCTCACTCAGCCTCTGCGTCCTGTTCCACCCGAGGCCGCCAGCCCGGTTCTCCCTCCCTGGAAACCAGGGCCCTGCCGGGGGCACTGGTGTTCATCTACACCCAGCACATCAAACTCACAGACTAACACGGGCCAAATAAACAAGGTGTAAGTTTATGTGGGCTGCCAGCAAACAAAAGCTCAATTTTCATAGAAATGTAGGTTTATTTCGATAGAGACATGCTGAACACAAAGGGCTGAAATAAATGAGTAACCGTTAACATAAAATAATAGAACATTTCAATAAAAATTAATATTTTTCTTGAATATTAACTTACCAGACACGGAATAACTGCACAAATTAATAAGCATAACCCAAATAAACCTATTTTTCTTATTCTCCGAAAGCAAAATATTTCCTGTTGTGCACACCAAACAAGTCAGTCCAAGACTAATGATGTGGCCATTGGCTGCTAAAATATTCACTGCTGGTATTAGTGGAGAGAAATGGTGCACCTTTGTGTAAGGCATGTAAGGGAAATGAATGCAACACCATTATAGTAACCAGTCATTAGTGAATGTTGTAGTTCGTTATTAATAACTAGAGGCCCAGTGCACGGATTAGTGCATGGGTTGGGTCCCTTGGCCTGGCCTTCGATCAAGGCCTATGGGGGCAGGGGCTGGCCAGCTGGGAGGTTGGCTGGCCAGGGGAGGGGCCTCGGGAGGTTGACTGTGGAGTGCACCTACCACCAGGGGGCAGCTCCTGCATTGAATGTCTGCCCCCTGGTGGTCAATGCGCATCATAGCAACTGGTCGACCAGTTGTTCGGGTGGTTCAGTCTTAATGGTCAATTAGACTTTTATATATACAGATTATATATAACAGGATATTGTAAAAATTAAGTTATAATTTTTTTATTAAAACATTTCTTACATACTGTTATATTGGCTGCGCCGCAAAAATATTCATTGTGGGCTGCATGCAGGCTGTGGGCCGCGAGTTTGACATGCTTGATCTACACTGTCCCGTGTATCCTGCTGCTTCCAGGTTTAGTGATTAAGGATAAAGCTACTGAAAACATGCAGGTGCAGTTTTTGGACGTAAGCTGTCCACTCGGGTATGTAAATGACTGAGCTGTGGGTAAAACTGTATCTTCTTTATGAGAAATGGCCAAGCTGCCTCCCAGAGCAGCGACCAGCGTGAGTCCGCCCATGAGGGTCCTGGGCCCCAGCCCCATGGGCACTCCTGGGGAGCTGAGTCTGAGTGCAGCCATTCTGACAGGTGTGAGGGATCGCGTCTGCTTACACCTGTAACTCCCTGATGACTGAGACGCTGAGCTTGCCCCATGCTCTTGGCCACCTGCATAGCCTGTGGGTAAGGTTTCTCTCCCATCTTTTGCCCATTTTCTAGTCAGGCTGTTTGCTCACCGTGGAGTTTTAACAATTCTTTGAATGTGTTGAATCCATGTCACACGTATGTTTTGTATTTTTTCCCCAGTCTGTGGTTTGTCTTTTTCATTTTCTTACAGTGTCTTTTATGGGCAGAAATTTTAAATTTTAATAAAACCTAATTTTTTTTTCCTTCATTAGTTTTACTTGGGGTATTATGTCTAAAAAGTCAATGCCAAGTGTAAGACTACCTACATTTTCTCCTAGACTTTCTCCTAGGTCAGTGGTCGGCAAACTGCGGTTCACGAGCCACATGCAGCTCTTTGGCTGTGTTCTAACGCCACTTCTTCAAAATAGACTCGCCCAGGCAGAAAACTGACTTCTGCGCATGGGCCACGAAGTTTCAATTGCCCTGTACGTGCATGCCTGCATGTGGTATTTTGTGGAAGAGCCACACTCAAGGGGCCAAAGAGCCACATGTGGCTTGCGAGCCGCGGTTTGCCAACCACTGTCCTAGATTTATAGTTTTATCTTTAACATGTAGGTCTATGATCCATCCTGACTTGTTTATGTAAGGTACAATTTCTACTAGGTACATTTTTTTATATGGACATTCATTTGTCCAACACCATTTCTTGGAAAGACTATCTTTTTACTATACTTTTGCTCTGTCAAAAACCTATATATTTTGACTATACTTGAGTGGTTCTATTTCTGGACTCTCTATTCTGTCTACTCTTGCACCCATACCACACTGACGGGGTACGGTAGACTTCTAGTAAGTCTTGAAGTTGGATGTGTATGTCTACCTTGCTCCATATTTTCTGGGAAAGTATGTGTGAACCTCGTATAGATGTGAAAATTTTTAATTATTTGAACTCAATTATACTGATAGAAACACAAGAAATGATTCAATTTTGTCTCAATAATCAAACTTAGTAATGAACCAATTTGAACTGTATCATGGTAATCAACAAAAGCTTTCTATTCTCAGAATTGCCCTTTTATTTTCAGAAAGGAAAGGGATAGGCCTGGCCCCAGCCCAGCTGGGTCAATAAGGACCCATTCGACTTCCTCGCAAGAACAGACTCCGCAGTATCACAGGCGGAACAGCCGAGCTGGGTTCCGATGGTAAGACCCCGGGCCCGCCTTCCAGTACAGTCTGCGTTTCAGCGTTGGGTATTCAGAACGTGATACTGAATTTAACTGTGAAGAGGAGCATCCTTTATGCCAAGTTAGTAGAGAGAGTCCCCTGTTTTGCTAAACGTCTTGCTAATTGGGCATTGGTGAAATGCAAATATGGCGCTCATTTTTGGTAACAACCATTAGAACTTTTTACAACTTGTGTTAAGCAAAACCTACCTTTTTGAAAGGTGTTTTCTAGTTTACCTAATCAAGTTAGGCTATGAAATAACGTTTGTTTTATACAGTGACTAAATGTGCCCTAATAATAAAGGGAGAACTTGGTTGTATAACTTTGATGTATTACATTCATTACATAAAATAAATCTTCTCCCAGCATGTCACCATAACCCAGCGTAAGTAACATAAAAGTAGTATCTAAAAGTACTTATCTTTACTATTTGGATTCTTTCTTCATAAATAACATTATCTGACCTAATACAACTGCTTGTCCACAACTAGCCATGCACAGTGTGTGAATTAAATTTCACTCCACAACCAAACTCATTTTCTGCTAAGGTATAAATGGACTTCACAATCCAGAAAACTAGAAATAGTGTTTAAATTATGTATAATCAGCTTTAGAATTCTCACAAGACTCTGCTTTCAGAACCGAGTAATGACAGAAAGTTACCTTTCTAAAACAGCACTTTTGTGCTTGTAAAGCTCCGCCTGTACAGGGGCTTCTTGGTTTTCAGGTTGCTGTGCCGTGTTATGGGTGGAAGTGGGGTTCCTGGGGCGCCACGGGGGAAATAATTCCTGAGGCCCTCCCGGGAGAAGGAGGTTTCTGGAAAGCTTTATTGACGATGGAAAAGTAGGGGTTCCCCTCTAGGTCCCAGCTCCGCCCACCCTGCCATGGAAGCGTCCAGCTTGCCTTCAGAGCTTGCGCTCCGTGTGACAGCCCAGCCCAGCATCTGCCCGCGGGCCGTGCCCAGCTGCAGCCATCGCCGGTGGGCCCGAGGGGCCTGGGCCCGGTGGTTGTGAAGGGCACCGGCTGTGGAGAGGGACCACAGGAGCACATGGCAAACGGGCAGGACTTCGTGAGCTCTCAGGGGTGCCACCTCCTAGCCACCTCATTGTTCCCCTGGCTGGACTGCAGGCAAGCACTTTCCACACATCACCCCGACTTCACTGCGCAGGCGCCCATCTCCCCATCCCCAGGGTCCGCCTGGAGTGGACAGGTGGTTCTGGGGGCATGAAGCTGTCACTTCCTGGTGACGCTGCCAGGGGACCGTGGCTTCCCCTCGCTCTCTGTCCTTACTGATGTTATAAACTGGCTGACGATGAGGGTAACAGTCACACCTGAGTTTCTTCCTGGGGCACTTCTCTGAAACGTCGTACGATCGTCCTGATTACTTTCTTACGGCATGTGTGATGATGTATCATTGAAAAGTTGAACTCACGCCATAAATCTCAGGTAACGTGAGCCTCACAGTTACTTGGTTTTGCTGCAGTTGTAAAGGGTTGTAAAGGTGGTGCTCGCCCGGCAGCTCCAGCATCCCTCGTCAGGGAGCCTGCACTCGCACCCTTCACCCTCCTCTGCGTTTCATGCTCTCTTCATCCCAAAAAAGGAATCCTGTCGCTGATGAATGAGCTCAGCTAGCTGCCTGCATCCAATTGTGTTCAGTTTCTCCCTCGTGAGTACATGGAGGCTTTGAGTTGATTTTGTGAGTCGCTTTTTTCAGAGGTTCCTTTCTGATCTCGGTCTTGTCTGGGTCCACGTGGAGCTAATTATCTGTCCTCCAGCCACAGCTGTAAACACCTTCACACGCTGTGTCACCGATGGAAACTAAGTCTCAAGTTCTTCCATTAGCTATTTTTCTTCCTAAATTAAACGTGTATAATGTGTCCCAACAGTAGTTATTAAAACCTAGTCACATTTTAAAAATAATGTAATGAATTCAAAAGCACTGACACACTTCAGCTAAATAAAACACATTTCAATGATGGGAAATCTATCAAAATAAGGACAGCAGCCCCCGGTGGCATCCGTAGACCTCAGTATCTTCCCCTCATGTCTTCCTACGCATGCACGTCCAAAAGTACTTGGATGGTAGTAATTTATTACATTATTTCGTCTCCATGATGCATAGTTGAGTATTACACACATGAATTTCTTCTCAGTATTATATCCCAAACAGAATAACCCTTCATAGGTCACCCTGTGGTTAAACCACCGTGAGTGTCACAAGCCACTGCCACAGGTTTGTTGTTTTGGGGGCTGGGGAAGGGCAGGGATAGCCCGAGTGTCCTGTGCCCAGTGTCTCAATCGTGAGGAAATAAAGCTGAACGGCTTCCTGGAGACCATTGGAAAGGAGGACTTTAAAACAGGTGTAAGAGTGACAGTTCTTATTTCTTACTACATGCAATGCAATCCAAATTTTTTGCCCAATTAATGGCATCTAGATTTGGACTCTCAGTTGCAGAGTTTGAAATGCAGGTAGGTCATAGGTCATATTGATGAGGAGGCCTAGGAACCATCCCAACACCAGCAGGGCTCGTGAACAATCATGTCTGATGTAAGCCTAAGGAGACTTGAAAACATGAGCATCCCTGTTCTTCCTCACACACACACACACACACACACACACACATAATACACACATGCACACATGCATACACATACACACATGCACATATACACACACATACACACACACAGAAACCAGACTACATCACAAGAGTATTGTTAAATTATTGGTCTCCTCCTACTCTATGTCTTTCTCTTCCCTTCTAAGTCTCCAAAACCAATAAAATTAGATCCAGTCAATACTGCTCCAGTATTGACTCATCCGTAGCATGCTTATTGAGCAATTATAAATGCCGACTATGTCTGCTGTTGGCAATTTTTTTAAGTCTGTTTCAGGCACTGAACTTGTTTCTAAGCATATACATGGGCTTAACCGGAATTCCATCCTGAGGGGACCTGTGGTCTCTAATGGGTAAGATGAGCATTTACACTAATTGTAAGAGAAACATAAATACCGTCCCACCGGGAGAGGTCTGTGCGGAACTAAACACCTTGGGAAACAGGGATAGACTTTCAGAGGACCCACCCCCGCTCTGGGCCCGGAAGAAGGACGAGGGACCTTCAGGTAGATCAGGACGGGGACGGAGAGGCTGGCAGGGGCGGATGCTGGGGAAGGAGGAAGCGCCAGTGGGTGTGCAGAAGCCCCGTGGCCGGGCCACGACAAGGCCAGCAGGGCTAACGCGCTGCTCCCCACGGGGACACGTCCTTCTTCATCGTGTTCCTACATTTGTTAACCGGATCCCACTATAAAGAAGCACTTCCGTTCTCTGCAGGTGTTTATGACACAGTCACTCCTGCGTCAACAAGTATCCTGGCATTTACTTTACTCTGTGCTTAGCCCACTCCGGCCTCAGGTGTGGCCATCGCAGCCTCTTCTCAGGAATGTCCCTCTGCCGTGTCTCCTCTGTGTTTCCGCTCCTCTTCTCTTTCTGGCCCGTGAGATGGCCCAGCCTCATGCTCTCCCTGCTCCCCAACAACGAGCCAGCCATCTCTGCGGGGACGCTGGTGCCTGTCCCGGGGAGAACGCTGTGCAGACCCGGGCCTTGGCACCGTCCTGGTTGGAGGGCCTTTGCTCCCAGGCCTCTCAGAGTCTGCACTTAGCACTTTCCAAACGAGACACCTTTCTCTCTTGTCTCGCCGACTGACGCATCGCCCTAGCTAGAACCTTCCGAACAATGCAGAGGAGAAGCAGTGAGCAGTGATTCTCAACCAGGGGTAGTTTAGCCCAGCTCCAGCGGGTGCTTGAAAACCTAGGGATGCTTTTGGTGGACACGCACAGGGGAGTCGGGGGACAACCACCATTTAGTGGACACAGGCTGGAGAGCCTGCTGAGCCTCCTCCTCCAGGACAGCCCACGAGACAAGGAATGATCTGACCCCAAACTCCGGGGCCTGCTGAGCCTGAGGGACCTGTCCTATAGGAAAAACATTTTCTCAAAACCCAGGGACAGCCACAAACCAAAGCTCACCCCAAAGCCTCCAGACTTACCCCAAAGTAGATCCTACTTTATCAAGGTGATCATGCCCCAGCTCGGGTCTGCTGGGACTCTCTCAGCCTTCTGAGATGGAAGAAAGCGATAGCGTGTCTTACACCCACACCTCACATCCAGCCCAGCGAGGCAGGCGCCGGCAAGGAATCTGATAACCAAGAAGAAAAGTGAGCAGATTAGAGGAAAACCCACTAGTGTTCAAAGCAGGGCGAAAGGATACAAGAAATTTAAAAGAGAAACAATTGATATGTTTTAAAAAAAAACGGAAAAGATAGATCATGATGGACAACCAATAGATTTGGAATCCAATGGAAATTTTGAAAATGAACAATAGAAAATTTAAAATTAGGAGCCCAGTGGATAGATTTAGCAGCATATTGGAAAAAAACAAAACATAAGACTATAACCTTGAAACATAGGCCAAGAGGAATTATCCAAAGCACAGAATTGGGAAAAACAAACAAACAAGAAATAACATGAGCGACACGTGGGACACAGTCAAAGAAACATGGACTGAAGAGCCCAGGGAGAGTGAAGAGGGAAATGTGACCAGAAACCTGTGAGGAGACAATGGCCATTTTACGCCGAATAAGAGCAAAGTCTTAACTCTCAGGGCTCACCCAGCAGCCGCGGGGGGGGGGGGGGGGGAAGGGGCGACAGCTCCCTGCGTGAAGGGGACCTGCCAGGCCACGTGTGTGCCAGGGACATGCCCCCGCTGGACTCCGACACGAGAGTGAACATGAGGGAAAGTCAGACAAACACGGCTCTGTTTTATCTGCATAATTCAGGAGGCAAACGGCGGGGAATGCGTCAGAACCGGGGAGAACAGAATTCAGCCTCACGTGCATGAGGATGATTACAGTGAGGGCGGGAGTTAGCTCACTGTGGAACCACAGGCAGCACAGACAGCCTGTCGGGCAGTGTTTCAGACGCTTCCGTCTTTCTGGTCCTGAGATGACCGCAGGCTTGTTTTCTCCGTCAGTAAACCCGCCTCTGCATCAACACCGAAGCCTCGGGGACTGTACTTGTCCAACATCACGACACCCCCAGGCGCTCTGAGGGCCCCCAGCCCCCATGGCGCTGCCTCCCGGGCCGGAGGAACACACATTTCCCGCTGAAGAGGAGCAGCTGCGGGTCCGGGACCAGCGAGGTGGCGCTGAGTCCTGGGTCGGAGGGAAGAGGGCCCCGGGAGAGGCCAGGCGCCCGGCCTCGCATTCCGTGGGTTTTAGTGAAAACGTCCTCAGAGCCAGCCGCCGGCAGAAGGGCAGGCCCAGGTGTGTGGGTGCCTGAGGCCGGGACCTGCCGAGGGGTGAAGCACAGGGCCTCCCCATGCTCTCACCAAGCCGTCCTGGCGGGGTTCCTAGAGGCCTTCAAGGTCGGGGCCAGCCCGCCGCGGGGCGGGGCCGCAGGGAAGGGCTGTCCGGATGGCGCGGGCGCTGCTCCCTCCCAGGTCTCCGCTGCTCCCCTCCCGTTGGGGGAAAAGGACAAACCCCCAGCCTGAGTGTGGGTTTCACATGGGGTCACTCCGTGTTCTAACATCAAAGGGCAGCCACGGGTCGTTACTTTTACCCCCAGCTTCGCTGGCCTTGACAAGGGCCCCACGTTCAGGCTGCCTCGGCCGCATCCAGGGCGAGCAGCCGGCAGGAGGTGGTGCAGGTGCAGGCGGCGTGATGGTGCCGGAGCTCAGGAGGGACAGGGAATCCCAGCCCCACCACCCCCTACCACCCCTCCCCCTCCCCCACCCCCACCCCCACCCCGGGCAGCTTTCAGGGTAGCCGCACCCTGAGCGCTTTCCTGGGCAGGTGCCTGGGCGGGAGTTCGGGGAGGAGACAAGGCTGCACTGACTCCCCTGACGCCCCTCAGCGGCGCCTGCGCAGGATCAGCAGGTCATCACCGCACCCTGAGGCGGCCACGGAGGACGCCGCTGTCAGCGCAGGTCAAGTCCAAGGAAAGCAGGCCCTTCGGCGGCCGTGGTCTCAGGAGCGCTTCTCAGCGCTGGCGCCTGAGCTGCACCCTCACCGTGTGAGACGCTGGCGCCTGGGATGTGGTGAAACGCCCCAGGACCCCCAGACAAACGTTACTCACGTGTGCACAACCATACGGTGGTCCAGGAGGCTCAGAGCTTGGAGGGGGCTCAGGGGACACCGTGCCCACCTCTGCCCAATGGGCCTGGCCCGTCCTGCCATTGCGCATTGCGGCCCGTGTTCCGTGTTCCGTGTTCCGGGGCACAAAGTGCCACTGGGGCAGGCACCGCTGCCTCTCCCTCTCTGCGGCCTGCGGCGTGCATGGGCAGGGGCAGGGGCACGGGCAGGGACAGGGGCAGGGGCGCAGGTAGGGGTAGGGGCAGGGGCAGGGGCAGGGGCAGGGGTAGGGGTAGGGGCAGGGGCAGGGGCGCAGGTAGGGGTAGGGGCAGGGGCAGGGGCAGGGGCACGGGCAGGAGCAGCGGCAGGGGCAGGGGCAGGGGTAGGGGCAGGGGTAGTAACAGGGAAACAGGCAGGGGCACGGGCAGGGGCAGGGGCAGGGGCAGGGGCCGAGCGGGGAGCCCAGGCTGCGGGCACCTGGCAGCCCTCCAGTACCCACAGAGGCTCCAGAGGCTCCAGCAGACTGCCCTCCCCCCCGCCGGAGGGCCCCCGGCACAGCTCCCGCCCTGGCCCTCAGGGCAGCTCAGGGGCCTGCAGGTCCTCATCCCCAGAGATGCCCTGGGCCGCTGCTGAGCAAGCTGGGGTTTCAGAGGAATGATGGATGCAGCTGAGAGAAGAGACGTGAAGGAAAACAGTTGAAGGAGTCAGAGTTTTTCCCAACGCCACGTTTAAAGAGAAATCGTCTTACTAGAGAAGCACATAAGAGGCCTAAGGAGGGGAAAGACTATACCTACCAGAGGTGCTAAAATGGAAACAGAAGCAGAAAATGCCGAGAAAGAGAAAGGCAGCCAGTCATCCAGATAATTTTGTTCAAAACTGAGGTGACAGCAGCTGATGCTACTGAGCTGCTCCAGAGGGTGGGCGGGGGTCAGACCACCAGGCTGCTGAGCGGCCGGCGCCCAGCTGACGGCGGCTCTGCGCTGGGCTGCTCTGGAGCTCTGGCCTCACCACCAAGAAGGAAACGGACGCAGGACCCACCGCCGGACAGGGACAGCGAGACCAGGACCAGCACAAGACATCCGAACGGGCACCTCGGCAGCAAGCCAGGTGAAAACTACGAACCAACGAGAGCCCGAACAAAGAAGCAAGATTTTTTAAAATTAATATATACCAGCTAAATTTCTAGACGGTGTTAGATACATTGAAGGCAGCAAAGACAATATTTCCCTGTTAATAGGAAGTTGTAGAAACTGCAAAATTCCAAGGTTAAACCTTACACAAAATATTAATACATATGAGTAAAATCACAGAATTTTCTTGAGGGATAAAAATATATGTAATTATTGGCACTTAATGTATTTTCAATCAACATGTTAACTATTTTAAAGCGTCTTGATATCTTGATAAACTAACTTTAATAATCTAGAAAAATTCACAAGAAAACTAATAAGCATATATGATTTATTGTGGTATAAAACATTAAACACGCCCTGGCTGGTGTGTCCAATGGTTAGAGTGCTGGCCCTTGCAGCAAAGGGTCGTAGGTTTGATTCCTGATCAAGGGCACGCACCTGGGTCACAGGTTCAAGGCTTGGCTCTAGTCGGGGCACTTGCAGGAGGCAACCAACCAACATGTCTCTCTCATCGATGTTTCTCTCTCTCTCTCTCTCTCTCTCTCTCTCTATCTCTATCTCTATCTCTATCTCTCCCCCCTCCTCCCTTCCTCCCTTCTACTTTCTTTAAAAAGCAATGGGAAAAATATCCTCCAGTGAGGATTAATAACAACACGAAAGATATTAAACACTATCTGGCAATAGTAACTGAAAGCGTGTCTATTGTGTAATGGCTGAAATTGAGGGAAAATAATTGTGTCTGAGCGGGACTCAGTGCGTGATAAAGGCAGCATTTCGAATGGGAGCGAACCTTTAAGGGGGAGTGTGTGCTGTACTTTGCTGGCCCAGGCAGTAGGCAGCTGCCCTGGGTGTGAGCTCAGGGTGGGGTGAGGCGTTCTCTCTTGCTCTCTGCCGCCCTCTGCAGGTTCCAGGGACACTTTCTGTCCTGAGAGGCCCCTCACACCCTGAGCCTCGAAAAGGAAGATTCCCCCAAACAACATTTCAAAAGCAAGTCATAGCTGTGTCCCTACACCAGGACAGGGACAGGGACAGGGACGCTCGCCTTGGCCCGGAGACAGGCACGCTGCTGCTCTCTGGGCGCGCCCGCGCCTGAGGTCCTCGCCCACTGCCTCTCCCCACTCCCCGCCCCCTCGGGGTGTGTCTGGGGCTGGGAACACTGACTGATTCACACTTTTTGCTTCAAAGTTACTTTGGTTGTAAAAATCAAAATGCTTCCTTTCTGTTTCTTTCTTTGCTTATTTCCACTGAGAACACATCTTAACACATTAAAAGTTGTTATCATTTTATTTGGAAAAATTTCAAAGATAAATAAAATCATGCATTGCTTTACTATTTAATTTTGAAAAAGTTTGTATTAATTAATTTTTTTATTGTTGACAGTATTACAGATGTACCCCAATCCCCCCCCCCTTTCTCCCTTCCACCCAGCCTCCACCCCACCCCAAGCTTCACCACACTATTGTCTGTGTCCCTGGGCTATGCAGAGATGCATATTGGTTCTTTGGTTAATCTCTCCCTGAAATAATTTATAATACTCAGTGTTAAAATAACATGGAAAAATATAAAATCTCATACACATTGGGGGAACACTGGGAGTTCAAGAATTGGAGAAATAATTGGGCACATATGTCCCGCTGAAGAATTCTTCCCTTCGATTTGAAATGCTGCCTTTCTCCTGGGCTAAATTCTGCCCACACATAAGCTTTGACTCCTTGCCATTCAAAAGGCTCCTCGATGTTACACAGATTGAGAAGAAAGCACCTGGGAGAACGGCAGCCGTGACTACACGCCCCGCACCAGGCGCTGGAGGTAGACGGAACGCCGACAGACAGTTGTGGCACTGTGCGCTGAAAAAGTCAACAAGCAAGGCCGGCGTGGAGCCAAGAAAAGCGGAGGACTCGGCCTCTCTTAATTATTCGCGCAGAGTTAGTCACCTAAAGACCACCACACTTTTGTTCTCAAGAAAAAAAGGAAAATGGGATTCCTGTTCTCTTTCCTGTGAAGGGGACTGATGAGGATCAGGCGCACCTGCCCTGGGCCCTGAGCACGGACGCGGAGCAGTGGTCCTCAGGCACCGGCCAGCAGACCCGCAGCCACCCTCGAGACGAGGTGAGGCCGGGATGTGGGGGAAGGGACCGGGCAGGCTCTGAAAGCCCAGGGCGGCCAGGGACAACAGTCTCGGGACAGAGTGTGGAGGGAAAGGCAAGCTGCAGGCCCCGGGGTGTCCAGCTGAACTCCGACCAGAGCACGTGGCCAAGGCGGTGGTAGCAGGAGCACCCGGGGCAGAAACGCCTTTCCCACCAGGTGAGTGGAAACGCGCGACTGAGTGGGGTTCATGAGTGGTTGAGTAGCAGGTGAAAATCAGTCAGTGTATTCATCACATCAGCAAACAAAACAAGGAACATCACATGACAATCTAGATATATGGGGCGAGCCTGTTTGATAAAGTGCAACTCCAGTCCTAATTTTTTAAAAACTCTCAGTAAATAGGGAATCAAGTGGAATTTCCTCAACGTGGTAAATAGCATCCAAAAAAGTGACATCTGCTCACACAGATGCTATTCCACATTGTCCTGAAGGGCCAGCCCACAGTGGAGCAAGAAAAGTAAAGAAAGGCGTCCGCGTTGGAAATGAGGAAGTAGAAGTGCCTGTACTCACGATGACATCATCTTCTGTGCAGAATGTCTGATGGGATGCAGTTGTTTGTCCATTTGTTTTTGTGGGAAAGACCAGCTAATTCTAACATTGGAGTTGCTCATGACCTGTAATATTCTAAAATTCCTTGGGAAATGGGAATAATTTGGGGGATCACCTCGACCTGGTTTAGATGTCTGTTACAGTCACTGTGACCATGAAGGGTGGGACTGGAAAAACAGAGAAACCGATTAATGGGAGAGAATCGAGCGTCCAGAAACAGACCCGCTCTGGTAAGGAGAGCTAACTCCGCAGCATGGCCAAGGCGGTCCGAGGGGAAGGACAGTCTTCAGTGAAGTCTGCACGTGCATCTGCACTGGAACAATTACTGCAAGAATATATTAAAATAAAGTGTGGAACCCTGCCATGCACCATAAACAAAAATCCACTCAAAATGAACCGTACCCTAAAGGTAAGTCTAGAATTTCAAATATTTCCAAAGAATATCCTGGAGAAAATCTCTGTGACCTCAGTCTAAGCAAAGATTTGTTAGGAAAAATACCAAATGCATGTTCCATTAAAAACGGTAAGCTGGACTTCATCAGAATGAAAACCTACAGCTCTTCAAACAACAGAGACAAAATTCACATGACAAACTGGGAGAAAATACTTGGAAATCACATACCTGGTCAAAGACTTTTACCAGAACATACAAGGAATTATCAAAATTCGACAGTAACCAAACAACAACCCAATTTTTAAAATGGGAAAATGTTTAACAGGCACCTCACCAAAGAGGACGTACAGACAGTGAGGGAGTACGCATGAAGAGATTCTCATCATTGCCAGTCACCAGGGAAATGCGACTTAAAACCACAAGGACACAGCCACCAGCTGCCAGGATTAATACCTTTAAAGAAACGGAACCGAACACTTTTCCAATGATGTGAAGAACCTAATATTCTTATTCACACCAGTAGCAATGAAAATGGTGCAACCACTTTAGAAAACAGGCGATATTTTAGAAGTTAATCATACAGCTACCGTATGACCTGTCCATTCTCTTCACTGGTATTTACCCGACAAAAATGAGAGATTATACACACACAAAGACTGTGCTTGGGTATTTATAACAGGCCCAAAGTGGTAGGGTTGGGGCGTCCATCACCTGGTGACAGGATCCGCGTGGGACCTCCTACACCGGAATACTACCCAGCAGTGGGAAGCGGTGGGGAGGGAAACAGCATGGCGAACCTAAAATGACTGTGAGGCAAAGGAAGGCCAAAAGGACACATTGTATGAATCTGGCCAAAGAAATGTCTCTGAACGCCAACTATTTCCTGTGTCAGAAAGCAGGCGGGTGGTTTCAGGAAAGAGGGCGGCCGAGGGGTGGGCTTATCCAGAGGCTCCTGGAAGCTCCCGGAAGAGGGGGCGGTGTTCACCCTTGTGGTGATGGTTTCGGGGTGCATTCATGTCACAGTTATTCACTTGTGCTCTATAAGCATCTGAAGTCCGTTGCATGCTAATTATACATACATAAACGCTATTACAAACAGCAACCTGGACTCCATATATCGCACGTTGCCTCTGCCCCATCCTGGCTCAGAGAAACTGTTTTTCATAGGAAGCTTCATGTTATCAAATCACATTAAATCAGTATGTTATGGTATAATTTCATAACACAAAAGGGTACCAATGATCATCATTTTGGGGGTGAGGAATAAATGAGGGTACCAAGGAAAAAACAGAAGGAAAGCTGCTATTAAAACTGGGATTTGAGTGCAGCAAGAAGAACTAAAAATGAATTTTACTATTTGAGAAATTGTGCCTTTTGGCTTTATAATCGAATATGCATAATTCTGGGAGGAAAAGACGAAATGAGGCGTGGGAGATAAGGAAACCAGATTCCAGCCTGGAGGTGACAACAATTAATTGCTCAACATTAAGCCCATTAACGTTATCCCCCCATAAATCAAATTAAATCTTGTGTTCAGAGAACTTTGTTTGGGGTGGGGTTCCTATTCTAAGACTCTGTGATCCTGTGGCTTGAATAGAATTGGTGAGGGCTGGGAGTTCAAAAATAGCTCTGAGGCCCTCCACACGGCATTGCGCCCCGCCAATGTAACTGCATGACTTTATGACCAGGGTGCTGACGGAACGTGCTGGCTCACTATAATGAACAGTGGTTTCTCTTAGCGTGCCCAACTAGGAAGGAAATACACGCTGTGAAAGACGATCCATTCCAGTCGCTCTAACTTGTGACTAGGAACTCGTTCATTGAGCATCACACTCCTAATTCATCAGCTCAACTTGGTCGTAATAAATGTGTATTCACATGTGTGAAAGGAAAATAACCATTTCCACTTGTGATAAATATTGTGAAACATGCATTTACCTTGAAGCAGATCTCGATCATGTTTGTAATTTTGGAATGCTGTTATGAAATGGAATGAAGCACGGATTCTGTGCTTTGAAAAGAAACATGGAACGCTAACGGAAGCTTCCCAGGTTCTTCTGTCTGAGCCAGGTTAACCAGAGGAAGTGGCCATGTGTACCTGCGCCTGTGCACAGAGGCGCTCTCCGCAGGAGCGGTGCTGAGTGGGACTGGGGATGTGGGACTTCGGGAGCTGAGGGTGAGGAAGCAGGTGTGGCCCTGCCCTGTAGGGAGTCATGAATAGCTATGTCTGGTGACAACTCTCATGATCGACAAGGCCCAGTTTAACTGCGTTAAGGGAGTGGTACAGGCTTCTCAGGAGCCCACAGGGTCTCGATTGCCTTTGGCTCCAAACAGCCCACACCCACACGGAGAGGCGGTCTGGGAGCCTGCTCGGACCCTTTGCGTTGTTTCTTTCGCCAGGAATGACTGTTGCGAAAGCAGGTGTCAACCCATAGAAGCTTCTCTTTACTGAGCTTCTCTCAGCATTGTGTGGATCATGCTGAAACACCTAAGTCTGATGTAGGAGACGATTCCTTTTTATGAGCCTCAAAAAGAAAAAGTCTTCAGAATGAGACCACATTTCAGCAGTTCAAAGGTAACCACTGCAGCCCTGGCAATGGTTAGAGCATCAACTCCCAGAACAAGGGGTCTCGGGTTCGAATCCCGGTCAAGGGCACGTACCTGGGTTGCAGGTTCAATCCCAAGCCCCGGTCTGGATGCAGGTGGGAGGCAACCAATCGATGTGTCTCTCTCACATCAGTGTTTCTCTCTCCTTCCCTCCCTTCCTCTCCCTCTCCCTCCCTTCCACTCTTTAAAAAAAGAAGTGAAAAAATACCCTCCTGTGAGGATACAACAGAAAAAGTAACCACGCAGGCGGGCTGTGCGCCGCGTGCACTCTGACAGGCCTGCTGACCCAATGCTGGGCATTCAAGTACCTCCACAGTCAGCGTGCGGCAGGGGGGCGGGCACGCCTGTGTGGGCCGCAGGAGCAAACTAAGGAAGCCCCCGCCCGTTCCCTAGGGGCTCCCTCAGAGCTGCCCCTGAAAGGGAAGGCATCCAAAGAGCTTCGCTGAGCCGGCACCAGCAGCCCACCCCTCCCCCAGCCTCACAGGCACTGGCCACACAGCAGAAATAAAGGGGACCCGAGGGGGAGGGGGAGCCCAGGAGGGCCAGCAGGAAGGAAGACCAAAGGGAACAGGAAGGAAGAGGGGTCCCGGCGTTAAAGGATGTTATCTCCTGCTGCAGACAAACATTTTTGAAATGTGATTCAATAATGATCATTTCATTTTACAATATCCAGCTCTGTTTTTCTACTGATAATTATGCTAATTGTATAGATAAGACAGCCCCTAAGGTTTTCATAGCAAGAAACCTACATTAAATATTTTATATAAGCATTGCCAAATCCATTGGAGAATTGTGGGAACCATGCCAGGTCCCTGGATAGTCAAGGCCGGTGGGAGCACAGAGACCTTATTATCAATTCACCAAAATGACCAAAGGCTGCCCTGGGCATGCGCCTAAACGGGATGTTCAGGACTCTGAGCCTGGGAATCCTCATCAGGCCAAGACACCATGAGCGGGTGCCAGGGCACACGGCACACTGTGCCCTCCGGGAGCCAGTGTGATGGACGTCACTGAGGGCACGAAGCCTTCCTCGTCTAAATGGTGTAAGCATAGGTACTGACCACCTGGTCGGCTGGAGTCGGCTGGAGTGAGGAGAAGCCTGCCGGAGAGAGCAGCTGGGCAGGAGAGACAGGAGACGCTGCTGAGCCGAGCTGAGGCGCTGAGGCTGGGGCAGCGAGCGGCTGCTCAGCGGAAGCTGTGGTGCAGGGGCGGATGCTGCTTTGTGGGGAAGAGGTCTGCTCACCAGCCGGTGTCCGCTGCCCGCCTGTGCGGACTTTGCTGTGAGGACTGTCTTGTCTGATGGCCGTGTGCCCACTGGCTTCGGCAATGAAGACTCATTCTGACTAGCGTGCACCCACAGCCTCTCCGTCCACCTCCGTCTGCCAGGCCCTCGCCAGCCCTGCCCAGCCCCGCGCCAGGCAGCCAGCAGGGCGGTGCGGGCCCTGCTGCTGGCTCCAAGGAGCTTCCCGGGAACGGGCTCAGGCAGCGCTGACCGTAACCGCCTGGCCAGCGCCCGGCCACTCGGCCCTCCTCGCGGCAGCGGTCCCGAGCCTCGCAGACGCTTGCAGATGTGGGAGCAGAAGGAGCCCCCCAGTTAGTCACCGCATTCACTTAGCCGCTCTGGCCAAAGGCTTAGAAGCTGGGGGAGATGATGGGTTAGAATTTAACTTTAACTTTTTCTGGATTTTTAGTATCAGACCACCTTTTCCTTCGGAGCTAAAGATACTGTGTCCCTCAACTGTCTCAGCAGCATCGTTCCACACGCATGTGCCGTGTTACCTACGTACTGAAAACGGGTAACATACAAACAAGACCGTGAGCGTCACACCCGCGGAGCAGTCATTGCTGTAAACTCTAAGACGCCGACTCGTCCCTGGGATCGTGTTTTATAATCTCCATGAGCCTGGACGAGGGCCCAGAGGAAGCGATGCCACCGGCTCTTCATGTCCACGCGAGGGCCTGCTGCCCGGCGCCAGCGCTGTGCCCCGCACACTTCGGTGACACGGCTGTCCCGCAGGGCGCTGCAGGGTCCTCCCGCCGTGCAGCGCCAGCAGCTCCTGCCCGAGCAGCTCCAGAGCGTGGCTGTCACGCGTGCAGTGGGTCTGCGTGGGGTCCGAGGCGTCCCCCGCCCGCGGGGACTTAGTGGAAGGAGGATGCGCGGTGGCAGCCCGAGCCTTGCTCTCCGGGGGCACCCCCTCCTGGACCCCCCGGGAGGGCTGTTTAGAGCGGACCTGGTGGCGTGGTTCTCCATTCCGCTCGGGGCATGTTTCCTGGACTTTGGAGGAGGCCTGTGGCGGCTGCTCCCACCCCAAGAAAGGGTGCCTCCCTCCTGCGCAGCTCCCCGCCCTCTCCTGAGCATCGGGTGAGACCGGACGCCTGTGGTCTGCGCGGGGCTCCGGCGGCCCGCGGAGCGGACACCACCTCTCAGGCGTGAAGCCCGCCTCCCGCAAGCAGGGGCCTCCCCGGCCACTCGGGACAGGACGGGGCGCCGCCTCCCAGGCTGCCGGCCGCACAGATACACAGCCAGACCCAGGTTAATGAACTCATTCGCACTTTATCTGATCCTCTCCTAACTCACCAATCTCAGTGGAACCACTTCTTCCAGGAGAAAACCCCACGCTTTCCATTTACAAATAATGTTAGCAGACAGCTGTGGCCAGCACGCATGCTGACACATGATGCCTTTCATAGCCACCAACGGGGCAAGGACGGCCAGGCCGCTCAGCCTCCTTGTGCCTGGGAGTCCTTCCTGACCCGACCCTGACCCTGACCTGACCCTGACCTCACCAAGGACACCACCTCCTCAGAGCAAGAAAGACCGGCTGTTTCAGAAGACGCACGGTCGCCTCTCTGACCCAGCGGCTGTAGAGTCTCGCTGCACCGGAGCCAGCAGGTGCCTGGGGCTGCGGACAGCAGGAAGCAGCTGCAGCGCGCACACCGGGCCGTCCGGGGGCTTTGCTCCTTTACACCACTGGAACAATGAACTGGAAGAGAGAGCTAAAGACAGGAGGCATCGCCACAGAATTCATTTAACGTCTAGTAATGATCCCAACAGCAACAATAAGAACACTTAGCAATGACGCGGTGCTCCGTGCATGCCAGCAGCTGTTTATTCCAAGAGCCTCATAAATGCTTACTTCATCGCGGCAATGTCTGGCGGCAGCTGCTCTGTCTGCTGCAGATAGAGACCCTGGTCCAGGGGGTGAGGCCCCACGCCTCACAGGAGCTGCGCTGGGGCCAACTCCGCCGGGCCGACCCCGTCCTGGGCCTGTATCACCGGCATCGCCCGCACCAGGCGGCCAGCGAGGGCAGTGCCATCCACACACCACCTCAGCCCCCACACCCAGGCAGTAACCAAAACTAAGACTGAGGAAGATGCTTGGACCAAACCACGAACCACGACAAGGGTCCTTCATGCTCTGTGCACTTTGGGTCAGACAAGGACAACAGAGAAGTCTCAGACACTATAGACGTGGACTTGGGACACCGCGATCTCCCCACGAACCCCGCACCCCACTGCAGGGCAGCGTTCATGGTACTCTGCTGAGGGCTGGGGACCTGGGCAGCACAGGGCGCCCCCGGGAGACCGCCCCGCGGGGACCAGCAGCTCCGACCCTGAGAAACTCCCCAAAGCCAGTGAGAGGCAGGAGCACCGGGGTATAAAGCCCGGGTGCGAGGCAGCTTTGGGCAGGGACAGAACCCAGGTGGGCCCCGTGCAGGGGGAGAGGGTGGGGATCCCTGCAAACCCTGATCCGGTTGGAGCGCCAGGGGGGCAGAGACATCCTCATTGGGAGGAGGGGCCACTGGGCGGGGGTGGGGGAAGGAGGACACGAGCTGTGGTTTGACTTGAGCACGAAGCCTGAGTGGACGTGGTGAGCAGGTGTTTTATGTTTTAGTTTACAGGCGATGAGGCGATGAGGCCTGAGCACTGGAGTTATTCGCTCGGAAACCATGTGAAGATGAGCGGAATAAAGGTGCTCAGGGGGGAAGGACGCGGAAGGCGGCTGAGCGGTAAGTCAGCCCAGCGGGAGCTGCCCCCACGGCCAGCACCAGGGAAGCCACCCCTTACTGTTCAAGCTCAGGTCACTGGACAGGACGAGTGGCAGTGGCTGATGTGGGCGTGCACCCTGGCCGGGCCTCCCCGCCAGAAGCAGCCGCGCTGTGCCCAAATAATCTCACTGATGACACTGACATTTGAATTGCATATTATTTTCATACCATACTGTCCTTTCAATTACACCCAACCATACAAATACAAAAACAACTTAATTCACAGACATGTGGAATCAGCTGCTGGGCCCGACTGCCTATGGGCCACCGTTTGCCAGCCTTCTCTGAATAACGGCTCTAGGCCGCCCTCCAGGGCCTCCTTACCCTGCCCCCGGGCCGAGTCCCAGCCACACCACTTCCTGCCGTCCTAGCCCTCCAGTCCTCTCTACACCCAGACTCCCTGCTCGTTCTTACTGAGGCGGAGAATCCCCTCCCTCCGAGCTTGCCTTTATCCCTCCACAATATGACCTCTTCATAACCGTGTTTCTTATTTTCCCTTTAAAGTAGCTTTTAACCCACCCCAACATCCTTTCTTCATGGCACTAGCACTGCAAGAAATGTCCAGGCACACAGCAGTGTGTCAATAAAAGAATGAAAACCGTTCTCCCTGCCCCACGTAAAACAATGGGAACATGGGATCTTAGAAATCCAAGTGGCACAGCTTGCTGCATATAAGTGCTATGGCATGATCGTCCTTCACACATTGGCAATGTTAATGTAGTTTAAGGAAAAAAAAGTAATTTACAAGCATCCGAGTGAAGGGGAAAGCCACATACAACAGAGAATGTAACCATTCCAAGTTGGTCTCAATCACTGCAACTTTCAGGATGAGAATAGCCGTGCAGTGATGTTAGATGCTGAGAGGGGATGTGAGAACCAAGATGGCAGCCTAGGTGAACACGGTACTCACTTCCTCCCACAACCACATCAAAATTTCAACCAAAACACAGAACCACCACCATCCAGAACCACCTGAAAGCTGGCTGAAGGGAGTCCTACAACTACAGAAGTAAAGAAGAAAGCACATTGAGGCTGGTAGGAGGGGTGGAGGCACAGATAGGGATGGATCGGCACGCCATGTGCTATTGTGTGTTTTTTTAATCAGGAGGGAGGCAATCTCTGTGGAGGCCACCTGTAAGGAGTAAGCGGTCCCAGCCCCACACCAGACCCCCCAGCCCAGGGTTCCAGAGCTGGAAAGTTAAGTCCCCATAACTTTGGGCTGTAAAAACCAATGGAGATTGTGGCTAAGGGACACAGAGGCAGCCGGAGAGAGAGCAAGATATTGAAAACCTATTTGAAGAAATAATGACAGAAAGCTTCCCCTACCTGGTGAAAGAAATACTTACAAGTCCAGGAGGCACAGAGAGTCCCAAACAAGAGGAACCCAAAGAGGCCCACACCAAGACACATCATAATTAAAATGCAAAGGGTAAAGACAGAGAGAGAATCTTAAAAGCAGCAAGAGAAAAGCAGTTAGTTACCTACAAGGGAGTGCCCATACAACTGTTAGCTGATTTCTCAACAGAAACTATGCAGATAAGAAGGAAGTGGCAAGAAATAGTCAAAGTGATGAATAGCAAGAACCTACAACCAAGATTACTCTACCCAGCAAAGCTCTCATTTAGAATTGAAGGTCAGATAAAGAGCTTCACAGACAAGAAAAAGCTAAACGAGTTCATCACCACCAAACCAGTATTATATGAAATGTTGAAAGGTTTTCTTTAAGAAGAGGAAGAAGGAGGATGAGGATGAGGAAGAAAAGGAAGAGGAGAAGGAGGAGGAGGAGGAACAAAAAAATATGTACAATAAAATGGCAATAGATACATAGCTATTGATAATTGAATCTAAAAATCAAAATAAAGGAACAAGAAATCTAATGAACAAAATAAACTGGTGAGTAAAATAGAATCAGAGGCATGGAAACAGAACAGACTGACAAATCTCAGAGGGATGGGGTGGGGTGGGGCGGGAAGAGATTAACAACAGAGCTTACCTATAGACACAGACAGTAGGTAGTGAAGGGGCAGGGCAGGAACTGAGTAGAGGGGGCAAGAGGGAAGAGGGAACATCTGTAATACTCAACAATAAAGATTTAAAATAAAAAATTAAAAAAAAAAAGATTCGGAGAGGCAGGAAGCTGATCTCGAGGGGTTGTTCAGGAGCAAGGAGACTTCAGGGAGAAGACGAGGCTCCTGTTGTGCCCACTCATCATGGCCGATTTTGCTGAGGACTGGCGACCCCACCCAGCGCCTACCTCACAAAGCAGCAGTCACTTCAAGACAAGAGGGCAACAGAGCCTCATTTTAAACTCTGCCCTTACAAATCGAAGGTACAGCTATGAATTTATCACCCTTGAATCATATTTCCAAAGATGTATAACTGGGAAAATGTATCTGGTTTCACTCCAAGTCTTCTGTGGAAAGAGGAAAATCTCTTCAGAAAAGTGGCCCCTTCCCAGTCACTTCCGTGTGCACCGCAGACACCTCCGATACGCGGTGCACTTCTAAAGGAGTCCACTTCTGTGGGTAAAATGAATGCCAATCTCAGGTCAGGAGAGAAGACGAGGCCTCCTGGAGTTCAACATGCACGGATTTCCAGGCTGGCCGAGGCTCCGGGCTGCTGGGTTGGGTGTGCCTGGTGGAGTGCCTCTCGCCAGGTGATTCCCTCCACAGGGACGCACCTGCGACTCCACAGCCTCCCCTCTGGCAGTTGCTGCATTGTAATCCTAAGGGCTTTTGGGTCTTGACACCAGCCTAGCATTTTCTGTGTTTTTGTCAGGTTTGGCATCAGGTATGTGACTTCCCAAACACACTGGGAAATGCTCACTCCTCTCTATTTTCTGGGAGAGTTTGTGTGCATTTGGAATTATTTCTTCCTTAAAGGTTTGAAGGAATTCACCTGCGAAGCAACCTGAACCTGGGATTGTCTTTGGAGACTGTTGACAAGTTTAACTACTTTGATGGATACATGCCAGGTTATTATCCTGCATCTACTAGGGTTCAGGAATCTGAAGAAGGGGCTGCGAGTAAATTAATAAAGAGACTAGACACAAAATATGAATTTGGAAGGCAATTTTTGGGGGAGCCAGGAGAGACTTAGCTTTGTAACTAAGTTCTCCGAATCTCTGGACCCCTAGCTTTTTATTCACACATTTTGCCCTTTAGCAAAGCAGATATACATATCAAAGGTAAGGTTTGGTAAACAGTAAGATTATCAGGGGAACTGCCTTCAGCTGTCTGGCAGCAGGCAATAATACATGCAGATTTTCAGCCCTGTTGAAAGAGCCCATTCAACCTTTTCAGGACTTCTCGCATTTATTATGACCCTGCTGGAATTAGCCTCCAGTGAATACAGGGCTATTTTGATTTTTTATTTCCTGTATGGCCTTTAGAGTAAGTTATGTATGTTAAATAATTTGTCCATTTCATCTGAGTTATTGGGTTTGCTGTCATAATTACTGTTACCAGTTATTATTTTGATGTCTATAGTAGCTGTGGCAATAGCTGGTCCGTTATTTCACATATTGGTAATTAGCAAACTCTCTCTTACCTCTCCCCCCCCTCTTTCTCCCTCCATCAATCTCTCTCTCTCTCTCTCTCTCTCTCTCTCTCTCTCTCTCCATCTTGGAATATCCTGGTGATCGCCAGAAGGAAGGAGGTTGGGGAGGTAGAATAGGATAAAAGGGGGTAAATGGTGATGGATATAGACTGAACTTGGGTGGTGAACACACAATCTAATATGCAGATGATGTAATGTAGAATTATACACCTGAAACCTATATAATTTTATTAACCAATGTCACCCCAATACATTCAACAAAAATCTATAATGATAAAAGTGTAATACGCTAATTAGACCAGACAGTCGAATGACCTTCTGGATGTCCTTCTGGACGAAGCCACCACGATGGGGGCCAAGGCAGAGGCAGTTAGGGGAGATCAGGCAGGCTGGCAGACCAGCAGTTAAGAGCCAGTGGTCCTGGATTAGAATAGAATGTCCAACTGCCGGTTTAGGCCCAAACTGGCAGTTGGACATCTCCCGAGGGGTACAAGATTGCGAGAGGGTGCAGGCTGGGCTGAGGGACCCCCCCCCATCCCCTATGCACAAATTTCATGCACCGGGCCTCTAGTCCTCTCTAATAAAATGGTAATATGCAAATTAACCATCACTCCGCTACACAAGCCACGCCCACCAGCCAAGCCATGCCCACTAGCCAATCAGGGCCCGTATGCAAATTAACCCCAATCCAAGATGGCTACAGCCACAGAGAGCAAGGTTTCCCAGGTAACAGAGGAAGCCAAGCTTTCCATAGCCGTTGCAGGCCTAAGCCTCCACTCAAGCTACAAAGTTTCAATTATAGAAGGTAAACAAATTCAAACAAATGGCAGCAGAATGGAGCTTGAGAGAGCAGGCCAGGGTTGCCGGTGGCAACAAGGGAAGCAAAGCTTTCCGCACACCCTGGCCGGGCTCACCGCTTAAGGCTACAAAGTTTCAATTGTAGAAGGTGAATTAATTGCCACAGAAATGGCTGCCACCCCAGAGAGAGCAGCAGGCTTGGCTCCGCCCCAGGCTACAAAGTTTCAATTGTAGAAGGAAAATAAATTCCAGATACCAGGGTCTCCGCTTGGGTTGCCAGGGGGCGTGGCCGGCCTGCAAACCACCACAGGCCCCTCGCTCAGGCCGCCCCACACCCCAAGGGAACCCCCACCCTTATCTGTGACACCCTTCAGGGCAAACCAGCTGGCCCCCACCCCTGTACCAGGCCTCTATCCTATCTAATAAGAGTAATATACAGATTGATCATCACTGCAACACACAATATAGCTGCCCCATGTGGTCAAAGATCCTGCCCCCATGTGGACACAAGATGGCCACTATAAGATGGCCATCAGGAGAGGGCAGTTGGGAGGCACCCGGCCTGCAAGGGAGGGCAGTTGTGAGGGACCAGGCCTGCAAGGGAGGGCAGTTGAGAGGGACCAGGCTTGCAAGGGAGGGCAGTTGGAGGTGATCAACCCTCCAGGAGAGGGCAGTTAGGGGTGACCAGGCTGGCAGAGGAGGGAAGTTGGGGGCAAACAGGCTGGCAGGGGAGCAGTTAAGCATCAACCAGGCTGGCAGCGGAGTGGTTAGGGGCAATCAGGAAGGCAGGCAGGCAAGCAGTTGGGAGCCAGCAGTCCTGGATTGTGAGAGGGATGTCCGACTGCCCGTTTAGGATCGGGCCAGGATCTGGCTTAAACGGGCAGTCGGACATCCCTCCAGCAGTCCCAGGTTGGAGAGGGCACAGGCTGGGCTGAGGGACAACCCCCCGCCGTGCACGAATTTCGTGCACCGGGCTTCTAGTATACTATAAAACATCACCTGATAATATTTTGAACTATTTTCTAGAATTTTAAGTATTTGTGTCCCAGATCTCTCTATACTGCATGCATTTTTCATTCTTACATCTAGACTTTAATTTGTGGAGTGACTAGTCTCAGCGAGCAGTTTTCTTAAAAATATTGAGGACCCCCACAAGCTTGTGTTTCTTTGAGCTACACTGGTTGACACTATAGTAATAAAACTAAAATTGTGGGATTTTTAAAGCCCAGTTGAATGCAAGGCGGCATACTGTTAGCAGAATAGCTGTGGACACGGAGCCTCCAGAGGAGCCCATGGGAACTCCTGAGAGGATGACAGGAAGTAGAACATTGGGTTTGGGTGGAAACATTAATTGCATTTAGTGAAAGTCATCTTCCTCCGGTGGATCTGAGGGGTCAGGGTTCCCAGCGGGCACCGGGAGCCCGCCGGGCCACAGGTTCTGAGGCGCCTCCTGGGCAGCAGCCTGTCTGCTTCCTGCACGTGGACGGCCGTCCTCGCTCGTCCTGTGTGTCCGTGTGTCAGCCGGGGCGGTCTGGAGGCAGCCGGGCACTGCGCACCCGCTCCCGGGGGCACCGCGTCCGGCCCTTCAGCAGAACGCGGACCGCTCCCACCGCGGGTCTCCGAGATGGAGAGCGCTGCGCCCACACCGCTCACCCGCCGGGGATGGACTGCGGGGGCCGGGCCGGCACGGGGTTCTGCTCCGTGTGGGCTCGGAAGGAGCCGGTTCCGGCGGGAAGAGCGGCTCCGGCTGCAGGTGGAGGCCCGGGTGAGGCTGGAGCGCCGCGCAGCGCCTGACCGGGAGGGGGCGCTCACACACACGCAGTCACACATGGTATCACATGCACACCACACGCGACACACGTAGCATACATACACACATAGCTCACACAGACATACTATCCACCACACATACAGCACGGCACACACCCACCCGCAGACACACCACACACTCATACCACATACATACACATCACATACACATCACAAATACAGCCCTCACACACACACACACACACACACACACACACATACACACACATACACACACCACACACACTCATACCACATACATACACATCACATACACATCACAAATACAGCCCTCACACACACACACCCTCACACACACACACACTCATACCACATACATACACATCACATACACATCACAAATACAGCCCCCCCACACACACACACCACACACACTCATACCACATACATACACATCACATACACATCACAAATACAGCCCTCACACACACACACACACACACACTCATACCACATACATACACATCACATACACATCACAAATACAGCCCTCACACACACACACACACACACACTCATACCACATACATACACATCACATACACATCACAAATACAGCCCGCCCACACACACACCCTCACACACACACACACACACCCTCACACACACACGTCTCCCTCCCCCCCGCGCCCCCCCCACTCCTGCGGAAGGAGGACCCCGGAGCCACAGTCCTGGGAGCAGACAGCCCCCATGTCAGGGCAGCCTGAGAGCCGCCGTCCCAGGGGCCTCGGGGCCATGACCTGTGTGTGCAGGGGGGCTGCTCGGTGGAGCAGAGGCAGACAGGACATCGGGATGGAGGGCGGCTTTCCTCAACGCCGTGTCCCCGTCCTGGTCATGGCCAGGGCACTCCGGTCACACCCACACAGGGCGCCCACAGAACCGGTGGGCCTGACCGGCCACGGCCGCCGTTCTGAGACGCACTCGGTCCGGAACGGCTGCCGGTCCAATGCGGTGCCGGTCCCGGATGGGCGGCTTCGCGGCGTTTCCCTGCGGACAGGAGTGAATCTCAGGGGAAGCCTGGAGCTGCCATCTGAGGAAGAGCCCCATGCAGCGCTGTTTCCTGGGAGAGAGGTTCCACGGGGGCGCCTTGAAGGGTCAGTGAGGGAGAGGACTGCATTCCCTCTTGGATCTGAGTTTCCTTCCTGTGGCCCCAGGGCCTCCCTTCCTGAGCACAGAGCCCCCTGCAGGCCCTGTGTGTGTGTGTGGGGGGGTGTCTGTGAGGGGGAGGGGGCGTGTGTGAGGGGGAGGGCAGCGTGTGTGAGGGGGAGGGGGCGTGTGTGAGGGGGAAGGGGGCGTGTGTGAGGGGGGAGGGGGCGTGTGTGAGGGGGAGGGGGCGTGTGTGAAGAGGAGGGGGGCGTGTGTGAGGGGGAAGGGGGCGTGTGTGAGGGGGGAGGGGGCGTGTGTGAGGGGGAGGGGGCGTGTGTGAGGGGAAGGGGGCGTGTGTGAGGGGGGAGGGAGGCGTGTGTGAGGGGGAGGGGGCGTGTGTGAGGAGGAGGGGGGCGTGTGTGAGGGCGAGGGGGCGTGTGTGAGGGGGAGGGGGCGTGTGTGAGGGCGAGGGGGCGTGTGTGAGGGGGAGGGGGCGTGTGTGAGGGGGAGGGGGTGTGTGTGAGGAGGAGGGGGTCGTGTGTGAGGGGGAGGGGGCGTGTGTGAGGGGGAGGGGGCGTGTGTGAGGAGGAGGGGGCGTGTGTGAGGGGGAGGGGGTGTGTGTGAGGAGGAGGGGGGCGTGTGTGAGGGGGGAGGGAGGCGTGTGTGAGGGGGAGGGGGCGTGTGTGAGGAGGAGGGGGGCGTGTGTGAGGGCGAGGGGGCGTGTGTGAGGGGGAGGGGGCGTGTGTGAGGGGGAGGGGGGCGTGTGTGAGGAGGAGGGGGGCGTGTGTGAGGGGGAGGGGGCGTGTGTGAGGAGGAGGGGGCGTGTGTGAGGGGGAGGGGGCGTGTGTGAAGAGGAGGGGGGCGTGTGTGAGGGGGAGGGGGCGTGTGTGAGGGGGAGGGGGCGTGTGTGAGGGGGAGGGGGGCGTGTGTGAGGGGGAGGGGGGCGTGTGTGAGGGGGAGGGGGCGTGTGTGAGGGGGAGGGGGGCGTGTGTGAGGGGGAGGGGGGCGTGTGTGAGGGGGAGGGGGCGTGTGTGAGGAGGAGGGGGCGTGTGTGAGGGGGAGGGGGGCGTGTGTGAGGGGGAGGGGGCGTGTGTGAGGGGGAGGGGGGCGTGTGTGAGGAGGAGGGGGGCGTGTGTGAGGGGGAGGGGGCGTGTGTGAGGAGGAGGGGGGCGTGTGTGAGGGGGAGGGGGCGTGTGTGAAGAGGAGGGGGGCGTGTGTGAGGGGGAGGGGGCGTGTGTGAGGGGGAGGGGGCGTGTGTGAGGGGGAGGGGGGCGTGTGTGAGGGGGAGGGGGGCGTGTGTGAGGGGGAGGGGGCGTGTGTGAGGGGGAGGGGGCGTGTGTGAGGGGGAGGGGGCGTGTGTGAGGGGGAGGGGGGGCGTGTGTGAGGGGGAGGGGGCGTGTGTGAGGGGGAGGGGGGCGTGTGTGAGGAGGAGGGGGGCGTGTGTGAGGGGGAGGGGGCGTGTGTGAGGAGGAGGGGGCGTGTGTGAGGGGGAGGGGGCGTGTGTGAAGAGGAGGGGGCGTGTGTGAGGGGGAGGGGGCGTGTGTGAGGGGGAGGGGGCGTGTGTGAGGGGGAGGGGGGCGTGTGTGAGGAGGAGGGGGGCGTGTGTGAGGGGGAGGGGGCGTGTGTGAGGAGGAGGGGGCGTGTGTGAGGGGGAGGGGGCGTGTGTGAAGAGGAGGGGGGGCGTGTGTGAGGGGGAGGGGGCGTGTGTGAGGGGGAGGGGGCGTGTGTGAGGGGGAGGGGGCGTGTGTGAGGGGGAGGGGGGCGTGTGTGAGGGGGAGGGGGCGTGTGTGAGGGGGAGGGGGCGTGTGTGAGGGGGAGGGGGCGTGTGTGAGGGGGAGGGGGCGTGTGTGAGGGGGAGGGGGGCGTGTGTGAGGGGGAGGGGGCGTGTGTGAGGGGGAGGGGGGCGTGTGTGAGGAGGAGGGGGGCGTGTGTGAGGGGGAGGGGGCGTGTGTGAGGAGGTGGGGGCGTGTGTGAGGGGGAGGGGGCGTGTGTGAAGAGGAGGGGGCGTGTGTGAGGGGGAGGGGGCGTGTGTGAGGGGGAGGGGGCGTGTGTGAGGGGGAGGGGGGCGTGTGTGAGGAGGAGGGGGGCGTGTGTGAGGGGGAGGGGGCGTGTGTGAGGAGGAGGGGGCGTGTGTGAGGGGGAGGGGGCGTGTGTGAAGAGGAGGGGGGCGTGTGTGAGGGGGAGGGGGCGTGTGTGAGGGGGAGGGGGCGTGTGTGAGGGGGAGGGGGGCGTGTGTGAGGGGGAGGGGGGCGTGTGTGAGGGGGAGGGGGGCGTGTGTGAGGGGGAGGGGGCGTGTGTGAGGAGGAGGGGGGCGTGTGTGAGGGCGAGGGGGCGTGTGTGAGGAGGAGGGGGCGTGTGTGAGGGGGAGGGGGTGTGTGTGAGGAGGAGGGGGGCGTGTGTGAGGGGGAGGGGGCGTGTGTGAGGGGGAGGGGGCGTGTGTGAGGGGGAGGGGGGCGTGTGTGAGGGGGAGGGCAGCGTGTGTGAGGAGGAGGGGGGCGTGTGTGAGGGGGAGGGGGCGTGTGTGAGGGGGAGGGGGCGTGTGTGAGGGGGAGGGGGGCGTGTGTGAGGAGGAGGGGGGGCGTGTGTGAGGGGGAGGGGGCGTGTGTGAGGAGGAGGGGGCGTGTGTGAGGGGGAGGGGGCGTGTGTGAAGAGGAGGGGGGCGTGTGTGAGGGGGAGGGGGCGTGTGTGAGGGGGAGGGGGCGTGTGTGAGGGGGAGGGGGGCGTGTGTGAGGGGGAGGGGGGCGTGTGTGAGGGGGAGGGCGGCGTGTGTGAGGGGGAGGGGGGCGTGTGTGAGGGGGAGGGGGTGTCTGTGAGGGGGAGGGGGGCGTGTGTGAGGGGGAGGAGGCGTCTGTGAGGGGGAGGCAGGTGTCCTTTGCCATCTTATCTGTCCTATATCAGAGACCAGGGCCAGTTCATGCTACGTGACTAAGTGATAGGTGGGTGTTTGGACTTGGACGTATTTCAGTGGAGGCGGAAGTTAACATGTCCGGGGGATAACAAAAATGCATGCTGCGTGTTTGTAGAATGTGTTAGGTCTTACAGATCTTTGGACTGAGTCTAGATATAATATGGAATCTAACAGGCATCATTAAAGAGTTTTAAGAAAGAATTCCCCAGCCCTAACCGGTTTGGCTCAGTGGATAGAGCGTCGGCCTGTGGACTCAAAGGTCCCAGGTTGATTCTGGTCGGGGGCATGTACCTTGGTTGCGGGCACATCCCCAGTGGGGGATGTGCAGGAGGCAGCTGGTCGATGTTTCTCTCTCATCGATGTTTCTAACTCTCTATCCTTCTCCCTTCCTCTCTGTAAAAAATCAATAAAATATATTTTAAAAAAGAAGGAAGGAAGGAAGGAAGGAAGGAAGGAAGGAAGGAAGGAAGGAAGGAAGGAAGGAAGGAAGGAAGGAAGGAAGGAAGGAAGGAATCCCTGAGCACAGGGACCCCGGGCCTTACTCCGGGTTGGCTCAGGCATGCCTATGGCTTCAGGCCTCGCTCTTCCCTGCCTCCTGGCCTGCAGGGCGCACTGCAGGGAAGAGCCCTCTGGGCTGGGTTTCACCCAATCTGTGTGTCCCCTCAGCCAGAGCCCGGCCTCAGGCGGAGAGCTGCTGGCTAAGGCGTCCCCACGGTGGCCAATTTGGCTCCAGATAAATTCTGCTAAAACCCGTTGCCAGAAGCCAATGTCCCAAATGCACAGCACTCCCAACCACCAGTAAGCCGGGGGAGGGAGGAGCTGAGTAGACCTCACAGCGTCTGGGAACTGCAGCTTCTTCTTTCTTCTGTGTCCCCGCGTGTGCATTTGTGCTTAGGACAGTGCCAGCCATGGGAACAGAGTCAAATGGAATAGCTAATAACACACATGTTCTTCGTGTGGTAAATGAAATCTGAGCAGGTTCGGGTTTCTGAAATTGGCATGAGGAAGCATGAAATCTTGACGCGTCTCAATCTGAATTTCAACAAAACGAGAGCCCTCACCTCTTGCCTTGTGTGTCCACGTCCCCCACTCAATATAATTTTAGAAGAGATCTAATCGGGGGCCGTTGTGACGCAGTTTTAAATATTCTAAGTTCCCTGGCCGGGTGCTCGGTTGGAGTGTGGTCCCATACAGCAAAGGGTGCAGGTTCGATTCCCGGTCAGGGCACATACCTAAGTTGTGGCTTTGATCCCCAGTTGGGGTACAATCAATGTTTCTCTCTCTCTCCCCCCATTATTCTCTCTCTAAAAAATACCATAATGTGCTAAATCTCAAACTAATAATTATGCAGAAAAGTAGTAAGAAAGCTTACCGTATTTTCCGGCATATAAGACGACTTTTTAACTCAGAAAAATCTTATACGCCCAGTTGTCTTATACACCGGAAAATATGGGTAATAAACATGTCCTCAGTTGAGGATTAAAAAAATAAGATAAAAATGTTTAAAAGCTTTCTGCAATGTCTTTGGCACATACAAGGACAATGTTTCCCCATGACACAGGAGAGTGCACTCTTTTAGCTGCTGTCTCGTTCTAATTTAGCACAGGAGGCCTCGACGTGCCAACAATTTTGGGAAGAGAGCAGGGCGTGTGGAAGTGGGTGGGCTGAGGCCATAAAACCAATTGGGAGTTTAGTGTTGTCTTCTGAGAAGCAGCAAGGGCTGAGAAGGTGGTAGCAGTGACTGTGGAGGAGGGCATGGCAGGAGTGGTGAAGGGGCGTCTGGATTCCTGGACTGTTTCTTGGAGGGTGTGGCTACATTCTTAGAATAAAGGAGGAGGACGCGCACGTGTGAGGAATGCATGGCGCGACTCTGATTGCTGAGTGAGATATCCATCCCTTCCGCAGCTACGCATTGGTCCCCTGCTCTCCGTCGGGCACTGGGGTGGAGCAAGGGGAGTCTGTGAAAAACACGGGTCCCCGCGCTCCGAAGTGCGTGGGCTGCCTCCATGTCAATGCCCAGCCTACAGCTGTATGAAGAAGGCTGAGCCCTGGGGCACAGGACGCAGATTAGGGTGGAAAAGGTATTCAGAGGTATTTTTGTGTAGATGAGAGCAAGCAGAGGGAATACATGCTAAAAGTTCAAACCCTGGGCACACCAGTATACGGAAGACTAGAGAAAATAACAACACATGGAAATGACACATAGTCAGTTATTTAAAGTCACAAGTTAAATTTCCTTTCTGACACAATCCACTACAACAGAGGTTTTGAATAAGTAACTGTGGTTCATTTTCCTCAGTGACTGAGAGGCACTGAATCCAATAAAACCCGGTCCTCAATTTGTGGTGCTCTCACGATTGGCCTGGGGCAGCTTCTGACACATATTTGTTTGTTGGCTGGTTTTAAGGAAAATCTAATGACAAAACTGAGAACATGGTGATCTCTCTGTCGTTATGTCACCCCTCCGCCCTCTGTGCCCTCCTACTTGTGACAAGCATGACTTCGGATTCTGTGTTCATAGTTTTATCTATGTATTCCTGGAGAGTATAGATGTAATGTAAAAATTTTAAAACGTATTATTTTAATCACTTCTAAATTTAGAAATGTAAATGTGTACATCATTTTAGCTGTTCTCAATGTTTAAAAGGGATATTTTTATATAATCTTCTAGGGACCTTTTATTGTTGTTTGGGGCCATGTTTTCAATTGCTCTTGGACAGATACCTCAGATAGACGTACTGGGTCACAGAGTAGATACATATCTAACTATGAGAGGTTGCCAGAGGGTGGAAATATTTAGAATGAGCTTGTAAATTTTTACAAATAAGCCAACAAAGACTTTGACTGGGATTACATTGAGATTAACAATGTGGAGAGATTTGACATCTTAATACTATTGACTCATCTAATCCATGAATATGGTATAGCTCTCTATTTATAAGAGATCTTTAATACCTCCAATAATGTTTCATGTTTTCCAAGGTAAGGTTTTGCACAAGTCTTTAAAGATTATTTATAAATATTTGGTTTTAAATATTATTGTAAATAGTAATTTTTGAAACATATTTTCTAATTATTTTTAAACTAATATAGGAAAATATACTGATTTTTGTATGCTGATCTGGTATACTGATATTACGATACATTCACTTATCAGTTGTAGTGATTTTTGCAGGGTAGATTCACGGAGATTTTCTCTTTACACAACCATATAATTTGTAAATAAAGTTTTAATTTTTTCTTTCCAAACTTTATGATGCATCTGGCTTGCCTTTGTGCGCTAGCTAAACCCTCCAGAACAATGTAGAATAGAAATACAGATGTTTTTCACCTTGTTTCCAATCATAGAGGGAAAACATGAAATATTTCACCATCCTACATAATAAAATGGTAATATGTAAATTACCATCACTCCGCTACGCCCACGATTGGGCCAGCAGGAGGCGCAGGGGGCGGGACTCAGGGTGGCCGGGGTAGCTGATTGGGCCAGCAGGATGCTAGCTCGCGGCGCCAGTGGCGCCGCGAGCTCAGCGTCTGTGTCATGGCTGCCTGCCGGAGGCTTTCGGAAGGCCTGGGGCACCCATGGACAGCCGGACAGCTCCCCCGCGATCAAAGGCCAAAGCGGGGGACCTGGCCGCCTGTCTGCTCCGGCGCAAGGCCTTTCGAAAGCCTCCGCAGCGCCAGGGGCTTTCGGAAGGCCTGGGGCACCGGCGGACAGCCAGCCCGCTGGTGCACCAGGTGCATGATTAAATCATGCACTGGGCCTCTAGTTAATTATAAAATCACACTCAGATTTGGATATCATAGCTGCGCTGGCCATATAAAATGAATCGAGAAGTCTTTTTTCCCCCTATTTTCTGAAAATGTAAGGTCAGTATAATTTCTTAAATGTTTAATAGAGTTTCTATAAAGTTATATAGGCTTAGATATTTCTTTGTGAAAATTTTTAAGTTGCATTCAATTCTTTAAATCAGTGGAGGTTTACTACTATTTTGTACTTCTTGTTCTAAATCACATATTTCAACTAGTATTGGGGTGAACAAAAGTAGGTTTCCAGTTGTTCTTATGGAAAAATATATAAGAATAAATAATAACATAAGGATAAACTCTATTTCACGTTCTCATAACTGTAAACCCACTTTTGTCCCACCCTGTATATATTTTTTTCAGTTCCATGGTTTCTAACTCATATTTCAGATTGGAAATATCTTCCCTTAGTTTTTAGTATGTTTTGCAGCTGATTCTAAATTCTTGTTTTATGCTTTAATATTTACACTTCTGATATGATCTATAACACTTCTCTGTTGACAGAATGATCTCCATTCAATGTTTGCTGTTGTTGTCTGGCATTCTTGTTTGTTTGGCTTAGGGGCTCATCGCTCCCCTGGCGTGTCAGCTACTCCACTAGGGCTGCAGAGCAGCCAAGGTTGGCCTGACCGGACCCCGAACAGTCCGGGATGGACCCTGGGCGTGTCACATGCTCAATGTACTTGGCTCTGGGCAGCCAGTCAGCGCTATGACTGGTCAGAGGAGTGCCTGGGCTAAGGCGTCATGCTTTCTGCCATCGCTGCTGTACCTCCTCTGCCCCAGAATGAGCAGACACAACCCTGGCGCTTGGGGGGCCAGGGGCCAAGGGAAGTGCCCGCGTGAGTTAACACAGAGTCACTGCTTCCTCATGGCCTCTCAGCACTGTCCTGCCGCTGCCCCGGGCCCCCAGGCAGGAGCGGGGTGCTGCCCCCGGGCCGCCAGGCAGGAGCGGGGTGCTGCCTCAGGCCCCCAGGCAGGAGCGGGTGCTGCCCCCGGGCCCCCAGGCAGGAGCGGGGTGCTGCCCCCAGGTTCCCAGGCAGGAGCGGGGTGCTGCCTCAGGCCCCCAGGCAGGAGCGGGGTGCTGCCCCCAGGTTCCCAGGCAGGAGCGGGGTGCTGCCTCAGGCCCCCAGGCAGGAGCGGGGTGCTGCCCCCAGGTTCCCAGGCAGGAGCGGGGTGCTGCCCCCAGGTTCCCAGGCAGGAGCGGGGTGCTGCCCCCGGGCCCCCAGGCAGGAGCGGGGTGCTGCCCCCGGGCCCCCAGGCAGGAGCGGGGTGCTGCCTCAGGCCCACAGGCAGGAGCGGGTTGCTGCCCCCGGGTTCCCAGGCAGGAGCTGGGTGCTGCCTCAGGCCCCCAGGCAGGAGCGGGGTGCCGCCCCGGCAGCAGCTGCTGAGAACAGGACGGACGTCCACGCGGCCGCGCCGGGTGTCTCCTGCCTCTGCCCAGGCCTCTGTCCACAAACAAAGTCCCAGGCCGCCAGCCAAGCTTTTCTGGATTTTCTGTCCTGATTTTCAAGATAAAACTTTGGCCGAGGAGCCAGTCTGGGCACACATTTCATAAAGTGGAATCTCTGATTGGGATTTGGATATGGAACACATAAAGAATATTCTTATCTTGGGTCATGTGTACTTGACCTTACACACTGGAAACATTCAGACACCACTGATAGATGAACCCCGATGAAATAAGTGACCTGTTAAAAAGATTAATTTTTGTCAGCAGAAACTGCCAGAATAATCTGGCAATAAAAATGATTTTGTGCGTTCTGATAGGTCACTGGCTCTAAATCATCGTTTACAGAGAGAGCTTCCTCCGAGCTGGAGTGGAAGAGAGTCGTGCTTTCCTCTGAGACGTGAATTCCCAGGAGCAGGCTTCGGAGCAGCTCAGGGCGGGGCGGAGGCCCGGCGGCTCCTCGGTGAGCTGCCGCCTGCGCGGAGAAGAAAACGAGCGGGCAGCTATCCTGACACGACAGGTAAAATGCCAATCCCATGGGCACCGACGCCACTGCCAACCCGTGCCTGAGGTAGCGTGTGTCTACCGGACTTGCCGGACAGAGTGTGGGAACCCACGGACCTCACGCCTCCCAGCTGAGTCATGCCTTCACACGTGTCCAGCCCTTCCTGCTGGGCCCCAAGTGCAAGCCCTTGGCCTCCCTCCTGCAAAGCCCTGGACCTGGAATTCTAGATTTTCACATTTGCAAATCATACTTTCCAAGGAAACATGTTTCCCTGATTCCTTTGAGATTGTCATGATTTCAAATGGTCCAATGCTCTGCTCATTCGTCCTGACCCTCCTCCGGCTGCTCCCGGGGCCCTGGGGTGCTGTCACTCCCTACCGCTGTCCCTGCAGCATCACCAAGAGCCAGTCTGCGTGGCAGTGGCCACAGCCTCTGGCGGTCTTGCAGATTCCCGCCAGCTCGGTCTGTAGGCAATGAGCGAGGGAACCGCCATGCCGCAGGTGGGGTGTCCGTACCTAGGGTGGTCCTTTCCAGCTTCATGCATCAGAGACACTTCTCTCCAAGCAGCGTCCGCACAGCTGCAGGAATCCCCGGGGCTGCAGTGGGAGAAACCACCCACCGTAGCAGCCAGCTGCTCCGTTCCCCCCGCACTTTCCTCCATCATCCGAGGACCCAGGGCAGGGTGCTTCCCCCAAACCCGAGGCTCGCAGATGGCTGTATGGGTGTCCAATGCACAGCAGGCGCCCCTCTGGTGGAGGATTTGGGAGAAAGGCGCAGTAACTCATGACCCATTGCTGTCCTCCCAGGACACCCCTTCTGAGCCACACGTGGTTCCAAGTAGCCAAGGCTGGATGATCAGTTTCTGTGTCACATCTGTAACAACCACCTTCAGGAGTGAAGAATTATTCTGACCAACCTGTTACTTATGCATCTATCGACAAACTTTACTTCATTAGGCTCTACAATGATTGTTACAGAACAGGACTAAAAAATCTTAGGTGGTATTTATGAATTCACCAAATTCTCAACATATGAGCAGCTGATATCACATTTTTGTAGATTACTGGCAGGGAAGGCCAAATGGCATCAAGCAAAGATAAGAACTTGGTAACTGAGATGCTATTGCTGTCCCTGAGTCTGAAAGGAGAATTGTAGCGGAGCTTGTGCAAGACCCTGCCTCGCGCGGCCTGGGTCCGTCATGGCTAAAAGGACAGTCGTCGGTCAGTGTTAGGGTCGAAGTGCCACCATTATGTTGAGACCTGTGTTATGATATGTCTACCCCGGGTTATTCACATCAAATCTCTGATTACAGGGGCCCATATAGTAGGTAGTTGGGGGAGTTGAGACTCTTAAAATCACACCATCCACTTAGTCACTTTCTCCCCCAGGGAATAAATTATAAACAAAATTCTGCAGAACTAAATAATATTCTTTTTCTTATAAAACATGACAGTGAAACATAAAAACAGGGAGAGACACCTGCATTGGACAGATCTGTGTTTGTCATATGCATGTGAATCCTTTTTAACGGCTGCTTCAACTCGGAGAAATCCCTTCATCTGGCTAAGCCTCAGTTTCCTCATCTGTACAATGGAGGTGACACCCCAGATGTCACACTACCTGAGAATCACAGGGGGGGCCCTGCATCCCGCAGACGTGCGCAGGCCACCTCACGCACTTCCCCTAGGTTACAGGAGGGAAAGCTGCTGCTGCTTTCAGACATGCGCTCTACCCAGCTTAGTGTCCAGGAGTGCTATTTCCCAGGATTCCCCACTTTTACCTGAAGGGGCAGCCTATCAGGGAAACTATTATCTCATCCCAGCAGCCTGTTTCCGGCTGCCATGCTGCTCCCCACGGCCGGCTCCCCACCGTGGCCTGTGACAGTGCTGCTGGCTGCAGGCCGCTGCACCACCGCCCGGCGGCGGCAGGCAGGCAGTTCTGCAGAGCGCCGAGCTGTCGCCAGGTGGGCTCACTCAGCAGCAGTACCAATTGCTTTTACGTACAATTGGATTTGCATGATGAGTGCTTGGCAGTTGAGAACAGCCAAGGTTGGCCTGACTGAACAGTTCCGGGATGGACACTGGGCGTGACACTGGGCGTGTCACATGTTCCAATGTACTTGGCTCTGGGAAGCCACAGTCAGCCGCTATGACTGGTCAGAGGGCTAAGGCTTCATGCCTCAGTCATGTCATTCCCACCACACCCGGAGCTTCCAAGAAGGAATTTCTGAGGCAGGAACTCAACAGGAAACATTTGGATGTGACTGTGGGCGGCAGCCATGTGCCCAAGAGGCTGTGGCAGTGAGTATGTTAGAGGTCCTTTTCCCTTATTTTTGTCCTTTTAAACTACGTTCTTCCTCTAATGTGACAAGAGATACTCTGATCCTGAAAGCACAGGAATGCAGACAAACACACCAAGTTCACAGGCTAATTCAACACTAAGTCTACGAATAAGGCCGAGTCGTCTTCACAGGAAGCACAGCGCTGCTTCCTCGAGGCCGCGGAGGCTGTGGCTGCCGTGGGAAACCTCAGGGCAGCCCGGAGAGCGGAGGGAAAGAGGGATCATTACCCCTGTTGTTTGACTGAAGGAGGGCGAACAAGTGATGGACAGTGATAGTCCCTGACCTGACAGGGCCACTTCCAGGTCAGGAACTGATTTCAGATGGGTCGTTCACAAGACCCATGGTTGGTTTTGGCAGTCAAGCCCGTCAAATGTACTTTTTATGTTTTATTATTATTTTAATTTAATTTCTTTATTGTTACAAGCGCCACCTTTTTCCCCTATCAATTGCTCCCACCTCCCAGCACATGCCCTCACCCTCCTACTCTCTATGTCGATTGGTTATGCTCATATGCATGCATACAAGTCCTCTGGTTGATCTCTTACCCCCATCCCCCACCTTTCCTCATAGGTTGGACAGTCTGTTCCATGCTTCTATGACTCTGGTTCTATTTTTGTTCACAAGTTTATGTTGTTCATTATATTCCACAAATGAGTGAGATCATGTGATATTTATCTTTCTTCAACTGGCTTATTTCACTCATCATAATGCTCTCCAGTTCCATCCATGCTGTTGCAAATGGTAAGAATTCCTTCTTTTTTACAGCAGCGCAGTATTCCATTGTGTAGATGTACCATGGTTTTCTAATCCACCCATCTGCTGATGGGCACTTAGGCTGTTTCCAAATCTTAGCTATTGTAAATTGTACCGCTATGAACATAGGGGTGCATATATCCTTTCTGATTGGTATTTCTGTTTTCTTGGGATATATTCCTAGAAGTGGGATTACTGGGTCGAATGGGAGTTCCATTTTTTTTTTTTTTTTGAGGAAAATCCATACTGTTTTTCACAGTGGCTGCACCAGTCTGCATTCTCACCAGCAGTGCACAAGGTTTCCTTTTTCTCTGCATCCTTGCCAGCACTTGTTTGTTGATTTGTTGATGATAGCCATTTTGATAGGTGTGATTGGCCCCAATCAGGACTGGGTGAGATGGTACCTCATTGTCATTTTGATTTGCATATCTCTGATGATTAGTGACTTTGGGCATCTCTATATATAAAGAGCCAGGGTTGTAACATCCACAACAACCGGAAGCTCTACCGAACACCAAGCTGCACATGCAGCAGGCGAACGGGCTGAACTGCTGACCTCTCGGAGAGAGAGAGGTGGGGCTGATCAGCAGGGGCAACGGCTGCTGGAGAGGCCTGGATAGAGAAGCAGTGTGATCAGATCCTGTTTCTCTCTCCTAGCCTCAGCAGCAGCCAAGCCTCTCCCTCTCTCCCAGAGGTCAGCAGTTCAGCCCACTTGCCAGCAGCCTGGACTGAACACCAGGCTGTGTGCACAGCAGGCGAGTGAGCTGATCAGCAGTGGCAGTGGCTGCTGGCGAGGCTGGGAGAGAGAAGCAGGGTGATCAGAGAAGCAGGGTGATCAGACCCTGCTTCTCTCTCCCAGCCTCGCCAGCAGCCAAGCCTCTCTCTTTCTCCCAGAGGTCAGCAGTTCAGCCCACTCACCAGCAGCCTGGGATGGCTGCTGATCATCCCCGCCTCTATGATCAGGCCCAGAGATAGGCCCAGAGATGCTGACTGGCATATAAACTGACCAATCAGAACCAAATCTGGGTGAACTGCGAGGAGCCAATGGCTGCCTAAGAGGCAGAGCTTTTGATGCTGATTGGCATAGAAACTGACCAGTCAGAACCAAATCTGGGTGAACTGCAAGGAGCTAATGGCTGCCTCGCAGATGGAGCTTTTGACTCTGACTGGAATAGAAACCAACCAATCATAACCAAATCTGGGTGAATTACGAGGAGCCAATGGCTTCCTAGCAGGCAGAGCTTTTGATGCTGACTGGCATAGAAACCAACCAATCTGAACCAAATCAGGGTGAATTGCGAAGGCAGAACCTAAGGTGGGGGCTGAGGAGGGGTTTTAAGAGCAACAGCTGTTTGGTGTAAGGTGTAAGAAAGCGGTTCAATTTTTTCATGATCAGTTTGGCAGTATAGTGCATACGGCTGGCTATCAGTCCAGATATAGGGATTATGTGTTTTTGTCTTCCAAGAGCATCTCCTCCTGCTGAAAAAGGCTCCCCCCCCCCCCATTTAAGCAATTCCTATCCTATATAATCTATCTATACTACTAAAAGGGTAATATGATAATTAGAACAGGTCGACCGGCCATCTTCCAGATGTCTGACTTCCTTCCGGACAAAGTCATGGTGATAGGGGGCTGAGGCAGAGGCAGTTAGGGTTGATCAGGCCAGCAGGGGAGGGAAGTTGGGGGCGAGATCAGGCCAGCAGGGGAGGACAGTTGGGGGCAAGATCAGGCCAGCAGGGGAGGGCAGTTGGGGGTGAGATCAGGCCGGCAGGGGAGGGAAGTTAGGGGCGATCAGGTAGGCAGGCAGAGGCAGTTAGGGGTGATCAGGTAGGCAGGCAGAGAGGTTAGGGGTGATAAGGCAGGCAGGGGGCAAGGTAGGGGCAATCAGGCTGGCAGGGGAGCAAGGTAGGTGTGGTCAGGCCGGCAGGCAGAGGGGTTAGGGGCGATCAGGCAGGCAGGCAGGTGAGTGGTTAGGAGCCAGTTGTCCCTGATTGCGAGAGGGATGTCTGACTATCAGTTTAGGCCCGATTCCTGTCGTATATCCCCCAAGGGGTACCGAATTGGAGAGGGTGCAAGCCGGGCTGAGAAACCTCCCTCTGTGCACAGATTTTGTGCACTGGGCCTCTAGTCCTATATAATAAAAGCCCAGCGACTGAAACTGCAGAATCACCAGAGATCAGAACAACAATCCCTTGCCCCTGCAGGTCCCATCCCCCAGCAAGGACTCCCCACCCCGATCGGGGGCTCCCATCAGGGCAGGCTGGCCACCCCCCACCTGTGCACCAGGCCTCTATCCTATATAATAAAAGGGTAAGATGCAAATTGACCCTAATGGTGGAATGACCAGAACTACCATTTGACCATTCACTGTGAGGCACACTGAACACCTCTTGGTCCCTTTCCCTGGCCGGCAGGCTCTAATCACCCCATGGCAAATGGGGAACTGGGGGTGGGTGGCAGAGGATGCAAGCTGCACCAGGCCAAGGCCCCCACCCTGCCAGTCACCCCATACACAGAGGGTGACCTGTGGTGGGTGGGGGCAAGGCCAGTGAGTGGGCAGGAATGGCTGACCTCTCAGTCCTTTCCCCCAGCAGTCTGGCTCCAATCGCCTGATGGTGAATGGGGAACCGGGGGTGGGTAGTGGCAGGTGGCAGGGCTGGCTGCAGGCAGCCAGGGAAGATGTCCCTGATCGCTGGCCAGGCCTAGGGACCATACCCGCACACTAATTTCATGCGCTGGGCCTCTAGTCCTATATAATAAAAGCCTAATATGCTAAGTGTCTGGTCATCCAGTGACCGGTTGACTGTTCAACCAACCAAAGCATTACATGCTAATGATTTGCTAAGGCCACTCAACCACTCGCTATGATGTGCACTGACCACCAGAGGGCAGGCAGTCAATCGGTTGACCAGTCGCTATGACGTGCACTGACCACCAAGGGGCAGATGCTCTGACCAGTAGATTAGCTTGCTGCTGGGGTCTGGCTGATCAGGACTGAGCAATATGTGCTGGACACACGCTGAAGCCCTCCTAAGTTCCCTCCCTGGATGGCCAACCTCCCATGTCCCTCCCCGGTCAGCCGCGCCGATTGGCCCCAATCAGGACTGGGTGAGATGGGACCAGACACGCTCTGGAGCCCTTCCGCGGTCCTTCCCCAGCCTGACCATGCACTGGCTGGGTCCCTTGGCCTGGCCTGCACCCTCTTGCAATTCAGGACCCCTCAGGAGATGTCGGAGAGCCAGTTTCAGCCCGACCCCACAGGCCACTCCCCTCAGGAGGGCTCCAGACTCAGAGCTCACAGCTGGCAAGCACTGCTGTGGCAGTGTGACCCTCTCTCGGTCAGGACTAATTGGGCATAAGCCCACAGCAGGCTCAGTAGGGCTGGGATGAGCAGGAGCAGCAGGTAGGAGCTGCTGGCAGCATTGGACTGTGGGTTTTGGCCCGATCTCCACAGGCCACCCAGAGGGGCCCCACCCGTGCAGGAATTTGTGCACCGGGCCGCTAGTCTTTTTATATGTCTCTTGGCCTTCTGTATGTCCTCTTTCAAAAAGTGTCTATTTAGGTCCTTTGCCCATTTTTTGATTGGATTGTTTATCTTCCTTGTGTTAAATTGTATTAGTTCCCTATAAATATTGGAGATTAAACACTTATTGTAGATAACATTGGCAAATATGTTCTCCAATGCAG
The DNA here is from genome assembly GCF_951640355.1 of Cnephaeus nilssonii. Classification (NCBI taxonomy): domain Eukaryota; kingdom Metazoa; phylum Chordata; class Mammalia; order Chiroptera; family Vespertilionidae; genus Cnephaeus; species Cnephaeus nilssonii. Next base: position 54,836,537 of record NC_137089.1, on the reverse strand, counting down.
TGGGCTTTCTTGTTTTGTTGGTGGTTTCTTTTGCTATGCAGAAGCTTTTTATATTGATGTAGTCCCATTTGTTTATTTTCTCCTTCATTTCCATTGTCCTAGGAGCTACAAAGATATTGCTACGACATATGTCTGATATTTTGCTGCCCATGGATTCTTCTAAGATTTTTATGGTTTCCTATCTTACGTTTAAGTTCTTTATCCATTTTGAGTTTATTTTTGTGTATGGTGTAAGTTGGTGGTCTAGTTTTTATGCATGTATCTGTCCAGTTTTCCCAACACCATTTTTTGAAGAGACTGTCTTGACTCCATTGTATGCTCTTGCCTCCTTTGTCAAATATTAATTGAGCATAATGGATTGGGTTGATTTCTGGGTTCTCTGTTCTGTTCCATTGGTCTATATGTCTGTTCTTGTGCCAGTACCAGGAAGTTTTGAGAACAGTGGCTTTGTAATATAGCTTGATATCTGGTATTGAGATCCCTCCTACGTTTCTCTTCTTTCTCCGGATTGCTGCAGCTATTTGAGGTCTTTTTTTATTCCAGATGAATTTTGGAGAGTTCATTCTAGGTCTGTGAAATGTGCTGTTGGTATTTTAATGGGGATTGCATTGAATCTATAGATTGCTTTGGGTAGTATGGACATTTTAATGATGTTGATTCTTCCAATTCAGAACACGGTATATTCTTCCATTTGTATATGTCTTCCTCTATCTCTCTTTTTTTAAGTCCTGTAACTTTCTGAGTATAGATTCTTTACCTCCTTGGTTAAGTTTATTCCTAGGTATCTTAATTTTTTTGTTGCAATGATTACAGGGTTTTTTTTTTTTTAGTTTATCTCTCTGTGAGTTCATTATTGGTGTATAAAAAAGCCATAGATTTCTGGGTGTTAATTTTGTATCCTGGTACATTGCCGAATTCATTTATTAAGTCTAGTAGTTTTTTTGATGGAGTCTTTAGGTTTTTCTATGTACAATATCATGTCATATGTGAATAATTACAGTTTTAATTCTTTACCAATTTGGATGCATTTTATTTCTTCTTTTCTAATCACTGTGGTTAGCCCTTCCAGTACTATGTCGAAAAGGAGTGGTGACAGTGAGCATCTCTGTCTTGTGTCTGTTCTTAGGGGAAATGGTTTTAGTTTTTGCCCATTGAGTATGATGTTGGCTGTGGGTTTGTCATATATAGCTTTTATTATGGTGTGGTATCATCTTTCCATTCCCACTTTGCTGAGAGTTTTTATCAGGAAAGGGTGTTGGACTTTGTCAAATGACTTTTCTGCATCAATTTATATGATTATGTGATTTTTGTCTCTCAATTTGTTTATGTGATGTATCACGTTTATTGCTTTGTGGATATTGTACCAGCCTTGCATCCCTGAAATAAGTGCCACTTGGTCATGGTGTATGATCTTTATGATGTACTGCTGGATCAGATTTGCTAGAATTTTGTTGAGGATTTTAGCATCCATGTTCATTAGGAATATTCACCTGTAATTCTTTTTCTTTGTAGTGTATTTATCTGGTTTTGGGATTAGGGTAATCCTGGCTTCATTGAAAGAGCTTGGAAGTGTTCCTTCCTCTTGGAATTTTTGGAATAGTCTAAGAATGAATGATAGGTTTTAGTTCTTTGAATGTTTGGTAAAACTCCCCTGTGAAGCCATCTGGACCAGGGCTTTTGTTTGCTGAAAGTTTTTTTATTACTGTTTCAATTTCATCAGTAGTTATCAGCCTATTCAGGTTTTTTTATTCTTCCTGATTGAGTTTTGGAAGGTCGTGTTTTTCTAGGAATATGTCCATTTCTTCGAGGTTAACCAAGTTGTTGGAATAGAGTTGGTCATAGTATTTTTTTTTTTTTTACAATCCTTTGTATATCTGTGGGGTCAGTTGTAACTTCAACTCTTTCATTTCTGGTTTTGTTTATTTGGTGAGCCTGGCTAGAGGTTCATCAATCTTTTTTATCCTTTCAAAGAACCAGCTCTTGGTTTCATTGATCTTTTGTATTGCTATTTTGGTCTCTATGTCATTTATTTCCACTCTGATCTTCATTATTTCCTTCCTTCGGCTTACTCTGAGCTTTTCTTGTTGCTCTCTTTCTAATTCTTTAAGTTGCAGGGTTAGATAATTTATTACCAATTTTTCTTGTTTTTTGAGGTAGGCCTGTAGAGCTATGAACTTCCCTCTCAGGACTGCTTTCACTGTGTCCCATAGATTTTGGGTTGTTGTGTTTTATTGTCATTTGCTTCCAGGATGCTCTTTATTTCTTCTTTGATCTCATTGGTAACCCAATCATCTACACTAATAAAAGAGAAAGATGCACATTGACTGTACCTTTGTGACACCCACCAGCCAATCAGGAGTGATTATGAAAATTAACCCAACAAATATGGTGGGCTAATTTGCATACGCAGGTGCCAAGCGGCCGGGGGCAGGGCGGGATGCTTGTGTTGTCACCAGGGCGATGATGCTGGCATTCCACATTGCCCCAGCTGCTCCGGGCCTCTGGGCAGCATGGGAAGGCAGAAAGGCAGTTCCGGGCTGGAGTGAAGGCAGAAAGGCGACTCTGGGCCTGGAGCAAAGGCAGAAAGATGGCTCCGGCCAGAGCAACGGCAATGCCAGAAGCCAGGGGAAGGAAGGCCCATTCTTGCATGAATCTTCATGCATCGGGCATCTAGTTGTTTAATAACATGCTCTTTAGCCTCCAAGTGTTTGATTTTTTAATCATTGTTTTTATTGTAGTTGATTTCTAATTTTATGCCATTGTGATCTGAGAAGGTGCTTGATATGACTTCTATCTTCTTGAATTTGAAGAGACTTTGCCTGTGTCCTAACATGTGGTCTATCTTTGAAAATGCCTCATGGGCACTTGAGAAGAATGTATATTCTGTAGCTTCAGGGTGAAATGTTCTGAAGATGTCAATTAAGTCCATTTAATCTAGTGAGTCATTTAGGATTGTTGTTTCTTTGCTCATTTTTTGTCTAGAGGGTTTATCCAGTGGTGTCAACGGGGTATTAAGTCCTCTCAGTCTCTCCTTTGATATCTTCCAGAAGGTTTTTGTGTATTTGGGTGCTCCTATATTGTGTGCATATTTTTTTTTTTTTACCAGAGTTATATCCTCTTGTTGAATTGCTCTCTTTAGTATTATGAATTGTCCCTTTTTATCTCTTGTTATGGCCTTCACTTTGAGGTCTATTTGTCAAATATAAGTATTGCTACCCCAGCTTTTTTCTCATTTCCATTTGCCTAAAAGATATTTTTTTTCTAGTCCTTCACTATCAGTCTGTGAGTTGATTGTTCTGAGGTGGGTCTCTTGTAGACAGCAAATATATGGGTCATATTTTCTTATCCATTCATCTACTCTATGTCTTTTGATTGGAGTATTTAATCCATTTACATTTAAAGTTATTATTGATAGGTACTTGTTTGTCACCATATTTATTCTTTATGTGTGTATTCCTTCTTCCCTTTCTATTTCTTCTTTTTACAGCAGTCCCTTTAGCATTTCTTGCATTGCTGACTTGGTGTTAACCCTTAGCCCTTTTTTGCCTTTAAGCTCCTGATTTCACCTTCAATTTTGAATGATAGCTTTCATGGTATAGTATTCTTGGATTCAGTCCCTTGCTTTAATTTGTATATTTCCTTCCATTCCCTTCTGGCCCAATGTGTTTCTGTTGAGAAATCAGTTGATATTCTAATGGGAGATCTCTTGTAGATAACTTTCTGTCTCTCTCTGGCAGCCTTTAAGATTCTTTGTCATTAATGTTTGCCAATTTAATTATGATGTGTCTTGGTGTCGGTCTTTTTGGGTTTATCTTGTTTGGGACTCCATGTGCTTCTTGGACTTGTGTGGCTCTTTTCTTCCCAACATCAGGGAAGTTTTCTGTGATTCTTTCTTCAAACAGGTTTTCTATTCCTTGTTCCACTTCCTCTCCTTCTGGCACCCCTATTATATGGATGTTTTATTTCATGTTATCCCAAAGCTCCCTTAGGCTCTCCTTCTGCTTTTTAAGTTTTCTTTCCAGTTGCTGCTATGCTTGGGTGGTTTTTTCTACCTTTTCTTCTAAGTCACTGATGTGGTCCTCAGCTTCTTCTAGTCTACTGTTGAAACTTTCCATTGTGTTCTTTATTGTGGCTATGTCATTCATCATTTCCTCTTGATTCTTCATTTCCCCCTTGATCTTACATATGTTGTTGAATTTGCTTTCCATCCTTTTCAGTGTCCTTATACCCATTGCTCTGGATCCTTTCTCTGACAAATTGCTTGCCTCCATTTTATTTATTTCCTTTTCTGGTGATTCCTCCATTTCTTTCAAATAGGGGTTGTTTCTTTGTCTCCCCATTTTTGCTGTTCTTTTGTGATTATTTCTACGTATTAGAGCAAACTGCTATGCCACCCAGGTTTTTTGAGATTGTCTTATGTAGTAGATGTTTTGTGGGACCTAGTGGTGCAATCTCTCTGGTCTTCTGGGCTAGATAATCTAGGTATGCCCCTTACTTGGGATATTTGGGTTCTTTTGGTGTAGTTGTATCTTGAGTGTTATTGTCCCGTTCATGGATGGAGTCTCCTCTCAAGGTGTCTGCTTATGTGGCTCGCTCTCTATGACATTGACCAAACAGCACAAAATATAATTTGATAAGACACGACACAAAGTGGAACAAAACACAAATATATTCATGATACTGATAACCCCAGTATAAGTGATCACCAGAGAAACAAGAATTAGGGGAGAAAAAAAGAGAGCAAAAATGATATTAAGGAATGAAAAAATGGTAAGAGAGAAAAGAAAAAGAATAAAAAGGAAGAAAAAGAAATTATATATATACACATATATATGGAGAAAACACCACAGAACAAACAGATAAACCAAAAATGCAAACAACAAACACCCAGAAAATAGGGTGGGGGCAGAATCTGTAAAGTCAGAGCTATTGTACAGAAAGTAAGGTAGTAATTAAATGAATATGGGGAGGACCTCGGTTCAGTATAGAGGAGGTAGAAAGTGGATGAGTGGATAAGAAGAAAAGAAAGAGAAGGGGAAAAATAAAAGATAAAATAAAAAAATAAGATAAAATAACATTTAAAAAATAGAAAGAAAAAATAATGCAAAAAAACAAAAAACAAACAGAAACACAAAGAAAATAAAGAGACAAAATTTTTAATAAAAATAAAAAAGTGAAGTGTCATTGGTTTCAGCCAAGTTTTAATGCCCTATGGGGGCTGGTTTAAGATCCCACTCTTACGTACTGTCTACCACTTCTCAGTTTCCTGTTAGGTAGTCAGCACTGTGTTGAAGTTCCAAGCTGTCCACCACTCCTCTGTTTGTGTCTGTCTCTACCTCTTTGACTGCTAGCAGGCAGGATCAATCTGCTCACTAAGCCTGTCTACCTGCTGTCAATCTTAATCTCTCAAGCAGCTGTTTCTGACAGGACTATAGTTAGGGAGGTTGCTGTATCACTGAAAGGCCTCTCTTCAACCCAGTCCCTGAGGGCTCTTAGGGGCTATTTAGATTTTTTGTGTCCTTTGTAACACTCAGGGTGTAGTATGGGTGTGGTTGTATTGGTTGTCTGGAAACTGCTGGGAGGGGCTGGCTCTTTGGGAGAAAATGGCTGCTTAGGTCCAGAATGTCAGGAGTGTTCCAGTGCCAGACTCCTAGTCACCTCTCCCTGACCTGTTCTTCTCCACAGTCTCTCCCCAGACAGCCACAGGTGAGTGTTTGTATTTGAAAGGTCCTATGAACTGGGTTTAGTGAATAAAAGCAAATACCAAAAATGGAAACAACTGCGCCACTGCTAGTTACTCTCTCCCTGGCACCCCTCTGGGCTCAGCCTCTTGTGGCTGTGGACTTAGATCTAGAATCCCCTGCCACCAGCAGCCCTGTGGACTTCCTTTCAGTTGGATGTTACACCTGTCCTCAGGGAACACGGACTTGGTGCTGTGTGGCTTCCTTCTGACCCTCACAGTTTGGAGATCTCACAGTTCTCTCCAGCCCAGATCCCCGATCCTACCATTCTCCAGGAGTCCTCTGCCTTTCCCACCTGCGAATTGTCTCATCAGTTGTTCTACTTCACCAATTCTGGAAGGATGTTATTAGATTTAGATGCTCCTTCTATCTGCTCCAAGATAAGGCTTGGGACATGTCTATCTTATTTGGCCACTATTTTGTGTCTCCTCTGTACTTTTTATTTTAAAGTTTTTTTGTTTGTACAGAATTTAACCTGCATTCTAAAAGGCTGACAGCAACATCTTTATTAGAATAATATTTACCCCATTTTCCTATAACTCTTTCCAGCAAATGGAGAGCTCAAGTGTTAACATTTAGATCAGTAAATTGACATAAGTTAAAATATAAGGCTTTAATTAATTTCCTAAGTCACTCTTTACAACCCAAACATTTGTGTGTGTGTGTGTGTGTGTGTGTGTGTGTGTTTTGTTTTTTGGTTTTTTTTGTTGTTGTTTTTTCTTTTTTTGTGTTTTTTTTTGTTGTTGTTTTTTGCATCTACTACTTATATTATAAAACAGGGAATTGGTTTCACGAGACCAGAAAACATATTGCCTATATCCCATTGTTTAAAAGAGTTGAAGGTATTCTAATAAGTGTGTGTTGAACTTATTGATCTTACAATTTATTTCTGTTAGAAATGGTGGGAAATCGCATGCCTTAAATTTACATATAAGTCAAGAGTTATTTTATTAAATCAGGACTGTTATGTATGGTCATTGTTTAGGTTTAATGTCAGAAAAAAATAAATGCTTTCTTTTTAAATTAAATTTTCTAGTGTTTATTTGTGTGTGTGTGTGTGTGTGTGTTTTGTCTAAGTAGATAATTGCTGTGTATTTTTTTCTTTATAAAAATCCTCATACTTTGCATACTGATTATAGTCAATAAGGTAAAAAGCCCTAATTTTATTCATTGTGTTTTTTTAATTTGTTAATATCCATGATTTATTCTTAGCATAAGTGTCACAGTATACTTCTAAATTAATGCTGACTCTGCTTATCCTACAACATATTGCATGGGTTTTCCAAACTTCCTTAAAAATTAGTCTAATAAAATTGATGAAGTTACAATGCTACAATCTATTGAAACACCTCGCTGAAACATAATTCTTACATTAATTTCATATTATTACATTAACTCTGATTAGCTTAATAGATGAGGGACAGAGTATCCTATCTAATAAAAGAGTAATATGCAAATTGACCATCACTCAAACACATAAGGTGGCTGCCCCCATGTGTACACAAGATGACCACCACAAGATGGCCAGCAGGGGAGGGACCAGGCCTGCAAGGGAGGGCAGTTGGGGGTGACCAAGCCTGCAGGGAAGGGCAGTTAGGGGTGACCAGGCTGGCAGAGGAGGGAAGATGGGGGTGACTGGGCCTGCAGGGAAGGGCAGTTGGGGGGGACCCAGGCCTGCAGGGGAGAGCAGTTGCGGGGGGGACCAGGCCTGCAGGGGAGGGCAGTTAGGGGTGACCAGGCCTGCAGGGGAGGGCAGTTAGGCATCAACCAGGCTGTCAGGGGAGTGGTTAGGGGGTGATCAGGCTGGCAGGCAGAAGCAATTAGGGGCAATCAGGAAGGCAGGCAGGCGAGCAGTAGGGAGCCAGCAGTCCTGGATTGTGAGAGGGATGTCTGACTGCCCGTTTAGGTCTGATCCTACTGGTATCGGGCCTAAATGGGCAGTCGGACATCCCTTGAGGGGACCCAGAGTGGAGAGGGTGCAGGCTGGGCTGAGGGACACACACCCCCGTGCACGAATTTCGTGCACCGGGCCTCTAGTAGAACATAAGCCAGGAAAAACACACACACTGATTTTAATTTGTTATTACAATTTATTCTTAAATTATAGTCTAGTTCCTGGTTTTAGGCAATACTTTTAAATGGACTGAAAATAATCCATCTCTTTATTTCTTAGTGCCTTGAATACTTTTTCCTCCCTATATGTCATTAACCATACTATAGGATAATAGTAAAATTGTAGAAGATAGGATAATTAAACGGAGTGCACATTGACACCAAGCATGTGTTTTAAAGGTATGTTATTACTGATGGAGACAATTGTCTTCTTTGAAGGTGAGCCTTCAGCACAGTCTCGTCATCACACAGATGGTGAAAGGTAGTGAAGTCAGACTTACAGATTCAGCAGCTGAAGGTGTGGGTCTCAGGCCATCCACGGTCCTGCCCCAGGGCAAGAAGGAGCCAGAGTGGTTACACCAAAGCTGGGCAGCGCGAGGCTTTCCAGAGGAGCTGGCGCCACTGCCTGGTCTGTTCCCTAGAAGGGATGGGCGTGCCTCCTCGTTACCAGGACTCCCCCCGTCAGGCAGGAGGCGCTGGTCAGTGAATCTGACCTGGGGCCCTGCTGGGTGGAGGGACAGTGCCCTGCAGGCGTCAGCTGAGGGAAGCAGTTACCTGGCCTGGGGGCCCAGGCCCTTCCTCTTGGAGTCTCCTCATGTCTGCATCGCTTCAGCAATGGCCCCACTTGTTTGCCGAGGTCTGTCTTGTTCTCCAGACTTCGCTGAGGGTGTTGGGAGGTGTGGCCACCGCTGTGAGCGCATGTGCGATGTAAACCCCTGCAGACGGAGTGGGCCATGTACATGCATGACCACAAACTCATGAGTAAGGCGTGTGGGGCTGGCGGTGGGCACTGCGGACTCACCTGAGACCCCCACAGAGTGCTCCCCACGTGGAGGAAGCCATCCTGTGGGACTGGACACACTGCAGCCTCCTCACAGAGCCCGGCCGCCCCGCCACTGCAGCCAGGTGGGCTCGGGCCACACTCACCACCTGGGCCGCTGCTCCCACCCACGCCTGGGACTCACCAAGGAGGGGCTGGGACCCCCGCCCATGTGCCTAAGGACCAGGCTGTCTCCACTGCCCGACCCACTCCCGCCTGTCAGTCAGGCCTGTTTTTCCTTCACTGTTTCCTAATGACGGTGGCGAAGGGCACCTTACCATCCTCAGAACCTCAGGGACAGCTCCGTGGCCACACCAGGTAAGAAAGGGGATGGGCTGTGGGAGCGCCCAGCAGGCAGTGACATCAGCACACAGTGACGCCAGCAGGCAGTGACATCAGCGTGCAGTGACGTCAGCGTGCACTGATGCCGGCACGCAGCCGGGAGCTGGGGCAGGGATACTCCCACTGCACCGTCATCTTGAGGCGCCTTATGCAGTGGTCGGAAAGGCGGCTGGTGACATGTGCCTGTGCTGATGGAAGTGGCATGACGTCATCCGTGAGCCCCCTGCTTTCTGCAAGACGCCTGCGCTGGGACAGCGTGCCCACTCACGCTCTTCCTCCCAGACCCGTGCTCTTCACTCACTTTTTTCAGTCTCTGCGGGTCAGCAGTGCGGACCGAAAACTGAGTCCCAGGCTTCCCTAGGGGACGGCATTTCTGAGCCACCGGCTGCTCCCCCATAGCAGCCCCTCACCCATACCAGTCCCTCCCCCATACCAGCCCCTCCCCCATACCAGCCCCTTCCCCTCCCCCATAGCAGCCCCTCCCCCATACCAGCCCTTCCCCCATACCAGCCCCTCCCCCATACCAGCCCTTCCCCCATACCAGCCCCTCCCCCATACCAGCCCCTCCCCCATACCAGCCCCTTCCCCATACCAGCCCCTCCCCCATACCAGCCCCTCCCCATACCAGCCCTTCCCCCATACCAGCCCCTCCCCCATACCAGCCCCTCCCCCATACCAGCCCCTCCCCCATACCAGCCCCTCTCCCATACCAGTCCTTCCCCCGTACCAGCCCCTCCCCCATACCAGCCCCTTCCCCTCCCCCATAGCAGCCCCTTCCCCTCCCCCATACCAGCCCCTCCCCCATACCAGCCCCTCCCCATACCAGCCCTTCCCCCATACCAACCCCTCCCCCATACCAGCCCCTCCCCCATACCAGCCCTTCCCCATACCAGCCCCTCCCCCATACCAGCCCCTCCCCCATACCAGCCCCTTCCCCTCCCCCATAGCAGCCCCTCCCCCATACCAGCCCCTTCCCCTCCCCCATACCAGCCGCTCCCCCATACCAGCCACTCCCCCATACCAGCCCCTCCCCCATACCAGCCCCTCCCCCATACCAGCCCCTCCCCCATACCAGCCCCTCCCCCATACCAGCCCCTCCCCCATACCAGCCCCTTCCCCTCCCCCATACCAGCCCCTCCCCCATACCAGCTCCTCCCCCATACCAGCCCCTTCCCCTCCCCCATAGCAGCCCCTCCCCCATACCAGCCCCTCCCCCATACCAGCCCCTTCCCCTCCCCCATACCAGCCCCTCCCCCATACCAGCCCCTCCCCCATACCAGCTCCTCCCCCATACCAGCCCCTTCCCCTCCCCCATACCAGCCCCTCCCCCATACCAGCCCCTCCCCCATACCAGCCCCTCCCCCATACCAGCCCCTTCCCCTCCCCCATACCAGCCCCTCCCCCATACCAGCCCCTCCCCCATACCAGCCCCTTCCCCTCCCCCATACCAGCCCCTCTCCCATACCAGCCCCTCCCCCATACCAGCCCCTCCCCCATACCAGCCCCTGCCGCATGGGTCACCCCTAGCCTAGGGCAGCTCCGAGACAGCAGGCCACAGTGAGGCCCATCACTTAGTAAGTGACTCGCTAGCCTGCACTGCACTCACCTGGATGGCGCGGTACACCCAGGTGCGGGCCTGCCCAGCTGTGCTTCAGGGGGCAGGCAGCCCATGTTTCTAACAGCTTCCAGGTGATGCCCGGGGACCATCGCTTCATATTTGTCAACTAGAGGCCTGGTGCATGAAATTCATGCACGGAGTGAGGGGTGTCCCTCAGCCCAGCCTGCACCCTCTCCAATCTGGGACCCTTCGAGGGATGTCTGATCCCCGCAGTGGGATTGGGCCTAAGCGGGCATTCGGACATCCCTCTCACAATCCAGGACTGCTGGCTCCCAACTGCTCGCCTGCCTGCCTTCCTGATTGCCCCTAACCGCTTCTGCCTGCCAGCCTGATCACCCCCTAACCACTCCGCTGCCAGCCTGATTGATGCCTAACTGCTCCCCTGCCAGCCTGTTTGCTCCCAACTTCCCTCCTCTGCCGGCCTGGTCACCCCTAACTGCCATCCCCTGCAGGGTTGATTGCCTCCAACTGCCCTCCCTTACAGGGCTGGTGCCTCTCTACTGCCCTCCCTTGCAGGCCTGGGGCCTCCCAACTGCCCTCTCCTGCTGGCCATCTTGTGGTGGCCATCTTGTGTCCACATGGGGGCAGCTATATTGTGTGTTGCAGTGATGATCAATCTGCATATTACTCTTTTATTAGATAGGATAGAGGCCTGGTACAGGGGTGGGGGCCAGCTGGTTTGCCCTGAAGGGTGTCCTGGATCAGGATGGGGTTCCCTTGGGGTGTGGGGCGGCCTGGGCGAGGGGCCTGTGGTGGTTTGCAGGCCAGCCACGCCCCCTGGCAACCCAAGCAGAGGCCCTGGTATCTGGAATTTATTTACCTTCTACAATTGAAACTTTGTAGCCTGGAGTGGAGCCAAGCCTCCTGCTCCATCCGTGGCTGCCGCCATTTCTGTTTGGATTTGTTTACCTTCTATAATTGAAACTTTGTATCCTTGAGTGGAGGCCTGGGCCCGCCAGAGTGAGTGGAAAGCTTGGCTTCTTCTGTTGCCGGGGAAACCCAAGCCTCCTTTCTGGTAGCCATCTTGGCTGGGGTTAATTTGCATACTCGCCCTGATTGGCTTGTGGGCGTGGCTTGGCTGGTGGGCATGGCTTATGTAGCGGAGTGATGGTTAATTTGCATATTACTCTTTTATTAGAGAGGATGGTGTCAATATTTTTTATTTAATGTTATAAATTTTTATGGTGTTGCTATTTTAAATTAGTTCTTATTTGAGTCGGGCTACAGTTACAAGTTTCTGTACATTATGAATGATCTACACAAGCCTATTCTTCCCTAAGCTCAGATATATTTTAGTGCCTGTGTTTTCAAAAAGTAAGGATTTTTTCAAGAATGTATATATTTCATTATAGTATTACTATTTGTATCAGGAGAATGATGTATTAAAGTATGTTTTAAAAAAAACAACACACAATCTGTCTTGTGAATGATGAGTAGGCATATGGCAATGAAAGACGTAATTTTATTTCTAGCTCTGTGAGAGGAAAATGATTAATTCAGGGAATGTCAACACCAGCTATAGTGATTCTAGCAGTACCTTTCGCTTGCCATTCAAAAACAAAAACTGCAACACAGCAACGCTCTCATCAAACAGAAGTAGGGTTGTGATCACTTTGAAAAACAAAGAGACTGAACAATTTTAAGGATTTCCCCTCTTATTTTTACCTTGTTTTATGTACAATGTATTTATAGTCATTGCACCATAACTGTCTTTGAAACTATATTCTTAGAATCTAACATTGGCAGACAGAGTGAAACTAGTTCTGTGCATGTGCATGTCCTCACCTTCTCTGACCTTGGCTTTGTGGATGGGTGGCCTTCCATGGAAGCTGAATCACTGGCATGGGAGCACACACTGCATTCATGTCTCAGCTCGCTTTCTTTTTTAACTTGTTGTGCCACCCTCTTTCCGTCTGCTCGGGCTGCTGTACTACAATGCCACAGACTGGGTGGCATATAAACAACAACATTTATTTCTAAAAGCTCCAAAGGCTGAAATCCAAGGCCAGGGTGCCCATAAGGTGGGGCAAGGGCCTCCCTCCAGGTTGGAGACATCTCATTGTGTCCTCGCTGTGGAAGAGGAGAAGTAAATCTGGCAACCTCCTCATAAGGGCACTAATCCCACTCAGCAAGGCTCCACCCTCTAAATTACTGGAATTCACCAGGAAGTTGTATTTTGTGAAATGAATAAAATAGTCCCTTTTGTCTTGGTTAGGGTTAGGTATATCATTAGCCTACAATAGGCATGGGCACATTGATCATGCAGGATTTTGTTTTCTTTTTGTGAAGGTAGTTGGACTGGGCAGTTACAAAGGGGCTGAGATGAGATCTTCATTATACCCTACTAGGGGCCCAGTGCACGAATTCGTGCACCTTGAAAGGAACTGTGGGCCACGAGGCTGTGGTGGGCACAGGGGCGGGTCTCGGCCCATCTTCTGTGCCCCCGCCCAGCCCTTCCCACCATGGCCCCTAGTCCCATCTCTGCCCGCAGCCCCGCTCCTGCCACCGCCACTCCCACGTGCTGATGGCGCCAGCCCTGCTCGCACCCACTGATGGCGCTGAGTGATTGGGGCCAGAGCCAGCAGTGGGTGTGAGTGGGGCCGACACTGTCAGAGGGTTCGAGAGGCAGCTGCTGCCCTCATCACCCCTCAGGAGCAGGGGGAGGTAGAGAAGCCCTCAGGGGTGATCAGGGCTGGCGGCTGCCGCTCGCACCCGCTGACGGCGCTGAGTGATCAGGACCGGTGTCAGGCACTGGCAGCGGGTGTGAGCAGTGGCTCTGGCGCCGGCTGTGGGTGCAAGTGGAGCCAGCACCAGCAGCAGGTGAGAGCGGGGCCAGCACTGGCAGCAGGTGTGAGTGCCAGGCAGGACCATGGCACACGGGAGCAAAGAATTTTTAGTAACCACCAGAGGCTCACCCTGATGACAGCAACCAGCACCCCACCTTGGTCTGGCACCCCTGATCACCTGCTCCACCATCCCGCCACGGCCAAGACCCACCATGTTCCCCACGCACCCCTGGTGGTCAGCGCACATCATAGTGACTGGTCATTTGGTGTTTTGCCATTCGATTTAATTACATATTAGGGTTTTATATATATAGACAAGAGGCCCAGTGCATGATTGAATCATGCACGTGTAGGGTCCCCTACACGCTTTCGCTTTCGATCGCAGTGGAGCTGGGTGCCTGTCCGCTGGTGCACCAGGCCTTTCAGAAGCCTCCGGCACGGCGGAGGCTTCCGAAAGGCCTGGTACCGGAGCAGACAGGCACCCAGCTCCCCCGCTTTTGATGGTCCATGGCGGTATGTGAGCTCGCTGCCCCAGAGGCCCCTTCTGTTCCGCAGCACAGCCTGGTACAGGGGTGGGGGCCAGCTGGTTTGCCCTGAAGGGTGTCCTGGATCAGGATGGGGTTCCCTTGGGGTGTGGGGCGGCCTGGGCGAGGGGCCTGTGGTGGTTTACAGGCTGGCCACGCCTCCTGGCAACCCAAGCGGAGGCCCTGGTATCTGGAATTTATTTTCCTTCTACAATTGAAACTTTGTAGCCTGGAGCGGAGCCAAGCCTGGGGCTCCCTCTGCTGCAGCAGCCATTTCTGTTGGGGTTATGATTGAAACTTTGTTGCCTTAAGCGGGTGGTCCCAGCCAGGGTGTGCGGAAAGCTTTGCTTCCCCTGTTGCCAGTGGCAACTCTGGCCTGCTCTCTCAAGCTCCATTCTGACGCCATTTCTGTTTGAATTTGTTTACCTTCTATAATTGAAACTTTGTAGCTTGAGTGGAGGCTTAGGCCTGCAACGGCTGGCAGAAAGCTTATTTCCCTCTGTTGCCTGGGAAACCTTGCTCTCTGTGGCTGTAGCCATCTTGGATGGGTTAATTTGCATACTCGCTCTGATTGGATGGTGGGTGTGGCTTGTGGGTGTGTCTTGTGGGTGTGTCGGAGGTATGGTCAATTTGCATATTTGTCTATTATTAGGTAGGATACTGATCTTATGTGTTTATCTCCTGTGAGGATGAGCTAGAAAAGTATGAAATTTCTCTTTATGTAATATTAGATAACTTAGTTTTCTGAGAATTATTAGAATGAAAAATTTAGAGCTTGTTTATGTGGTGCCCAGGAGGGTCAAATGCAGGATCATCTATACTAATAAAAGGGTAATATGCTAATTAGACTGGGTCAACCAGACATCTTCCAGATGTCTTCTGAGGCAGAGGCGGTTAGGGGTGATCAGGCTGGCCAGGGAGCAAGCAGTTAGGGGCATGATCAGGCCAGCGTGGGGAAGCAAGCAGTTGGGGGGTGATCAGGCCAGCAGAGGAGAGCAGTTGGGGGCAATCAGACTGGCAAGCAGAGGCGGTTAGGAGTGATCAGGCAGAAAGGCAGGTGAGTGGTTAGGAGCCAGTGATCCCAGATTGTGAGAGGGATGGGCCTAAACCAGCAGTCAGACATCCCCTGAGGGGTCCCAGATTGGAGAGGGTGCAGGCCAGGCTGAGGGACACCGCCCTCCATGCATGAATTTTGTGCACCGGACCTCTAGTTATTAAAATAATTAAACATTTCAGAAACTTATTACATAAGAATATAAATGTGGACAGGCTTGCGCCTGCGCGAAGAGTCGCACCTGATGGTGGGAGGTAGTAGCTTCCCCTTCCCTTCGGCGGGCGGGAGCGTTAGACAGCCACTCAAGGAAACACCATGAAAAATACTGATATCAAGAGACTACTGTATGCCCATCTTTTATGCATATTCTCAATTATCCTAAGCATCTTCATTCCATCAGTCTTCTTGGAGAACTTCTCAATATTGGAAACTCACTTGACGTGGTTGTGCATCTGTTCTGTTTTTGTAACTGCCGTCAATCTAGTATTATATTTAGTGGTGAAACCAAACGCATCCACTAAAAGAAGTTCATTATCATACAAGGTAACCAGATTTTTGAAATGCTGTATCTACTTTCTTATGTCTTGTTTTGTCTTTCATGTAATTTTTGTTCTATATGGAGCACCATTAATAGAGCTGGTGTTGGAAACATTTTTATTTGCAGTGATCTTGTCTACTTTTACTACTGTACCTTGTTTGTGTTTGTTAGGACCAAACATCAAAGCATGGCTAAGAGTTTTCAGTAGAAACGGAGTTACATCCATTTGGGAGAATAGTCTCCAGATCACCACAATTTCTAGTTTTCTAGGAACATGGCTTGGAGCCTTTCCTATTCCACTCGATTGGGAAAGGCCATGGCAGGTGTGGCCCATCTCCTGCACGCTTGGAGCGACCTTTGGCTACGTGGCTGGCCTCGTTATTTCACCACTCTGGATATACTGGAATAGAAAGCAACTTACATACAAGAACAATTAATTGGAACAAAGGAAGATTTTTTTGTGTGTGCAGATTCCATAAAGACTGTGCAGAAATGTATATGGTCTAAGCCAGGCAGTCCCATTTACAGCACTGTTTTTTTATGATGTGATTGTAGCTTTTTAAACTATGAAACCCCTGAGAGATTGTACCTTCTAGTTGAAATAAAGTATTTATAATAGAAAAAAAAAAAAAAAAAAAAAAAAAGAATATAAATGTGACTCTTTGTATGCACCAAATTACAAAGCTATTAATATATTTCTCTGTTTTCTTTGTTGGAGTTGCTGGACTTCGTTTTGTAATGCAGTGAAGAATCATTTGCATGTACAACAAAAGGGAAAAGTAACCCTCCAGACCTAAATGTCATTACTGTTGGCACGAAGAGATGAATCGGACAGGGCGCATCTGACAAAGCCCAAGCCTGGGACCTGTGAGCTGTATGTGTGTCACCATTCAGTCAGGTCCCAGCAATGCACCTGGGATCCAGGTGCCCTCAGCCCATTGCCATGCAGTCCTCCTTGGGGCTGAAGGGGAAGTCATTGCAGCCCCTGTGTCCAATCTTGAGTGTCAGATGAGATCAAAGGTACTTCAGAGTTAAATGGGAGATGAACATACTCTGAGGGTCACGTCCTTTTCAGTTACTCGGCTAGATTTCCTTTATGCAGAAATTAGTAACCATGTCAGTTTATGGAAACAGAAAAATTAATCTGTGTTTGAACAAATTAGGGATTCTCCAAAATTGAGTATCTTCTTTTTGCATCGTAAGAAACCCAGGAGTCTTGGGACTGTGCTCACAGTGAGAAGGTTTTCTGTCGATGTTCTAGGTCGAGCATTATATCTAAAACTGTGCCTTCTCTGAGCAGAGGCCAGCCAGATGTCAGATGTCAGACCTGGAATTTCACCTTACAGAGAAGTGATGAAGTTGTACCATATTGTCCTTGTAGCCTGAAACAATGAAAAATGAATCATAACCGTTTTCCTTTTTTGACAAAGGTCACATGGGCTGAGACAAATTGCTTAGGATTGATGGTTTCATGTGACCCTAGAACACATTTGAGCACTTGAAGATGATCAAATAATGGCAATCCTCACTGTAAAAATTGATTTTCACATGTTGGCACATAAACTAGTTACTCTATGATTACTCAGTTTTTATATTACTACTAGAGGCCCAGTGCATGAATTTGTGCATGGGTGGGGTCCCTCGGCTTGGTCGGCAATCAGAGCCAATCGGGGTGGTGGGACAGCCAGCTAGGGGAAGGCACTGTGGGAGGTTGGCCGGTGGGGCCCCTCCCAATTGGGGCCGATCAGAGGGGGCCAGCCAGCTGTCCCCCCCAATCGGGGTCAGCCAGCCAGCAGGGGGCGGGGGGGGGTCTGGCCAGCCCATAAAAGGTTGGCAGGCTGGGGGGAGGGACCACAGGAGGTTGGCCAGCCAGCCCCCTGATCGCGGCCAATGTGGGGGCCGGCTGGGGGGAGGGACCACAGGAGGTTTGTCGGCCTGCCACGAGAGGTTGGCTGGCCACGGGAGGTTGGCTATGGGAGCGCACTCCTGCATTGAGTGTCTGCCCCCTGGTGGTGAGTGTGCATCATAGCAACCGGTTGATCGGTCGTTTGGTCGCTTAGGCTTTTATATATATAGATTGAGTGTATTGCTTACAAAAGCTTTTGGAAGATGGCAAAGATGATGGCGTCAGCTGGATCTATACATGACAAATACCCATAGACTTCAGTGATACTCCTGCACCTCTTCTGGACTCCTGGGTTTGCTGTTGCTTTTCCGTTCATAATAGCTCTTTTAAAACGTCTCACTGGAAGATCACCAAGGCTTGGTCTGTGGATATTTGCTAATCTTTCTCCAATGCTCTCCTAAGGTCTGCGTAGATGATGTCGACACTTTTATCTCAATGTCTCTCTGCTGGCATCCCATCCCACATCTAGTAAATTCCTTCTGTATCTTAGTATGTTGATACTTCCTCATTATCTCACATTCAAAATGCTTGAGGTGAACCTATTTGTGTCTCCTCACGACCTGCTGTCTCCTGTGTCTCTGCTTGTCCCAGCCCCTCGCACCTGGAACATCGCATACATTTTAGTAGTCTAATGGCCCAGCTAAGCCTTTACTTACATTTTGTTTAAAAGGTGCTTTGGGTTCTGCCAAACATGGGACTGTCTCTTTATCTGGACCAGATTATGCATCTGTTTCCTTAATGAGATGAAAAATTCAGTAGCCCACACAGCAGAGCACACGCCCTTTAATCTTTAATCCCAATGCCTGGGCCTTACCCCGCCCCTCAGCCCTCAGCCCTCAGCCTCTGCCTGAGGGGCGGTTCTGGCCGCAGAGCTAGAACAGCTTCTTCGTGACAGAGCGGACCAGAGGAGGCCTAAGATGTCTTGCTGTGACTCTGCCTACAGTGGAATATTACAGTGACACTTCTACTTGTTTTGCTTTGTAGAGTTGAAAGATGCCCTCCCCAATCTGTTCTGGGACTCACACAGCCAGAGATAAAGGCAGGCTAGCTAAACAAAGGGCTGAGGGGCCGTTGCTCATTCATCCTAGAGACTCGCAGCGAAAAGCCTCAGAGATATCTGGTTCCTTTCTTAAAGAAAAGACAATACTTATTATCTATAAACTAGTGGCCCAGTGCACAAAATTCGTGAATGGTGGGAGGTGTCCCTCAGCCTGGCCTGCACCCTCTCTAATCTGGGACCCCTCGAAGGATGTCCTACTGCCAGTTTACAGGGATCCTGCCTAAACCGGCAGTCAGACATCCCTCTCGCAATCCGGGACTGCTGGCTCCTAATTGCTCACCTGCCTGCTTGCCTGATTGCCCCTAACCACTCTGCCTGCTGGCCTTCTCACCCCCAACTGCCCCCTGCCACCAGCCTGCTCGCTCCCAAATGCTCCCCCCACCAGCCTGATCACCCCAACTGCCCCTTGTGCCAGTGTGCTCGCCCCCAACTGCCCCCCCCTGCTGGTCTGCTCACCCCCAACTGCCCCCACTTTTCCTCCCCACTGGCCTCCTCACCCCAACTGCCCCCCTGCTGGTCTGCTTCCCCCAATGGCCCCGCCCCCCACCAGCCTGATCACCCACAACTGCCCTCCCCTCTTGGCCTCTAACCACCTCTACCTTGGCCCTGCCATCATGGCTTTGTCCAGAAGAACGTCTGGAAGGTCTCCTGGAAGGTCTCCCAGTCTAATTAGCATATTACCCTTTTATTAGTATAAATAGAGGCCCGGTGCACAGGTGGGGGCTGGCTGGTTTTCCCTGAAGGGTTTCCCGGATCAGGGTGGGGGATGCCTTGGAGCAGGGGGCAGCCTGGGTGAGGGGCCTGTTTTCAGGCCAGCCACACCTCCATGGGGTGAGGGTCCCCACTGGGGTGCCTGGCCAGCCTGGGTGAGGGGCTGAGGGCTGTTTGCAGGCTGGCCATGCCCCCCAGCAGGGACTCTTACTCCATGGGGGGGTGGCTAGCATGGGTAAGGGGCTGAGGGCCGTTTTCAGGCTGGCCACAGCCCCTTCATGGTGGGGGTCCCTGCTGGGGTGCCTGGGTGAGGGGCTGAGGGATGTTTGCAGGCTGGCCAAGCCCCCCAGTGGGGACCCTCACCCCATGAGGGTGTGGCCAGCTCGGGTGAGGGGCTGAGGGCCATTTTCAGGCTGGCCATGCTCCCTGGTGACCCAGGATCCCAGCTCCTCCCCCTTTTTTTTTTTTTTCTTTTTTTTCAGCACCTCTTTGAGCAGAAGCCAGGGTCGGCTGGAAGCAGGTATCTGGTATTTATTTATCTTCTACAATTGAAACTTGGTAGCCTTGAGCGGAGGCCAGGGCCGGCTAGAAGCCTGGGTTCCTCCCTCGCTGGGGGCAACCCAAGCCTCCTGCTTGCTCCAGCTCCATAGCCGCCACCATCTTTGTTGGATTAATTTGCATGCTTGCTCCTGATTGGCTGGTGGGCGTAGAGGAGGTAAGGTCAATTTGCATCTTTCTCTAGGTATCCTTTATTCCTATGTTAAAAAAATTTTAACTGGTTTCAGACCTCTTTAGAATATTTTTCAAAATGTCTTCTGTTACATGTGTGGCCGTGTTTCCCCTCCTGCCCACTCTGATTGCTCCTGCGTCTGGAATCTTGCCCTCTCCAAACCTTCTCACTGCTCCCTCTACATTCACGTTTTTCCGTCGTACTTTAACGGCATCACTTCTAGCCTCAAAAGCCTTCATTACCTGCCATCTTCCTACATCTTAGACTGCTAGGCAGGGCCCTCTCCATCATGACCCCATCCTTGAAATCTTACTTGTATTTTCCTAAACTCTCAGCTAACTCTTACTAATGTAGCCAATTCTCTTTCCCTTCTAGAACGTTGCCCATGGTTTTGCTTCCCTTGGGATTTGCTGCCGCCATCCTTCACAGTAACCAGAGCCTACCTTTCGGACTCACCCTCCATGCTGCCGCCCCACAAGGACCACACGCACCCTTCCTCCCTCAAAGGCCATCGCCCTTACGTCTCATTTACCCCTTAAGTGAAGTGCTTCAACTGTCCTCTAAGCTGTGGGACACAGGAAGCGTGCTTTATATTTTCTGATATGATGAACACAGCATATTTGTTTGCAGGCTAATACTTCTTTATTAGTTAATCAGAATTTTTAAAAATTACAAATGGCTCTCCTCAGGAATGGAAAATAACAGCACATTTTTTCCTTCTGTGTTTACTATATATAACTTTATAACTAACACAAAAAAACAGCAAGAGGAAAGGGAGTTAGTTATAACCTGTAATAAGGTATCTTTTAAAAAAGCATTTTTATTGACTTCAGAGAGGAAGGGAGAGAGAGATGGAAACATCAATGATGAGAGAGAATCATTGATCGGCTGCCTCCTGCATGCCCCACACTGGGGATCGAGCCCACAACCTGGGCCTGTGCCCTGACCGGGAATCAAACCATGACCTCCTGGTTCATAGGTCAAAGCTCAACCCCTGAGCCATGCTGGCTGGGCATAAGATACCTTTTTAATGAACAGCTTATGAAGATATTTACATCCTCCCCTGTAACCCAGCTTGATTTGCTCTCTGAGTGGGTGTTAATTCGAAGACAGTCACAAACAGTACGACGGCATTGTTCTCTTCCTACGGGCTCCACCTTTGTCTCCCTCCCTCTGAAGCACCTTTGCTGCGAGCTGACCAGGATGGTTTGTCCTGCTTTGACCATCACTGTGGGAAGGAGGCTACCTGCATTTGACCAGGGTCCTAAATGGGCAATATTTAGAGTTCCCTTTACTGTCAACCATAAAAGATTTTGAACTTTTATTATGAACTCTTTTTTATTTTATGGAATAATCCTATATAATAAAAGCCTAATATGCTAAGTGTCCAACTGTTCATTCGACCATTCGACCAGTTGCTATGACATGTACTGACCACCAGGAGGCAGACACTCTGACCAGTAGGTTAGCTTGCTGCTGGGGTCCAGCCGATCCGGACTGGGCGAGATGGGCTGGACAGGCCCTGGAGCCTTCCTACGGTCACTCCCCAGCCCTGATCATGCACGGGTCGGGTCCTTCAGCCTGGCCTGTGCCCTCTCGCAATCCAGGACCCCTCTGGAAATGCCAGAGAGCCAGTTTTGGCCAGATCCCCGCAGGCCAGGCTGAGGGACCCCACAAATCCGTGCACGGGGCCTCTAGTAAAAAATAAACATTGATAACTTTTTTAAAAGTAAACACCTAAAATAACAACCTCAATCTAAATCATTCCCACAGTCACTGTATCTTTATTTTATAGATCAGCCATAAGGTGTTCTAGTTGGTCAAATAAAGGCAATGACAGAAAATACGAATGTGACCAAATAAAGGGGCAATACCCATTATCCGACTGTAAAGGGCACCCACACTTTCAAGATTAAGTGGGAAGACTAGCAGAATGCTAGTCTTGAGACTCACAGTCCATTTCTGAGCTGATGTGGTTCATAAGACTTCATGGCAACTGTTTATAAAGCAACTGTGTGATTTTATGAGAGAAGTGATGGCTTGAAGGGTTGATGCTAGTGTTCCTGCTACAGCTAATAGAATATCTTTGATGTCGTATGTACCATGAGGATATTTGCAAGAATGCTTGATATATTGTTTTTCATTTAAGTGACTTTATGTCAAAAGACTCCACATTTCCAGATTAGTTATTTCCTATGCGGCAAATGTTATTAAATGCCTACAATGTGTGGATTCCCAATGGGTAGTGTAAGTGATACACTGTTTGTCCAAGAGGGGTCCCCTTCGCCCCTGCCACGGAGCACTGCCTGGTGCCCATGCACAGGGTGTGGCTGCCCACGGCTTCTGAAAGGAGATCTGAGATCTGAGTTAGAATTAGGAATATGCCTTTCGGGAAGATGATTCCCGTGCGCCCTGAAGTTTGAGGGTTATCGGGTCAGCGATGAAGCAGGAGTCACTGGAAGCCCACCTTCTGGACTGGAGCCCCGTTTCATCGGTAAGCATGCCACTTGTCCTGAGCGGCCCGCTCCGCACTGCAGTCCGGGGCACACTTCATCCCGGGAAGCAGGAAACACAGCTCTGTTGTTTGTATGAGGAGAAGGGGCGGCACCGACGTCTGAACAGAGTTCCTGGAGCTTTTTGAAACAGGAGGCCCTGATGTGCGTTAATAGTAAGAGTCTAGGGCTAAGCTAAATGTACAGAATTCTTCAGTCTGGGTTTTCAAATCTAGTGGAATTCAGTAAGTGGAACCTCTTCTCTGAGTGAGGAGGGTGGCTGAGGCCTACATAGCGGGGTGGGGGCTGAAAACCAAAGGAAGGTCAGGTGCTGTCGGAACAGTTTCATAAAGAAACAGACGGACCGGGAGGAGGGGACTATGCCTGGGCTCCACCGGCTTCTGGCAGCCTCTTCCTCCGGATGACGTGCTTTCCTCGTGTTAGAGGCTGCTGGTCCCGTCACAGCGACCCGGCAATGATGGCTCTGGACCGTGCGCTCATCTTTCAAAGAAACACACACACACATCCTGAGAATTTTAAGTTTACCATAATCACTGAGCTACTATTTTTCTCAGAAATCATGCTCTATCTTTCTTTATTTTCCCCCTCCCAATTTCCCCTCAGTTTTCTTTCTGCCAAGGTTTGCAAAGAATCAGGAGCTGTCCACCGAGTCCGGTGAGGAGTGAGTGGGGCGAGGGCTTCCCGTCCTGAGCGCATGTTCAGAGCCCGGGGTCGGATGCCGGGGGTACGGAAACACACACAGCCATGACTCGGGAAGCCAAGGGCGCACTTCAGACAGGGACCCGTGCCAGGAACAGAGCGAGGCCAGGCGGAACCCTGGAAAGTGATGGGTGAGCTTCTTTACAAGAGTCAGGAAAAGGGTCTGGGTGTCGGCACCTGCCCAGGGCACGGGCTCCTGGAAGCAGTCGGTCATGTCACAGGCGGCAGGGGAATTTCAGGCACACAGTAAGCCCTCACGCGGAGCAGGCTTGTCCTTTGTGAAGAAAACCAGAGCAGTGGTTCCAGGATTGGTCCCAGAGGAAGCCAGGCCACCGGTCACCTGCAGTCTGAAGGCCACCCAATAAGGCGTTTTCTAATATTTTATCCTCACACCGTACATGCTTATTGATTTAGAGAGGGGGAGAAAGAGAGAGAGAAACATGGACCCACTGCCTCCCAAACTCGCCCCAACCGGGGACTGAGCCCATAACCTATGGTATGTGCCCTGACCGGGAATCGAACCTGCAACCTTTCGGTGCAGGGGATGATGCTCCAACCAACTGAGCCACACAGGCCAGGACAGGAGCTTTCCATTTTCATCCAAGGATAAGCCTGAGCCAGTGGAGCGTGTGGGCAGTGGAGTGACGAGATCTGATTCATGCTTTTGACAGAAGCGCCTGGCCGCTCTGTGCCTGGTGGATAAGATGAAGCAGGAACGGAGGGAAACTGCTAGGACACAATTGCAACAGGTGAAGGGTGCTGTGTTCTGGGGCGTGGAGTTTGGTTTGTCAGGGAAGTTGTTTGATAATCTAGGCCAGTGATGGGCAACCTTTTGAGCTTGGTGTGTCAAACTCCGCCAAAAAACTGAGCATAACTCAGGTAGTGTGTCACTTTGAGGAAAAAACTAACTCCAAGACTCTAGTCACAAATGTTTCATCCTCAGGAGCAGCAAATGTTTCATCCTCGGCATGCGGTCGCGTGTCATCAGAAATGGCTACGCGTGTCAGTGCTGACACACGTGTCATAGATTCGCCATCACTGAAAGGGTTTTGCATTTACCAAACAATTGAATTTTTCATGTGAGAGGAAGGGAGGGGTCAATGATGATCAAGATTTGGGGAATAAACAGATGGGTTAGTTCGTTTATTGGATGGCACATTTACTGGTGGGAGGAAGGTTGAAAACACAGTTTTGACCATTGTAAATCTGCAGAGTTTGTAACTCAGTGAGTTCCAGGAAAGGGTAAATTTGAGTGCCATCTGTGCATGGGTTGGAGCTAAAGCCCGGAGACCCCATGCGGTGGCCTCGCTGGACAGTGCGCTGGACAGGGAGCGAGAAGCGTGCAGCGCTGAGATGTCCGAGGTCTGGTGGGGAGGAGCCACCAAGGAGAAGAGGTGAACGAGGTAGGAAGGAGATCCAGCGTCTTGGGTTCCTTTGAGGCAAAGGAAGTGTGTTCCTAGAAAGCACTGCGCCTTCTGTCAAATGCTGCGGAAAGGCCCAGCAGCAGTGAACGGACCCTCCCCGGGGCTGTGTGACCTGGCAAAGCGCTTTTTCATCGCAGCGGGAGAGGGGATGGGAAGTTAGGAAGGGAAGGGACGCCAACAGTCCAGACTCCCTCATGGGAGTTCTGCGTGAACCAGGAACAGGGGGAGGGGCGTGGCCAGAGGAAGGAGGCTTCCTGGTGACTTCCCATCAGCCTCCCATTCAGCCTGTCGCATGCCAAGTGGACCAATCCAGCCGAGAGAGGAAGAGCACTTGCTGATGCAGGAGAGAAAAACATGATCACAGAAGCAATATTCTCAAGAAACATCCACGGAGGGGGACTCAGGACGCCGGCGGAGAGCCTGGCCCTGCGTGGGAGCCGGCTTCTCAGGCTGCAGCAGGCAGGTCGGCTGCAGAACAAGGCCGGTCAGTAACAAAGGGCAGGGACAGGGAAGAAAGAGCTTATGATCAAAAAGCGCCCACAATAACCTCTGTTTTTGTTGCATGATATCCATGTTGATGGTATTTTAACCACAGATGCGGGTAAGGCTGCCTGCTTGCCTTGTCCGGTGAGATGTGATGCTCCGCCCCGTCCTGGCCCCGGGGGCGAGCGGCTCGCACAGACTGGTACCCTGGCATTTGCTCCGACTCCGCTGACATCGCAGCCACGGATTCCCCGTTTCCTAAAGCTGTGCTGTCAGCGCTGCCCGTCCTCACGGTTCCTCATGGAGCTCCGTCTGCGTTAAGGCATGTGCTGGGCTCAGGGATGTAGGGTGTTTGTGTGTCAATACATGACAGTTCCTTCTCCTGGGAGGAGACTGATCTGTTCTGGCTGAAAGCAGACCGCGCTGGGAGAGAGGGCCGGAGCGCCGGGTAATCCTGGTCTCAACACAGGCGGAGCCAGGCCGCACCCAGAGTCCCAAAGGTCCGACTGGGGAGCATTTCTGAGCCCCTGCTTCCTGTTGCTCCCCTAAAGACAGGCTGATTGCTCTGTGTCCCGAAGGCGGTGCCGGGACCAAGACCCTCGTGGAGCCGCGCAGCGCTGTGCTGTAGCCTTTCAGCTCAGGCCTGCCAAACGCTGCCTGCTTTTTACTTACCGTGCCATCGTTTAACGTTTTGAATAAAAGTCCTTTAAATTCTACAAACGTACATGTGGGCTTTTCTTAAAGGAAAGAGAGCACAGAAATCACAGGTGAGAGGGGCTCCCAGCGGCCCTGCAGAGCCGGAGCTCAGCCCGCCACGCCGGGCCCTGGCTCCCCGCCCCGGGCTGCGCTCTGGCCTCCGTGAGAGAAGACACGCCTGGCGCCCGGCCTGGTGCTCCGGGTCCAGCTGTCACCAGGTGCCCGAGCACGGACGTCCCGCACTGCCTGTCCCGCTGGCTTTTCCCATTTCGGGGGGGGGGGGGACCTTTTCTGGGGCCACCATGGTTCCCGGGAGCAGGGGGGCCCGCAGAAACGCGCCGAGGCCGTGCGTGGAAGTAAACGAAGGCGGACACAGGACAGGCTCTCCCAGAGCAGCCCTCGGTCTCCCGGGAAGCAGCGCCCCCTCAGGGACACACCAGGGCCTCGATTCATTGGCGGCTCATCATCTTGGGCCAATGACAGGCCCTCGTGCTTCCCGAGAGGCGGCTTCACGAAGGCGTGTCTCTTCTCTTGAGCGCTGCAGTGTGAAGGGGCCCGACTGATCAGCAAGAGCCTGTCCAGAGAAAGGGGGCTGTGTCTCTCCCGTCTCCTAAGCCCCGGCAGATGCGCCCTGAGCTTCCGAACTTGCCCACGTGTGAGCCATTCCGGGGGTGGGAGCTGTCACAGGCCGGGGGGCGCAAGCCCAGAACATCGTGCCCGTCACTGTAGCGAGAGCCTGGCGTGACCTGCGGCGGGAGCTCGGGCTGACCCGCCTTGGTGTGGCTCTGCCTGCAGTGCCCGGCTGTGGCTCTGGTGTGTCCAGGCTGTGGCTCTGGTGTGTCCCGGCTGTGGCTCTGCCTGCAGTGCCCGGCTGTGGCTCTGGTGTGTCCCGGCTGTGGCTCTGGTGTGCCCCGGCTGTGGCTCTGGTGTGTCCCGGCTGTGGCTCTGGTGTGTCCCGGCTGTGGCTCTGGTGTGCCCCGGCTGTGGCTCTGGTGTGTCCCGGCTGTGGCTCTGGTGTGTCCCGGCTGTGGCTCTGGTGTGTCCTGGCTGTGGCTGTGCCTCTGACCAGGTGACGCTCCAACCGCCTCTCGGCCGGGAAGCCCAGCACCTGGTGGCGGGGCACGCTCATCTGTTGAGATTTTGACCAAACTCTTGTTAGATGGTGGGTGGGTACCCAAATGAAAGAAATGCTGTTTTTAAGGTTTTTGGCTTTTTTCATACATTGTTTTTATTCTATCAATCAGCAAAAATCATTAAAAAATAGTAAAAGTTGTGAAATTCAATGAAAAAAGTTGACACCATTTGGAAATGAAGTCTTTTCTGGAACTTATCATATGAACAGGTATTTGGGGATCGGGAAAAGTCTCTTTCAGTGATTTTTAAAATCATGTGCTTTTGAAGGTCCTATTTCAGAATGTCTTCACTAATTTGACGGAAGGGAAGGCACCCCCTTGCTGCGAGCGGATGTGGTCGGATCTGATGTCCCTGTGTGCAGAGCGGGTGCGGTGGGCACGGTCCTGGATTGGCGGGGCACCCAGGCGGCCTCCCAGGATCCAGGCAGCTCCGCTTACCCAGGCCCTCCTGCGGCGCTGACACTGCGGCGTCCTCCGGGGCCTCCCCCGCCTGGAGAGCAGCTGAAGGCCTCTGTCCACAGCCAGCTGGGCTGGGAAGCGCAGGGCGCCTTCTCCCAGAGCCCAGCCAGGCCTCGCCCCGCTGCTGCTTCATCTAGCAAGCGGCGCTCACGTTCTCTCATCTCCCAGAAGCAGGCAGCAACTGGATCCCTCCGGTTCCTGGGAGCGGACCTCCCTTCCCTCGGTCTAAGGAATCTACGGGGCGGAGATGACTTTGGAGGCACCGGGAGGATCAGAACATTTCACGTCGGAAGTTCCAGCCCAGGAAGCCCCTGCGCCCAACAGTCCTCACCCTCGAAGGGCTGGGCTCCAGGAGATAAACACTGACTCCGGAAAACTGCGGGACAGGGCACACCCACTGGGGCCCGCACAGCGGCGAGCACGCGCAGGGCCTGGCCGTCAGCCTGAGCCGGCGCAGGGCGGCCCAGCAGCACAGCGGGCCGTGATGCCCGGGGCGTCCCATCCGTGGGCACGCGCCCTGGGGGCCGTTCGTGCATCTGCTCAGGCAGCAGTGGCGGTGCCAATGGGCACCCGCCGCCTGGGAGCAGAAGCGGAAGTGGAGTCAATCAAAGCGCCCGTGGTCTGAGGGAGGGACTGGGGAGGCGCTGACTCCAGCCACCTGCGGAAGACTGTCCAGGATGGAAACATTGCTGACAGATCGCCTGACTCGGAGGGTCTATGATTACAATTTTAACCCGTCCTAATATTTGTCCAATTGAGTCAGCTATAGGCTTTGGGCTGAAAGCCAGCTTTTACATTAGGGAGCAGTACTTTTCAAAGGGTTTGGCTGGAAATGGTAGCCCAGTGCTTTATTTATTTGGATGAAAGAAAGAAATACAGAAGGGAAAGAGGAGAGGGTGCATGGTTCGACAGGTTAGCCTTTCCCTCAAAAGGCGATGCTGCAGGCCACTGGCCATTCTCTGGATTCCATAACCCTTTGTGGGTGAGGCCTGTCCGGTCCTTGGTTCGCTGGTTCATTCATTGAGCAAACGTGTGTCATGAGCTCCCCGTGCACCTGTCAGTGGCGCGCCCCGGAGCACGGCCGCCAGGGGTTCTGCTGCGGGAAGGAAGTCTGTGCAGCAGGTACAAAGAGCCGCGTGGCTGCAGGCGGGTGCTGCGTCTGCTTGGGTCAGAACCGGCAGCAAAGCGGCAGCTCAGCGGCATGCAGCCGCCCACCACTGAGGCGTCCTCAGTCCTGCAGGTCGCTCTGGCTCTGGCAGTGCCTCCCTGCTGCCACATTACAATCTCGCCATCCAGTTTCCAGGGAGGATGGGACCCATTCCCACAGGTGCCTCTCCCAGGCCTTCTTCCCGTCACTGAACAAGTGGACGTCTTTCCCGGGACGGAGGGTGCTCCTGCACACGCTGCCTTCTCTCTGGCTTTGCCTCGCTGGTGAGTTCTCTCTTCCTGCACCATTAACACCCACCCACCGTCTACTATCCATCCGTCTCGATTATCTATCTATTCATGTACCTGCCATCTGTCTCTACCTCTCGTGGATGAGTTCCATACTCCAACGCCCCTGCTTCTAACAGGTGCTCTGTCGTCACATAAAGTTACAATAGTTTGAAGTCAGACTGAGAAAAGCTAGCAACACTGGTCAGGTACCCAGGCAAGTGGCCCCCTGTCCCCGGCCCCCTGGAACATTCAAGGCAGAAGGTTCACATAATAAGATGAAATGTCTTTCATTGTATAATCAAAGAAACAAGCAAATATACAAAACTCTCCTGTACCCCGTGCGCCCATTCAGTTCCTTTCTGGTACCCTTTATGTCAAAAATTCTTACAATAATTTTCTACAGTTGCTTTTTCTGACCACTTCCTTGTCTATCATTCACTCTTTAAAATACTCCCGTCACCTGTGCTCTCGGAGATCGCCATCGTCTCAGATCAACAGGCCTCGGCACCCTCTGCTTCTCCCTCGGACGCTCCTTCTTTGAACCATTTCCCTTCACTTTCATGACGGAGTTCAGAATGACTGGCTTTCCCCTGAGGTTCCTCATTTTATTATTTCTCCATCTCTGCTGCCAGCTCCATCGCCTCCATCTGACCCCAGTGCAGTGCTGTCCCCTCTTCTCCTCCTCCTCCTCCTCCTCTCCCCTCAGGCCATCTCGCCCAGCCATGTGGGTTCATATCTATACATATAAAAGCCTAAGCAACCGTTATGACTGAAAGACCGGAATGACCTGAACAACTGGTTGACCAGTCACTATGATGTTCACTGACCACCAGGGGGCAGCCTCTCAATGCAGGAACTTCCCCTGGTGGTCAGTGCGCGCCCACAGGGGGAGCACCACTCAGCCAGAAGCCAGGCTCATGGCTGGCAAGTGCAGCTGCAGTGGCAGGAGCCTCTCCCGACTCTGCGGCAGTGCTACCGAGCAGAGACGGCAAGCGCAGTGGGCCGGGATGAGTGTGAGCAGTACAGCCCCGGCCCCTACTCGGCTCCTCCCTGGCCGCCTGCCACTTGGCACACTGCTACACCCCTTGGGGGATGTCCCACTGCCGGTTTAGGGCCGATCCCAGCAGTGGGACATCCTCCAAGGGGTCCCGGGTTATGAGAGGGCGCAGGTTAGACTGTGGGACCACCCCCCCACCCCCAGGCACAAATCCATGCACCAGGCCTTTAGTGTGCTAATAAAACAATTAAATTCTCAGTGTGGCCTTCTTGTCTTGGCATTTGCATGTGAATGATTTACTGGCATGTTCAAGTTAATGAATCCAAAGCTAAATTACTTCCCATTTCATAAAAATCTCAACACAGTTTTTTACTAAACAACTCAAGAGTCATCTGGATTCTTCTTTTTTCTTTCCTCCCATTATCAATATATCAGTAATCTCAGTGGTTCCCTTTCCCACCCAAATAGCATTGATTCTCTTTCTCTTCTGCTACCATATCTGCTCGGGCCACAGTCTCATGCCTGAATCATTCTTATTAGCTCCTGACATTCTTCCTTCCACCATCTTTCCTCTCCAGCCTTTCTTTTCAAAAAAGCAAAATGATATCCCTACAACATGAATTAAACTATTCCATACCCTGAATAAGGCATTTCAGAGAACATACAATCCACACTCCCCTGTGGTGACAATGCTCTGAATAACGTGGCCTCGGCCTTCGGCTCTAAACTCTTCTTAGTTGACAACCTGCTCACTCGCATTCTCCTGGACTCTCTGTCATTTGTTTCTGCTGCACAAAGGCCTTTGCCGATGAGATCCTTTTGCCTATAATATTCTACCCACATCCTCTTTGTAAAATTGGCTCTTGCTTACCTTTAATGCTGGACTTAATTGCTTTCCATTCAGTTGTTTTTTATCTGACCATCAAATCTAGAGTTAGTCCCTTTGGGCATTCCTTCTCAAGGGATACTGTTTTTTCTCTTCCTGTGACTTATAAAAAAATTTAATTATATTGTAACTAGTTGTATACTTACCAATTGTCATAGCTATTAGAATGTAAATATTATAACGTTAAAGACCATTTTGTTCTGTTCATAAAATTATAGCAAAGTTCTCCACCATGGTAGGCGTTCCATACAGACATGCAGAATGCATTTCCATTCCACGGTGCAGGCTGAGCTGTGCCTCCCTTTATCTTTTCTTTCTCAAGACCCCATTGCGAACACGGAGGGATGAGAACATGAAGATATTCCCTACTGAACACATTTCAAAAGCAAATTTCTGGATTAGCAAGAGCAGAGGAAGCCGCAGTACAGAAGGTACACTAACACCTGCCGTCAGGAAGCCAGCCACATTCAGCGAGACACCCGGCGATGGGGGGACACCCAGTACAGGTGTGCTGTGGGCCGCTGGCTCACCACTCCTCCCGCTGCAGCCTGTGTGCACAGAGAAGGGCTCTCAGCCGATGCCCAAGCCGAAGTAAACACATCAGAGCCTTGTTCTCTATTGAAATGATAGAAACGATTTGTAAACCTAAAGCTGATATGCTGAATTTTATCAAACCGGATTAAAGTTTATTCTTTTTAGCATTTACTAGTAGGAGTTTTCCAAGGTGACAGATAGGACCTCATCCTATGGACTTAAAACAAAAGCTAGTTGAAAGGATACCTAAGCACATAAATGTCTTCTTTACTGCTTTAACTTAAATAAGAATAGATAATGAAACATCACTCAACAATTAACACAAAAGGGGAAAAACAAGGCAAGAAAATGGGAATATTCCAGAGGAATAAAAAATATATCAGGAAATATTAACTAAATATTAAGCAACACTCACATTTGTATTCTTGGAGTGACTAATTATAATTATTAGTCACAGAAAGAGTTCTAAAAAATTAGAAATAGAACTGCAAATTTGAAAAATAAAAATGGAAAAAATAAAGATAATTTAAGGGACTCTCCAAACATGTAGAAAAACATCCAAAAAGCTGGGAAGTATAATTTTTAAAAGAGGATAAAAGAGACATTCAGGATTGTTATAGTACCAGGAGCCCAGCGCAGGATTCGAAATCGCACCGCGCCTCCCACCCTCGAGTCGCCAGTCCGGCCCTGCCTCCTTCTCCAGCCCTTGAAGCAGCCACGGCCGCTGCTGATCAGGCCGTCCCCCAGTGCAGGCGTGCAGAGGCCCTGCCGCCCTGCCCCTGATGCTGCACACGCAACCTCCTCCTGTCCGGTCAACCTGTTATGGCGTCCCAGTTAATTAGCATATTTCTCTCTCTCTCTCTCTCTCTCTCTCTCTCTCTCTATATATATATATATATATATATATATATATATATTCCTATATTTGACTACTTAACAGAGAGGTAGAAATTTGCTGAGACTGGAAGCCAAAGTTGTATCATAGGAAGGACATAGAGCTGACATAAATGAAGTGGAGACTCAAATCTAGATCTATGATCATGAAATGCCAATATTCAAGTTATTTCAAAGTTGTAAAATATCCCAGATTGAAAATAAATTATAATAAGATGTCCATTAATAAATGAGCACCTGAATGGATGCACATTTTTTAGTTACACTGAAAGTAAGAGGTGTGGAGGAAAACCCTAAGTAACAAATAATAATAATGATAATAACAGTAAGTTTCAGTCTTGGTTTCTATACCCAGTCAAAGGTCATCAAATATGTGGACAAAACAAAGACATTTTCAGACCCATGGATGTTATCTCCCATGAACTAAGAAAAATTACAAGGTGTGATAGAACGGATATTAAAATACTTGAAAAATCCAAAGGAAAGGGTCAAGGTGCAGAATTAGAAACAAAAGAGAGAACAATGAGAACGTTCATGAAAAAATAAGATCACAGTCCAAATGAGAATAAGCTGACCTCAGTATTTTTTTTGGGTGTGGGGGGAGTAATATTTTGCTTAACCTTTTGCACTCGGATGTCGAGTGTGACTAGACACGGTTAGCATCGAGATTAAAATTACTCTTTGAATGTATCAATAATTTGAAATATAAAAAAATCCCAAATAAATAAGTTTGTATGAAAAGAAACTCCAGTTTTTTATTCTACTGCCACGCTTTGTAAAATCTGGGGTATTTAAAAAATTAAATCCCGAGTAGAATAAAGGAATCGAGAAAAAAGCAAGCAAGTGCAAAGGGTTAATGGAGGTTGAAATGTAGTGTTTAGTGCTACATATAATAATATTTAACATATTTCATCTAAAAAATGATTTTTCACACAAATAAGTACTGTGAAATACTGGTATAAATTCACAAACTTAAAATTTATCACTTGGAAGTCATTTACAGAGTTCTCTTAGATTCTTCTCTTGATGTTCACCTTTTACTATATCATTATCTATATATATAAAAGCCTAAGTGACCTTTATAACGGAACAACCAGAACCACTGGTCGACCAGTAGCTATGATGCGCACTGACCACCAGAGAGCAAATGCTCAACGCAGGAGCTGCCCCCTGGTGGTCAGTGTGCTCCCACAGGGGGAGCACGGCTCAGCCAGAAGCTGGGCTCATGGCTGTTGAATGCAGCTGTGACAGCGGGAGCCTCACCCAACTCCTCGGCAGCAGTACCCAGCAGTGGCAGCAGGCGCAGTGGGCCGGGATGACCCCAGTTCTGGCTCCTCCCTGGCCTCCTGCTGCTTGGCGCACTGCAGGAGGATGTCTGATTGCCGGTTTATGCCTAATCCCCACAGGCCGGCCTAAAGCGACAGTTGGACATCCCTCTCGCAATCTGGGACCCTTCGGGGCCTAAATGAGCATTTGGACATTCCCCAAGGGGTCCCAGATTGTGAGAGGGTGCAGGCTGAGCTGAGGGACACCCCACCGAGTGCACAAATTTCGTGCATGAGGCCTCTAGTATTGTATATTAATCAGTCCTATTTGAAGGTTAGGTGTACAGTTAAATTGATTTTGAAATATGATTTTTTTTTTACATTTGCATCAAGGTCCAAAAGCCACAGCTGGACCTGTGGTTTGGGCTCAGGAGACAGAACCGGTGCCTGTGCCTGGGAGTGGCGAGCTCCCTTCTCGCTGTACCTCTGACAGCACGGGGGCGGCTGGAGCACCTTGCCTGTGCTCGCGACGCCAACCGCAGTTACGGAAATGGCTGTGTGGCAGCACCGGCTCCTCACGCAAGCAATAGGCTACCTTCTAGTTCAGGTTGAATTCATTAGAAGTGGTATCATGTCTATGATTAAAAGTAGTTGAGGCAATTATTTTCATTCAAAAATTTGAATTGGTTTTGGTCCTGTGCTCAAAAAAGTCCAGGTGAAATTTTACCCCTGCTAAGCCATTATTAAACCTGGGAATTTGGGCAGGTCTGAATTCTATCTCTATTTTTATATCTAGCTCCCATTTCTGACACGAGTTGACATGACTGACAGTAGTTAGGTCCCTAAGAGCAAACGGAGCTGGTGTTTACAAAGTCACAATCATGGAGGTCAAAGGTGATCCACGAAGTCCCTGCACGGGCAGGACAATAAAGGTCCACAGGCTCTACCTGCATTACATTTCGCAGGTTTTGTAACTTGTCCTATTTTTCCTTTTTCTGCTGCGCACCTCTCATCACCATCCTCAGATTCCACTTCCCTGGCCTCCTCTGAGAGGATTCTTGCCGTCCACAGAGACTTCCCCTAGGTTGACTCTAATCACTCAAACCTGGCTCCGCGTCCTCAGATGAACAGCATCCAGTAGTATCCGCATCACCTCCTGACTCATCCAACCAATGGCTGTTGTTTTTTAAAGTACCTATTGCTCTTTTCCCAGTTTTCAGGTCTTTGAGCAATTGCTCTCGCCGGGAGCCTTGGCTGAGTTTATTTTTTGGGGGGTGCCTTTGTGTGGCCGCCACAAACACCATGTAGTTAATTTACCAGTAAGTGGGTTTTGTTGGCTGGTTTACAAATGAGCCACTCAGAACCTTACTTGATGCCAGCGTCACTTTCCGTTTTTTAAAGACATTTCTGCCGTTATTAAACACCCCTTACAATGTGCTAGTTTCTCTGTCACTTGCTTATGAGTCGGGAAGAGTGGCGGGGATGCTGACGTGGGCACCAGTGCAGATGGTGTTCGCCTGCGGAGTTGCAAGTGGGAGACAGAGCGCAGTCGCTGTCCCCAGCTCCATCGCAAGTACCTGCTGGCCCTCCGCCTGGGAGCCACACAGGCCACGGCCACCTTGGTTCTTACCTGACAGGACCAGAGTGTCCTCAATAAACAGTGACGCGCCACAGTCCCCAGACCTGCGTGGCCGGACAGGTGGTCAGGTCATCAGGGCCACTGGCAGCCACAAATAATTTGTAAAATGTTAACTCTTTAAAGATGGGATATAGGGAAAAACTAATGAGCTAACATTTGAGAAAAAAATGTTTTTAAATATAAAATTTCTTCATTCTCTCTCTCCCTCCCTTCCTCCCTCCCTTCCTCCCTTCCTCCCTCCCTTCCTCCCTCCCTCCTTCTCTCCCTCCTTCCCTCCCTCCCTCCCTCCCTCCCTGTGTATACCTTTCTCAGGTAATTACTGTAGTTCAAAGGGACACACTGCTTTCCAACCTGATTCAATGATCATTTCTAAAAGCAAAATAATAGTGAATTTTAGGACATTTCACACCATTAAAGCATTTTCACTGAACAATTGCTGTTAAATTTATAAAATGTCTTGATCACTTTGTTTTAAGTGTCTTAACCTGTTTTTCTTGCTTCATACTTTATTCAGAGTCAGAGATGCAGGGTGATGGCTGACATTTGGGGACCCAGAGGCCGCCCAGACTGGACAGCAATTCATTTTGCGATAATCCCTATCCCTCCCCACACACTTCCCGTGGGCGCGCGTGGGTTGCCTGTGCGGAGCTCAGCTCCTGCCCCAGGTTCGCTGACTGCAGGCCTGGTCCCCGTAACCCTGACTGCTCCTTCCAGGTGGTTCTCACAGGGCCCCGCCTGCTTCCCACCTGAGCCCCGCCGACACCCTGCCCACAGGACACCCTGCCCACAGGACACCCTGCCCACAGGACACCCTGCCCACACCCGCGTGCCCCAGCCAAGCACTCCAAGCCAGCGTGCCAGGGGCGAGGGCCTGGGGCCTGGGGGGAGCAGCGGCCTGGGGGGAGCAGCGGCCGCGGGGTGGGGGGGTGGGGGTGGGAGCAGCGGGCTGGGGGGAGCAGCGGGCTGCTGGCAGTTGCCCCCGGCTCCTCCTGTGATTTAAGGCGGAGAACGGAGCCCTTTCCTGCAGGTGGCCGATGTGCTGCTGAGGCCACGACGCCCCCAGCCCCTCAGCTCCTCGCCTTCCCCCGGGAGCCCTGTGGCAGCGGGGGGTGGGGAAGGGGGGAGCGGTTCACACCCACTGCTGTGCGCCCGGAGCCTGGCCGCGGGGTGAACACGGCTGGGCCGTCCCCTCGGCGTCTGGGACCTGGCGGACGTGGCTGCGTGGGGCGCGGGCGGGGCGTCGTGGGGCGGAGACCTAGCCATGGGGACCTGGCGGGGCCCGGGCTCAGAGCCAGCTGCCTGGGCTGCAGGGAGCCGCGGGTTTGTGCCAGGCGGGGGGGCCATCGCGGGGTCGGCCTCCTCCCTTTCTACCCGGCGCCCTGCTGGCGGCTGCGTCTGGGACAGGAGCGGATGGTGGTGACACACATGGCCCGTGCCCCACGCTGCTCCGGCGGCCGGGCCTCGGGCGGGTCCTCGGGGCCCTGCAAGGCCGTGGCCCTTTTGAACTACAGCAGTAGTGTGTCCCTTTGAACTACAGTAATTACCTGAGAAAGGTATACACAGGGAGCGAGGGAGGGAGGGAGGGAGGGAGGGAGGAAGGGAGGGAGAGAGAGAATGAGGTGGCGGGCACCCCTGGAGGTGACTCGCCCGAGGGGAGGACGGCTCGGTTCACCAGGCGGCCTGCCCGCGCCGCCCGCACCCACAGCCCCACTCCTGTCCTGTCGGCAGACGCGGCTTTGCCTTTGCGCCTGCTGCACAGCCCCACGCACAGACAGACAGCCCCCGCACAGCCCCACGCACAGCCCAACACACAGACAGCCCCACGCACAGACAGCCCCACGCACAGCCCCACGGACAGCCCCACGCACAGCCCAACACACAGACAGCCCCACGCACAGATAGCCCCACAGACAGACAGCCCCACGCACAGTCAGCCCCACGCAGACAGCCCCACACGCAGACAGCCCCACGCACAGACAGCCCTACACGCAGACAGCCCCACGGACAGACAGCCCCACACACAGACAGCCCCACGCACAGACAGCCCCACGCACAGACAGCCCCACGCGCAGACAGCCCCACGCACAGACAGCCCCACGGACAGACAGCCCCACGCACAGACAGCTCCACACACAGACAGCCCCACGCACAGACAGCCCCACGGACAGACAGCCCCACGCACAGACAGCCCCACGCACAGACAGTCCCACGGACAGACAGCCCCACGCACAGACAGTCCCACGCACAGACAGCCCCACGGACAGACAGCCCCACGCACAGACAGCCCCACGCAGACAGCCCCACACACAGACAGCCCCACGCAGACAGCCCCACACACAGACAGCCCCACGCACAGACAGCCCCACGCACAGACAGCCCCACGCACAGACAGCCCCACACACAGACAGCCCCACGCAGACAGCCCCACGCACAGACAGCCCCACGCAGACAGCCCCGCGTACAGACAGCCCCGCGCACAGACAGCCCCACGCAGACAGCCCCACACACAGACAGCCCCACGCAGACAGCCCCACGCACAGACAGCCCCACGCAGACAGCCCCACGCAGACAGCCCCACGCACAGACAGCCCCACGCACAGACAGCCCCACGCACAGACAGCCCCACGCAGACAGCCCCACGCACAGACAGCCACACGCACAGACAGCCCCACGCACAGACAGCCCCACGCAGACAGCCCCACACACAGACAGCCCCACGCAGACAGCCCCACGCACAGACAGCCCCACGCAGACAGCCCCACGCAGACAGCCCCACGCACAGACAGCCCCACGCACAGACAGCCCCACGCACAGACAGCCCCACGCAGACAGCCCCACGCACAGACAGCCCCACGCAGACAGCCCCACGCACAGACAGCCCCACGCACAGACAGCCCCACGCACAGACAGCCCCACGCAGACAGCCCCACGCAGACAGCCCCACGCAGACAGCCCCACGCACAGACAGCCCCACGCACAGACAGCCCCACGCAGACAGCCCCACGCACAGACAGCCCCACGCAGACAGCCCCGGCATCTGGGCCCTCAGCCGCTGTCACAGCTCCTCCAGAAGTCCTCCTCCTGGGCTGTGCCACCCCGGACTCTCAGGAGGGTCTGGGAAGATGACTCTCCAGGCAGTTCCTACAGTTCGTTCTGGTCCTCACTTCCCTTCTTCCCGTTAGTTGCCCTCCTTCTGTCACCCGGGCACTGTTGTTGTCATTTTAATCGGAGAACCATCTCTTGATGCCCTGGACCCCAGTCCGGTCCCCGGTGCCACTCTGCTGTCCTGTGTGCCGTTGCCTGTGCTTCGCACCTGCCTGGAGCTGAACCGGTGTTTGCTGTGAGCGGGACTCCCTCCCGCACTGCGCTCAGCGCTGCTTCTGGGGCAGACTGAGCCGCGGCTGCTGGGAAAGGGGTAGCATTTCAGCTGATGGATTTGGAGGGTGCCTTGGACTTTGAAAGGTTAGACGTTTTAAATCAAAGCCCAGGGTTATTTTTTAACTTCATTCATTAAAGTTGCAGATATAAACAATCGGAGGTCAAATGTGATTTCTGAACTGAGCTCACATAAAGCGTATACAATCAACATGAAATGTAATCAGGTGGGAAGAGAGAACATTTTGCAAAAATACAAACAAGCTGGGCTCGGCGTTGTGCCAAGACCTAGGAAAGGGTGGAGGCTCCGTGGACAGCAAGTCAGTGGCTACTGCTGTCCTTCCAAAGGCAGGAAGAGGCGGCTCGGCAGGTGCGTGACCGGAGCATGCGCACTCCTCCCAGGTGCTCACCGGAGAATGATAAATAACTAGCATTAAACTGAAAAAATCCAGGTAGTGTTCATAACCAATATTTGAATTATGTTTTCAATGTCGAAGCATATTTGAAAATTAGTTGAAGTGCTTGGATTGATTTTATTTGATAAATTACGTTTAATTTGTTAAATTTTAAGTGCCAGTATAAAAGTAACCCAAACTACAAGTCATGTGATACACAGGTAATGGCTGTGTGGTCTTGGTGATGCTTACGAATTGCAGCATTAATTTGTGTGAAATGGTCAACAGTTCATCATTTTGTACATTTTGCATTCAATTCTTTCCAAATTGCCCAGAATTCCACAATTTCAGGCTCAATAGCCGTTTCCTCACCATGTAAAGCTAAATTTCCTTTGTTTTGCTAAAATTAAGTGACTGATTTGTTGTATTTCTTAAATGGAAATATTTCAATTGTGCATTC
This sequence comes from Cnephaeus nilssonii, assembly GCF_951640355.1. Classification (NCBI taxonomy): domain Eukaryota; kingdom Metazoa; phylum Chordata; class Mammalia; order Chiroptera; family Vespertilionidae; genus Cnephaeus; species Cnephaeus nilssonii. Next base: position 54,797,306 of record NC_137089.1, on the reverse strand, counting down.
GTTTCTGTCAACTTTATTGAGCTGTGATTGGTCACAAAGAAGTGCGTGTCACCTGGTCAGGGCTCACGTCCGACACCACCCAGCTTCCCTGGAATCTCTTCGTCCACCACTCACTCCTCAGAATTTCCAAACAAAACAATTCTGTGTTTCCCCTGGAAGGAGGTCAGGAGAAGGGCGTTCGCTCACCTTCCCATGAGCAGGTTCTAAAGCGAAGGCATTGGGTTGGCTCTCCATGGCTCATCTCTCATCTCCTCGGGATGCGCCCTCCGGAACAGTGAAACCCATGGTTTGACATGATCCCTGCGGGAAGTGAAGCAACGTGGGCCTTCGTTGTGAGGCCTGGAGTCGAATCCTGACCCTGTACTTGCTGTGTGACTGTAGGGAAAGCCCACACCCTCTCTCATACCATTGAAAGTCTCAGACTTAGGGCAAGACAGGCTTGTATTTTGGGTGGTTACTTGAACTGAAAATGGTTTTGCCATCGCCTTCCTACTTCCTCCCCTGGAGGTGCTGCAGATCAGTCCATGGCGCCGCGGCTGAAATGGCCAAGGATGCCAGGCTGGCTTCGGAGCAAGGAGGGCCGGCCCAGCTGTTCTGCCTTCACAGAGCCCAGCGCGGTCCCGATGGTCCCGGCGGCGTCCCGCTCCTCTCCCAGGGCATTCTCAGCTGTGTGGTCGCCTGCCGCAGGGCGTGGCGCCTTTCCTCGGGCAGGAAGTCAGGCAGTGTCTGAGTGTTAAGCATGATCCTCTCCTGACACGGTGCTTGGTGGTCACAGGTCACTTTTGCAGAGCCAGAGGCATGTGTCAGTTTCCTCTCCTGTCCCTCTCACTGTCCTCCCTCCCTCCCTCCCTGCCTCCCTCCCTCCCTCCTTCCTTCCCTCCCTCCAGCCCAGTCTTTCTTCCTCCCCACCATCCTATATGATAAAACCCTAATATGCAAATCGACCAAATGGTGGAATGAACGGTCGCTATGACGCACACTGACCACCAGAGGGCAGATGCTCAATGCAGGAGCTGCCCCCTGGTGATCAGTGTGCTCCCACAGGGGGAGCGCCGCTCAGCCAGAAGCCGGGCTCATGGCTGGCGAGCACAGCAGTGGTGGAGGGAGCCTCTCTCGCCTCCACGGCCGTGCTAAGGAGCAGCGAGCAGTAAGGAGCAGCGAGCAGGCAGGCGGTAAGGAGCTAGGGGTCCTGGACTGCGAGAGGGATGTCTAACCGTGGGGAGCGGGTCTAAGCTGGCAGGTGGACATCTCCTGAAGGGTGCAGGCTGGGCTGAGGGACCCCCCTGAGTGCATGAATTTCGTGCACTGGGCCTCTATTTCTCCTATAATTCTGTTTGTCTCTCTTTCTTCATCCTTTAAGAAGCCTGAAGTTTGACTTCCAGGAACTGAGAAGAAACTATCTCATATATGTCATATATACATATACATAGTTTATTTATTTATGTATTTATTTATCTGCACCTGAAGGTATTTTTCCATTGATTTTTAGGGAGAGTGGAAGAGCGAGTCAAAGACAGAGAGAAACATCGATGTGAGAGAAACACATTGATTGGTTGCCTCCTGCACATGCCCCAACCAGGGCCCAGCCAGGAGGAGCCTGTAACTGAGGTAGGTGCCCTGGACCAGAATCAAACCCGGGACCCTTTGCCGACACTCTATCCACTGAGCCAAACGGGCTAGGGCCATACATATGGTAGTTTATATGTACATGTAGTTTGGAGTAGTTTTAACTGACTGTGTGTACATATTTATACCTTAAGAAGAAATGCCATATAAAATGCAAGATACCCAGTCAATTTGAATTTCAGATAAACAACAGATAATTCTTTAGTGTATGTCCCAAATACTGGGATATACTTACACTAAAAATTATCTGAAATTCAAATTGAACAGAGTCCTGTATTTTATTGACTGAAACTGCAATTTTCACTGAAGTAATTTTTACAGGCCTGTCTGATAAATGTGTGTTTTTTCCAGTCAAAGAATGTTAAAAATCATTTTATAATTTTGAAAGTGAAAACTTTCAGTTGTCCACCAGGAGACATGAATAACATTTACATCAAGAAAATTAGAAAGCGCCAAATTTAACTTGACAAAATTCTTGTTGATGTACATGGTACTAGTCACCAGGAAACTACCTGTTTTCACTTTTATAATAATTGAGTATTATAATAAATAGTCTAGTATTATTCATTATAACTTACCTCTAATATATTTTATTGGAATTAAAAACACAGATATTTACTAACAAATAGGTGAGTAGCCACCTTATATTAAATCAATATACTGAATTATTGTAAAACATTTAGAAATTCTGTTGATTTCCTGGAGCAACTGATAATACAAAAGAAAAACCAAATGCAAGAAGTTTGCAATGAGAAGCAGAGGCTGAATCTGAAGCGAATGAGTGGGGAATGGGAAACAAAATGTGCTTTTTTCCCTCTTTCCATAAAAGTATGTCCTATGGTAGAAGGATTTCACCGGCAGGCCAACACGAAAGCCATTTACATAGATGCCGTCGTTGAAGTGATGTGCGTCAGAAAGAAAAGTGGATGTATGTGTCACTGTGTCTCCTCAATGCAAAAAACAACAAAATTCAAACCAAAAAGCATGCTCAGGCTCCAAGCCTAACCCTGAGGAGAGCTCAGGCCCGCTGCGATGACCCCTAGTGGTGAAGCCAGGCAAGCGAACACGCGGCGCAGACACCCAGACAGGCAGGAGGAGCTAGGGACCCACGTGCTCAGGCCTGTGGACACTCCCTTGCATCACTCTGGCCTCTGCAGTCAATCCCTGTGAACTGAAAAATCTTTGACTTAGTACAGCCAGGACGTGAAACTTGCTAAACTAGCAAAAAAAATTAGGTTAAATTACATTTAGATCCAGTCCAATGCTTTAAACTCCGGCTTCTTAGCCAGGCAGGTGCTGATTATGACTTTTGAGTTAACGTGAACGTAAGCATCCACAGGTCTGAGAATGCAGGTACTTCAGACATGACCTGATTCAAATTCTTCACGTCAGAAGCAGAGTGTTTGGAGCAAAGAAAGGTTGCCCGGCCTGGGTTTCCTGACACACGGCCATCTCAGTGCAGTTTCCAGTGTCCGCGCTGGTCCCTGCTGCGGCCACAGTGTGTGCTGGGCGAGGGCCCAGGAGGGCTCTGTGGCTGTGAGCCAGGACTCCTTCCTGAGGGGCGGTGTTGGTCTTATTCTCTGCAGAATATATTTCTATCCTCAGAGGCAGGAGATAAGGTCCCGCATTCTTATTAATGTTAAGGGACAGCTAAATACATATATCAATGACAAATAAAACTTGGATAATTTGAAAAAGTGAATTTAATAACCTTAAGGCAGTATGTTATAATAACAGAGATCAAGAAATATCACTATATAATACTCTAAAAATATAGATTTCATTTGCACAGGGAACATTTTACACTAAATTTTAGTATGGAATTTTAGCGAGAGCTCATAAATATTTAAATAATTATGATATAATAATGAGATTTTTAAGTTTAAAAACTTGATGGCATCGTAGAGAGGATTCAAAACCTGTATAGGAAACTGAACTAATATCTGCAAAACCCCAGAAACTTTGAGATTCATCATTTCATGGTGTTTATAACAATTTATGTATTATTTTGTTTAAAATAAGCAGATTTTAAATATATTTTTCTGCTCCTGGTCAGTATCCCAAATCATGAACTTTTATGTTTTTAATTTCACTTTTAAATGGAAATATTTGGATGACTCTGCTGATAAGGTAATATATATATACTGGAGGCCCGATGCACGAAATTCATGCATGGGGGGGAGCAGTCCCCTCAGCCCAGCCTGCACCCTCTCCAATCCGGACCCCTCAGGGGATGTTCGACTGCCATTTTAGGCCCAATTCCAGGGATCAGGCCTAAACTGGCAGTCGGACATCCCTCTCACAATCCTGGACCGCTGGCTCCTAATCGCTCACCTGCCTGCCTGCCTGGTCACCCCCAACTGTCCCCTCCCTGCCAGCCTGGTTGCCCCTAACTGCCTCCCGTGCTGGCCTGGTTGCCCCCAACTACCCCCCACCATCCTGGTCGCCCCCAACTGCCTCCTCCGCCGGCCTGGTAGCCCCTAACTGTTCCCCCTGCAGGCCTTATTGTCCCCAACTGCCCCTCCCCCCCCCCCCCTGGCCTGGTCGCCCTTCACGGCCTCCCCACCGGCCTGATCACCCCACACAGCTTGCTGTTCGGTCGTTTGGTTGCCCCTCACTAACCCCCCTAACGGCCTGGTTGCCCCAGGCAGCCTGCTTGTTCAGTCATTTGGTTGTCCCTCACTAAACCCCCTGCTGGCCTGGTCATAGGCAGCCATCTTGTGAGGGCATGACAGTCAATTTGCATATTACCTCTTATTATATAGGATATACTAGAGGCGCAGTGCACGAAAATTCGTTCACTGGTGGGGGTCCCTCAGCCCGGCCTGCCCCCTCTCACAGTCCAGGAGCCCTCAGGGGATGTCCTACTGATGGCTTAGGCTGGCTCCTCACTAAGCCACAGTCTGGCCTCCCTCTGCGGGAGGTGACCAGGCCGATCATGGGAAGGTGCTGCCCCGATAACCCCGCTGCTGCTGCCACTGCTGAACACCATGGCTGCCGGCCCTCCTTGGACCTCACAGCTGCTGCAGCGTTATCTGGAAGGACATCCGGAAGACATCTGGTCTATCTGGTCTAATTATCATATTACCCTTTTATTAGTATAGATATCAGTCCTGGCCGGGCCAGGTGGCTCAGTTGGTTGGAGCAACATCCAATATACCAAAAGGTTTGGGGTTCGATTCCCAGTCAGGGCACATACCTAGGTTGCAGGTTTGATCCCCAGTCGGGTTATGTGTGGGAGGCAACTGATTGATGTTTCTCTCTCTCTCTCTCAATTAATGAAAACATATTCTCAGGTGAGGATTAAAAAACAATTTAAAAATGATTTTAGCTATGAAAACTATACAATTGGACGTTATGAGCAAGTTGGTAAAACTCTCACAGGCCATATGCCCTTGGATGCTCCACTGACTATTTCTTCGTAAGACTCCCCCTGGATGTCTTGGAAAAGTCACTGCTTGGCTGCTCATTAGGAAAAGTTAGGAGGAACTTTTTCATTGGGCGGGAGCATGGGATGAGGCATCCCTGCCCTTGCCACTCAATGAGGTGCTTCTATAAATTTTGGATTAACATTTAAGAGTCCTCAGGGTTCTATGAAGTTTGCTATCAATGTGATAAATGAAAATTAAGCAACATTCCATGTAAACAATATCCAGCTAACTTCATTATCTTATTTTCCAAAATAAAAGAGGAGTCTGAGTAATACTCTTTAAAAGTAGGAAATAAATGTTATCTTTAAAATAACTGCACTAAGAATTTTTTAAAAGTAATTAAAATGGGTGAACACAGATGTAGCTCTGATGGGGATAAGTTAGTTTCAAAAGCATAATCACGTGTGAACTCCTGCTCGGGGCCTTGCTGTGGCAGCACGCGGGCCGCCCCTGGGTGGTACCTGTTGTGCCATGGACACGGCGCGCGGCCACGCCCAGGCCCCGCTCGGGACTGCGATGCAGCCTCACTCAGAAGCACAGGTAGCTGCCGCGGTGAGGAAAACCGTGGAGGATTTTTCTAATTCATCTTCCAGACTCTAGCTTGGATCCGTTCTGATCTTACGGAGAATAGCCACATATTTTACTGAAAAGGTTAATGACGACAGCGTCCAGTTATGATTTGCTGAATTGACTTACGCTCTGATCGTCCTACTTACACTTGATGATGCAGACAGAAATCCTGTAAATCTCAGCTCATTTAACATGACCATGGCTACTTTTTTGGAAATAAATTCTTATGTCTCCAGATTTCCAGACACTGATTGCTTTGTACTTTACAGTGAGCGAGTCCTTTATGTCTGACCTTGTGATGCCATAAACACACAGCTATCCCAGGAAGCAGAACCAGATAACTCAATGACAGAAAAGACAGTGGCTGCCACTAACATGTTTGATAGGAAAGTGGCTTTCTTGGGGATTTTATAACTGTGCATGAATATTAAGTTCCTTAATAAGAAGAGGCAGCATAGGAACGATCCTATCTTTCCTGCATGAAGGAGATGAAAGCCACGGCAGGCTAAACCACTGTAGAACGAGGGAGCTCAAGACACTGCCTTTCTCACCCGCCGTCGCTTCTCTCCTGGAATTACAGCCACAAGGACACTGAATCCACTACGTGGTTGTTCTTATATGTAGGAAAAGGGTTTTCAACTTAGACGTTCAGTTTCTCATTAGTTCAGATTCCAACTCAGTGCTTCTAATTTAATATAAAATATTCACTTCTCTATTATACACTTTATTGTGATTTCATGGCTTTTATAAGTGCTGATCTAATTTCCTCCTGTTTTCACTTCCTTTTCTTTGCCGCTGAGCTGATGAGCAGCACGTTGAACATACGATGGAATTGTTCAAAGGGACTAATTGTATTTTGATCACAATGTGAGGCTGTGGCTCTTCGGCTCTTTCTTCTGCTGAGAAATGCACACCTTCTCCTTTCTGTCGATGCCGGTGTAACTCCCGGCACTTGCTGCTCTCCAGCCCAGGCCGTGAGGAATGTCCGCGCAGTGTCTCCACGCTGAGCACGTTAACCCTGGCCTTCCTTTTTCTTAACGTCCTTTGTCAACCAGCCTGGTGAGTCTGCCCGGACGGGCTGTATGTATAGCGTGCAATAGTCACACGCTATCATAATCCCTATGTCCCTTAGTATTTAAACATTTACAGAATGTGCCCAACATGATAGCTCCTTTAATCTTCACAGCTACCTAGAGAGCATGACATCCCGTTTCCCAGAGGAAGAAATAACATTAGGGATTAGCTGACCTTCCTGTGGCTGTGCGGGGCCTCGGGGACCCCAACCCCTCTTCTCCGCACGGCCACCTGTATCCTTGCTCGTCCTGGGTCGCCTCGCGCTGACGCGCTGACCCAGAACCAGGTGACCATCTGGACCGTCCACCCAGGGACTGACATGACCTGGTCCCAACGCAGTGAGCGGCCCCCAGCGGGCTGTTCCTGATGCCTCCTGGCGTGTCTACGCAGTCACTTCACCGCGCACTTCTCTCATGAGACGGCTGCTGGCGGCACGGCTCCTACCAAATGCCTGACTCCCCCAGCCTCCTGAGCCGCCATCCCTCCCCTGAAGTTTGAATTCCGAAGAGGAGACGGAGGCTCAATGAAGAACTCAAAGAAGAGAACTCGAGAAATTTCCGGCTTATCAATGCTAAGTCCACGCCGAGGCTGCTTTGTAGACAGTGAGAGGGCGGCTCCGTGGAGTAACTGCAGATGGAACCGTGTGCGTGCACAGCGCCCGGGAGGCCGCGGTGGCTCCTCAGGCCTTGGCCAGGGACTGCGAGGCGCTGTGCGGGAGAGGGATGCACCCAGGGGTTGGTGGAAACGTGGACCCAGATTGAAACATAGGTCCGGGTCAAAACGGAGGGCCACCCCAGCTAGGGAAAGGGGACAAGCTTGGTTGGGATACGTTGAGTTTAGGGGAGAGGGATGACATGAATTCTAGACCATGGGATTGAGTTTAAGACTGGAGATGTGGAAATTACCAAAGCAGAGCAACAGATAGACCTTACCAGAGGGTGAGGGAGCGAGAGCAGAGCAGTGAGCCTTACCTCGCAGAGCGGGGGGACCCTGGGAACAGGTCCCGAGCGTGATGCAGAGCCCGTGGAGGGCACCGACAGGGCCCCCCTACCTGACAGGGTGAGGCTGCTGCCCACAGCCCTTCTCTCCTCTCACGCGCTGGCCGCAGGCTCCCGGCCACCTGACCTCCGGCCCCACGATGCGGAGCCTGGAGGCGCTGGAGCCACTTCTGTTCACTCACTTTGCTAAAACCTTTCTCTGTGTTTTTCCCGCCAGCTCTTCGTTTATGTTGATGGTAACTTCAAGTTGATGGAAACAAGTTTAAAGCCCAGACTTCATTCTCTGTCTTGGACCCTAAGCAAGCGGATGTGGTGGGTGGTAACCTACTGCAGGGTCCCCATCTTCCTGCTCAGTGCGTGGCCTGTCACCGCCGGTGGGTGTCCAGGGGAGCAATGGTGGACAAGGAAATGAGCAGAAAGTCAAATATGTGAGTGACACTCAGATCTGGAGGTGCAGAGTGTCAGTCCAGGCAGGACAAGCGAAGGTACCTTTGTCAAGGGTGGCGATGACCGCCCCCTTCTGCCTCTCACCTGTGTGTGGGGCCCGGTCCCGGGGAGCCAGGGTGTCAGCATTCCTGACCAGACCCCCCGGGAGCGCCCCTTACTCACAGGCTCCAGGTGACTGTCCACGGGGCGCAGCCCCTGCTCTGTGCAGGCCCGCGAGATGCCCGCGGCTCCGGCTGTTCCACTGTGTGCCCACTGTCCAACGCCACAAGCTCCAGTGGCGCCAGCAGGGGACGAGGCCCCAATGGACGAGGTGGAGGAAGAACGTTTATGTGGCTTCCAAGCTGTGGCCTCATTCCCAAGGTTCTGTTATTACAAAGTCTGGTCCAGTGACAACTGTAACGTTATCTCCCTCCAAAGTGAAGTCGTCACAATCCCTCCACTTCCTGACATGCCACTCACCCGGAACGCTGCGTCACCATTCGCTTTGCAAGTTGTGAGGACAAAGGGGGGAGCACCCCGGGCAGAGCTCAGAGCCGAGAGGAGAGAGTCCATTGGCCTCTGCAGGAGCGTGACGTCCACCTGGTATCTGACTGTGCGGGGGCACGAGTCCTTCGCCACGGCCACCCCCAGAGAGGCTCACACCACTGAGGCCAAGAATAGGAACGTCCCAATTCTGCCCCTAAAAGACAAGACGGACTAACGACCCAGAGATGGATGACAAAGGCAGGGGGTGCCTGTGCACAGGCACCAGCCGAGCCCGGGGGGCGGGGTTGCATCGGGCTGACTGGACTAGCACAGAGGGACGGTCTACAAAGACAGCAGATATGACAGGAAGTGAAACACGGGAGAGCTTCTAGAAGGCGCTCTTTCCGGAGTTGGCAAATACACAACAAAGGGGTCCCGAGTCTTTGGTCTTCTCCCGAGAATCCTTGTAGGGCAACACGTCACACTCACAGGCTGACCCGGGCCAAGTAAACAAGGCGGAAGTGCGTGTGGGCCACAAACAAACAAAAGCTCAATTTCCATAGAACGTGGGTTTATTTCATAGAGATGTGCTGAACACAAAGGGCTGAAACAAATGAGTCATTGTTAACATAAAATAACAGAACATTTTAATAAAAATTAATATTTTTCTTGAACATTAACTTACCAGACACTGAATAACAGCACAAATTAATAAGCGTATGCAAATAAACCTATTTTTCTTGTTTTCTGAAAGCGAAATAGTCCCTGTTGCGCTCACCAAACAAGTCAGTCCAAGACTAAGGATGTGGCCATCGGCTGCTAAAATATTCGCTGCTGGTCTTAGTGGAGAGAAATGGTGTGTAAGGGAAATGAATGCAACACGGTGATAGTCATCAGTCATTAGCGAATGTTGTAGTTTGTTATTAATGATTATGTATAACAGGATATTGTAAAATTTAAGTTATGAAATTTTTATTAAAATGTTTCTTACATGCCGTTATATTGGCTGGGCCACAGAAATATTCATTGTGGGCCGCGTGCGGCCTGTGAGCCGCAAGTTAGACCTGCGTGCTGTAGGGTGAAGTCACAGGCCTGAAGTGGCGCAGGGGACTCTGCGCAGCTGTGCACCTGAGCCCTCGTCCTGGCTGTCCACACCTTGGTCTCCAGTGCTGGCAGCGCATCTGTGTGGTCCAGGCGCAGCTGGTGTGTCTGCCCCTCCATCGTGCATGGACCTGGAACCGCTGGGGGGGTTTCTGGCCCACTGGGGGGTTTCCACTCTCTTCGACGCCCCCTGAGAACGCCGCGTCCTCCCAGGCCTCGGAGCCACCACGCCCTCCTCTGAATCTTGCACACGTAATTACCCGGTCCTTACCACATGGCATGCGTCTCTCTCGGAATTTTATTTCTGTTAGTATTTCTAGAACCTTGAACATTTATTGACACAGTCATTGCTCACTAAATGCAGACGAATGAATTTAATAATGTTTGTAAAAAATTACCATTATTACTCTCCACTAATTTGAGATTATTTCTTGAACTTAGGATTCCCTACTTTCATTTCCTTCAGGGAGGCTCCTGCAAAGCACAGGCCCCCCAGGACCCCTCGGGGTGCAGGCCCTTTCACTGCTCTCACTCCTGCGTTCCCGGGCCGGGCTATGCATAATGTGGACGCTAATCTTCCTTGGACACGAGCCCTGTCTCAAGTGGTTATCAACCCTTGTTTGCCTATTTGATCAGTGATTCCTGGCAAGCCCCTCCCGGTACCCCTCCTCCACAGCACTCCTCCAGGCCTGCTGGCAGCCTCTGTTCTGGGCTGGAATGAGGGGGCTCTGCCTGACAGGCTGCGCTGGGAAGCCCCCCTTGCTGAAGGCGTGGCCCGCACCTTGCACTCACTTCCGGTCACGTCTCCTGCCGTCGCTCACTCAGCACCAGGCTGTTCCCCGTAGGCATCGCCTGTCCATCCGGCTGCCTCCCTCCGCCCCAGCCCGGGGTTAGGAAGAGCTGAGCTTTCTGCACTCTCCCGGCATTCCGCACAATGTGTATCCTTCCTGTCTCTTCCCTCATTGTGCAGTGTGCGAGGTGAAGGTATTTTTTTTGTATCTCTTCCCCCTCGTTTCACACCTTGTAGAGTCTCCATTGGTTGACGAATGCGCCGCCCACACTTTACTCTATGTACACAGGGCAGCGTGTATGTAACGTCTCTGTAACTGCCGTGTTTCCGGTGGGTGTTGCCCTCTAATTGTCGCTTTTCTGTAAGTTGTCTTAACCTGTGGGCTGTAAACTTCAAAGCAGAACGGGGCGTCTCGGTGGGCAGTCACTGGAGTGGAATGCACTGCCTCGGAATGGGGAAGCGGGTCTGCGTCCTGCCCATCCCTGAAAAACGCCACCACGGAGACCGAACGAAAGGAGTTACCGCGTGGAAGCTGGATGTAACACGCTGTGCGCGGGGAGTCAGGGCTTCTCTGTCCACAGGACCCGCCCGCAGAGCGGACTCCCGGGAGAGGCGACCCTGGAGGCTGGGTCAAACTGGGGGGTCACAGTTCCTACAGATCTTAAAGCCTTAGCAGCAAAGTCCCATTCCTCAGCTTTTTCGTATTTCTTTTTAGGATATAAATTATTACCTTGCAATGCAATTTCTGGAGGTGCTTTTCAGCGTTTTCCATCTGCTTAGGAGCCTGCCCTCTTGCAGTCCTAATGGGCTTCACTGCTGGCCCTGACAGGCCCAGGCCTTCTCTGTCCACCTCACCTGGTCCCTGCTACTCCGGAGCCACCCGATTCGCCACCGCCTTCCTCCCAGCGCCCGCCTCCGCTCCGCAGGCTGCCAAAGGAAGCACCCTGGCGGGCCTGGCCCCAAACACGCGCTGCCTCCCCTCCACAACTCCAGCCAAGCTCACCTGCCCAGGCTGCTGAGCTGCGGGTCCCAGGCCTCTCAACTGCTGCGGCTCCAGGCCTACTGGCAGCCCCTGCAGTTCCGCCCACCCTGATGGAGGGCTCCCCACCCAGGACAGCCGCTCTCCCCGCCCCGCGCGGCCCGTGGCAGCCCTTCCCCAGAGCCCCTAAGGGAGCACTCCCCTCCCCCCGCAGCATCAGTCCCTCCCCCACTCCCGCAAGGCCTCCTCCCGCGACAGCCCTGGCTGCTGTCAGCATCCAGGCCGCCCCGCCCCTTTCCCGAGGGGAGCACCTAGGACCACGCCGGATCCCAGTGCGCAGGTGTGTTCTCCCGACCGGACGCGCCTCAGAAAGTGAGCATTTCCCCCCCGTCTCTGTGTTCCAGCCCCGCCCCCAGCCCTGTGCCCATCCCTGGATCCGGGGGCCGGGTGTGGCGATGTTGGAGGGGATTCCGGGGACAACAGGCCACAGGCTCGAGCGTTAGACCCCACGACAGTCTGGACGCTCCGACTTGCCTATCCTGCATCCCAATTGATCCCACCTCTGGCCGCTGGACGGGGACGCGGTGGCCTCCGGGACTGGGCAGGGCTGCTCCCCCTCGCGCCTGAGGTCCAGGCAGGATGGGCGCCCGCTTCTAAGGGCTGGGCGCGCTGGGCGCGGGGACCGGCCTGCCGGCGGGGTGGGATGGAGGTCTGTTCCCGAGCACCTCCCTCCCCCCGCCCTGTCGCCTCCAAGGCGCGTGCCGTGGAGGCTCCCCCAGCATCTCCTTAGACGCGCGTGCTCGGCCGTGGGCGTCCTACTGTGCCTGTGTGTGTGTGCGCGCGCACAGATGTGGGTGTGTGTTCAGATGTGTGTGTGCGCGCGCACAGATGTGGGTGTGTGTTCAGATGTGTGTGCGCGCGCGCACAGATGTGGGTGTGTGTTCAGATGTGTGTGCGCGCGCGCACAGATGTGGGTGTGTGTTCAGATGTGTGTGCGCGCGCGCACAGATGTGGGTGTGTGTTCAGATGTGTGTGCGCGCGCGCGCCTGCGCCTGGCTGTGTGTGAGCCGCCGTGCAGATACGTGTGTGTGTCTGTGTGTGAGATGTGCGTGCTCGCGTGCGTGCAGCTGTATGTGTGCCAGCGCGAGGCAGTGTGCGCGCGCGTCCCCGCCCGCCGGCGCCGCGGACCCGCGGGAAGACAGGGGGCGGAGCTATGCAGATGGGTGAACGTTCCGGGGGACGCGCGCCGCGGCGGCCCTTCCGCAGGAGCCCAGCCGGAGGCGGCGGGGCCGGGCGCACGCGGGGCAGGCGCGGGCGGGACGCGGCGCGGGGCCGGGCCGGGCACTCGGCGGCGATGGTGACCGCGGGCCGCCGCTGACCTGCCTGCGTGGCCCGGGCTGCCGAGCGCGGCCCAGCCCGGCGGCGGCCGAGGACCTGCGGACTCTTCCCACCGGGACTTCGGACAGGAAACGGAGGGAAAGGGGCCGCGCCGGGAGCTCGCGCGTCCCTGGAGCGCGGTCCACTATGATCCTCCTCGCCCTGGGCGCTGGAAGGCGGCTGGACGTCCTGCATCCCTCGGGGGCGGTTTTCTTGCAAACCTTGCTTTGGATTTTATGTGCTGCCGTCTGCGGAGCGGAGCAGTATTTCAATGTGGAGGTAAGGACCGGGCGGCCGCCTTCCCGGCTGGGCCGCTCCTGACGCGCTGGAGTCCCTGGGTCCTGGCCGCCCAGAGCCGCCGGGTCTGCACGGCGTCCCCTCGGCCAGACAGACCTCGTTGCGCGTTTCCTTCTCGGTGATGGATTCGCGCAGACCGAGTCCGTTATCCCCGCGGCACAAAGGATGCTTTGAGCGGTGCGTCCCGCTGCCGCGGGAGAGGCTGTCGCGGGCTCCGGGAGGCAGCTCAGCTCCAGCTCAGGGTGAACCAGCTGCTCAGGAGCCGGGACCCCGGAGCCAGGACTGGCGTCTGGCATCCCCGCCGCCTGGGCATTGTTCCAGGAAGGGAACCTTTCCGGGGCCAGTCTAACAAAGGAGGTTAACGCTGGCTCCGAGGGCAGGGGGCACTTGCTCTGTGTAACTGCGCTGCTTTGTGACAAAACACTTGACCAGACAGAGGCGTTTTCCATTTAGACCCGAGTTAATGCCGGGCCGGAGCTGAGAGCAGAGGACGTGGCACCGGCCCTTTTTGTGTGTCCTCCTCCCCTCCCCCGCCCGGAGCATCGGCGCGCCCAATGGAATAGTTCTGAGGTGTGATTTAATTTGATTTCACACTCCTCTGGCACAACAAGGGGGTTGTCCACTGTCCTGGGCTTTGCCTGGACCGCTCTGGAAACAGACACAAAGCCGAAGGGAAGGTAGGGGCAAGGACTTAGACCTCTGCCAAAGTGGCCTGCCGGCACCGCCGGCACCGACGCCCGCTGGTAGCTGGGAGCTGGTGTCCGCCTGGGCTCCATGGGCTCACCGTGCACAGGATGGAGAAGCAGCAAGAGGGTCTCACAGGAAATGCTCCGGTTCAGTGGGTCTCTGTCTTCTGACATCTCAGAAGAACGAGGAGTAAGTCTGAAGGATCCTGGCATGTTTTTTCTTGTGTTGTTGACCCTTCATAGCTCACGGCCACTTTGTTGGGCGTGTGTTTGCACAATAGCAGGACCTGTTGCACAGTGTTTGAACAGCTTCCCTGAGCAGACTGACGTGCAAAGTGACCGAGTCCAGGGGCGAGGGCGCGTGCTGCCGTTACTTCCTCTGTTTCTGGAAAGCATGCTCAGGGCTGTGCAGTAAGTGGGTGGTAGAGAAACAGTATTTGAAAAAGTAGCAACTATTATCGAATGTGTGAAAGAAGTTTACAGATGTTAAGGATGATGATATTATGCAAAAACCCCAACTTGAAAACCAAGGAGGTTTAACCCTCTGAAAAATACCACTTTGTTTTTCTGGATCAGAAGAGAGATGGAAAGTGCTGAGTGTCAGACTGTTCGTGATGGCAAATTCGAATTTATGGGATTACAGGCCACGGATGGAGGCTCATGGCAAAATTTCATTCAGGAGGCCTTGATTGAGGAGGGTGGAGTGAGTTCACAGGCTGCGGAGGAAGGTGGCAGGCTGTGAGGTACAGTCCTGTAAACAGCTGGTGCTGGGGGGGACGGCGGGACCGGGGGTCTGTGGCCAGGGAGGCCTGCCGGCTTGGAAAAGGCTGAGATTGGTTCGCAGACATCCTTGGGGGTAGCATCAGTGTTTTCACGATGAACCATTTCCCTTTGAGGCTAACCATTCAGAGTTGGAATCCCTCAGTCAGTGCAGGTATTATCATGCAAGAAAAAGTTATGCTTTTACAAAAATATTTTAAAATTTCCATTATATCTTCTCTTTTTTCAAGATATATGGAGGAATGGTTTAATGGAAAATATAGGTATTTTCCCATTTTTAGAGCTTTTAAGTTATTCCATCCGTATTTATTGTACTATGCAAAGATGTAATTATTGAAAGGTCAGAGGCGAGCGTCTTCTGAGACCTTAACAAGCTCTTCTAATGGCGATTGGTGATGACCTAGAGATTGTCTTCCGTGATGTGTGTCCCCGGGCAGTGTCCTCACAGCCGTGGGCATGGCTTCCCTGGGTTAGGAGAGTGAAGGCCGTCCTCTGCCGTCCTGAGTGTGGCCTGGTCAGCTCCCCCCCCCCCCCCCCCCCCGAGACTGGCAGGCGGAGAGGCTCCAGAGGGCTGGTCTGCCCTCTGCCCGGGCACTTGAGGCAGGAAACCCTGATGGGACACAGGCGTCTTCTTCAGAGCGGGCACAGCTGGCGCGCCTCCTGCTCCAGGGCGAAGCGGGGCCAGGCTTCCTGTGGGAGACGGTCAAGGGGGGCTGCGTGAACAGGTGGTGTCCTCAGCGTGGAGCTCTGAGCACGCGTCCTGGGGCACCGCGTCCTGGGGCACCCAGGCTGCGGTGGAGGAAGCTCGGAGACGCCTCCCTGCTGGCCTCTGAGATTGCAGTGCTCTCTCCCTCGCCAGCATCCCCAGGTGGGAGCCCCGTCCTCAGTTGAGGTGTAAAGTCTCTGTTTTTCTCCTGGAGGTGGGAGGGTGGTGGAGGGTTCATGCTAACTCTTTCCCGTCTGATTTCTGAGAGCACAGACATTGGAAATTGTCAGTCTCAGAGCCAGAGGCGTGTATCACGGGTGGGAGAGAGCCTGGCGTGGAGAGGGACAGTGCACACTGTTTGGTTGTCTTTGTTTTTAAGAAGCAAAAGGGGATGCAGCTGAGGCGGGTCCGCGGGGGCCACGCAGCTCGCCCCTGGGCGTGGAGCCGGGCGCCCCATGCCATCTCCT
Source organism: Cnephaeus nilssonii (assembly GCF_951640355.1). Taxonomy (NCBI): domain Eukaryota; kingdom Metazoa; phylum Chordata; class Mammalia; order Chiroptera; family Vespertilionidae; genus Cnephaeus; species Cnephaeus nilssonii. The sequence goes on along the minus strand of NC_137089.1, from coordinate 54,781,512 downwards.
CAGAGCGCGTGCTCAGAGGTTGGCCTGAGTCGGGTCCACGTCGGGTGGGCCGCCGCGGAGGACTGCGCGGGGCACCGGGGTGTCGCTGGCGTGACCAGGGCAGCTGCGCGCAGAGTCGGACGTCGGCTCCGAAAGGTCATTTTGTCGCCAGAATACCTTCCTGGTCCTCGTGGGCTCCGCGATCCGGTTGCTTTGTTGTGGTTTGTACGCGGCGAACGTTCTTTGGTGAGGTTTGAAGAGTTCATGATGCTACTAACTTTCATCAGCTCGACAGTTTATCAAATGTAAAACGAATGAGCAACATTTTTATTGTTTTTAAAACAGTAGCACACATTTCTAATGAGGAAATTATTTGAAGCCAATGTAATGTAAAATCAAAACATAATTGCCTGGTGCACTTACCAAGGCATAGGAAGATGAGTATTTTATTGTGACAAATAAAGGAAAAAGGACTTTGTTGTTTTTAACTAAAGAGAGGAGAGAGGTTCTGGGTTTCAAAAGGGTGCTTTGTGACCAATGCTGTGCATCGGGGGCAGCGCTCCTGCGCTTTCCCCGCAGCGCTCCTGGCCGGCCTCAGTGTCACTCCTCTGCCGTGGGTCCAAGCCGGGCCGGCCTCTGCTGGGCAGCTCTGCTGCGTGGAGACGGGCAGTGAAGCAGAGAGGACTCCGTGGTGCAGATTTAAATGTCGTGTGTTGGCCACTTGTTTCTGTCTGCTGCCTCCTCCTCATGTCAGTGACCAGCGTTATTTGGGCGTGGGAGGAGGTGTCCCCATGGCTGGGTGGCCTCCCGGAGCAGGGACACTCCCTGCGCCCCCCGTGCCTGGGCCAGGGCGGGCAGCAGGGCTGGTCCAGGAAGGTTCCGGCTGCTGCAGGCTCCAGCTGCACCGGCACCCCAGGGCCCTCAGCATGTCAGAGGCCAGACACGGCCAGGCGGCCCGGGCCCTCCGCCCTCCTGCTGCTCCGCGGGTCCCACTCTGCCTGCCAGGACCCCGGTGGGGACATGCAGGAGGCCCTGCGGGTCAGCCCATGCCAGCCAGGCGGGCTGCCTCCCGCCCCTGAGGAGCCCACAGCCAAGAACCAGCCCCGCCCGCCTGGCTTCGCCCGCTGGGCTCCCTCTCAGCCTCTCCCCTGTCATGGAGGTTAGGGCAGGGCTCAATAACAGCTTTTCTCTTTTTTCTCAATCTCTGGAGTCAGGTTGAAAACAACAAATCTAAAGTTTCTACTTTTTCTTGCTCATGCTCTCTCAGGTTATTAACAAGGAAATTGTAATTCACTTACTTATTGGTATAGTTGGATTGATCAATTATTTTATATACATTTTTTCACAGCCTACTCCAAGTGTTACCTTTTCAGAATATTTGATAAATGACCAATTGCAATGACTTCAGAACCAAAAAGGAGCCATTAAACATTTGAATAATTAGTTAAATTTATCCAGTGTCAGATGAGTACAATTTCTTTTTTATGCTTCTTCAGGAATTTCTGATCCTTCAGTATGTAGATTTCAAATTGAGAAAGTAATTTTTCATGTTACTTCCCATCACAAAATGTTTAAGTGTCTGTGAATGAGTGGTAGCCATTGCATTTCTTATTGTGGGCGAGGGTGGGGATTAAGAGCACAATTTCGGCACACATTGCTGGGTTCTCCTCTCAGCCCTTCAACTTACAAGTACATTATTAAGTCAACAACGGACAATTCAATCTCTGTGGGCCTCAGTCTGCACATCTACGAAATGGATCCTCACAGTATCTACCTCCTAAGGTTGCTTTTATGATTAAATGACTATATTTATATCACATTAAATAGATGGGTGGATGGACAGAGAGATACACAGGTGCATAAAAAATAGATGATAGATAGATAGATAACATGCCTTCACATGATTAAACACAGTACTTTTTCATTATCATTATCATTAATAAAAAAATAAATGTTGATTCAAAGGTAACTGGCATGAGAGTATTTAATTACACAAAAGTCTATCAGGTTAGGACATGCCACCTGGTTTAGGAAGACTTTCTTTTCATGCTTTTTTTATTTTTGAAAAGTGTAATCTACTGGAAGTCAACCAAGCCAGCACCAGTACATTTTCTTCCCATGGGTTTTTCTTAGACAGTTTGGATCAGCAATGTGATTTTCACATTTTGTCTTGTCATCTGCTACTATCATAGAATGTTAAGTTCAGCTCACACCTTCTTTTGCAGGATTGAGTTTGCTGAAATCTGTTCATTTTCCCTAAAACCGTGGAAGATAAATAGGCCTTTATGAGGTGAGGCTTGTTTATTTTAACTGGCTCAAGGCCCACATGCCTCCGATCCGCAGAGTAGGGTTCCATGTGTTACTTAGAGCTCTGGATTAGACCCCAAATCCAGAACATAAGAGTCTTTTTATTTTCAATTGGAAGAGGAAGGAGGCGGCTGAGCAAATAGGTATTAACGTCTTTTCTTATTGCGGAGAAGTGCAAGGGTTAAGAGCACAATTTGACAATGAATTTGTTTGAAAACATAACACACTTGACCATGTCCCCTTGGAATAGACGGTACTGAGCAGTGTGGTGTCCGGGTCGGACCCAGGACAGAGTGTGGGCCTAACCCCAGTTCTGGGCTCACATAGCTTTGATCTTGGACAGTCATTTCATCACTGCTTCTATCTGCAAACATGAGGACTCAGCTAAGCCGTTCTGGTGGCCATTCCAAATTTGAAATTCTGTTCTATTTAGCCTCTGGGCTGTAATTTACGTAGTGAAAGGGGGAAATACACCCATTTACTCTGTAAGTTTTGGGGCAACTGGACCACAGAGGTGGGTGTTGAGATGTATTTCTGAAATGCACGTAGTGACGTACAGACTGTGGCTTCCAGCTAAGGTTTGTCATCGTCCGTGGTGACACGGGGTGCTTCGTGTTGGAAATAATCCTGGCCTTCTGAGGAATCAAAACACCGACAGCAAATTATATGTAATTTTAAAATCAGTTTTTGGCTGAGGTAGGCAACTTAAAAAATTTAATGTTAAAAACATGGTTTGATATTAGTTTGAAAAATATACACCATTTCCAAGTGGAACTTCAATCATAAAAAGGCACATTGGAATAAGAGCAAAACCTGCTTTTGGTGGTGGGGGCGCGGGATATGGAGGGTCTTGAAATTCAAATCCATCTGCCTGCCTGTCTGTCTCCATCGCCAGCGAAACGTGGCATTTCTCGGCGATGCAGCGCTTGCCCCGATGTCCCTGCTGCCCTTGTGGAGGGTGATTTTGGCACATGGCTCTTGGAGGGTTATTTCTGTTCCTTACAACACTTTTGATTTTGAATGTGAAAAATCAGATTGCATTTGTTTTATAAAATGTGCAGCTGATGTGAACAGCAGAAATACTTCATGCTACAAGGATAAAATGCTAAGTAACAATATGTGGGACGCCTACTTTTCTTTTGCCTTCCTTTGCCTTTTTCCTGGGACAGTTATTTATAGATTTTCCTGAAACCATATGTGACCGCCCCCCCACCCCCACCCCCCGCCGGCAGTTAGCTCTGAATGGGCGCTCTCTGTCTGCGTGTTTCACCGCGACCGTTTGGCACGCGCATCCCTGGGTTTGGATCCGAGGACTGTCTCCATGAGCCACATACCGGGAGCCTAGCCAAGAGTCTCAGAGCCACGCCACCTTCCATGAAGTCAGCGGTGTTCAGCAGTGTGCATGGCACTCGGGTGTGCAGCAGGAAATTTAAAAAACTTAATTTATTAATTTGAGAGAGAAACATCAATCTGTTGCTCCATTCATTTATGCATTCATTGGTTGAATCTTGTATGCGTGCTGACCAGGGATTGAACCCACACCTTGGCATATCGGGACCACAGTGCTCTAACCACCTGTGCGACCTAACCAGGGCAAGGATTTTTAGACATGCAGTACCTGACTATTTAGTCAGGGGCACTGACCTCTTTTCCCTTAGATTGTCAGATAAAAAATGACAACAGCCAACACAACAATAGCCGTAAGTGTGAATGAATCAAAATTACACCTACTTTTTTGTCTGGTCGGCAAAAAATATATTATTTGGTGTGCTGCAATATTTTAGTAATTAGCTTGTGCCCTTTTGATGAAAAAGGTTGAAAAAACCTGCAGTAAGTGACCTGAGTTGTAGAATATAAAGGAAGGCTAGGGGGCGCTCGTGAGCTGTGCACGCTGCCAGTGAAGTGGAAGGACCTGGTTTAAAGTCAAGGACATGGGGGCAATCAGAGTCTTGAAGTGAATCCTAGCCAATCACAGAGCTTAAGAAAATCAGGGACCGCTGGCTCATGATTGAAGATGTGAGCTGGGTTTCCTGAGAGCCATCAACAGCTCTGATTGCATATTTGATGAACTGGGAGGAAATTAGCATTTCTTGGGCAAGACGCTGTGAGGAAGACTGTAGGCCGCCCGCCATGCCCCCGCCTTGGGTGTGGTCAGCACCATACACGATGGTGACGCGTCTCCTGAATTCTGTGTCAGCTACAAGGACGATGCGGTCACTGGGCTTACAGTTAATACAGGTGGGAGACATTTAATTGATCCAGCCTTTTAGATTGTGTATAGCAAACATCCCATTTCCACAGCGTTTGAGACTAAAGTTATATCCTTCGTGTTTACCATACCACTCTATTGAATAAATATTTTTTAACAAAAGTAGATTTTAAAACATAGGCTTTACCTATTTCTCTTTTTAAAAATATATAAGAAATGAGCCACAAAAATGGGGAGCAGTGTTTTTCTTCTTTAACGGGAACCTTGCTGATTGTTATGATTCGATGGAGGTCAGGGCCTGAGAAGAGGCCGTGACGATGCAGTGGGGGTGCCCGCCTTACGATACTGGCACCCCCAGCACCACCCTGTCCTGTTAGTGCTTTTAAACCTCGGTGGTTCCGGGGAGCAGGGTGAGTGAGGTGAGCCACATCCTTGCAGACACACACTCTTAGCAGAGGTGGTCTCAGAGTGAGGTTCGCTGACAGACACCCTTCGCCCTCTGCAGGGAGCGGGGTTGCAGGGCAGGTTCTTTGTGCCTCAGTTAAGGCAGCGCCGCCCCTTCTAGGGAAGCTGGGTGTGGGCTGGAACGTGATCTCCTGCCCCCGACTTCCCGCACTCAGAGCCGTGAGGTGTCCGTGGGCACTTTTTCCACGGGAACTTTCCACGCTGGACTCTCCCCCATGTGTTAACAGATCCCATTGCTGGAGGGATTAGTCCTTGGGCTGGTGTGAGGCTCTGAGGTCCCTGGCCCGTTCGTCTTCACACCATTGCCCACGGCTCCTGCTCACGGTCCCACTGCCGCTCCCTTGGGCTCAGTTCCACTGCAGACAAGGCGTAGAAAGCGGGTGGCTGTCACCTGCAGCCCCCCACTCCCACCCCCTCCTTCATTGGGAATAAAGTAGAATAGACTCATTACTCCCAGAACCCAATGTGTGCGCAATGATTTCCATGAAATTGAGGACAAAACCATGGAAATCCCCTCCGAGGTACAGAAACCACTCGTGTGGAGGATGGGGCTGTGAATATCGCAACGGCTCGGTCCTAGAGCCGGGGGCAGCCCCTGCCCAGGTTCAGTGACGTCTGTGTTTGCTCCGTGGAGATCCAAACAGCTTCCTCCGCAGCCTCCGCTGGTTCTGACCTTTCACACGTGGATTGTGACCTCTGTGGCTTGTGAGTGGCACGGGTTGAAGGGCACAGTGGGACGGTGACAACACCTCCTGGAGGCAGACGGGGGGGGCCTCCTCCAGGGATGACGGCTGGACAGAAACGTTACGTGCCGGCACTGTTGTCTATTAGGGTCCAAACGACCCTCGAAATGGGAGCACCTGGAATTGACCTCGACCGCCAGCTCGGTGCCAGTAGAGACCACGGTAATCAGCAGCCACATGTGCTGCGTGCCTCAGAGATAACCGTTTACAGCTCGCGCCGTCGGTGGGCCAGCCCTGCTGTTTCTCTGAATCTGAGGCGCAGAGAGGTGAGGAATGGAGGCCTCTGGGAGCAGCTCAGCATCACCGCCGCGGGGGCTGCACAGCCCAGGCTCCCACCCGGAGTCCAGGTGAGAGTCAAACCCGGGTCCCAGAGGCAGAGCGCTCGGGTTCCATCCTGCCGTTCCGTTGCAGGTGGGAAAGGGCGGCCACTGCACGGAGGCCTTGCTGCTCTGCCCTGCACGGCTTGCCTGGTAACAGCCGAGTAGGCGCTGTGGGGTCAGCTGTTGATTCTGAATCAACTGTTGGCTGATCAAGATAGTTTAGTGATGTTTCACTCACTAGAAAAATTGGTAGTCCAGGTGAGATTACATAGGCTATTGAATCTTGAGTTACATTGACTGTTGAATTACATATACTATTTTGTCATCTTGAATTACATGTTATCCACTCACAAGCATCACTCCTTCATTCAAAAACTGAGACACGGAAGATACTGAAAAAGACTCAAATTGAACTTTTAAGACATCAAAACTACAGTATGTGAGATTTAAGATGCACTGGAAATTTAAGCAGATTTCACATTACTAAAGGAAAAAAGAGTGAACTTGAAGTCAGCAGTGGAAGTTATTCAGAGTGAAACAGAGAAAAAGGGACATTTAAAAAGTGAACAAATCATCAGTGATGCCTGGGATGGCTTTATGTGGCCGAGGATGTGTAGCTGGAGTCCCTGCCAGGAGGTGCAGGGAGAGTATTTGAAGGTAAAATGAACAAAGCTTTTCCAAATTTGGTGGAAAATACATAAACTTATGTATCCAAGAAGCTCAATGGTTCTCAAGCACAAGATTCATGAAGAAAATGACACCATAGTCAGGTTGGTCAGCTGAAGGACAAGGAGAAAATATTCAGAGAGAGAGAGACACTTTACATATAGAGGATTAAAAAATCCGACAGATTTCTTGTCAGAAATAATGCAAACAAGAAGACACCAGAGGAACATCTTGAAAATGCCAAAAGAAAAAAATAACTGTCAACTTGGTATTTTATACTCAGTGAAAGTATCTTTCAAAAATAAAGGAAAAGTAAAGACGTTTTCAGGCTCACAGAAGCTGAAACTTTTCATGCCCAGTCATAGGCAGGACATGAAATGTTAAATTCAAAACCTGGAGACAGCCGAGGCACACCACCAGCACACAGCGACCCCAGCAGCGCCAGCTTCATCAGGGTACATGGTACAGAATGAATGAATCTCAGAATCACTGCCAGTGGGTGAGCCAGGCCACAGGGGCACGTCCTTGAGAGTCCATATATATGAAACGAGCAGCCCAGTGCAAGAATTCATGCACCAGTGGGGTCCCTTGGCCTGGTCTGCGGGATCGGGCGGAAGTCGGCTCTCCGACATCCCCCGAGGGGTCCCAGATTTCGAGAGGGTGCAGGCCAGGCCAAGGGACCCCATGAGTGCAGTACACGATTGGGGCCAGGGAGGGACGCGGGAGGTTGGCCAGCTGGGGAGGGACCACAGGAGGGCTCCAGGGCTTGTCCAGCCCATCTCACTCAGTCCCCATTGGCTGGACCCCAGCAGCGAGCTAACCTACCAGTTGGAGCATCTGCCCCCGGTGGTCAGTGCATGTCATAGCGACTGGTCGACCAATCGACTGTCTGCCCCCTGGTGATCAGAGCATGTTATAGTGAGTGGTTGAGTGGCCTTAGCATATCATTAGCATGTTACACTTTCATTTGTTGAAAAGACAACCAGACAACTGGACACTTAGCATATTAGGCTTTTATTATATAGGACTAGAGGCCCGGTGCATGAAAATTCATGCACTGGAGGGGGGGTCCCTCAGCCCGGCCTGCCCCCTCTCACAGTCTTGGAGCCCTCAGGGGCGGGAGGTGACCTGGTGATCAGGGGAGGGTGACGCCCCATCACACCTCTGCTGCTGCCACTGCTGGCAGCGCAAGCCTTGGCCGTCCCTGGTTACTTGAGCCTCGGGCGGCCCTGGGCGGCTGGGGGGCTGAGGGCAGGTCCAACCATGTGCCTGCCTCCCCCCCCCCCGGCTGAGCTGAAAGGACTGGGGGAATAAAGTAGAATAGACTCATTACTCCCAGGGACTGAGGGGACTGGGTGCTGCTATCTTGTGGCTATGGGCGCTGCCATCTTTATGATGGTGTGACAGTCAATTTGCATATCACCTCTTTATTAGATAGGATGATGGTAAACCAACGCTAATCTATAGCAAGAAGAGCAGGTCAGGCAGCCTGGGATGGAGCGGGCAGGAGCGAAGGGCGGCAGTGGCTGGAGACTGGCTGTGGGTGGGGATGGTCTCAGTGTGCCTGCCGAAGCTTATCGATAGTGCATTGAGAATGCCTTCCCGCTCTCAGCCCAGAGTACCCGACCTGAGGAACCGCTGCGGACAAGGACTGGAGGGGGAGCTGGTGGAGGAGGGAGAGAAGTCACAACCTGCCTACTCAGTGTTGGGTGGATAGGGCGTGGCACTGCACGTCTTCCTCTGGAATTCTCCTCTGGGCTGTGCTGTGGCCTGGCACCTACCACGCCTGCTGGACACCACTGCAGCGTGTCTCTCCAGCTCCCCTCCCTTTGTGCAGCTCTCGCTGCATTCCCGCCCTCCCTGACATGTCCTTCTTGTGTGTCCAGGGCCAAGCATTTCCTCCCATCCCCCAAGTGTCTGGCACTGCCCACCACTGGGTGTTCATGTTGGGAGAGTGGGCACCATGCCCCGCTTCCAGTCTCCCTTTCTGTAGGGTGCATCCGCAACGTGTCCATGCGTGTGTCCTGCGCTGCACCTCTCCCGAGCCTTGGCCTTGGCCTCCCTGTCACAGCCTCTGGGCTCAGACTCCTCCCCTTTCCAGCCTCTGCTCCCTGGGACGCAGCCTGGCGCGTTCTCTCTGCCTGGAGCGTACGGTTACATTTGGTATCCTGTGTTAGAGAACATTGAATGTGTGCACAGACGATCTGCTGTAGAAGGTTTGTGCAATAGGCTCACACCTGTGTCTCTGTCGACCACGACTTTATGCTGGGACCGCGTCCAGGTGGCCCGGCCCGCGGAAAGGAGCAGCCGGGGCGCGGAGAGGGGCGTTCCGTCGCCGTGCACGGCGGGAGTTTCTGGTTTGCTCTTTGCTTCAGTTACTCCATTAAAATCATTTAACTTCTAATCGTCAAAAGTTGCATTATCTTCATGATGAACGGTCAGCCAGTGAGCAGCGTGGACTTGTGGTTTTTCTGGGCCCCTCCGCATGCTCCCTCAGGGCTTCTGGGTAAATACCCACCTTCTGTTTCCTTCACGGAGGCGGCATCGATGTGGACACCTGGCTGGGAAGGACAATTGGTCACTTCCTCAGAGGCGTGTATCACAACGCCTGGGAAAGTAGCCTTCAAGTTCAAAGGCTTCACTTGAAGTTCTTACTGTTAATAAGCGGCAAGGCCAAGTTTGCAGGAGGAAGCCAGACCATCTTCCTTGCATTTCACTGGGCCTCCTCACTCACCTCCACGCCTCTTGGGGCACGTAGATGATGAAAACGTTGAGATGCTGTCCACCTTGTACCACGGGCGTATAAAACCCTACGAGTGAATATCACCGAATGCTTTCGATTTCTTCTAAGTAATTTCAGTTTAAATCCGATCGTGGTGAGCGGTGGCAAGCACAGCGTGGGGGACCCGGGAGGGGCTGGCTCAGGTGTGAAGCTGGGTGGGGTCTCTGGCCCCGCCTGCTCTGGGGACCTGCAGGCGGGGACAGGGAGGACACGGGGCTTTCCTGTCTGTGGCTGAAAAGGCAGGCGGCCAGCGAGGCCCCGAGAGCAGACAGCCCCCCCGCCCCCCTGTGTTTCAGGGAAAGTGAGTCTCGCGGAACAGTGCGCCTGCGGGTGAGGACGATCATCTGCCCAAGCGTGTAGGTTTCATTCTTTTTAAATGGTTTTCTTCTTGTTACTTGAGTTACTCCCAGAAATCTTCTAGACGGATACACATACACACGTTCTCTCTCTCTCTCTCTCTCTATCTCTCTCTCTCATCTCTATCTCTATCATGTCTATCTCTATATCTCTTTCTCACTCAAAATTCACTTCTTCCTTCTGTGGAAACACATTACTTAAAATGTTCTATACATTTCTTAACACTATGTTCTGGAGAACTTTTCATGTAGAAAAATAGGACATACACGACAGCCTTACACTGCCATGGCAACTTATGACTTATGTGGGGATTTATTTAACTGCAACCTAATTGCTGACACACAAGTTGTTCCCAAGGCTGTTTCTATGACAAACAGTAATGCCGTTCGCTTGCTTAAGCATGTGTGAGCCTGGCTGACGATGTTTCTGGAAGTGGGAGTGCTGGATTAAGGGCTGTTTTTATTTATAATTCTGGGGGAGTCTGCCAAATTACTGCCCCCCAAATATGTCAATTTAATATTTGCCCTTGGTGCTCGAGTGTGGTTGATTCCGCACCCTCCTGGTACTTTTCATTTGTTTTCTAACATGAATAGTGAAACACTAATTTTATACAAATTCCAAGTAATGTCAATGTGTGGCATTCTCACAATATTTTAATACATGTCGCTTTATTGCAAGAACTTCCTTTTCCTGTCTATTTTGTTTTCTCTTTCTTACTGACTTATAATAGTTTTATTATGTGTTAACAAAATTGACCCATTTTTTGTCATGCATAATAAAAGGACTTATTGATGTATTTTGATTTGGCTAATTCTTTTTTCTCAGATTAGTCATTTACGGTTTCAATTTTCTATTATGCTTTCAAAAATCCCCAGCATTTCAAAACTGTTTCTAAAATAATTTGTTTATTTCTCTCTTCCCTTTTTTTAACTTAAATCTTTGATTTTATATAAAATGCTTCCAGTACAGCCCCTGGCATTGGAATCCACTTATTTCCCCCAAACTGACGACCAGGAGCCTCCGTGGCCATGCCCAGCACCCCTGCCCCCGCCCCTGAGGCCTTGTTTGAACCAACAGTGTGAAGTGGCTCAGACAACTGATTTCCTCTGATGGACCCCAGCGGGAAGGGCAGCTGGTGGCTCAGCTCAGCCGGGCAGCCCAGCTGACGCATCTCACGTGCGGCTGGACACTCCTTGGCCTTGGCAACAGCACTGAGAGGAAAACTTGATGCACATGCTCCTCTGAGGAGACGGGAGAGGGGTGTGCACAGAGGAGGTGGGACAGGGGTGTGCACAGAGGAGAGGGGACAGGCGTGTGCACAGAGGAAAAGCTGAGACAGGGCTGTGCACAGAGGAGGAGGGACGGGTGTGCACAGAGGAGGAGGGACAGGGGTGTGCACAGAGGAGGAGGGACGGGTGTGCACAGAGGAGGAGGGACAGGGGTGTGCACAGAGGAGGAGGGACGGGTGTGCACAGAGGAGGAGGGACGGGTGTGCACAGAGGAGGAGGGACGGGTGTGCACAGAGGAGGGGGGACAGGAGTGTGCACAGAGGAGGAGGGACGGGTGTGCACAGAGGAGGAGGGACGGGTGTGCACAGAGGAGGAGTGATGGGGGTGTGCACAGAGGAGGGGGGACAGGAGTGTGCACAGAGGAGGAGGGACGGGTGTGCACAGAGTAGGAGGGACAGGGGTGTGCACAGAGGAGGGGGGACAGGGGTGTGCACAGAGGAGGAGGGACGGGTGTGCACAGAGGAGGAGGGACGGGTGTGCACAGAGGAGGAGTGATGGGGGTGTGCACAGAGGAGGGGGGACAGGAGTGTGCACAGAGGAGGAGGGACGGGTGTGCACAGAGTAGGAGGGACAGGGGTGTGCACAGAGGAGGGGGGACGGGTGTGCACAGAGGAGAGGGGACAGGGGTGTGTACAGAGGAGGAGGGACGGGGGTGTGCACAGAGGAGAGGGGACAGGGGTGTGTACAGAGGAGAGGGGACAGGGGTGTGCACAGAGGAGAGGGGACAGGGGTGTGCACAGAGGAGAGGGGACAGGGGTGTGCACAGAGGAAAAGCTGAGACAGGGCTGTGCACAGAGGAGGAGGGACAGGGCTGTGCACAGAGGAGGAGGGACAGGGTGTGCACAGAGGAGGGGGGACAGGAGTGTGCACAGAGGAGGAGGGACGGGTGTGCACAGAGTAGGAGGGACAGGGGTGTGCACAGAGGAGGAGGGACAAGGGTGTGCACAGAGGAGGGGGGACAGGAGTGTGCACAGAGGAGGAGGGACGGGTGTGCACAGAGTAGGAGGGACAGGGGTGTGCACAGAGGAGAGGGGACAGGGGTGTGCACAGAGGAGGAGGGACAGGGGTGTGCACAGAGGAAAAGCTGAGACAGGGCTGTGCACAGAGGAGGAGGGACAGGGGTGTGCACAGAGGAGGGGGGACAGGAGTGTGCACAGAGGAGAGGGGACAGAGGTGTGCACAGAGGAGAGGGGACAGAGGTGTGCACAGAGGAGGAGGGACAGGGGTGTGCACAGAGGAGAGGGGACAGAGGTGTGCACAGAGGAGGAGGGACGGGGGTGTGCACAGAGGAGAGGGGACAGAGGTGTGCACAGAGGAGGAGGGACAGGGGTGTGCACAGAGGAGAGGGGACAGAGGTGTGCACAGAGGAGAGGGGACAGGGGTGTGCACAGAGGAGAGGGGACAGTGGTGTGCACAGAGGAGAGGGGACAGAGGTGTGCACAGAGGAGGAGGGACAGGGGTGTGCACAGAGGAGAGGGGACAGAGGTGTGCACAGAGGAGAGGGGACAGAGGTGTGCACAGAGGAGGAGGGACAGGGGTGTGCACAGAGGAGAGGGGACAGAGGTGTGCACAGAGGAGGAGGGACAGGGGTGTGCACAGAGGTGAGGGGACAGGGGTGTGCACAGAGGAGGAGGGACAGGGGTGTGCACAGAGGAAAAGCGGAGACAGGGCTGTGCACAGAGGAGGAGGGACAGGGCTGTGCACAGAGGAGGGACGGGTGTGCACAGAGTAGGAGGGACAGGGGTGTGCACAGAGGAGGAGAGACGGGGGTGAGACTCGTCACCAAGCACAGACTCCTGGGCAGCGGCGGGCGGAGACGGGAGTAGATGGGGCGGAATCGGAGCCTGCGCTAAGACACAGCCAGGAGCTTAAGGAGGGTCCAAGCAGTCTTGGGCTGACACTCAAGATTTGTACTCAAGAGGTGGCAAATGAGCAACTTCTTTTTCCCCCCGGACATTTCTTCGCCTGATTTTATTCGAGATGTTCCTGTGCCTAATTCTTCCTCCCTTCCTCTAGCTCAGTGCTCTGAGGGGAGGCGCCTGTTCCCTGGCTGGGACTTGCCTTCACATCAGGGATCACAGAAGGTTCCGGTGGCTCCATGCAGAGCCAGGCCTCCGTGGTGAGAGGAGGCGGTGTGGGAAACGGGCGTCCGTGGGGTGCCCGCTCCACAGAGACTGCCCCGAGCTCCTGGTTGTCGCTGGACTCTTGCCTGCCGTTGATCAGAACGCCTTGAGAAACAATACCAAGTTTCAGCCATTTGATCGGAGATGCACGGATTCATTATTCATGTATTTCCTCAAGGCCCGTTGAGTGGGGCAAAAGGACAGAGAAAATATTCGGATGTTGCCATCCGCCTTCTAAAGGCGACGCTGACAAATTGGTTTTGTCTCCGGCAGCTTCCTTGCGGATGTGGTGATGCTCCGCGCGCCCCCCCCCCCCCCCCCCCCCGCGGCCGCGGCCCCGCAGTGTGGGCAGCTGGGAGCGCGGCCTGTTTGCGGTCCGCCAGCGTTACACCAAACACGGCCTCCGGTGCACAGGCTGCCGCGGCCGTGCGCACAGATCGGGCTCCCGAGGCAGGCGGGCCAGCGTGTGTGTGCATAGGTTGAAAGAGAGCATTCTGAGTGATTTGGGAAATAAATCCGCTTTTCATATACATCTTCAGATTTTCATCTTATTTTTAAGCTTTGTAGCAAATAAGAGTGGCATTCAAAAGAGATTAGCGTCTTCCTGCTTCCAGAAAATGTGAACGGCAGAACCCGCCCGGCTCCCGCTCTGCTCGCTGGTCCTAAGCGAAGTGACTGCAATCATAAAGCAGAGAGGCGGCTGGGGTGCGGGGTCACGGGCCAGCCAGGCGGAGCCAGGCCTTCCCTCAGCCCGCACGCACCCCGCACACCCCGGGAAGGAGCTTTGCTCTGGAGTTCTTGGCTGGAGCCCAGTGAGAGGTGACCCTCGCCCTTGGTCGGCCTTGCTTTAAGAGGAAGGGTGGTGGTGTTTTTACGGCGAGGCAGAGCGAAGGGTTTGTTAAAATTAATGCCTTCCTACCAGGCAAAGTGAAGCTGCTAGGGGTGCCTCCTTCCACGGGACCCCTCCCACTCCCTCTCTCCTGCCTGAAAACAGCACCTTGGGGGTCTCATTTCCCGTCAGCCCTGCGGTGAGACCTGTGCTCCGGACGGAGGCCAGGCCATTGGTGGAGGAACAGTCACTGCGATTTCAGGCTGGCCGCTCAGTGGTTAGAGTATCGCCCCATGTACCGAAGGGTCACAGGTTCGCTTCCCAGTCAGGGCACCTACCCAGGTCGCTGGTTCCAGCCCAGGTGGGTCAAGGCACGTGTATGAGGCCACTGACCGATGTTTCTCTCCGTCTTCCGTCTTCTCTCTGGAGTCAATGAAAAGCACATCCTTGGGTAAGGATAAAGCAGACAAATGCAAGCAGCAGCCCTTCCTCCGTCTCAGGGGTGCTGAGGGTCATGTTCACACTCGCCCTCCCCCTCCCCTTCATCCCCCCCCCCCCCCCCCCCCCCCCCGTCTCTCTGCTCTCTGATGAGAGCTGGGGCTGAATCTGTACCGAGGCCTGATGACGACTGGACACTGTTTGCCGAGAGGATGCTGACGGTAGGCTTGCAGGGATGAGCGCTGAGCAAGTGACTTCCCACCCGCGGTCGCGATGGACTGGCTCCTTGTTTCCGTGTGACGTGCGGTGGCTGCTCCGGTGGGCAGATGGGCCTCTTTCCGGGAGCCAGGGGCACATGCTGGGCATCGGCTTCCCCGTGGCCTCCCTGGAGAAGTGTGTGCCCTGCGCTGGGGTGCGCTGGGCGTCGCTGGGCAGACAGGAGGCAGCACAGGGTGGCGTGTGCCTGCTCTGAGGTTCGCAGCCTCCCTGGCGGACTCGGGGAGTCGTGAGGAGGGCTCCTGCCTGTTCCAAGCACTCTGACTGACGTTTTTGTCACATTCGAGGATACCTGGCCGTCTGTCCATATTGTCATAAACGCCTCGGACTGACTCACTGGGCCCAGTAGTGAGCGTTCAGGTCTCAGGCTCGATGCCCCTGGGTGGTCTCGGGTTCCCGTGTTGTGCCACAGGGACTGTGGGGTGTGGGGTCTGTCGGGGCTCCCCTGGCAGCGGAAGGAGGGTGGTGGTCAGGTCCCGCTCCCCGCCCTCCCTCCCGGCTTGTTCCCCAGGAGGATCCGGCCGGAGGGCGGAGGGCGGAGGGCCGGGCAGGGGTTTGCTTTAACTGAAGGTTTGGAGTTGGCAGGACTTCCATTGTCTGCCTCTCGGGGTCACGGGGACACAAACTGATAAACAAGCCTGAGGCCCGAGTCAGCCGGTTGCTTCCTGAACAGAGAGGCCGCGGAGCGGGACTGACTGTGCAGCAGGCTGGCTGCAGACGGGCCGGTCCGGGCCAGGGCTGGTGGCCAGGCCGGCGGTCCCCGAGGGAGCTCCCGGGGACCCCATTTCTCCATGGAAGCTGTCCCTGCTCTACCGCCCCCAGACTCTGTGACTTTAAAAGCTTAAGCTTAAAAAGAAAAAAGCATTGTGTTTGTGTTGAGCAAATTTCAACCTAGACACACAGTGTTAGAAATGAGCAAAGACAATTCTACCTATAAGCTGTCCATGTTTAGAAAGCCCAGAGGCCTAGATGGTGCTCAGTGGTTAGAGCGTCGGCCCGTGGACTGAAGGGTCACGGGTTTGATTCCGGTCAAGGGCACGTATCTCATTTGCAGGCTCCGTCCCGGCCCAGTTGGGGTGAGTGTGGGAGGCAACCAATCCATGTGTCTCTCTCCCCTGGATGTTTCTCTTTCTGTGTCTCTCCCCGCCCTTCCACTCTTTCTAAAAAACAAATCAATGGAAAAATACCTTTGGGGGAGAATTAACAAAAAAAAAAAAAAAATCCAGCAGATCCCTTTAAAATGAGTTATAACCAGGCATTGAAATTCATTTGATTTTCTAACCGTGCGCTCCCACTGGGTGTGTGTGAAGTGAGGTGAGCGGTGGGCCGCGCCGCTCCCCTCCTCCTCCTCCTCCCTTGCCCACAGGCCTTTGCTTCCAGCACAGCTGAGCCTGAGCGTGCTGAGGTCGCCTGCCTGCCGTGGGCATGTGTGTGCGGTTGAGTATTTTTCCCAGCACACAGCACCCAGCAGGGAAGGTGGCCGCACGCCCGCCTTTGGATCCTCATTTCTTGCTGTCACTTGCTGTGCCTGGAGCTGTGGGTCTTGGGGTGCCAACCCGCCGAGGGCTGCGGACAGTCCGAGTGCCCTGGACTCCTTGTGCAAGTGGGGTCCAGGCTCCTGGTACGTCAGTGCTGCCATCAGGCTGTGGGGACTTTAGGCGCAGTCTTCTGGGACTGGGACCTGGGCAGGGACAGGGGAGGGACTGGGACCTGGGCAGGGGAGGGACTGGGACCTGGGCAGGGACAGGGGAGGGACTGGGACCTGGGCAGGGGAGGGACTGGGACCTGGGCAGGGACAGGGGAGGGACTGGGACCTGGGCAGGGACAGGGGAGGGACTGGGACCTGGGCAGGGACAGGGGAGGGACTGGGACCTGGGCAGGGGAGGGACTGGGACCTGGGCAGGGACAGGGGAGGGACTGGGACCTGGGCAGGGACAGGGGAGGGACTGGGACCTGGGCAGGGACAGGGGAGGGGCAGGGACAGGGGAGGGGCAGGGCCTGGGCAGGGGAGGGGCAGGGACCTGGGCAGGGCCTGGGCAGGGGAGGGGCAGGGCCTGGCCAGGGTGCGCTTCCATTTCTCCCCTAAAGGGAAGTCCGGCTGATGGGCCTGAGTCTCCTTCACCTCTGGTCCTGTCACCTTGGCAATCCCAGAGGCTATGTGTCTGCCTCCCAGGCTGCACCTGGTGGGTGGGCCGTCCCTGGTGTGGGGCGGGGACAGAAATGTGCGGCCCAGAGCTCCCCGTATGTGTGGTGTCTGCCTGTCCTAAGGCGGAGCTCGCGCGGCCTCCCACCACGCGTGGCCCCGGCACGGGCGCAGGGAACTCGGGCCTGTGCCTCTGTGCGCCATCCCTCCTCCTCCTCCTCCTTGCGCAGAGGCCTTTGCTGGCACAAGGCCTGAGGTCGCCTGCGTGCGGTGGACTGTGTGCGGTGGACTGTGTGCGGTGGACTAGTGTGCGGTGGACTGTGTGCGGTGGAGTATTTTCCCAGGTGTCTGCATGGACTCGGCCTCTCTGCTGGGGAAACAGCGGTGTCTATGTGTGGTGGACTATTTTCCCAGGTGTCTGCATGGACTCGGCCTCTCTGCTTGGGAAACAGCGGTGTTTACGGAGCAGGTCGCCGGTCGCCAGGCCTGGGCTGCGTCTGGGCAGTATCGTGTTCACTGTGAACCCTGGGGCGCAGGAGGGACCGTCCCCGCACCCTTAGACAGAGGGAAAGCAGGCGCGGAGCCGTCGGGAGACGTGCCAGCCAGCACGTGTGAGAGCGAGGACTCCGAACCACCTTCCCGTAGACTCAGCCCCTCCGGAAGCCAGAGACCCCCACAGCCCTCGCACGGCGCCTTAAGGTGTGCGGTCTTCGGGGGAGTCTCTGAGACAGAGGCCGTTGGCTCTGAGGGCCCCAGGTGTGTGTCCCCCTCTCACCCACCTGCTCCGCCCGCTTTGGCCTCAGCTGGGGGGTGCGGCTGCATAGCCGTGTCCGCGTGGGGGTGTTGCTCAGCCGTAGTTTCCCCCTGAGCTTCGGAGAACCTGCACTCTGGGTTCAGGCACAGCAACCACGTCTTGGGTTAGTGATGAAGCGTGCCTGCCAACTCCGAGGAGACACGTAAGCCAGGGCGCTGCGGGCAGCATGTGCCCTCTGGGGGTGAGTCACGCCTGTGAGCGGGCAGGGTGGCTCCCATGTCCTTCACGCCACATCCCAACGCACGCCTGGCACCTTGTAAGATGGATGGGGGCCTGTACACTGAGTCTTTGAAAGTAGGAATAGAGCCTTAAGTGGACTTGCCTCCCCATCATTGCTGACAGTAAAAATATTAAATCCTGCCCAAACACACACACACACACAGACACACGTACATATATGTACACATGTATACACATGCACACACAGGGCTTATTCACCAGCTCGTGAGCCTTGCGGTGTAGATCCCTGCTCCAAACGTTGACTGCGGGAGTGTCATGCGAGCCGGGCGCACTGTGTGTAGGAGCACATGTGCGCACACGGCTGTGACTGTCAGGTTTCCGCCGTCCATGCAACGTTGGGAGTTACAGAAGCTCCAGCTTGAAGTCGGTCAAGGAAGCAGCATGTTCCTGTGTCGGGGCCGTGCGCTGCTCGGAGACTCCTGGCCTATTTCTGCCGTGTTCTAGCAGGGTCCTCAGATCCTATTGGCTCCTCCTGTCTGTCTGCTTATTAGATTAGAGCGTGCCTAGGAGAGGGTCTGACCGAGCTGCCCGTCCAACACGGGCAAGTGGGGTTTGCCGTCATGCAGGTGCTTCCCGTGCAGAGCGGAGAGCTGGGCCGGGGCTGGCTGTGTTATAGACACTGGGATAATAGTGCCTGTCTCATCAGGTTCTGAGGGTTGAGTGAGATTTAAAAAGATACAGCATACACTTAGAAGTGTTTCTGGTCTACCTTTGCTATTAGTTCTTCAAGTTCAAAGGAAGTGGGTGATGGTCGCTTTTAGAAAGTAACGTATCAGAACTTTCACACGCTCTTCTTTTGAGATGACAGTGTTGCTGGCGAAGAGCAGTGACTGGGTGGGTTTGCTGCAGTCTTTTCACTGGTGATGGGTCTGACTGCCCGGGCTTCCCCTCAGTTCACAGCTCCTTCACACTTGCATGTCATCGCCTGGGAGTGAGAGCTGCTGTCCCTGGTGTTAAACCAATAGAGTCACAGTAGATCAAACTAACGGAGGTTTATAGGCCTTTGTTAATGGTTAATTTACAAATGCAGATTCTTAGTAAGCAAAAAGTGTTCCTGACCCTGACCCTGACCTGTGCACATCTGATGGTGGTGAAGAACTCGACGACCTTTCGGACTTCCCAGTCAGGCTCCCGGGAGGCCAGGGAAGGAAACGTGCCTGGTTCCCCGCATATGACGGCCTGTTTTGTTAAGACTGAGGCACCTTTTATGTCATGTAGACTTACTTTTCCAATCATGTGCTTTCTGTTATGTATTTAACTTTTGCTTTTTAAACAACTGTTTTCCTAACCGACAATTGGGGACATAACAACCAGTATTATTTCAACCCGATTTGAGGAGGGTGGTAGTTGCCCCCCGGGCGAGGGTGCCTCCCAGGTCCTGGGTGGGGAGGGGGACACCGGCCTGCGGTGGCCTGGAGTCCGGGCGGGGTTCCTGGGTGAGCATCTTCTAGGGTCTTCTGTTCAGAGCCCCAGAGGCTCCATCACCCCCATCACCTCAGAGTTAAAGCTGTTCGTCCCTGGCTGGTTTGGCTCAGTGGATGGAGCATTGGCCTGAGGACTCAAGGGTACCAGGTTTGATTCCAGGCAGGGGCATGTGCCTTGGTTGTGGGCGCATCCTCAGGGGGGTGTGCAAGGGCAGCTGATTGATGTTTCTCTCTCATCGATGTTTCTAACTCTCTATCCCTCTGCCTTCCTCTCTGTAGGAAAATCAATAAAATACATTTAAAAAGAGTTAAAGCTGTTTGCACTGTGAACTGACATGAAACACGAGTAGCAGGTAAATTGAAAGAGGGTGAAGGATTTTAGCTGACTTCTAATTTACAAATGTAACTTCTTATTAAATGTTAGTTTTTTAACAGAGCGGGTAACACTTCTTCCTTAATGACTTGTTGCTCTCAAGGTTCTATTTTCAGGAGGCCGTGTACAGGGTACAACTATTTTCTATTTTCTTGTTGTTTTTTATAAAAAGCTATTGATTGGTTTTAGAGAGGGGGCGAAGGGGAGAGAGAAACATAGACTTGTTCCACTTATTCATGCGCCATTGGTTGCTTCTTGTATGTGTCCTGACCAGGGATCGAACCCAAAACCTTGGTGTATTGGGATGGTGCTCTGACCACCTGAGGGCTTAGAAAGACGGAGATTGCCAAGAAGTAACAGAGGTGGTCTGTGTTCCTGGGCCTTGGCTTTATCCTCTGTCCTCCCTCTCGGATTGCCCGCTCCCTGCCCAACTGCACGGCTCTGCCCCGCGCCCGCCCCCCCCCCCCCCCCCCCGTCTGCAGGGCGGCCCGCCCTCTCCTCACCTACATCCCATAGTCTGCTTTCTTGTCTGCTTCTCTCCTAGACCTGAGAGGGCGGTATTTCCCCCCGGAGATGGTATCTAGTAACTAGTTGTTGAATGAAAGGAGAAGCGTGTGTGACTAAAGGAATCAGAGAATAGTGAGTGAAAACCGCATCTTCACGCTCATCTCAGGAATTTCCTAGAACGGAAGTCCCGGAACTGAATTCCTGGAACGTGGAGCGGCGTCGGAGGGGCATTTCCCTCATTGCTTCCCCGAGGGGTGGCGCCGCGTTCTCTCCAAAGGAACACGTGGAAGTCTCTGCTCACCTCGCCGTCCTCGGCACCGTCCAAGTGGAGAGTATGTGTGCCCGCTCTGGGGCCGGAAACAGTGGCCTCCTGGCTTGACTGCAGCGTGGCTGCTATGAAGACGCGAGCCCCGGGGGGGGGACGGCCGCCGCTGGGGCCTGCGCACCCCGGGGCGCTCAGCCCGCCCTCTGTGTGCGGCTCGGTCTCGGGTGGTCCCAGCATCGCCTGCCACCTTGGTGCCGACAGCCTGCTGTCCAGGTCCAGCGCCTGAGCTCGCCTCTCCACAGAGACCCCGGCCCGGCCGGTGCGCGCTGGTTCCCACAAACAACCGCGTGGAAGCGTGTGCTCCACGGAATCGGAGACGCCCCTCGCCGTTGCCAGGCTCGCAGGGACGGGTCTCTTGCCTTCGCTCCAGCCTCTGCATGTGTGATGTTTATAACATACGTGGTCACGCGGGGTCACCGGCATACTGCGGCGAGCATGCGGGCTGTGCGTGGTGCAGGTCAAGGCCATGCTGCCTGGTCCTGCGGGAGCTCCGCACGAGACCTGTCCGTGGAGTTGAGGGCTGCACGTGTGCGCGTGGCATGTTTGACGTGCGCATATCATCGCTCGTTCAGGGACGTAGCCAGACTGGAACTTGAGCCACCTGGGTGTTAATGATCCCCTTTCACTGACTGCTTAGATGACCTGGGAGCTCACGGGACTGCTTAGCCATAGCTTCTTTCCCTGCGAAGCAGGACTCACAGGGACCCATCTCAGACTCGTTTTGTGATAGTCACGCAGAAACGCCTGGCCCCCCACGCTGTGGGCCCCTGCCGGACACACAGACACGCCCCGCAACCTCGGCTCTGGCGTGGACACGGCGGTGAGCTGCTCAGCACATGTTCGTTGAAGATGCTGCTGTTTGTGTCCCCGCCGTGGTCCTTGTTTGTTCCGCAGCGGCCTGACCCGTGTGCGGGCGGGTGGGCAACGGCCCCACGGGGTGTTCTGTCCCTGCGCTGCATCGGGACTGGGAAGCAGGGATACGGATGCACTTACCCGGAGAGAAACGAGGGTGCACCTCGGCAGAAGAAGCAAGGGGGCTGGGCTGGCCACAGCAGGCTTCTCGGAACACGTGGCCTGTGACCGGCTTCTAAAGATGGGCGGGAGCTGTCTGTTGAAATATGAGGAGGGTTGAGCTCCAGGCCCCTGGACTAGGCACAGTGGGTGGGAGGGGAGGGCAGGTGGGGGGACCGTGCTGGAGCTCAGGGGCCTGCAGGGGAGGGAGTGCGGCGAGTGCAGGCGGGGCAGGCCGGCTTGTCAGGCTCCCTGGCTGGGCCCCGGCAGCAGAGAAAGCCCTGGGTGCCCAGGGTGCGGGGACGGGGTTTCCCTGCAGATGGAGAAAGGAGCGCAGTGAGTCAGGCGGGTGTGGGTGAGCCCCGTGTCTGCTCCTGTGGGACCCCGGGCGGGGCTGGCTAAGGCCCTGGCACTGACACTGAAGAGAAGAGGGACATCCAGGATGTGAACTCCACAAGTATTTGCTGAAAGACTTGCCCACAAATGCTTTCGGGCCCAGTGGTTCATTGATCCATTCACAAGCAGCCCTGCTGGCCGTGCACGGAGCTGGGGCTGGGCCCCCTGAGTCCGGCCTCGGCCCCGCGTCACAGCTGAGTGACAGTGACAGTCCCTGAGGCCAGGAGCCTTCGTAGACAAGCTCAGAGGAAACCTCAGAGGACCGAGCTGGACTCGGACAGCGAGTGGAAGGCATTGTGGGAAGTGACACGCACACAGCGTGGAGCACTTGGTTGCGCTCAAAGAAAGTGTGGCCGGGCCGTCGCATACACACACGCGAGTCCGAAATGCGCAGGAGTGACCAGCGTGAAGGGCTGAGCCAGGTCACGGCACCGTGAGGGAGGGAAGCGTGCTGTGCAGACAGGCGCGGACGCCACGGAGCTTGGGACCCTCGTACTGAATGGCTTTGTGTTGCAAAAGAACATGCGAAGGGAACACAGGAGAGGGGGGTGCGTGGCCAGGGGCGAGGGGCAGGGTGTGCCGCCGAGCGGTCGGGGAGCTCCGAGGCCCTCGGGAGGATGCCTGCCGCACCTCAGGCGCCCTGACTGCAGCGAGGCTGGGAGAAGACAGACGCGGGAGCCAGGTGCGCGCGGGAGAGGGCGGATGTTCGGGGGCCGTTGGGAAAGCTCTGGAGGCCGCGATGGGGGGTTCGTGGCGGTGGCCGCGTGTGAGGTGTGCTGTGCACAGATTCACCACGTTATCAACACGGAGAAGCCTGGGAAGGAGCCGGTTGGGGGGTGACATGGACAGTAAGGATGTGATTGTAAGTTTTTATCTCCGGGTGAGACGGGAAGAGGGGGTACCCCCATGGTGCGGGGTTTTGCCAACTTCCATGGAGGGAGACAGGAGGCCTTGGGGACCGCGTCTCTGGATTGCAGGGTCCGCAGCCGCGGGAAGTGAATGGAGAGGCGGAGACGGTGCTTGTGCGCTGGACTTACCGAGCCGCCGGCAGACAGGGCAGTAAGAAGCAGCCAAGACTGGCCGCAGGAGGGTGAGCCGGGGGCGCGTGGACGAAGGGACAGGGCAGGCGGCAGAGCGAGGCGATGACACGCAGGTGCCGCCTCCGGCTGAGCGGGAATTAGACTGGGGAGGCGGTGTTGGCAGAGAAAATAAAAACACAAAACAAGCAACAGCACAGCTGCCCCCTCGGGAGGAGGAGGGGGGAGCCCTGGTGTCCATGGCTGGCGGGTGGAGTGGCTTCCGAGCATGGACACGAGCTGCTGGCGGGAGAGCGGCCGGGCCAGGAAGCCCTGCCCTGCGCTACGCCCGCCTCACGTGGGCGCCCTCAGATGCACCATCGTCCACCCGCGCGCCGTCCACCCTTGTGCCGTCCACCTGCACCGCCTTCTCCTGGGAGCGGAGGCCATGGTGGTTGTGCGGGAAGGAGCACAGGATGGGTCAGCACACCCTCTGGGGGCTCCCAGGCCCGGACCTTAACTTCACTCTGACGCTGGGTGTCCTCACTGCAGAGGGACGGGTCCCTGTCTGCGTCCCGGGAGGCTGCCGTCTCCGCCGCAGCGTGCGGCCTTTAGTACAAGGAGCAGCAGCAGCCGTCCCAGGACTGAACCCGCGTGCGCGGGAGCAGCGTGGGGTGGGTGCTGTCAGGGGAACGCCAGGACACGTGCTCAGGAAGCCATTTCCGAAGGTGAGCAGTCATTTTCCAGGAAAATAGGGTTTCCTCGGTCGGCAGAGCAGCCGGGAGAGAGCTGGGCAAACACGGGTTGGGGGCGCCGGCTGCCTCCCCGTGACGGGCAGCCTGGCAGGGCCTCTGACAGGTGCGGGCGGGGCTCCCGTGTGTGTGTGTGTGTGTGTGTGTGTGTGTGTGTGTTTGTGTGTAGGGCCAGGTCTTGGGGCCCTGGGCTGGGTAAGGCACTGCTGTCCGGCCCCCGGGTCACGGCCGTGGCCCCAGGTGAGGCTGTGACCTGTGGCTCAGGCCTGGGTCCTGCTTTGGTTCTGACCGCGGCCTTGGCGTCTGGGTGCGGGTCCCAGGCAGCCACGGTCCTGTCCTCTATTACCGCCGCGCCGTGGGGCCACTTGGAGGGCGACCGCCTTCCTCTGACCGTCCAGGGCCGTTGGCGAAGCAGCCCCTGGCTCTTCTCCGACCTGTGACGTGCGCTCTGGAACCTCGTGGGCATTTCCAAAGCGCCAGTGCCAGGTGCTCCTCACATCGCTCCAGCATCTGGGTCGGAGCAGGCAGGTCCCTGTCGAAATCCCTTCGTGCTCCCAGGGGTCAGTCCCGAGCATCTGGAAGCATCTCAAGGTGCCCTGGAGCCTCGGCCATTTCTGAGGTAGAACCGGGTGTACCCAGCAGCCTCTGCAGGGCTTCGGGCAGGGGGGCCCTCGGGACTTCATGCTTCTCACCACCTCCCGGTCCTGGGGCGGCAGCCACTGAGGTCGTCCCAGCACTGACGTGGTGAGGTGCCCGGCTCGCAGGACCTGACACATCCCCGGCGATGGGTGTGCCCCGGGCATCCTTCACAGGCGCCAGCTCAAATTTCAGGTCCTAGTCCTGGGGCCCAGGTGGCCGGGGGTCAGGTGAATGGGACAGGACAGCGGACCGTGGGCACCAGGCCCTCATCTGCTCTGGGGACGGTTGGACACTGTAAGGCCGGAGGAGGAAGTCTCCAGGGGTCAGGGGTGACCGGGCCCTTTCTGGACCTTGTTCCCAAGTGTGCTTAGCACTTGGCCTGCTCGTGCAGGGTTGGGGCGCATGTAACCTGGTGTGGCTTTGGGACGGAAGAACAGCTAGCTGCTGCCTGCTGCAGGTCTTGGCCTGCTGCAGGTGCGCCCCCGTCAGCCCTTCTGCACGAAGGTGCTCAGTGCCTCTGGGATTCAGGGCCGTCTGGTGGGGCCGGGGAAGGTCACCTTCAAGGAGCGCCAGCACGCGTCGGCCGCTGTGACTGCCTGCGGCGCAGGGGAGGCACCGCTTTGTGTCGGTTTCCACGGACCGGAGGCCTGTTCTGAGGGTGCAGGGCGGCACTGCCCTGCAGCTGCTGGTAGGTGTGCACAGCTCCCTGCTCATCGTGGCCCCAGCCAGCGGGCCGTCGCCAGCCACAAACCGTTCCATCCATCTCCGTCCAAGGGCCGCCGGCTGTGGAGCATGCTCCTGGGCCACAGCGCAGCACCTGGTGGCCCTGGGGTTCGAGGTGCTGAAGGGCTCCATTGTAGGTGGGTGAGCGTTGACTTTCAGGATAACCACAGCACCTGCCCCGCCCACGATTCCACGGAGAGAAAACCACGCCCCAGCCCTCTCTCTGGAAGACACTGGGAATCTAGATTAGCATCTTCCTAACCTTGAATGACTGTCAGTCCCCAGCAGGGCGGGTGGGGCGGCAGCTCCGAGGCCCTGGCTCCTCTGCCTGCCTGAGCAACCCAAGGACTTGAAGGAGGGACCCTAAGCACAGGGACAGGTTAACTAGGTGGGGAGATCCCCAGAGCGATGGGTGCTGAGCTGCGGGCTGTGCTCATGTGCAGAAATCCGGCTGGTATGAAATGGGAGTGAGAAGTTCAAGTGTAGGAGTTGAACATGTTTCGTTTCACTCTGGTGGCTTAAGACCAGCTGGTTGTGTGTACTTCATCGGCTCTTGGCCTGAAGCGGGGACAGTTCACTCCTCTCTGTGTGGGTCCTTCGATGGTCTCACGTTTCTAATATTCAACACACACACAAATAAAATACTTTACGGGGAAACATCTTACCAAGTGAAAAAACGTTTAGCTAACAATAAAAATAACTCATCCAGCTTAGTGTATTAGGATTGGGTGTATGAGATCTCTACATCCAGCGGAATTGTTATTTAATGTTCTTTTCTTCACACACGGGAGCAGGACGAATGAAACTTGACCTGACCTTGAATTACTTGAACAGATGGGGGCGATCCGCGGCCTCCGGGCTGTCCCATCTGTGACGTGGAGGTGAAGGGCGTTGTCCGTCAGTGACCGTGAACACCCGCCCTGCACAGCCCTGGCTGCTCCTCCTTGTACTCAGAGGAGCTCCTGCCCCGGGGCCGAGCGGAGCCCACAAGCCCGCGGCTGGGGCTGGGAAGAGGCACTGAGTGGCTGTCCCTCCGCGTCCCCCCCTCATCACAGACCTCCTGCAGGCGCTCACCCCGCTGCCCACCCCACTGCCGTCCGCGGGGTCCTGTTCCCCACGCTCCAAGCCATGTCCACCCCGCGGGCTTTTCCTGTAAAGTTGACCCTCTCCGAGGTCAACCCACCGGGAGTCTGTATGCGCTCTGAAGTTAGAGGGCATCGCGTACAGAGGGGCACGTAGGTGTTGGCAGCGTTGGTGACGCGATGATGAGGGGTCCGATGGCGACGAGGACTGTGATGATGGTGACGCTTCATGCCGGGCTGTCTTATTCTCACTCAGTTGTGCCCATTGGCTTGCAGACCAACATTCCCTGTATTCTCTCCTTGTCCCCACCACACCCTCCCCTCCGTCTCCCACACTCACCCCTGCCCGGGGTCCGCTCACCCCCATCTCACAGCCACGCTTTGGGAAGAGTCCCGGCACCCACATCTCGCAGCCTCTCTGTATTGTTCTCACTTGATTCCTGCTTTCAAGAAGCTCCTCTGTCTGGGTCTCTGGCTCAGCCTGTCCTGGCTCCTCCCTCCTCCCTCAGGCTCCTTCTCTCTCCGTTTTGGGAGTATCAAGAACCTTGGATAATAACCCTCCTCTTCACTATGGAGTTTCTTCCTGGGAGAAAACAGCTGTGTGCCTTATGGAGTTTTATTTGCTATTAAATTATTAATGGGAGGCATCCGATTTGAAGATGCCAATTGATAGTTCCTAGTATTTGTAAGCACTCAGCAATGGGTTTATAGGGAATCTTCTATAATAAATGGCTAATATGCAAATTGTCCCCTCGGGAATTTGACAGACCGGGAGTTCGACCACTCACTATGACTTATGCTGACCACCAGGGGGTGGCACGGAATGAAGGAAGGCCCCGATGGGCCCTGATCGCCAGCCAGACCGAGGGACCCTACCTGTGCATGAATTTTGTGCACTGGGCCTCCAGTTTTAAATATCTGAATCAGAAAAAAGTATTTCACCGGGAAAACCTCTTAGAATTCTTAAAATGCTCACAAGAACTTAGAATTGATTCAACCATTCTAATTAGGAATGTCACGTTCATAGAGACCATTTGTGTAATTTACTCGATTGGCGTGTGGAGTGGTGCTGTCCCGCAGAATGTAAGCATCTCTCTGTGCAAGACGAGGCCGAGCAAACCCCTGCTATTCCTGCGGGTCCAGGGGCTCAGGGCCCGCCTCTCGTCAGAGCTTCCTCCCGCGGAGCCCTGCCCAGCAAGCAGGTGCTTCCACCGAGCTGAGCTCAGGACTCGCTGCAGTTCCGCTCCCTTTCGTTTGTCTAAACCGATGAGACCCTGGGAGGTGGACGCTCAGTCTCTGGGGAAGCAATCTTGAGGTCGCAGGCTAAGCTTCTGTCCGTGTCCCGGCAGGTTTGCTTTCAGTGGCCTCAGCCCTTCCTGTGTGTCACCTCTGCTCCAGTTTCACGGGTGATCCGGGCACCCTGGCCTGGGATCCTACGTTCTCACCTGCCACCCTCTCCAACGCGGTTTGGCCATGGCTGCTTTCCTACTCCTCGTGACAACGTGGATGCCCACCACGGTCCTGTGAACACATGTCCCTGCAAATCAGTCCATTCATTATAGATCATATTACACTACATTCATCATGCTCTCTCCCAGAACACAATGTGCCTGGGTTTACAGATGACTGCCGTGCGTTCTGTTCTGTCTCGGGGTTCAAGTCTCTCTTAGTCACCTTGGGCTTTTCCACCAGAAACACGGCAGAATTCAAGGCATTTGCTCACGCTCATGTTTCAGCCTGAGCTTTACCCCTTCTTTTTATTTCCTTACTCTGCGGGGCTGCAGGCACGTTCTCCTTGTCAAGGGCCAGAGATTCTGAGGGACCATGGTGAAGACCTTGGTGATGAGAATGAGGACGTGATGATGCTGGTGAGACTGAGGATGTGATGATGCTGGTGAGAATGAGGACGTGATGATGCTGGTGAGAATGAGGACGTGATGCTGGTGAGAATGAGGACGTGATGATGCTGGTGAGAATGAGGATGTGATGCTGGTGAGAACGAGGACGTGATGCTGGTGAGAATGAGGTGATGTTGGTGAGAATGAGGATGTGATGATGCTGGTAAGAATGAGGACGTGATGATGCTGGTGAGAACTAGGACATGATGCTGGTGAGAATGAGGACGTGATGATGCTGGTGAGAATGAGGTGATGTTGGTGAGAATGAGGACGTGATGATGCTGGTGAGAATGAGGATGTGATGCTGGTGAGAATGATGATGATGCTCAAATATGACAACCTTGATGATGACAGTGACCATGAAACTACTTGTGTGGCACCAGCAGTGTACACACACACACACACACACACACACACACACACATGAGTTCAGAGTTTACTGTGTGCCCTTCAGTTTCCATGGGAGCTCTGTGAAGTAGGTATTGCTTCTATTCCATCGATGGACAGATGAGAGCTTAAGTGGCCCGTGGATCACAGACCAAGTGCTCCAATCCAGACCCCAATGCAACATGGAGACACAAAGTTTACATATTTATACTTATTTTTCTGTTATCTGGCTGCCCCTCTTACCACTTCACCTTTTTAAAATCCTCACCCAAGGATATGTTTATTGATTTTAGAGAGAGGAAGATAGATAGATAGATAGATAGATAGATAGATCAATAGATAGATAGAAAGATAGATAGATAGGTAGATAGAGATGGAGAGATAAACCTCGATATGAGACAGAATGAAACCTGGACCCTGACTGGGAATCAAACCCGTAACCTTTTGGGATTCCAGACAGTGCTCCAACCAACAGCCACCCGGCCAGGACACGGCTTCACTTTTAAGTAAGTTTTGTGTGTGTGTGTCTGGGACTCTCAATTCTGAGGTCTTTTCCGATTCAGCCATTGTATCTGCGGACACTGTGCCTACAGGGTCGTACTAACACTTTCATCAGGAACGGTGAGCATCGCTCTTCCGAACTCTGCCCCTGACTGCCGATGCCTCGTGTGCTCGTGCAGAAATAATGTTCTTTCTGGATTTCTCTTGTAAGCGCTTCACCCACACATTTTTATTTTAGTCACAGTCAGATCTAGAGAACTTCCTGTATTTTCTTCCATAATCCAGGTTATGGGAGGACATGTGAAGTACATCAAGGGTCAGGCATCATCAGTGTTCTTCCTTGGAAAACTGGCATTCTAATGGGTCGTAAGTAGCTCAGATTCCTCGTATTTTCTCTTTTCTGTCCGTTTTAAATCCACAACTTACTACTTATTTCTTCTCTCTGGTCTGATAGTCTTGGTACACTCCCCCATGGGAGAGCGTGCTTTTCCTCATTGGTTTTATGTTAAGCTCTCTTGGGATTTAAACTGTCCTAAGTACAAGTCCAGGATACCTTGTTTCCTTGTGTTCACACAGATACTAAACGCCAGGGGCTGCGCCAGGTCCCGGGTGGATGGAGGTGAGCAAGGACCATGTGCCCCTGGTCATCTTTCCATAGCTGCTTGGTGTCTGGACTTGTTTGGGTTCTGATTCAAGTAAGCCAGCTCTTTGTGGATGCTCTGGGGGATGGCAATCAATTCTGCAAAAAGAACCATGTTTGATGGACGTTAAAGGAGAGACCAGCAATGCCGGAGGCACAGAATAGAGTGTCGCTTGCCCAGGGTTTAGGGAACATTTGGGAGGAGATGACAGTTGGCCCCATATCAGTGAAACGATAGGAGGTGCCTCTGATGTTTTTTGTGCCAAAGACTTTTAGCAGCTTCGGCCCGACAGCTGCTCACTGCTCACGGCGGCGCTTCTCCGACGCTCCATGTGCTTACACACAGACGTGTGTAGTAGGTGACTCCAAGTATCCCGGAGACGGCTGTTACTGTTTTTGTGAACTATACACGAACTCTCAGTCAATGCTCTTCTTTTGCTTCCAATTTCCGTAGCTCGCTCTGTGGTTTGCAGGGGGAACACAATGCCTAGGCCCGTTCTCCGAATCCCGCCGGGTCGCCAGGCCTCCCGCCTCCTCCTGGTGTTTACAGAAGTGGTCTGACATGTTTCGGAGGAAGGTCCAACAGGAGTTGTTCTAAATTCATCAGTAGTGTTGAGTTTTTGACTACATGACTTGGGCTGCTCTTCACTTTCCCGTGGGAGAGAACGGCCTGTTGACGATAGTGCAGTGCACGTGCCCAGCAGCATTGACGCCTCGCGTGGAAACACGAGCCCGTCCATTTATCCCGTAAGCACGGCGGGAGAGGTGCCCTGTGCTGGATTCTAACTAGAAAAAGGAAACAGGACATAAAGACGTTTTATGCCTGCGCCTGAGACAGTTATCCTACTGTCAGTGAACGCGTGAAAAGACACGCATTTTAAAAGAATGCCATGACACGAGCCTCTCCTACGTGTGGTTTTTCTTTGAATTCCACGTAAACAGGGTTCTCTTTCAGTGGGAATGATATGGCGTTCACTGGATAGTGGCACTGGGGGGAGGGGTCGCTCCAGGAACTGTGTCGGGCCAGGGGCCATAGTAGCTGGGACACTGACTATTCGCAGGGATCGGTTGGGACAGTGGGAGATGTGAAGTGGCTTCAGGACATTGAGTGCTGTGACAGCCAGCTGCATGGCCCTTAAGTTACTTGTAACCTCACAGGTTTGCCTTGGGGGTAAATATCATAATGTATGTACCGTTCGTCTTCCATCTGTAGATGGTTGCATGGCCCATCTATCTATGTTCATATGGTATATATGGAATATATAGTATATACATGGTGTACATATGGTATATATCATGTGTATATGAATGTGTATCTATTTCTATATATGATAATTAGAGTCCATATGTGGTATATACACTGAGTGGCCAGATTATTATGATCTCTGAATGCATAATAATCTGGCCACTCAGTGTGTATACTATGTAATAAAAGGCTAATATGCAAATTGTCCCCTTGACCAGGAGTTCGACCAGCAGGCAGACCGGCTAACCACCCATGTCCCCTCCCCTGGCCAGGCTGCCTGGACCCCACCCATGCACGAATTCATGCACCGGGCCTCCATACACTGAGTGGCCAGATTATTATGCATTCAGAGATCATAATAATCTGGCCACTCAGTGTATATATGTTGTATATGGTATGTATATGAATGTGTATATATTTTTACATATGATAGCTATAGTTCATACATGGTATTACATGGCATGTGTATGTGTCTACATCTGCATGAAACCTGACTGAGGGAAGGGCTTTGCATGCTTCTCTAGCCTTAGAGATGGCTGATGCTGGCAAGTCCCTTTGCCTGATGGCTTTCTGCCCAGTGGCCTGGAGAGTCTGAATTGAGA
The DNA here is from genome assembly GCF_951640355.1 of Cnephaeus nilssonii. NCBI lineage: Eukaryota > Metazoa > Chordata > Mammalia > Chiroptera > Vespertilionidae > Cnephaeus > Cnephaeus nilssonii. The sequence continues at coordinate 54,750,010 of NC_137089.1, read as the reverse complement.
AGCGAGGCAAGTGGCAGGGTGGGCTGCACCCTGATGGCCAGGTGGGGCGTGTGGCTGGGCCAGGTGAGGCAGCACCCTGAGCGGCCAGGTGGGGCAATGTGCCCTGAGCGACCAGGTGAGGCAGTGTGCCCTGAGCGGCCAGGTGGGGCAGCACCCTGAGCGACCAGGTGAGGCAGTGTGCCCTGAGCGGCCAGGTGAGGCAGCACCCTGAGCGGCCAGGTGGGGCAGTGTGCCCTGAGCGACCAGGTGAGGCAGTGTGCCCTGAGCGGCCAGGTGGGGCAGCACCCTGAGCGGCCAGGTGAGGCAGTGTGCCCTGAGCGGCCAGGTGGGGCAGTGTGCCCTGAGCGGCCAGGTGGGGCAGTGTGCCCTGAGCGGCCAGGTGGGGCAGTGTGCCCTGAGCGGCCAGGTGGGGCAGTGTGCCCTGAGCGGCCAGGTGGGGCAGTGTGCCCTGAGTGGCCAGGTGGGGCAGTGTGCCCTGAGCGGCCAGGTGGGGCAGCACCCTGAGCGGCCAGGTGAGGCAGTGTGCCCTGAGCGGCCAGGTGAGGCAGTGTGCCCTGAGCGGCCAGGTGGGGCAGTGTGCCCTGAGCGGCCAGGTGAGGCAGTGTGCCCTGAGCGGCCAGGTGGGGCAGTGTGCCCTGAGTGGCCAGGTGGGGCAGTGTTCCCTGAGCGGCCAGGTGAGGCAATGTGCCCTGAGCGGCCAGGTGGGGCAGTGTGCCCTGAGTGGCCAGGTGAGGCAGTGTGCCCTGAGCGGCCAGGTGGGGCATTGTGCCCTGAGCGGCCAGGTGAGGCATTGTGCCCTGAGCGGCCAGGTGAGGCAGTGTGCCCTGAGCGGCCAGGTGGGGCAATGTGCCCTGAGCGGCCAGGTGAGGCAGTGTGCCCTGAGTGGCCAGGTGGGGCAGTGTGCCCTGAGCGGCCAGGTGGGGCAGTGTGCCCTGAGCGGCCAGGTGAGGCAGTGTGCCCTGAGTGGCCAGGTGAGGCAATGTGCCCTGAGCGGCCAGGTGGGGCAGTGTGCCCTGAGCGGCCAGGTGAGGCAGTGTGCCCTGAGCGGCCAGGTGGGGCAGTGTGCCCTGAGCGGCCAGGTGGGGCAGCACCCTGAGCGGCCAGGTGGGGCAGTGTGCCCTGAGCGGCCAGCTGCGGCAGTGTGCCCTGAGCGGCCAGCTGCGGCAGTGTGCCCTGAGCGGCCAGGTGGGGTAGTGTGCCCTGAGCGGCCAGGTGGGGCAGTGTGCCCTGAGTGGCCAGGTGGGGCAGCACCCTGAGCGGCCAGGTGAGGCAGCACCCTGAGCGGCCAGGTGGGGCAGTGTGCCCTGAGCGGCCAGGTGGGGCAGTGTGCCCTGAGCGGCCAGCTGCGGCAGTGTGCCCTGAGCGGCCAGGTGGGGCAGTGTGCCCTGAGCGGCCAGGTGAGGCAGTGTGCCCTGAGCGGCCAGGTGAGGCAGTGTGCCCTGAGCGGCCAGCTGCGGCAGTGTGCCCTGAGCGGCCAGGTGGGGCAGTGTGCCCTGAGCGGCCAGCTGCGGCAGTGTGCCCTGAGCGGCCAGGTGGGGCAGTGTGCCCTGAGCGGCCAGCTGCGGCAGTGTGCCCTGAGCGGCCAGGTGGGGTAGTGTGCCCTGAGCGGCCAGGTGGGGTAGTGTGCCCTGAGCGGCCAGGTGGGGCAGTGTGCCCTGAGTGGCCAGGTGAGGCAGCACCCTGAGTGGCCAGGTGGGGCAGTGTGCCCTGAGTGGCCAGGTGAGGCAGCACCCTGAGCGGCCAGGTGGGGCAGTGTGCCCTGAGTGGCCAGGTGGGGCAATGTGCCCTGAGCGGCCAGGTGGGGCAGTGTGCCCTGAGCGGCCAGGTGAGGCAGTGTGCCCTGAGCGACCAGGTGAGGCAGTGTGCCCTGAGCGGCTAGATGGGGCAGTGTGCCCTGAGCAGCCAGGTGAGGCAGCACCCTGAATGGCCAGGTGAGGCAGTGTGCCCTGAGCGGCCAGGTGGGGCAGTGTGCCCTGAGCAGCCAGGTGAGGCAGCACCCTGAATGGCCAGGTGGGGCAGTGTGCCCTGAGCGGCCAGGTGAGGCAGTGTGCCCTGAGCGACCAGGTGAGGCAGTGTGCCCTGAGCGGCTAGATGGGGCAGTGTGCCCTGAGCAGCCAGGTGAGGCAGCACCCTGAATGGCCAGGTGAGGCAGTGTGCCCTGAGCGGCCAGGTGGGGCAGTGTGCCCTGAGCAGCCAGGTGAGGCAGCACCCTGAATGGCCAGGTGAGGCAGTGTGCCCTGAGCGGCCAGGTGGGGCAGTGTGCCCTGAGCGGCCAGGTGAGGCAGTGTGCCCTGAGCGGCCAGGTGGGGCAGTGTGCCCTGAGCGGCCAGGTGGGGCAGTGTGCCCTGAGCGGCCAGGTGGGGCAGTGTGCCCTGAGCGGCCAGGTGGGGCAGTGTGGCTGGGCCAGGTGTCTTCTTGGGAAACTTGGGTAAGCAAGGCAGGGCCTGCCAGGGAGCGGGTCCGGGCCAGCCTGCCCGTCAGCCTGTTCTCTCCCCCAAATTATCTCATCATAATCGGTGCCTTTCATGTTGCACAGTAATAGTTCATGGCATCAACCTCCGTTGTTAACGTGGCTGAATCCGAGTGGTCGGGAACTTCCTTTTTCTGTGATAAATCCGATAAGGTGATGATCTCTGTGTAGCTCACCTTTCCACAGTTCTGGCCCTTAGTCGGGATTGGAGGGCCTGAGTTCTACAGCTGCTCCTGCTGTAGACGGCGGCAATGCGGCTGTCTGTCAGCATTCAGGGCCCTCGTGGCGCACGAGCTGTGCTGCTGGCAGCAGACATGGGCCCTTTGTGTCTAACCCCGCCCGCGGAGCTGGGGTACTCAGTGTGCTGTGCTCTCTTGGAGGCATTCTGATTTCTACCTGACCCTGTTTTTCCTAAAACGCTAACCCGGGCTGGGCAGACGCTGCCAGCTGTCTGTGCAGATACTCAGGTAGCATCTGCCCTCGGGTCCCTTGGGTCCTGGCTCTGGAGTTAAAGAGACAGGGTTGAGTGACAGCTCAGCTGCTAGACAAGGCCCCAGCTTCTGCGTCAGGGTCCACCTTCTGCATCTGTAACGGGATGACGGGCGGTGAGGGGGGGCAGGGGCCGTGTGCCTCCACACGCAGACCCACTGGAATTCTTTAGGCTTTACGATGCTTCCACAATTAGCATGTTCTGGACGGAGGTGGAACCCCAGATCATGGCTTTGCAACTTAAGTAAGTGAAACGGAACTCAGTCAGTATTTTCATTTTTATTTCATTTCTTCCAGTGGTGGTTTTCTATTTTTTTTTGCAGTATCTGTTTGTATACCAGGCTTCCTCTCTATAAAAAGATATGACAACATTTTTAGTTGTTGAGCCAGGAGAATAGTCAGGGAGGAAAATATTTTCAGTTATAAGCCTTTTCTCTTCCCTCTCGTTTGTAAGCACCTGTTTAACACGGTGCCCCAGGAGCGTGGGACTCGAAGGATGACATTTTTCTCAAAAGGTACCCTTTTCCCGCACAGGGTTTAGTGAGTCTTGCTCTTCTCAGTGATCCCTTTGTTTTAGGACAGAGGCCTACGGAGGCGGGCGCTTAGGAAAGGACGGGAGGCTCAGGGTGAGTGGCAGGCAGGGCCTGGTGTGGGTTAGAAGGAATGGGTACACCTCGCAGCCACTCCCTGGAAACTCACTCTGCTAAGCTATTCATCATTTTGAAATTGAAAAGCTATTTTAGCTTCTGATGTTAAGTGTAGGCTCTGCCCGAAGTAGGAGGTTCATTTTCACCGTCTTTCATCTGGAGGGCAGGCAGGGAGGGAACTCAGCTCACCTGCAGAGGTGTTAGCCTGGAGCCAGGTCTGAGCCGCCAGGGCTCCTCCGCAGCGGCCTTGCTCTGCACGGTGCCTCCGTTGGGGACCAGCAGAGATGGCCCGTCCGCAGGAGCTCATGTGCTAGTGGAATTCCTGGCAGCAAATTCAAAATAAAATTAGAGCAGGCTTCACAGTTCCGGAGATAAGCCCCATAGATGGCAGACATAGAGAGGGTGTGTGCCCATCTAGAAAGATTCTGGGCGTGGTGGGTGCAGGAAATACAGGGTGGGCAAACACATGTTTGCAGTTGTTTTTTGGAAAACGATAAGGTAATCTCTATATATAAAAGCCAAGCGACCGGAATGACCAGAATGACTGGTCGCTATGATGCCCACTGTGGCTGGCCAACTGGCCCGATGCGGGTGGGGCAGGCCGGCTGGACCCTACCTGTGCATGAATTCGTGCACCTGCACCGGGCCTCTAGTTAATAAATAATAATGCAAGAATAAACTCTGTATTTTTCATACACACAACTTTTGCCCCCTTCTCTCTATGCCTACGCCAGTCAAGAGTAGTCACCACGGACATCCGGCTTTTCACTCGTGTGTGTTTGTTTCCCTGTTAACTGTGGGTTTGCACATACGTCCCGTCTCTGCTGCTGCGCGGCTGGAGGGTGCTCCTCCCTTCCTCCTGGTCACGTGTCCGGGGTCAGGCCCATGGCCTGCGCCTCCACGTGTACATGGCATCTTCCCATGGCTTAAGCGGTCCCGGAAGGCCCAGGCCTATGGTGGGTGGTGTTGAATGACTGGATTAACTGGATCAAGTGAAACAGAATCAAATTCAGCCTTAATCAGTGTTCCAAGAAGAGCTATTAAATGCAAAGTGACAACCAGTGTGAAAGTTGAGAAAGCCAAGTTATTGAACTGGAAGTCAGAGCCGAGGGAGGAGTCCCAGTGGAACCGTAAGGAGCCTGTGGTTCTTATGTTGAAAGTGTTTGTGCCGTTCGCTCCGAGTGGCTGAAGCAGGCGCTGAAAGGAAGGGGCTGAGTAGCGCTGGCGATGGGACCAGCAGACGGCCCGTCCGCGGGAGCTCCCAGCAGGAAAAGCAGGGCCTGAAGTGGTGACATTCGTGTTTCGGCTCCGGAGCTAGCACACCAGGGACCCTGAGTCGGAGTGAGCACGGCTGCCTTTCTGATGTGTGTGTGCAACATCTGTGTGCCTGTGCATGTGTGTGCATGTGTGTCTGTGCATGTGTGTGAAGAAGGCCAGATGATGGCAAGTACAGTGACATATACAGGTTGTCTTTCTTCTCAGAAAAAACATCCAATTGGCCTTACGAGAAACTCTCCTGCTTCTCAGAGTGTGAGCTTGTCCTTAGTCCCAGACCGGATGCCGGGAGCCCAGCTGCACGCGGGGAGAGCGGGCCTGGCGCAGAGGCGTGGCCTGCCCTCGGGCGCAGCACAGCCTGCCTGGGTGGGCACAGGGACCCCAGTGGTGCCCGAGGAGCCATGGGATGCCTTCCAGGATCAAACAAGAGCGCTCAGAGCTCTTTGTGATGGGCATGTTCACACTATTTGAATTCATCAGCATCCTATCCCTACGCCACGCTGCGCTGTCCACAGGAGGAAGCTCCTCAGCTGGCGGACGGTCACTTCCTCTGTGGCTCCGATGGTCTCTTTCTCTGTGACTGGGATGGTCACTTCCTCTGTGGCTGGTCACTTCCTCTGTGGCTCCAATGGTCACTTCCTCTGTGGCTGGACGGTCACTTCCTCTGTGGCTCCAATGGTCACTTCCTCTGTGGCTGGGACGGTCACTTCCTCTGTGGCTCCAATGGTCACTTCCTCTGTGGCTGGATGGTCACTTCCTCTGTGGCTGGGACGATCACTTCCTCTGTGGCTGGACGGTCACTTTCTCTGTGGCTGGACGTGTGATCAGACGTGGCTGCATCAGGCCTGCGCTGGTGACTGGTCTCGGGCATCTCCCCCGCCAGGAAGGCATTTGTGGGGGAACATATTCCACAGAAAGGGTTTCATGTGGGGTGTCCATGGATCCACCTCTGGATTCTCAGAAGAGACGCACCTGGTCCTCAGGGTGCACTTTAGACGCAAGGCTGACCTCACCCAGCAGGGCACCTTCAGACTCTGCCCCGCACCCACCCCTGCCCCGCCCCGCCCCCTGCTCCCGCCCCGCCCCCTGCTCCCGCCCCGCCCCGCCCCGCCCCCTGCCCCGGCCCCCGCCCCTGCACAGCTCCCGCCCCTGCCCCCCCCCCCCCCCCGCGCCCACCCCTGCCCCTCCCCGACCCCTGCCCCGCTCCCACTCCTGCCCCGCCCTCACCCCTGACCCGCCCCCACCCCTGACCCGCCCCCAACCCCTGCCCCTCGCCCACCCCTGCCCCTCGCCCACCCCTGCCCCTCGCCCACCCCTGCCCCGCCCTCACCCCTGCCCCGCGCCCACCCCTGCCCCGCGCCCACCCCTGCCCCGCCCTCACCCCTGACCCGCACCCACCCCTGCCCAGCTCCCACTCCTGCCCCGCCCTCACCCCTGTCCCGCCCCCACCCCTGCCCCTCGCCCACCCCTGCCCCGCGCCCACCCCTGCCCCGCCCTCACCCCTGACCCGCCCCCACCCCTGCCCCTCGCCCACCCCTGCCCCTCGCCCACCCCTGCCCCGCCCTCACCCCTGCCCCGCGCCCACCCCTGCCCCGCCCTCACCCCTGACCCGCACCCACCCCTGCCCAGCTCCCACTCCTGCCCCGCCCTCACCCCTGTCCCGCCCCCACCCCTGCCCCTCGCCCACCCCTGCCCCGCGCCCACCCCTGCCCCGCCCTCACCCCTGACCCGCACCCACCCCTGCCCAGCTCCCACTCCTGCCCCGCCCTCACCCCTGTCCCGCCCCCACCCCTGCCCCTCGCCCACCCCTGCCCCGCGCCCACCCCTGCCCCGCCCTCACCCCTGACCCGCACCCACCCCTGCCCAGCTCCCACTCCTGCCCCGCCCTCACCCCTGTCCCGCCCCCACCCCTGCCCCTCGCCCACCCCTGCCCCGCCCTCACCCCTGCCCCGCCCTCACCCCTGACCCGCCCCCACCCCTGCCCCTCGCCCACCCCTGCCCCTCCCTCACCCCTGCCCCGCGCCCACCCCTGCCCCGCCCTCACCCCTGACCCGCACCCACCCCTGCCCAGCTCCCACTCCTGCCCCGCCCTCACCCCTGTCCCGCCCCCACCCCTGCCCCTCGCCCACCCCTGCCCCGCGCCCACCCCTGCCATGTGTCCCCTTGAGGTTTGGGAGGACAAATCATGTGTCTGGTCTCTCGCTTCCTCCTCCTCTCCGTGTCCTCCATGGAACACCAACGTTGACAGCCGCGGTTTGGGCCCTGTGGACTGAGGTGCGGTCAGCGAGGAGGCGGTCCTTCCTCGGGCTCCTGGCCGCAGGCCCTGGGCAAGGCATGCAGCTCTGGTGCGGCCCCGCTTCGCCGGCTGTGACCTGAGATACTTGACCTGAAGAGCTGACATGGAGGTCCTTTCCGCTGTACAACACTAGCTCTTAGAGGACCACGGCAGGTCTGCGGGAACACTTAGTGAACATCCGGTGTCTCTGGCCGCATCTGTGCAGAGGTTTCTCCGCACACAAACCAGGGTTGTGGCCACGGAGGAAACGGGCCCAGAACTCTGGCCGGTCCATGCCTGACCCGCTCGCCAGTTCCCATGTGCTCCGAGTTACCGCCCGGCAGTGGCTGGGACCCCACAGCTGCTGGCAGACCTGGAGCCCGGGACCCTGTGCTGCTCTGCTGTGGGCCCCGGGGGGGGGGGGGCAGCAGGGGCCAGGGTGCCCGCATCAACCAGGAGGGGGAGCTGCTCCTCCAGCTGCACTCCCAGCTGCTCCTGCCTCAGGCAGGGAGGCCCGGTGGGGAGGGAGGCGGCCTGGTGGGGAGGGAGGCGGCCCCGTGGGGAGGGAGGCGGCCCGGTGGGGAGGGAGGCGCCTGTGAGTCTGGTGGCTTCAGTGCCAGGCCTGATGTCGCGGATTTGAGCCGGGTTTGCTAACAGCGCGGACTCTGTCAGAGTGGACACCCCTCCAGTGCAGCCAGCACCGCCATGCCCGTACCCCATGCCCGCAGGCTCTCCCAGAGGGTCCCAGCTGCTCTCACAGGCCGTTGGAGGGTCGGACTGAATATTGTTTACTATTTAAGGGCAGACTTGGCTGCATTCAGTTAGCCTCACCTTCTCTGACCTTCTTACAGCCTAGCATCGTGCCGGGAAGCGGAAAGCCTGTACAGGAACCCGCCCCTTCAGAGCCGTGCCCTCAGCTTTGCTCTGTGCTGAGACCCGCAGCCGGTCTCACGTTGTTGGCACCAGTAGGACCCGTGGGGCCTGAGCCAGACGGACTCTCTCAGAGCCCCACGTTCTGGGCGCCTTTCACCGTTCACTGAGTTTCCGCAAACCCGGACGCTGCGCCGCCTGCCCACGCTCCGCCAGCCCTGGGCTGGAAGATGCTGAGCCGCGCCCGGGGTGCCGGAGCTGGGGGTTCACCGAAGGGGCTGTTTTTGAAGGATGGGTAAGTGACAAGGACTCTTTGCTTGACCAGACTTTAATCAGACTTCCGGGCCCGTCGGTCACTTCCTTGTGAAATCCAGTTTTAGCAAGAGCCCGCTGAGTCAGGTGGGCAAAGGCCCCCTCGCTCCATTTCTGATCAGGTACCGCTTCCTCATTACCTGCCAGGCGATCCTTGTCCCCGGCCTGTCTGCCGTCAGAGTCCTGCTGGGTCAGCCCTGATGCCCCACGCGTGGGCTTCTCACCTGTCCCCTGCACAGCACCTGCCTTCCCTGCTCCCCTCCGACACGGCCCCAGGCTGGCCCGCACTCCGCCCAGACCGCCCGTGTCTGCAGCCTTAGTGTTCTACCCCGGCCGTGCTCTGCGCGGACCAGGCGCGCAGGCGGGTGTGAGAGGCTGGGCACCAGCAGCGGCAGCGGGGGCCGGGGTGTGAGAGGCTGGGCACCAGCAGCGGCAGCGGGGGCCGGGGTGTGAGAGGCTGGGCACCAGCAGCGGCAGCGGGGGCCGGGGTGTGAGAGGCTGGGCACCAGCAGCGGGGGCCGGGGTGTGAGAGGCTGGGCACCGGCAGCGGGGCCGGGGTGTGAGAGGCTGGGCACCAGCAGCGGGGGCCGGGGTGTGAGAGGCTGAGCACCAGCAGCGGGGGCCGGGGTGTGAGAGGCTGGGCACCAGCAGCGGGGGCCGGGGTGTGAGAGGCTGGGCACCAGCAGCGGGGGCCGGGGTGTGAGAGGCTGGGCACCGGCAGCGGGGCCGGGGTGTGAGAGGCTGGGCAGCGGCAGTGGAGGCCGGGGTGTGAGAGGCTGGGCACCGGCAGCGGGGCCGGGGTGTGAGAGGCTGAGCACCAGCAGCGGGGGCCGGGGTGTGAGAGGCTGGGCACCAGCAGCGGGGGCCGGGGTGTGAGAGGCTGGGCACCAGCAGCGGGGGCCGGGGTGTGAGAGGCTGGGCACCAGCAGCGGGGGCCGGGGTGTGAGAGGCTGGGCACCGGCAGCGGGGCCGGGGTGTGAGAGGCTGGGCAGCGGCAGTGGAGGCCGGGGTGTGAGAGGCTGGGCACCGGCAGCGGGGCCGGGGTGTGAGAGGCTGAGCACCAGCAGCGGGGGCCGGGGTGTGAGAGGCTGGGCACCAGCAGCGGGGGCCGGGGTGTGAGAGGCTGGGCACCGGCAGCGGGGCCGGGGTGTGAGAGGCTGGGCACCAGCAGCGGGGGCCGGGGTGTGAGAGGCTGGGCACCAGCAGCGGCAGCGGGGGCCGGGGTGTGAGAGGCTGAGCACCAGCAGCGGGGGCCGGGGTGTGAGAGGCTGAGCACCAGCAGCGGGGGCCGGGGTGTGAGAGGCTGGGCACCAGCAGTGGGGGCCGGGGTGTGAGAGGCTGAGCACCAGCAGCGGGGGCCGGGGTGTGAGAGGCTGAGCACCAGCAGTGGGGGCCGGGGTGTGAGAGGCTGAGCACCAGCAGCGGGGGCCGGGGTGTGAGAGGCTGGGCACCAGCAGCGGGGGCCGGGGTGTGAGAGGCTGGGCACCAGCAGCGGGGGCCGGGGTGTGAGAGGCTGGGCCCCGGCAGCGGGGGCCGGGGTGTGAGAGGCTGGGCACCAGCAGCGGGGGCCGGGGTGTGAGAGGCTGGGCACCAGCAGCGGGGGCCGGGGTGTGAGAGGCTGAGCACCAGCAGCGGGGGCCGGGGTGTGAGAGGCTGGGCACCAGCAGCGGGGGCCGGGGTGTGAGAGGCTGGGCACCAGCAGCGGGGGCCGGGGTGTGAGAGGCTGGGCACCGGCAGCGGGGCCGGGGTGTGAGAGGCTGGGCACCAGCAGCGGGGGCCGGGGTGTGAGAGGCTGGGCACCAGCAGCGGCAGCGGGGGCCGGGGTGTGAGAGGCTGGGCACCAGCAGCGGCAGCGGGGGCCGGGGTGTGAGAGGCTGGGCACCAGCAGCGGCAGCGGGGGCCGGGGTGTGAGAGGCTGGGCACCAGCAGCGGGGGCCGGGGTGTGAGAGGCTGGGCACCGGCAGCGGGGCCGGGGTGTGAGAGGCTGGGCACCAGCAGCGGGGGCCGGGGTGTGAGAGGCTGAGCACCAGCAGCGGGGGCCGGGGTGTGAGAGGCTGGGCACCAGCAGCGGGGGCCGGGGTGTGAGAGGCTGGGCACCAGCAGCGGGGGGCCGGGGTGTGAGAGGCTGGGCACCGGCAGCGGGGCCGGGGTGTGAGAGGCTGGGCAGCGGCAGTGGAGGCCGGGGTGTGAGAGGCTGGGCACCGGCAGCGGGGCCGGGGTGTGAGAGGCTGAGCACCAGCAGCGGGGGCCGGGGTGTGAGAGGCTGGGCACCAGCAGCGGGGGCCGGGGTGTGAGAGGCTGGGCACCAGCAGCGGGGGCCGGGGTGTGAGAGGCTGGGCACCAGCAGCGGGGGCCGGGGTGTGAGAGGCTGGGCACCGGCAGCGGGGCCGGGGTGTGAGAGGCTGGGCAGCGGCAGTGGAGGCCGGGGTGTGAGAGGCTGGGCACCGGCAGCGGGGCCGGGGTGTGAGAGGCTGAGCACCAGCAGCGGGGGCCGGGGTGTGAGAGGCTGGGCACCAGCAGCGGGGGCCGGGGTGTGAGAGGCTGGGCACCGGCAGCGGGGCCGGGGTGTGAGAGGCTGGGCACCAGCAGCGGGGGCCGGGGTGTGAGAGGCTGGGCACCAGCAGCGGCAGCGGGGGCCGGGGTGTGAGAGGCTGAGCACCAGCAGCGGGGGCCGGGGTGTGAGAGGCTGAGCACCAGCAGCGGGGGCCGGGGTGTGAGAGGCTGGGCACCAGCAGTGGGGGCCGGGGTGTGAGAGGCTGAGCACCAGCAGCGGGGGCCGGGGTGTGAGAGGCTGAGCACCAGCAGTGGGGGCCGGGGTGTGAGAGGCTGAGCACCAGCAGCGGGGGCCGGGGGTGTGAGAGGCTGGGCACCAGCAGCGGGGGCCGGGGTGTGAGAGGCTGGGCACCAGCAGCGGGGGCCGGGGTGTGAGAGGCTGGGCCCCGGCAGCGGGGGCCGGGGTGTGAGAGGCTGGGCACCAGCAGCGGGGGCCGGGGTGTGAGAGGCTGGGCACCAGCAGCGGGGGCCGGGGTGTGAGAGGCTGAGCACCAGCAGCGGGGGCCGGGGTGTGAGAGGCTGAGCACCAGAGCAGGGGCCGGGGTGTGAGAGGCTGAGCACCAGCAGCGGGGGCCGGGGTGTGAGAGGCTGGGCCCCGGCAGCGGGGGCCGGGGTGTGAGAGGCTGAGCACCAGCAGCGGGGGCCGGGGTGTGAGAGGCTGAGCACCAGCAGCGGGGGCCGGGGTGTGAGAGGCTGGGCACCAGCAGCGGGGGCCGGGGTGTGAGAGGCTGGGCACCAGCAGTGGGGGCCGGGGTGTGAGAGGCTGGGCACCAGCAGTGGGGGCCGGGGTGTGAGAGGCTGAGCACCAGCAGCGGGGGCCGGGGTGTGAGAGGCTGGGCACCAGCAGCGGCAGCGGGGGCCGGGGTGTGAGAGGCTGGGCACCGGCAGCGGGGGCCGGGGTGTGAGAGGCTGAGCACCGGCAGCGGGGGCCGGGGTGTGAGAGGCTGGGCACCAGCAGCGGGGGCCGGGGTGTGAGAGGCTGGGCACCAGCAGCGGGGGCCGGGGTGTGAGAGGCTGGGCACCAGCAGCGGGGGCCGGGGTGTGAGAGGCTGGGCACCAGCAGCGGGGGCCGGGGTGTGAGAGGCTGAGCACCAGCAGCGGGGGCCGGGGTGTGAGAGGCTGAGCACCAGCAGCGGGGGCCGGGGTGTGAGAGGCTGAGCACCAGCAGCGGGGGCCGGGGTGTGAGAGGCTGGGCACCAGCAGCGGGGGCCGGGGTGTGAGAGGCTGAGCACCAGCAGTGGGGGCCGGGGTGTGAGAGGCTGAGCACCAGCAGTGGAGGCCGGGGTGTGAGAGGCTGGGCACCAGCAGCGGGGGCCGGGGTGTGAGAGGCTGGGCACCAGCAGCGGGGGCCCGGGGTGTGAGAGGCTGAGCACCAGCAGCGGGGGCCGGGGTGTGAGAGGCTGGGCACCAGAGCAGGGGCCGGGGTGTGAGAGGCTGGGCACCGGCAGCGGCAGCAGGGGCCGGGGTGTGAGAGGCTGGGCACCAGAGCAGGGGCCGGGGTGTGAGAGGCTGGGCACCGGCAGCGGCAGCCGGGGCCGGGGTGTGAGAGGCTGGGCACCAGCAGCGGGGGCCGGGGTGTGAGAGGCTGGGCACCAGCAGCGGGGGCCGGGGTGTGAGAGGCTGGGCATCGGCAGCCGGGGCCGGGGTGTGAGAGGCTGGGCACCAGCAGCGGGGGCCGGGGTGTGAGAGGCTGGGCACCAGCAGTGGGGGCCGGGGTGTGAGAGGCTGGGCACCGGCAGCGGCAGTGGGGGCCGGGGTGTGAGAGGCTGGGCACCGGCAGCGGGGGCCGGGGTGTGAGAGGCTGGGCACCGGCAGCGGGGCCGGGGTGTGAGAGGCTGGGCACCGGCAGCGGGGGCCGGGGTGTGAGAGGCGCCAGCCGCTCGGGCCGTGGCCTCTGGTGCAGTGGCCGATGTTTAGAATGTGACCAAGGGCACAGGAAGGTCGGCTTAGGCTCAGGAGCCAGTGCGTTAGGGTCTGAATGACTTCCTGGGGTGGGAAAAAGGCCACCACCCTCCTCCTGATGAGACTTTATTTAAAAGAGAAAACCAAGCCCGAGGTCACATGACCACGTATTTCGACCATTTGATGTTGGAGGTTGTTATGGAAAATACATTTGACCACTTGTTTTAATTTGGAAAGAAAGAACATTAGCCCACTTACTATTTAGCTGGAAAGATAGACTTTTATCAGGCTAATTGTAAATTAATAAAATTGTTTTTACAAATACAAACATACTCTGTCTTTGTTGAAGAAAACGATGCAAGCATTTCCCCCTTATTTTTTTTTTTAAACTATTTAGACAGTTATTTGGCTTAGAAACCGCAGGAGAGACCTGAGGAAGAACACTGGGGGTAAAGTATTTCCGAGGAAGTGTGCTAGCTGCCGACAGGAGACAGCCGACTTCCTGGGCCAGGGACACGGTGCGCAGATGCACGAGAAGCGGGGACCACCTGGGGGCCCAGCCAGGCGGAGAGCGGAGTGCCCCGGGGCCAGTGAGAAGCTGGGCAGGAGAGAGGGAAGCCACCTCCCCAGCGGGCCCTGCGCCAGCGGCAGCCCAGCCCGTGCGTGAGCGGTGGCCCACCCGCAGGAAGGCCGCAGCGGCTCCGGCAAACCGCGGGCCTCTCCCTGCCCCGGCGGGCAGGGCCGCGGGCTCGGCGTTCACGCCCAGGCACACGTCCCACAGCTGACGCTCCTGGTGTTCTCGTCCTTTGACAACTAAAGATCTACTTCTAACTCCAAGATGCGTCCAGTGCGCTGCGATGCACGCTGTTCCGGGCAGCTCTGTCAGGTCAGGAACACGGAGCTTCAAGGCTGGACAGTCCTCGACTGGTTCACGCCTCACTTCTCCCGGGCACCAGGCAGCGGTGTGTGTGTGTGTGTGTGTGTGTGTGTGTGTGTGTGAATTCTTCCCCTTGTTTTATAAATAAAAGCTGTGTTTGGAATGGATTTGGGTTTACAGAAACGCTGTGATGATACCCTGTTGCGTGTCCTTAGCACCTGAGGCCCACGTGTCAGGACTGGGCCCGAGACTGACCGCTGTTGGCACTGGCGCCACAGCTCTTGCAGTTTCCTGGGCTGTGCCTGGCCCGCTTCCTGCTCCGGACACCCCCAGGACACCGGAGCCCACCTACCTGTCTCCTCTCCTGGGGCTCCTCCCTGCTGTGCTGACAGCGTCTCGGGTTTTTCTTGAGTTTGAGGACTGACAGCTTCGAGCCATCTCGGTAGGTGCTTTTATAGACTGTGTCTGAGTTGGTGTTTGCCTCATGTTTGTCTCAGGATGAGACTGGGTTACGGGACTGAAGAGCCACCCCCCCAACTCCCCTCTCCCGAGAAGCCCCAGGTTCATCACGTTATGCAGCAGCCCTCACTGTCCACGGGGTCATCGCGGGCTGAGCTGGGTCCCGCTGTGGCTCTGGGAGACCCCGCTCACACTGCGCGTGGGAAAGGAGCCGCTGAGCAGCGTGGGCCAGGCTCTGCCCCGGAAAATGCCAACTAGGCATTGTGACCACTCGATGTGTGTGGAGCTAACTGTACATAAAGGGCTTGGAACGCCATGCAGTGCTGTTTAAACACATGTTATCAGGGATGATCATAGTAACAAGACTGTGGGATGCAAGCTGGTGTGCATTTAACCAGCCCCTCCGCGAGTAACCGACAGTGGTGTTCTAAAGTGCAGGGAGCAGATGAGAGAAACAAAATAGACTTTTAATTAGCGAAGCAGCCGCCTTCCTGAGGCGGCCCTGTTGGAACTCCCGCTCCCGCTCTGAGCAGGGTCTGAGTGGGTCCCCGGGGCTGCGCGTCGGTCGGTCAGATCTGTGGCTCAGCCAACGCTTGCCTGCAAATGTCAGCTCCGGTCAGACGAATCAAGGGACCTAATGTGCATTATCCTTTTATAGCCAAGCTTTTACCCCCTTGACAATCAGTTAGCTTTTCCGTGTGAACCAGGTGATGGGGAAGACGGAGCGATGTTGTAAGTGCCCTTGGATAGGGACAAAGGGTGCAGAACCAGAGGCCGCTCTCGGGCAGGGCGACGTGAGCCTGGCACCGTGGCCTCCCGCCCGTGGCCCTGGAAAACACGCTCAGGTTCACGCAGCAGAAACCACACCAAACCGTATAGGAAAAGCCACGTTGGTAATTCAATGCTATTTAAGAAAAGCGGGGAAATGAAATTGCCCAAACAGTACTGGTTCCTGATATACTTTGGGGGGAAATGTGGCGACTGGAAAACACCAACGAAAGTCAGAATTGCGGGCTGTCAACGCCTAGAGCGGGCGTGGCTGAGGCAGCCGCCCTTGTGCTTACAGATATCGTGGGAATGGCAAACAAGAGCAAAGCCCAGGTTTGTGCCCCTTCCTTGTTTTCCCTGGAAACACAGATGGTAAACCACCAGCACGGCAGGTACATGCGTCGTCCAAGCGTCAGGTCAGTGGCCGTCAGCCACCGGCCCAGAGCCTGGCACACACAGCGACGGGCCGGGTGGGGAACGCAGCCAGTGGCACTGAGGCCACTGAGAGCGCCTCCGTCCACAGTGACGTCCTGTGTGGTCCTGGGAAGGAGCAAGAGGAGGTGTGAAGACAGATGTGCTGTGTGACTTTCAACAAGTCACCTCGCCACTCTGTGCCTGTGGGCGTGTTTCTGAAGTGACCAGGACAGGTGGGCGCTCAGTAGACAATCGGTCATGGGCGTTTATGTTGGACTCTGACCTCTGGCTTAAAGGAGGTTTAAAATGCTTGGCTCCTATTTTGAGGAAATGATTGTAAGAATGCGGGTTTCTCAGGCCAGAGCATTCAGCACGGGGGGTGTGGCTGGAGTCCCTCATCGGTTGTGTTGCTTTGACTGGGCTCGCTGTTCAGACTGGAGAGTCTGAGCAGAATTGTAAGTTCATTCACTTGTCGTTAGGCCCTTAAGATGTTTGGGAGTGCAAATTAAAAACAGAAACATCTATAATACTTTCAACAATAAAGATAGGTTAAAAATAAAGATAGTTTAAAAAAAAGAATAATGGAAGTCAGAAAAAAAATTCTGACGGACAATGTGAAGTGTGACTTACGTCCCTGCAATTCTGTTAAATTTTGTAAAGTTTTATCTTTTTCTCCTTTAAGAAGCAGAAAAAGCCCTAGCCGGTTTGGCTCAGTAGATAGAGCATCGGCCTGCTGACTGAAGGTCCCAGGGTCGATTCCAGTCAAGGGCACATGCCTGGGTTGCAAGCTCGATCCCCAGTGGGGGGCGGCGTGCAGGAGACAGCCAATCAATGATTCTCTCTCATTGTTCATTTTCTATCTCTCTCTCTCCCTCTCTCTTCCTCTCTGAAATCAGTAAAAATATATATATTTTTAAAAAGAAGCAGAAAAATACTTGTTTCTGAAAATTTCTTAGTAAAAATGATATTAAAGTTCTTTTCTACCTAAATCTTGAAATTATATTTTGGAACTTTATTGATTCTTTTTGTTGAACACATAGAATACCCGTTTCTTTGTTGTTGTTGTTGTTTGAGGAGCTGGAAAAACAGTTTGAAGAGGAAGCAAGTGAAAAGCATTTGTATTTGAAAGCTGAGTGTAGAAATAAAAATCTCTCTATTACCTGTCCTGAGGGGAAAGGAACATCCTGCCAGAAATAGCATGGGGGGGGGGGGCGGGCAGTGCACCCTGGGAGAGTCACAGCTGTCAGCATGGGGAGCAGTGCACCCTGGGAGAGTCACAGCTGTCAGCATGGGGAGCAGTGCACCCTGGGAGAGTCACAGCTGTCAGCATGGGGAGCAGTGCACCCTGGGAGAGTCATAACTGTCAGCATCGGGGGGAGGGCAGTGCACCCTGGGAGAGTCACAGCTGTCAGCATGGGGAGCAGTGCACCCTGGGAGAGTCATAGCTGTCAGCATGGGGAGCAGTGCACCCTGGGAGTGTCACAGCTGTCAGCATGGGGAGCAGTGCACCCTGGGATCCACAGCTGTCAGCATGGGGAGCAGTGCACCCTGGGAGAGTCATAGCTGTCAGCATGGGGAGCAGTGCACCCTGGGAGTGTCACAGCTGTCAGCTTGGGGAGCAGTGCACCCTGGGATCCACAGCTGTCAGCATGGGGAGCAGTGCACCCTGGGAGAGTCATAGCTGTCAGCATGGGGAGCAGTGCACCCTGGGAGTGTCACAGTTGTCAGCTTGGGGAGCAGTGCACCCTGGGAGAGTCACAGCTGTCAGCATGGGGAGCAGTGCACCCTGGGAGTGTCACAGCTGTCAGCTTGGGGAGCAGTGCACCCTGGGATCCACAGCTGTCAGCATGGGGAGCAGTGCACCCTGGGAGAGTCATAGCTGTCAGCATGGGGAGCAGTGCACCCTGGGAGTGTCACAGCTGTCAGCATGGGGAACAGTGCACCCTGGGATCCACAGCTGTCAGCATGGGGAGCAGTGCACCCTGGGAGAGTCATAGCTGTCAGCATGGGGAGCAGTGCACCCTGGGAGTGTCACAGCTGTCAGCTTGGGGAGCAGTGCACCCTGGGAGAGTCACAGCTGTCAGCATGGGGAGCAGTGCACCCTGGGAGTGTCACAGCTGTCAGCTTGGGGAGCAGTGCACCCTGGGAGTGTCACAGTGTCAGGGCCCAGGCTGGGAGGCAGGTAGAGTGCTCCAGAAACCACACCCAGGTGATTTTGCAGGCTTCTTGGGAAAAATCAGGGGCCTCTGCTTGGCACTCTAACGTGCTTTGTGTGGATTTAAGAGGTGACATATTTCTCCATGTACCTCCCACCGTCGGGCCTCAGGGGTGGCTGGGGATCGCCGAGGCTCTGACCGTGCTGCACCACAGCCGGGCACCAGCCGGGCCCTGCGAGGCCTTCCCCAGGGGCGGGAGGTTATCCCAAGGGAAAATACAGGTGCTTGTCATTGATCACGTGGTTCAGAATGACATCAGGTATCACCTTTAAACGTGCATTGCTTTTAATGAAGGAAAGGAAAAGAACTTTGTATGTTCCTGATCGCAGCACTTGAATAGAAGAATTGTTTCGTGTGCCTTCCCTGGGCTGGCATTGTGTCAGGTGCTGGGAGTTAAAGCTAAGAGAGACATGCGCAGCCTATTTTTAAAATATATTTTTATTGATTTCAGAGAGGAAGGGAGAGGGAGAGATAGAAACATCAATGATGAGAATCACTGATCAGCTGCCTCCTGCACGCCCCCTACTGGGGATCGAGCCCGCAACCGGGCATGTGCCCTGACCGGGAATGAACCATCACCTCCTGGTTCATAGGTCAATGCTCAGCCACACCGGCCAGAATGTTTTTTAATTTTTTTTATTGGTATGAGAGAGAGAGAGGGAGAGAGAGGGAGACTCTCACTACTTTTATTATTCAGTCCATGTACACACGCGTGTCATCACGGAGGGAGCCTGTCATTGACGTGACTGCTTTAACCCCCAGTGTCTGCTGCTGTGGATCTTCAGTCCCCTCCCTCGCTCACGCGGAAGCCATGTGTGTGGCTCAGGTTTATGCACTCCCTGCGCCAGAAGTCAGCCGGGGACGGGACAGAGCACAGCCCCGGGGGACGTCCTGTCTGTGGGTGGGGGGGGGGGCGGCGTGGGCACCACTCAAAACCCAGGAGTCTGTGCTGTGGGACGGCGGCCAGTGCGGGGGGGCACTGCGAGGTGGGCAGGTTGTCCTGGGAGCAGACACGGAGAGGACTCAGTGGTTTGGAGGAGCCCTCTGCAGTGCTCCCAGGAAAGCACCTCCTCCCCGCCCCGGGCGTCTCGGCACGGGAGTCACCGCCACTCCACTCCGTTGTGTTCAGTGTCGTGTCTCCTGCCGGCTCTGACTGGGGGAGCCTGGGGTCGTCTCCCAAACCCCACAAACCTTCCTCGCCCCTCGGCGCTGGCGGACTAGTCGGGGAGCGCTGGGCGGGCCCAGTGCGCTGGGTGGTTTGTTTTCCACCGCTCCTTTGAAGTGGCCTCGTTGGGCATGACTGGCCCGCAGGACGCTGCGTGAGAGTGCAGTTTGGCCGTTGTTGGTGCGTGCATTCACAGTTTCATGAATAAGTGCTGTCCCCCCCACACCCCCCAAAGCAGCCAGATCTGCTTCCTGCCCGATTGGTCCATGTGACTGAGTTTCCTATGAGCAGAGTGGTTCTGCATGCACGGCTCTGGGTCTGGCTTTTCCACTCAGCACGCCATCTGGCTTTGTCCGTGTGGCACGTATCAGCTCCTCCTTCCTTTTCACGACTGAGCAGGGTTCCATCAGAGAGGCAACCGAGGGTTCTCCCTGTTGGTGGGTTTACACAGGGTTTCGAGCATTTGCCACTTACCCCCCGCAGAAATGTTAGTCAGAATAGTCTGCACACATTGGGGAAGGAATCCCCAGATTAGGAGGTTGCACATACAGAAATGAGGGGGGTATTTGTTCTCGATGTTTGCGTATTGTGACAGGGGTCTGGAAATCGGGGTGATCACTGGCACACGTGTGGTGGCAAGGACGACGCCCGGGCGCGTGTTCCCGGTAGAGCCCCCCTCGCCGTCTCGTTTAAAGGTGGCGGTGACTGCCCTGTGCTTGCCTTCTGCGCTGGAGATCCGCTAAAGCCTAAAACCGTGGCTGACACCTCGCGGAGAGAGTGGGAAGGAACAGGATGCGTAGCTTTGTCTCTCGTGGAAGAGTCCAGTCTGAGCAGCGTGTCCTTTCCCAGGGAACGCAGATACAGGGGGTCTGACACGGGCACCTGTGTCGTTCTGTTTATTATTTCCCCTCACCCCTTCCTGCTCTTGTCCCGTCGTAGCCAGGCATGCGGCGATGGGGGATGAGGACAGGATGTACCTGGTTTCCTTCGTGTGGAGTCTCATCGCTTCGACGTGTCTGTCTGGGCAGCTGCTCTCTCGGGTGCCACGTCTGTCTCTCTGCCAGCATCTCGCTGGGTGCGCAGAGAACCAGTGGGCAGAGGCCGAAGCACGAGTCTCCACTGCACGTCCCCATTCGCTGCCCATTCAGAAAACGCCGCTCCGCCGGGCTGTCCCAGTGCGAGGAGGAGAGGACGTCACCCACAGAAGAACGTTAGACTTTTCATATGTGTGCTACCTATGTATCTGCATACACATATCCATACACTGTGTGTACGTAGGCGTGCATATGTAATACATAACATACATATATAGGGTCTGTTTTTGAATGACAAGACACACTGACTTATAAAATCTTACTTTATTGCGAAGAGAATACCAGTGGCATCTCCAGCGTCGGGGCCTGCGCCTCTCTCTCCAGGCCTGTCCCCATGCCAGCTTATCCCGCTGCAGGCAAGGCCACAGCCACGGCCACACAGGGCCCACGCGCCCAAGCCACGTGCTAACGTGGCTGCTGTGGGAGAGAGGCAGCCAGGCCAGCTCGGGGGACGCCTGCGCTCTCCCTGTGCTGGGCCGCTGCCCTGTGACCCGTGCTGCTGAGCTCTCGGCTGTTTCCGGGGAAGGACGTTGCTCAGTAACCACAGAGCTGACATACGTGTGTGGCCTGAGTGCTTTCTCTGCAGATGAACACACTTAGGCAACCTCGGCCTTGACTGTGGGCCGGGCTCTGTAAGGGCCGGCCTATCCGTTGGGAACACCCTCTGTGACGCGGGTGTCTGCGACGAGGAGGGCTCACAGGCATGCGGTCTGCTCCTTGTGCAGTGAGGGGAGTGCGTGACTCTTGGAAACGTTTTGGCTAGTCCTGGGGGTCTGAGGAGGTCTCCCTCGGAGCCGGGCATCACAGGCCATTTTCCCGACCTGGAGTGGCTTTCTGTGTCCGTGGCTGCGTGCGGGGGATGGAGGGGTGCGGCACGGGCTCCTACACAGTCACTGTGACATCTGAGATGGAAGCTTCACAGGTGTTCACTTCGGTGTTACGGCTCTGTCAAGGTAAATGTGCGGAGGTGGGAGCCCGCCCTCCTGCCGTGTGAACCAGATGCTGAGGCGAGAGCCTCCTCCCTCCCGTCCCTCTTCCATGGATTGAGGTCCGGGCATGATTGTGGACCCAGAAGGTTAAAGTGTCCTACTCAGGAAGCAGCAGCAGCAGTTTCATGGTAGAATCTTGACTGTTTTCTTAGATCTTAGATGCGGCGATGACTCCAAGTATAGCATTTTTAAGGTTAAAATCTAAAAACATACATCACATTATAACATTTGGGGGAAAGATTTCTGAGTGGACACATCCTAACACAGGACCTGTTTCACTTAAACCTATCTATATCTATATCTATATCTATATCTATATCTATATCTATATCTATATCTATATCTATATCTATATATAAAAGCCTAAGCTACTGGAATGACCAAATGACTGGAACAACCGGTCGCTATGACATGCACTGAGCACCAGGAGGCAGATGCTTAATGCAGGAGCTGCCCCCTGGCGGTCAGTGTGCTCCCACAGCCAACCTCCCCCTACTGGCCAACCTCCTGTGGTCCCTCCCCCTGGCCAGCAGGCCCTGATCACCTGATCCGGGTTGGGACGGGGAACTGGGGGTGGGTGGTGGCGGACACGGTGGCGAGGGAAAGAGGAGGGGGCGAGGCAGGGAACCATGTGGTGGTGGGGTGCTGACGGTGGTGGTGGCAGCGGCGGCGTCTGGCATCCATTCCTTCCACGCCCAGCCTGGTGACCATCGCCTCCTCTCCTGACCCCACCGGGGCCTTCAGGCCCTGGGCTGGGATGGAAACCGGAGGTGGGTGGTTACAAATATTTCTCTCTTTTCTATGACCAGCATAGCTAGAGAGAGGACAGTAGTCCTGAGTAGGGGCAATGGGGGATTGAGAAAATGAAAGAGACAGACACAAAGACAGTAGGGAAAGCTGGGACCAGGTGGGACAGCTGTCCTCTGATGGAGAGACAGTGACCCAGAGCCGATACAGTATGTTTATTTTATACAGTAAGATATCAGGAAGTTTAACTAAAGTTTAAGATAAAGAAAATATGTGCATTCTTGTGGCTTCTTTGTAATTGTGACTTCTGGGTGGGCCCGGATAATTGTGTTTGTTCCTGGTGCCTGGCTGGATTTAGATAAAGAAATCCACCCCCTGGCGCCTGAGCTAAAGGTCAGACTGACAACACACCTGCCTCTGGCAAGGTATGTTTACAGGGCATGGCTCTGCCAGGCGCCACTGGATTCAGATGACAATCAGCTCAGGGGCCTTTCCCAGGTGCTCTCTACAGGTTGTGGTGGATGCAGCCCCTTTTCTAGGGAGGCCGAGGGCTGGCTCCCTCCTGGGGCTGCGAGTCCATGGCCAACCTCCCTTGGCTCCTTCCCCCACCCCTCCCCCCAGCTGGCAGGTCCCGATCATCCCAGCCCCAATTGTCCTGGCCCCGATTGGCCATGATAGCCGGCCAGGCCTAGGGACCCCACCCATGCACAAATTTCGTGCACTGGGCATCTAGTTTTTAAAGACGTTAGAATCACTTTGGTGACTTGGATGCGTTTAGGGATGGAGGAGAGGGAACCTGCTGGTTGTTTGCCCAGGTGATATTTCATCTGCGTGAGACTGGGGGCCCTGCTGGTCCCTGGTGGTCACAAGCCTCCATGGCTCTCCTGAGTGTTTGCTGGGAGAGAGCTGCGAGACTTAGATGTGACCTGGGTCCTGGAGGTTTTGCTTTCTGCATCACTGAACGTTCATTTTTTAATACCGTGGGGCGTGTGCTCTTTAACACCTTCCTGGGTGGACTCCACGCTTCTGCCTTCGGATGCCAGGGAAGGAGAGCAGGGATAAGCTTGGGCTCTGCCTTCCGCTGGTCCAGGATGACATTTATAACCCTGGTCCAGGGCAGTGCCGCTGGGACTTGCCCACTGACGACAAAGGTGATAATTGATGCCTGGCTGGGCGAGCCCTGGCTCAGCGTGCAGGAGGACAGACCTGTTCTTTGGTGTATCTGCTCAGCCTTTCTGGATATCGATTCCATTTTCTCTTCTCAAATCCATGATGGGTACAAAGAAGGACCAAAAGGGGAGTTTTATTCCTGGTTTCAAGATGATATCGTAGATGTTTCAAGCAAAATATCTAAATAATGTTTATTGAGCCCCTGACAAATATATCGCCCACCTCAATTTAGCAATATTTTGCAGATGGAGGTGTTTTTTAAAAGTTATTTTTAATGACTTTAGAGAGAGAGGAAGGTGGAGAGAGAGAGAAACATCGATGTGAGAGCAAAACATCCATCAGCTGCCTCCCGCACACGCCCTACATATTTTTTCTTGATATTTTTCTATTAACATTTAACATAGCATTTTATTATGGCTTTTATAAAAATCATTTTAATTGCTGTATAATATTTTATTGACAAACTATCAGTATTTAATCAATGTAATTGATTATATTTAGTTATTTTGATATGTCTATTAAGATAATTTTTCACTATCTCTTTAATCAGCATACTGTAGTTTTCTGAGTAAAGACTTTTACCTCCTTGGTTAAGTTTATTCCTAAGTATCTTAATTTTTTTGTTGCAATGATAAATGGGATCTTAT
The DNA here is from genome assembly GCF_951640355.1 of Cnephaeus nilssonii. NCBI lineage: Eukaryota > Metazoa > Chordata > Mammalia > Chiroptera > Vespertilionidae > Cnephaeus > Cnephaeus nilssonii. The sequence continues at coordinate 54,726,671 of NC_137089.1, read as the reverse complement.
TTTATTTCTTTTATTTATTTATTTTTTTAGTTTCTCTTTCTGATAACTCATTGGTGTATAAAATGCCATTGATTACTAGATGTTAATTTTGTATCCTGCTACACTGCGAAATTCATTTATTAAATCTATCAGTTTTGGGTGGAGTCTTTAGGGTTTTCTATATACAATATCATGTCACCTGCAAATAATGACAGTTTTACGTCCCCCTTTCCAATTTCGATGCCTTTTATGTTTTCTTCTTGTCTGATCGTTGTGGCTAGGACTTCTAGTACTATGATGAATAAGAGTGATGAAAGCGGACATCCCTGTCTTGTTCCTGTTCTTAGGGGAAATGAGTTTAGTTTTGCCCATTGAGTATGATGTGGGCTGTAGGTTTGTCATATATGGCCTTTATCATGTTGAGGTATGACCCCTCTATTCCCACTTTATTGAGAGTTTTTATCAAAAACGGGTGTTGGATTTTGTCGAATGCTTTTTCTCTGTCTATTGATATGATCATGTGATATTTGTTTTTTAACCTGTTTATGTGATGTATCATGTTTATTGATTTGCGAATATTATACCAGCCTTGCATCCATTAAATAAATCCCACTTGGTCATGATGTATGATTTTTTTAATATATTGCTGGATCTGATGTGATAATATTTTGTTGAGGATTTTAGCAACTATTACAGGGATATTAGCCTGTAATTCTCTTTCTTTGTAGTGTATTTATCTGGTTTTGGAATTAGGATCATGCTGGCCTCATAGAAAGAGCTTGGAGCTTGGAAGTTTTTCCTTCTTCTTGGATTTTTTGGAAATAGTTTGAGGAGGATAGGTGTTAGTTCTTTGAATGTTTGGTAAAACTCCCCTGTGAAGCCATCTGGACCTGGGTTTTTGTTTGCTGGGGTTTTCTGTTGGTTTGTTTTTTTATTACTGCTTCTATTTCATCAGTTATTATTGGCCTATTCACATTTTCTGATTCCTCCTGATTCAGTTTTGGGAGACTGTATTTTTCTAGGAATTTGTCCATTTCATCCACATTGTCCAGCTTGTTGGCATATAGTTGCTCATAGTATTTTCTTACAATCCTTTGTATTTCTGTGGTGTCAGTGGTTATTTCTCCACTTTCATTTCTGATTTTATTTATTTGGGTTCTCTGTCTTTGTTTCTTGATGAGTCTGGCTTAAAATATCTATACTACCCAAAGCAATCCTTAGATTTAATGCAAAATGCAAATGGCATATTTCACAGATCTAGAATAAATACTCAAAAAATGTATATGGAACCAAAAAAGACCCTGAATAGCTACAGCAATCTTGAGAAAGAAAAACAAAGTTGGAGGGATCTCAATACCAGATATCAAGCTGTATTACAAAGTCACTGTACTCAAAACAGCCTAGTGCGGGCACAAGAACAGCATATAGGCCAATGGAACAGAACAGAGAACCCAGAAATTAAGCCAAACCATTACGCTCAATTAATATTTGACAAAGGAGGCAAGAGCATACAATGGAGTCAAGACAGTCTCTTCAATAAATGGTGCTGGGAAAATTACACAGATACATGCAAAAAAACTGCAACTAAACCACCAACTTACACCATACACAAGAATAAACTCAAAATGAATAAAAGACTTAAATGTAAGTCAGGAAACCCTAAAGATCCTGCAAGAAACAATAGGCGGCAAAATCGCAGACATCTTTCATAGCAATATGTTCTCCAATATATCTCCTAGGACAAAGGAAACTAAGGAGAAAATAAAAAATGGGACTACATCAAAATAAAAAGCATCTACACAGCTAAAGAGACCATCTACAAAATGGAAAGGGAGCCCACTGTATGGGAGAACATATTTGGCAAAGATACATCTGATAAAGGCTTAATATTCAAAATGTATAAGGAACCCATACAACTTAGCAATAGGAATACAAAAAATCCAATTAAGAAATGAAGAAAGAACCTAAATAGACACTTCTACAAAGAGGACATACAGATGGCTAAGGGACATAAGAAAAAATGCTCAAAGTCACTGATCATCAGAGAGATGCAAATTAAAACAACAATGAGGTATCACCTCCCACCTGTCAGAATGGCTACCATCAACAAAACCACAAATGACCAGTGTTGGTGAGGATGTAGAGAAAAGGGAACCCTAGTACACTGCTGGTGGGAATGCAGACTGGTACAGCCATTATGAAAAACATAATTTTTTCTCAAAAAATTAAATATGGAACTGCCATTTGACCCAATGATCCTGCTTCTAGAAACATATCCTAGAAACCCAAAACACCTATCAGAAAGAATATATGTACCTTTATAGCAGCACAACTTACAATAGCTAAAATCTGGAAACAGCCCAAGTGCCCATCAATAGATGAGTAGATAAAAAGTCTGTGTACACTTATACCATGGAATGCTAAGCAGCTGTAAAAAAGAAGGATCTCTTACCCTTTGAGACAGCAAAGAGGGACCTGGAGAGTATCATGCTAAGTGAAATAAGCCCTTCAGAACAAGACAAGCTTGACATGATCTCACTCATATTTGGAATCTAATGAACAAAATAAACTGATGAACAAAATAAATCCAGAGACAAAGAAGCATAAAACAGTGTGGAATCTCAGAGGGAAGGTGGGGGGGAGGAAGGGTAATCAACCAAAGGATTTGTATGCATATATGTATGCATGACCCATGGAGACAGACAATAGGGTAGTGAAGGCCTGCGGCGGGGGTTGGGGGTGAGCTAGAAGAGGTCAATGGGGAAAAGAGGCATATGTAATACTTTCAACAACAAAGATTTTTAAAAAGGTAATTTTTCAGAAAAATGTTTGCACAAATGCATCTTCCTGGTTTCTCATTATTTATTCATAACCCTTTCCTAGAAGTGCACACAGGTCGTGACCTTGGCGCCTCCTGCAGGCCTGTTCCCGAGGGTGTGACCGCTCATCCCTCCGCAGTGAGGAGGGGTCTGGGGCTAGTCCTCACTGGTTAGCACCGAGGAAGCTAAGATCATTGCTAAGTTTATAAGGGAAAAGAGTATTTGGTTTTAATTGCATTTATTTGATGAATCCTGTTTGAGTATTTTCATGTTCATTAGTCATTGGTATTGCTTCTAGGAATTTTCTGTTTGTAGTCTTTGCCAACTTCAGAAGTGTGGCTTAAAAAATTGGGTTTCATTTGCCGTTAAAGATCATAAGCTGTGGCATGTGAAAGTCATGTTAAGAAGCAATATGACGATTTTTGAAGTTCTCACATGTTTTAGGGAGTTTGCACTTCAAAGTAAATAAAATGGATGGTGGAACTTCAGATGTGAAGGGTCTCTTTGTGAAGCAGTTGCCAGCCCTGGAGCAGTCAATTTTATTCAGTAGATATTCGTACCTGTCATACCTGTGAGCCAGGGTAGGAAATACAACCAGCTTTCAACGCAGAAAGAGCAGAGCCTGGAGAAGCCTCCCGGGGGCCAGGCTGAGGACGGGGCTGCGGCCCAGCCTCCAGGGCTGAGCGGCAGGCCCCTGAGCTGCCAGGTGTCTGCCAGGTGTGGTTACGGGGTTATCTTGGCTCTGTAAAATTTCTTTATATTTATCTTTGTAATTTTCTACACCTCTTTCTGGTTTGAGAGATTTAATTTTGATGTTGTAAAAATATATCACTACAAGAGGCCCAGTGCATGAAATTCGTGCATGGGGGGGGGTGTCCCCTTAGCCCAGCCTGCACCCTCTCCAATCTGGGACCCCACAGGGATGTCCGACTGCCAGTTTAGGCCCGATCCCCAGGACAGCCTTCTCACAACCTGGGACTGCTGGCTCCTAACTGCTCACCTGCCTGTCTGTCTGCCTGATTGCCCCTAACTGCCCCCCCCCCCCGCCAGCCTGATCACCCCTAACTGCCTCTGCCTGCTGGCCTGATTGCCCCTAACTGCCCACCCCCCTGTCAGCCTGATCAACCCCAACTGCTCCCCCGTGCCAGCCTGGTCACCCCTAACTGCCCTTCTCTTGCTGGCCTGGTTGACCCCAACTGCCCCCCTCTGCCAGCCTGGTCACCCCTAACTGCCCCCCACCCCCCTGCTGGCCTGGTCGCCCCCAACTGCCCCCTGTCGCCCCTGCCCCTGGTCGCTCCTCACTGCCCCCCCCCCCCCCCCCCGCCCCGCACCAGCCCGGTTGCCCTCAATATCACCCCCACCGGCCTGGTTGCTGTTCGGTCATTTGGTCATCCCTCACTAACCCTCCTGCCGGCCTGGTTGCCCCACCAGCCTGCTGTTTGGTTGTTACTGTGAGGGCGTCCTGACCAATTTGCATATTACTCTTTTATTAGTATAGATTTCTGTGGTCATTTTCTATTCCTTTTAAGCATGAAAATTCCAGTTCCATCCCTGTTAAGATAGTAAATAACTGAAGTAACCATTACTTCACAAAAATGTGGTTTGATGTTTCGTATATGACCTTTTAAATCTCTTGGAATTAATTATGGTATATGTGTATTGTAAGGATTTAAAATATTTCCCCCAAGAGTTAACCAATTGTCTAAAAGCAAAGATACTTAACTGCCTTTGAGAGAAAAACTGACCTGGCAGATCAAACTAACAACCATTCATTTTCATTTTCTTATCCATCCATTTTGTGGGATGTTTTACTTACAAAAGGAAGTTGACTGATTTGTTTATTCTCTCTAGATTAGCTTTGTGCATTTATAGGTAGGAGGGAGGAACAGGTAAACTGGATATTGGATCCCTGGTTGTTTTAGTGTTCTTAAATATTTTCACCGTTTTTTAAAAATGAACTAGAAATCACAGCAGGCTGTGTCTCCCTTGCTGAGGTGCTAGTTTCCGGAAGCCGGTTTTCCTGAGGGTCCCACGGGGCCTGGGGTGGACACAGTGCCCTCAGGACCGAGCCTACACCTGGGACGTGAGTGGAGACTTGCCGAATGGCTGGGCCCCCAGCAGGAGGGTCACGGGTGGGGCGGAGGGAGCCCAGGAGCTGTGGGGAAAAGGAGTTCCAGTGGAAGAGGTTGGGAGCGAGCGACTTGACCTGCAGGAGACGGCAGGGAAAGGCCATGGGACGAAGACACGGTATCAGGAAGGCAAGCACGAGCGCCCCTCGATGGAGCCCCGGGGCGGAGCTCGGAGACCTGGGCGGGGAGCCTCGGAGCGAGGCTGCGGCGGGCACAGCGGGCTCGGAAGCACGTGTACCCGGCAGGCAGGCCACGGCCTGGCTCGTAGATACATGCTGTGAGGCAGCTGAAGGACAGACACGTCAGGAACTAGTTCTAAATTATGTGGAGGAGTATTACATTTTAATGTATAAGAAAACGGGGGACACAGAAGTAGGGAAATAAACAAGAAATGGACACACGGTCCAATCTTTCTAACAACCTAGTAAATAAAACTGGAAAAATAAGGTGCGTTTTTTCCTAAGAGTTGGCAGAAACAACCGTGGCTCAGTGTCAGCCGTGTGGGAAGCGACTGATCCCAAACAGGTCACGGGAGACGTGAGCGCGGGCGGCATGGCGGGTGGCACCGACCTGACCCTGCCCAAACGCGTCGGCCCACCTGAGCATTTCCAGAACTTTCCACAGGAGAAAGCTCGGAACGCTTCTGCCTCTCCTGTTGTTTACAGTGACTAGTCTGAATCCACTCGCGTCCCCAGCAGTGGTGGCGGTTTCACTGATGGGAGATCACGCCTGGAATCCAGGCCCACCACTGCCCTTCACGCTTTAAAGGAGTGATGGTATAGGAAGATGTTCACGATGTAACACTAAAGGGCAGGAGCAGTTTATATGCAACATGAGCCCCATGCACAACTGTGTGTGCATGTGTGTGTGTGCGTGTGGGGCGGGATGTGACGTGTGTGTTTGTATCTGCAGCGTGGCATGGATGGTGGAGGGTGTGAGGGTGGTAGGGATGATAAAGGGTGTGTTTGTGGGTTTGGGTAATTGCATGACACTGAGAGTTGTGTGTGTTTGAGGTGCGCATGGGTCTGTGGATATGTGTCTGTGTTTATGGGTGTTTTCATGTGCCAACAAATGCCCATGGATGTCACCATGGGAGCCAGCACATGGAGCTGACCCTCCTGGCCACAGCTGGACAGGCAGGGTTAATTTCCTCATTTACATTTTTTTCTCCAATACATGCATTTTCATGTGTTTGTGTGTATTCAAATATTTCATCACACTTAGAGAAAGATGGTAACAATTTTTAAAAATTATTTTTAGTAATTATAAAGAAGTATCTCTAAGGATTATACATAACCCCCAATTCCAAAAAATTAAGCTTAATTTGGATTAAATGATAAACCAGATGAATTTTAAGAGCAGAAAATGGACAATTAATCATTTGTATACGTTTTTCCTGTAAGAGGGAGACATTTCATGGGAAGTGTTGATTTGAATTAAATAACGTTAGTGTGAGCTATTCTGTTTTCTCTCTCGGTGCATTTTTATTCACTGTAAACAGATACAACTTGTGATGGATGTTTCCACATAAAAGCTAGTTAAGTCATAAATTATATGGGTGCAGCATGCAGTTTTGGTGTGAAAGAAATTCTTTATGCCTCCGTGTGAAATGAATGAAAGTGTTTCAGATATTTAAACAGGCTCTGCTTGTTGGTAAGTGATTTGAAGTGTTGATCGGGATTTTTTTAACACCTCCTCAGGAAATGGCAGAAAATATCAGAGGTTCTTCTAATCCTTTAGGCCGGGGACCAGCTCACCTTGTATCCAGAGACATTAGTGGGAATTGCGGAAAAACACATAAATTAAAGATTGTATGGTCAAGTCAGGTTGGGAAACGCTCTCTTGTTGATTTTCAGTTCCTATTGGATCTCTGAGGTCCTTCAGAAAGAAACCTGCTTAGCTTTGCTTACTTCAGCATTTGCTACATAAAGCTATGGAATTATTTCTGCTTTTCATGGACGGTCCATGAGCATGTCACGAACATAGAGTTCTATAATTTGGGCAAGTATGTGCTTAATTCTCTAGTTCAAGCACAGGATTTATTTTCAGATTGAAATAGTTGTTTTCCATGGTTAATTCATTCAGACCATCCTAAAAATAAGAACAAAATAAGGTAGTCAATAGTAGTTTGGGATGAAATCATCAAAATTTACTTTTCAGCCTGGCTGCGTGGCTGACCCCATGAACCAGGTGGTCACACTTTGATTCCTGGTCAGGGCGCATGCCAGGGTTGTGGGCTCGATCCCCAGTAGAGGATGTGCAGGAGGCAGCCAATGGATGATTCTCTCTCCTCATCATTGTTTCTCTCTCCCTCCTTCTCTTCCTTTCTCTGAAATCAATAAAAACATTTTAAAATTTTTATTTTTCAGCACTCCATGTACAAAGGCCATAGTTGATGATTTGCATAAATCACCTAAATAATCCTCGTGCAAGCAATAAACATGTGCAAACTAGGAAAAGGTAACTGTTGTTGGAGACACATTAACCAAAGAAACGTGTTTACAGTATTTCTAGCTATTTTATTGCCCGAGTTTGAGATGATGGAGAATATCCTAGTCAGAGACATGACTCATTAGAGCGTGCCCCGAATTCTCCATTGAATTCTGGGAGAACAACCAGGCGAGAGTGGCCTCAGCTCACCTAAGCCCCCGATGCCCAGGGAGGCAGGCCAGTGTCCTCATGGTTAAGAGCCGCCGCTAGGTACCCGCGACAACCCCGGCATCGCCAGTTGTGAGGTTCAGTGTTCAGATCCTAACAGTGCCTCCCTCCCCCGGCTGCTGGGAGCTGGGGCGCTCACCCCGTCCTGCTGGTCCCTGGCCCCAAGAGCACGTTCTCCCAGGCCCCCGGCCCGCGCCATGCAGCTTCGGCCTGCGTCCTCTGCCCCCTCGGCGTGTCTCCAGGTGCACACCTCACGCGGCCTTCCTGTGGAGCTGCTTCTGGTGGTCTCGGAATTAAATCCTCCGTCTCCTCTTTATGTGGAAATAAAAGATTTTTAAAAAAGTCTTTCACTAGCACTTGATTGCACACTCCTTGAAGGGACGCTCCACGTCATGTCACCTGCATACGTGTTTCCTGCACCAAGTCAGGCAGGCGACGGGGGGGCAACTTGGGGCCATCCACAGGGGGCGGGGGGCGGGGGGGGAAGGGCCTGCCTGTGTTGTGGTCACTCTGTCCTGGGAACGAAATGTTACTCAGACATGGATAATACATTCACCAACTATTTTATCACAACAAGATATATTTTTTTAAATTTTTATTTTTTAAATATATTTTTATTGACTTCAGAGAAGAAAGGAGAGGGAGAGAGATAGAAACATGTTATGAGACAGAAGCATGGATGGCTGCCTCCTGCACACCCCCTAGTGGGGTTTGAGCCCGCAACCTGGGCATGTGCCTTTGACGGGAATCGAACCCAGGACCCTTCAGTCTGCAGGCCAACGCTCTATCCACTGAGCCAAACTCCTAGGGCAAAGCAAGATCTGTATTTAAAATGAAGCAAGAGCACGCTGTTTTCTCTACAATAAATACAAATAAACAAGTCTTTAAAAATGGATGTTTGTAATACAACAAGCCACAACCTCCTCCAGCCTTGATGGGAGAAATACGTAATCTGATTTGTGCTTTTTACAATCCGGATGTGTTTCTAGACCTCTGATTAGCTCTAAGGCAGGTCACAGTGGGTGGCCGCGTCAAAAACAGTAAGACCACCCCTTCCTCACTCTCTTCTGGGTTTTGTAGCCAGTGTCAGGACACGGCCACTCCCCTCCCGCTGTTTAACGTGGTCTGTCACGTGGTCTGTCCCTCCGCACTGTCCTTTTGGGCACAGCCTTTCATCTGCTGCACTGACCATACTTTATTGTACTTGACAGTAATTTTTTATTTTATTTTCCAAGGAATTTTACTTTTCTTGAGTGTGTATGTGTGAATTCTCTTCTCTTAAGGATATTAATTATGCGGGTTTTGTTTTTAACGTTTTCCTCGTGTCTGCTTTTCTGTGATTTTTTAATGTTGTGTGGTTTCCTCTGTGTGACTCTCGGTTGGGGGTTCTCTCGGGGTGCCGGGCAGCCTTGACCTGCGGGCACCGGTGTGAGAGGGCTGCTCTGAGGCGTGCTGGATTCCTGGTGTGGCTCCCGCGGGGCCTCGTGCGGACTGTCCTGGAGCCCCTGGGCGCCCGCTCCGCTTCCCGGAGGTTCGGTCTCTCCTGAGATGTGTTCCTTCCCGGAGGCCGCCTGGCTGCGGGGCCCAGGGCCCAGGGCCAGAGCGTCTGCAGTCTGTGTGCACTGAACGGGGCTCCCCGCACAGGCCACTGCGGAGGCGGGCCTAGTGCTGCACCCCAGCCTCTGCGTGTCCCCCGCCCCCCGCAGCCCGAGCCGCTGGGTCACATTCCCAGACCTGCCCTCCGCTGGGTGCAGGGCCCCCGGGTGCACAGTGGGCTCAGTCCTCAGGGGGTCACTGTCTTCTAACGTGGTCGCATACGCGGGCATGTACCTGGACCTGCCATGTGCACCCAGAAACCTTCAAAAGCCCTTGGTACCGAGGCCACAGCATCCTCACGTCCTCGGAGAGAATTGTGCTCGAGGACCTAACACGTCCTGGCCTGGTCGCCTCCACCTTGTTGGACTGTGCCCAGCACTCAGGCCGGTCTGATGCCCCCGCCACACACCCCATTCCTCACCCCCGTCCTCACCCCCACTCATCACCCCCCAGTCCTCACCCCCACTCATCACCCCCCAGTCCTCACCCCCACTCATCACCCCCCAGTCCTCACCCCCACTCATCACCCCCCAGTCCTCACCCCCACTCATCACCCCCCAGTCCTCACCCCCACTCATCACCCCCCAGTCCTCACCCCCACTCATCACCCCCCAGTCCTCACCCCCATTCCTCACCCCAGTCCTCACCCCAGTCCTCACCCCCACTCATCACCCCCCAGTCCTCACCCCCACTCATCACCCCCCAGTCCTCACCCCCACTCATCACCCCCCAGTCCTCACCCCCACTCATCACCCCCCAGTCCTCACCCCAGTCCTCACCCCAGTCCTCACCCCAGTCCTCACCCCAGTCCTCACCCCCACTCATCAACCCCCAGTCCTCACCCCCACTCATCACCCCCCAGTCCTCACCCCCACTCATCACCCCCCAGTCCTCACCCCAGTCCTCACCCCAGTCCTCACGCCCAGTCCTCACCCCAGTCCTCACCCCAGTCCTCACCCTCAGTCCTCACCCCCAGTCCTCCCCCCAGTCCTCACCCCAGTCCTCACACCCAGTCCTCACCCCAGTCCTCCTCCCAGTCCTCACCCCAGTCCTCAAACCCAGTCCTCACCCCAGTCCTCAAACCCAGTCCTCACCCCAGTTCTCCCCCCAGTCCTCACCCTCAGTCCTCACACCCAGTCCTCACCCCAGTCCTCACACCCAGTCCTCACCCCAGTCCTCACACCCAGTCCTCACCCCAGTCCTCACCCCAGTCCTCACCCCAGTCCTCACACCCCAGTCCTCACCCCAGTCCTCACACCCAGTCCTCACCCCAGTCCTCACCCCAGTCCTCACCCCAGTCCTCACACCCCAGTCCTCACCCCAGTCCTCCCCCCAGTCCTCACCCCAGTTCTCACACCCAGTCCTCCCCCCAGTCCTCACCCCAGTCCTCACACCCAGTCCTCCCCCCAGTCCTCCCCCCAGTCCTCACCCCAGTCCTCACCCCCAGTCCTCACCCCAGTCCTCACCCCCAGTCCTCCTCCCAGTCCTCACCCCAGTCCTCCCCCCAGTCCTCCCCCCAGTCCTCACCCCAGTCCTCACCCCAGTCCTCACCCCCAGTCCTCCCCCCAGTCCTCCCCCCAGTCCTCACCCCAGTCCTCACCCCCAGTCCTCACCCCAGTCCTCCCCCCAGTCCTCACCCTCAGTCCTCCCCCCAGTCCTCACCCCAGTCCTCACCCCAGTCCTCACCCCCAGTCCTCCCCCCAGTCCTCCCCCCAGTCCTCACCCTCAGTCCTCCCCCCAGTCCTCACCCCAGTCCTCCCCCCAGTCCTCACCCCAGTCCTACACATGTGTCCTCTTCCTGCTGAGGCTGAGCCCCTCCCGGTCCTCACTTCCTGCCCCTCCCCCAGCTCTCATCACTGTGCAGTGCTCCACAAATTTACCTTTTTGTGGTCGCACTTGTTACTTGTGATAACCCGTCTCACTTCACAAGAGGAGAGCTCCCTCACACCCCAGGGTCCTCTCTCCAAAGCGCCCCATGGAGCTGGGCGCACTGGGCGCCCCTGGAGGGAAGGGAAACCCCGCAGAAACAGGTGGGACCTGGACCAGGGCCTGGGGCGAGATGGGGGGCCCAGCTACTTCCCCTACTGGAAGGTCTCCTGTTCGTGCAGGAAGCTGCTCTAGTTGGTCCTCTGGGTGCGCTGGGTGAGGGTTCGGATGCTGAGTCCAGTGCTCTGTGCTGTCTTCACGCGTCCGGGAGGCTTGCTCCTGAAGAGCGTCCCGCCACAGCTGCTGGGCGGTGGGTCTGGCATGGAGCCGCGGGCTTTTCCACTTTTCAACTTTGATCTGAGGCCGAGCTGGGCAGGTGAGCTGGACAGGTGATCTGGACAGGTGAGCTGGACAGGTGATCTGGACAGGTGAGCTGGACAGGTGATCTGGACAGGTGAGCTGGACAGGTGATCTGGACAGGTGACCTGGACAGGTGAGGTGGACAGGTGAGGTGGACAGGTGAGCTGGACAGGTGATCTGGACAGGTGATCTGGACAGGTGATCTGGACAGGTGAGCTGGACAGGTGATCTGGACAGGTGAGCTGGACAGGTGATCTGGACAGGTGAGCTGGACAGGTGAGCTGGACAGGTGATCTGGACAGGTGATCTGGACAGGTGAGCTGGACAGGTGATCTGGACAGGTGATCTGGACAGGTGATCTGGACAGGTGAGCTGGACAGGTGATCTGGACAGGTGACCTGGACAGGTGACCTGGACAGGTGAGGTGGACAGGTGAGCTGGACAGGTGAGGTGGGCAGGTGAGGTGGACAGGTGAGCTGGACAGGTGAGAGGGACAGGTGAGGTGGACAGGTGAGGTGGACAGGTGAGCTGGACAGGTGAGAGGGACAGGTGAGCTGGACAGGTGAGGTGGACAGGTGAGGTGGACAGGTGAGGTGGGCAGGTGAGGTAGACAGGTGAGGTGGACAGGTGAGCTGGACAGGTGAGGTGGGCAGGTGAGCTGGACAGGTGAGCTGGACAGGTGAGGTGGACAGGTGAGGTGGGCAGGTGAGGTGGACGGGTGAGCTGGACAGGTGAGCTGGACAGGTGAGGTGGACAGCTGAGGTGGGTCCGAGGTGGGTGCAGTCAGCCAGCCGTGGGCAGGTCAAGCGGTTGAGAGAGACAGGAAGAGCGCGTGGAGAGGACCTCCGCATGTGAGTCTGGTTGATGGCGCTGGTGTTTGCTCACCTGCATGAACAGGTGGCCGCCATCCAGTCTGCCTACTCTGGGGCCAGAGAGCAGTGAGGAAGGCTCAGCCGAACCAGGTGCCGGGCGATGTCTGGGTGAGAGCTGGAAGGGATGCGGTCTGCAGCCCTGGCGCTCTGCAGGAGGCTCGCCTGGAGTTACCGAGGGCTTCGGCGGAGGCACCGCGTGGAGTCTTCCCTGTCATCGCCGTCCTTGACCCCTGGAAACCACAGCGCCAGGCACCGGGCAGCACCGAGGCTCAGCCGTGCTTCCTGCGGAAGCTTGTGGGAAAGGAGCGTCTGGGATTGGGACCAGAACACGCCCTGTCAGCAGGCCACGCTCTGTCTCCTGTGCGTGGAGGGGGTGCAGGCGCGTCGCTGCTAGGCCTCGGCCCGGGATGTTAGACGCATAATCCAGGCGAGTCTGCCCTGGCGGCATCTGAGGCCCGCTCCGCTCCCGAGGCCAGGGCTGTCCGTTGGGTGGAATACGTTCCCGTGAGCAGCCCTGACTATTTAAAGAGGCGAATGTTGTCGAGCGCACACCAATGTCGCCATGCACGGCTCCCCGGAGCCTTCTCCCGTCCCCAAGCTGGAGTCTCGGGTGCACCTTCCAGTTTCAGTTGGCAGTACCGACCCAGGCAAAATAGCGCGTTAGACACAGGCCCGACGTGAGAGTCAGCGTGGAAGGCTGTGCCCTCGTGGGGCCCGGCTTCGTGGTCTCGTGACCTCGCTGCGGACACGGGGCTCCTTGCCTAACCGGGACCAGCCCCGTCCCCGACGTGCGTTCACAGGGCCTTGTTCTGGGCTGGCTTTGGGGCAACGTGGGCAGCACGTTATACCAAGGAGAATCGTGTTTAACCAGACACCCTCTGAATTCTCACATTTTTCTGGGTCTTTTTAAATCGTAATCATAGCAAAGTTGAATAGTGCCCAAATGGAATCTTCTGTGTGCCCTCTACCCACAAATCCCACTCAAAAGGAGTGAACATTTTTAATGATTTCTTACGTAAACACATAGCAATTTTCTGAGCATGCACAAACTGCCATGCAGGTGTGTCTGTGACTGTATTTGTAGTGTGTGAGTGTGAATGAGAGTGTCTGTGACTGTGAGTCTCTGTGTATGTGAGTGTGTGTTAATGTATGTGTGTGTGAGTGTGTGAGACTGTGTAAATATGAATGTGTGTGTGTGAATGTGTAAATATGAATGTGTGTGAGTGTGTGTGAGTCTCTGTGTGTGATTGTGTGTTAATGTGAGTCTGTGTGTGAGTGAATGTATGTGTGAGTGTGAGAATGTGTGTAAATATGAATGTGTGTGTGAGTGTGTGTGAATGTGTATGAATATGTGTGTGCATGTGTGAATGTGTGTGAGAGTGTGTGTGTGAATGTGTGTGAATGTGTGAGTGTGAGAATGTGTGTAAATATGAATGTGTGTGAGAGTGTGTGTGTGTGTGAATGTGAGTGTGTGTTAATGTGAGTATGTGTGTGTGAATGTGTGTGTGTGTGTGTGTGTGAGTGTGAGTGACTGAGTGTCTTCCTAATCAGTGGTTTGCCTTCACCTTTCCTGTCTGGCTCTTGGTCACAAGGATGGCTCTCCCCCAGCGTCGCTGTCCTGCCTCTGTTTCCCAGCACCTGCTCCAAGCGGGAGCTGCTCTGTGTGGGCGGCCCCTCCCTTGCGGTCCCTCAGGCCAGAGGGGACACAGACCCGTCTGAAAGTAAGAGAGAGCAGGTTAGGAGATGGCCGTAGCGCCATCAGACGGCTGTGCAGATGTGCAGATGGGAGACGCACTTGCTGGGGGCGATGGGAGGGGAGCGCCCGGGACCAGGGGAGGAAGCAGGGACTCAGGGGCAGTGCCTCCTCCACTGGGAACCGCTTGGGGGCTGAGCACTCAGCTCCTCCTGTTCCTCCTTCTCTGGGGGAGCTGCCTGCAGGCGGATTCTTGGCTGTTAGAAAACACGGTTACCGACATTTTTACCCAATCTCCTTTGCCTGTGTGCGAGAATGTCCTAAGGTATACTCCCTCAAATAACTCTGCAGGGTCACAGGGTGTTTCCGTCTATTTTCATATATTTCTAATTGTTTCCAACACATTGCGTAAATGTACGTTCCCGTCAGCGGTGTGCAGAGGGCCTGTTGTTGGATAGTTTGCCGATCCCTGGTGATGCCGGGTTTCAGGGTTTTTCCTCAGTGCGATCGGTCTTGATGGATGTGAACAGAAATACCCCCTCAAATTCAACGAGGCTCTGGCTCCTGCGTCCTGGCGTCCGCGTCACATCTTCCGTGCGGCCTTCTTCCGGGGCCCCCTGGCTGCGGTGTGACATTCTCTCTCTCTCTCTCTCTCTCTCTCTCTCTCTCTCTTTCTCTCTCTCTCTCTCTCTCCCCCCCCCGCCCCGCTCCCCTCCGCCTCTCCTCCCCCTCTGTCCCCCTTTGCCCTCAGAGAGCAGGGCGCTTGCCATTTTGTTCATCGTGCCGTGTGGTTATTCACGATGCCAGGAGCGGAGACAGGTGCCTGCCTGGTTCCCGTCGAGCAGGGAGGGCGACGCTGACTCAGTCCGTGTGTGTCAGCCACACTTGATCCTGCAGGAGAGCTGATCCGTGGATTTGTGGACTTACGGAGGTAGCAGTTTATAAAGATAAAGTAAGTGCAGCTAGGGAGAGGTTCCGAGAAGGAAAGGAAAAACAAACATCAGTGCTGGGCGGACTCTGAGCTAAGCTCCCAGGTATTCTGCTAGACCGCCAGGCGAGACGGCTGGGAGGGCCCGGAGAAGCAGGACTCGGGCAGATGTGGGTGCAGCTGTGAGGGCCCGGGCCCACAGGGCAGCCCCAGAGGCTGGTGGGACGCCATCGAGGTCACACCCCGCCGAGGAGCAGCTCTTGTTCTGTGTGTTTCTTCTTAGAGGACGTGGAGATCGTAGATACTTGGAGTGTAACAAAAATGTACATTCAGTCAAATTGCCCTGGATTCTTCAGGTGTTTGGGAATGTAAGCATGTTCTGTAAATAACTCACTTCTATGAGCCGTGTTGTGTGGCCCGATGCTAGGCTCTGTGAGAGGGACATGGCATCGAACCCTCACCGCAGCCCTATAGGCTGTGACACGATCACCTCTCCGCACAGGTGTGCACCGGACACCAAGGCTGTGGCTGCTTGAGCTCGTAGTGAGGGACTGAGGGACTGAGGCCGGCAAGGAGCCTGGCCCCGCGCTGAGGCACAGTCCAGCAGCGTGTTCTGTGGCCGAAGACAGACGGTCCAGACCACGCCCAGGGAGCTCGCAGGTGCCTGGAGGGGAGTTCGCAGACATCTGGAGTTTATTAAATGCAAGGATCCGGCTTTTAAGGCAGTTCAGGAAGGAGTGAGAGCAATCAGTGCCTTGAGCAGGAAGGTTAAAAAAAAGGAAGTGATATTTTGGGATAATAAATCTCTGGTACTAAGGAGGACAAATCCAAAGGGAACGAGCAGAGCCAGAAGGGCATGGGGCGGTGAGGAAAGGGATGGGATTGCAGTAGGCGTGAAGGAGCCCCTGCCCCCAGAGGTGACCGTGAGGGTGGCGAGGGGGCAGGGAGCTCACTGTTTGCAGATGCTTGTAACAGCACGTTCCTGCTCTGTGGCCATCGCCAGAGCTCTGCCAGGGGAGGCGTGGTCCCTCTCCAGGTGCCCACACCAGAGACCTCTGGTTCCTCCAAGGGCTTGGCCTCAGAATCCTGGATGGCAACGCATGCCTGCTTCTGTGTCCGCTGGCCGGCATTCTGCCCACAGAGCAGTGGCACACGCTCCCGTAGGACAGTGTTCACACGCTCCAGTAGGACGGTGCTCACACGCTCCCGTAGGACGGTGCTCACACGCTCCCGTAGGACGGTGCTCACACGCTCCCGTAGGACGGTGCTCACACGCTCCCGTAGGACGGTGCTCACACGCTCCCGTAGGACGGTGCTCACACGCTCCCGTAGGACGGTGCTCACACGCTCCCGTAGGACGGTGCTCACACGCTCCCGTAGGACGGTGCTCACACGCTCCCGTAGGACGGTGCTCACACGCTCCCGTAGGACGGTGCTCACACGCTCCCGTAGGACGGTGCTCACACGCTCCCGTAGGACGGTGCTCACACGCTCCCGTAGGACGGTGCTCACACGCTCCCGTAGGACGGTGCTCACACGCTCCCATAGGACAGTGCTCCCATAGGACAGTGCTCACACGCCCCGTAGGACGGTGCTCACACGCTCCCTTAGGACAGTGTTCACACGCTCCCATAGGACGGTGCTCACATGCTCCAATAGGACAGTGGCACAAGCTCCCATAGGACAATGGCGCACGCTCCCCTAGGACAGTGCTCACACGCTCCCCTAGGACGGTGCTCACACGCTCCCATAGGACAGTGCTCACACGCTCCCATAGGACGGTGCTCACACGCTCCCATAGGACAGTGGCACACGCTCTCATAGGACAGTGGCGCACGCTCCCATAGGACAGTGCTCACACGCTCCCGTAGTACGGTGCTCACACGCTCCCGTAGTACGGTGCTCACACGCTCCCGTAGGACGGTGCTCACACGCTCCCGTAGGACGGTGCTCACACGCTCCCGTAGGACAGTGGCACACGCTCCCGTAGGACAGTGGCGCACGCTCCCATAGGACAGTGCTCACACGCTCCCGTAGGACGGTGCTCACACGCTCCCATAGGACGGTGCTCACACGCTCCCATAGGACAGTGGCACACGCTCCCATAGGACAGTGGTGCACGCTCCCATAGGACAGTACTCACACGCTCCCATAGGACGGTGCTCACACGCTCCCGTAAGACGGTGCTCACACGCTCCCGTAGGACGGTGCTCACACGCTCCCGTAGGACGGTGCTCACACGCTCCCCTAGGACGATGCTCACACGCTCCCATAGGATGGTGCTCACACGCTCCCATAGGACAGTGCTCCCATAGGACAGTGCTCACACGCTCCCATAGGACAGTGCTCACACGCTCCCATAGGAAAGTGCTCCCATAGGACATTGCTCACACGCCCCGTAAGACGGTGCTCACACGCTCCCGTAGGACAGTGTTCACACGCTCCCATAGGACGGTGCTCACACGCTCCCATAGGACAGTGGCACACGCTCCCATAGGACAGTGGCGCACGCTCCCATAGGACAGTGCTCACATGCTCCCGTAGGACGGTGCTCACACGCTCCCGTAGGACGGTGCTCACACGCCCCGTAGGACGGTGCTCACACGCTCCCATAGGACAGTGTTCACACGCTCCCATAGGACAGTGGCACACGCTCTCATAGGACAGTGCTCACACGCTCCCATAGGACGGTGCTCACACGCTCCCGTAGGACGGTGCTCACACGCTCCCGTAGGACGGTGCTCACACGCTCCCGTAGGACGGTGCTCACACGCTCCCGTAGGACAGAGGCACACGCTCCCATAGGACAGAGGCACACGCTCCCATAGGACAGTGGCGCACGCTCCCGTAGGACGGTGCTCACACGCTCCCGTAGGACGGTGCTCACACGCTCCCGTAGGACGGTGCTCACACGCTCCCGTAGGACGGTGCTCTCACGCTCCCGTAGGACGGTGCTCACACGCTCCCGTAGGACGGTGCTCACACGCTCCCGTAGGACGGTGCTCACACGCTCCCGTAGGACGGTGCTCACACGCTCCCGTAGGACGGTGCTCACACGCTCCCGTAGGACGGTGCTCACACGCTCCCGTAGGACGGTGCTCACACGCCCCGTAGGACGGTGCTCACACGCTCCCGTAGGACAGTGTTCACACGCTCCCGTAGGACGGTGCTCACACGCTCCCGTAGGACAGTGGCACACGCTCCCATAGGACAGTGGCGCACGCTCCCATAGGACAGTGCTCACACGCTCCCCTAGGACGGTGCTCACACGCTCCCATAGGACAGTGCTCACACGCTCCCATAGGACGGTGCTCACACGCTCCCATAGGACAGTGGCACACGCTCCCCTAGGACGGTGCTCACACGCTCCCATAGGACAGTGCTCACACGCTCCCATAGGACGGTGCTCACACGCTCCCGTAGGACGGTGCTCACACGCCCCGTAGGACGGTGCTCACACGCTCCCATAGGATGGTGCTCACACGCTCCCATAGGACAGTGTTCACACGCTCCCATAGGACAGTGGCACACGCTCCCATAGGACGGTGCTCACACGCTCCCATAGGACGGTGCTCACACGCTCCCGTAGGACAGTGCTCACACGCTCCCATAGGACGGTGCTCACACGCTCCCGTAGGACGGTGCTCACACGCCCCGTAGGACGGTGCTCACACGCTCCCATAGGACAGTGTTCACACGCTCCCATAGGACAGTGGCACACGCTCCCATAGGACGGTGCTCACACGCTCCCGTAGGACGGTGCTCACACGCCCCGTAGGACGGTGCTCACACGCTCCCATAGGACGGTGCTCACACGCTCCCATAGGACAGTGGCACACGCTCCCATAGGACAGTGGCGCACGCTCCCATAGGACGGTGCTCACACGCTCCCGTAGGACGGTGCTCACACGCTCCCGTAGGACGGTGCTCACACGCCCCGTAGGACGGTGCTCACACGCTCCCATAGGACGGTGCTCACATGCTCCCATAGGACAGTGTTCACACGCTCCCATAGGACAGTGGCACACGCTCCCATAGGACAGTGGCGCACGCTCCCATAGGACGGTGCTCACACGCTCCCGTAGGACGGTGCTCACACGCTCCCGTAGGACGGTGCTCACACGCCCCGTAGGACGGTGCTCACACGCTCCCATAGGACGGTGCTCACACGCTCCCATAGGACAGTGTTCACACGCTCCCATAGGACAGTGGCACACGCTCCCATAGGACAGTGCTCACACGCTCCCATAGGACGGTGCTCACACGCTCCCGTAGGACGGTGCTCACACGCTCCCATAGGACGGTGCTCACACGCTCCGTAGGACGGTGCTCACACGCCCCGTAGGACGGTGCTCACACGCTCCCATAGGACGGTGTTCACACGCTCCCATAGGACAGTGGCACACGCTCCCATAGGACGGTGCTCACACGCTCCCATAGGACGGTGCTAACACGCTCCCGTAGGACGGTGCTCACACGCTCCCGTAGGACGGTGCTCACACGCTCCCATAGGACTGTGCTCACACGCTCCCATAGGACGGTGTTCACACGCTCCCATAGGACAGTGGCACACGCCCCCATAGGACAGTGGCACACGCTCCCATGGTCAAGCAAAGTAATAGTAATGGTAACAATACCAGTAGCCACAACATGCTTACAGCTGACAGCGCTGTGTCTGCCTCTGTTCAGTTCCTCATGAATCCCCAGGTGACTTCCGGACTGGCGTCTGTTCCCAGCTGCTCCCTGGTGTTCGTGTCCCTTCACGTCATCACGGCATCGCAGCCAGACGATACTCTCCCCACACAAACCCATCTGTCACTGTCACACTGCACAGGTGAGGGTCTGCCCCTTACTGCGTGAGCCTGTCACCTACCTCTTTCCTAGACTCTCACAGGAGAGCGGAGGCGAGGGGGGCTCCCCCCCTCCCCCACCGCTTCCCTGAAAGCTTAGAGCTCTTGCCTGCTGGGCCCGTTGCCTAGGAAACAGCCTGCCCCAAAGCCCAGTGGTCCACACAGCCACAGAGTTGATTCTGCTCACAAAGTTGTAACCTGGGCCTGGCTCAGCCAGGGCAGCTGTGTCCCGGTTCTGCTCAAGGCTGGGAGCCGCGGTCGCCTGAGTGCTGGTCAGTTAGCTGGGCCTTTAGTGAGACTGTCAGCGGGGACACTTGGTGTGGCCTCCACGTGTGGCCTGGGCTCTGTGTAACACGGTGCCGGGATGGTGGCTGGCACTCTCCTCATGTAGCCTCCGCTGATGGCAGCGTCACGCTTATCATTTCTCATGACCAAAGGCAAGTCCCGGCTCAGCCGTGACCTGGGGGAGAGGCACTAGACGCCTCCATTTGACGGGGCGCCGTCACGGAATTTGCCCACATTTTCACCTGCCCCTGCTCTGGGCCTGTGTGCCTGCCGTCGCGCTCCTATCCACGAGATCCCGTCTTTTTTCTTTGCTACGTTTTTCTTTCATTTCAAATTTCAGGTTAGCTTGAAATCAGTGCCTGTGTCTTCTTATTCTCTAAATCTGCGTGAGGCCTTGGGTGAGGTGTGGCCACACTCGTGCCCACAGCCGAGGGGACGTTTGTAAAACATTTGTCCTCCCGGCCGCCCTCAGTCCGGCTCCCGCACACCACGCGCTTCTGTGTCCTCACATGTGACCCAGGCCTGGCCCCCACTGCACACAGTAGGTTTTCAGTCCGTCTTGGTGGCATCAGAGGAGAGGTTTCCGTTTGTTTAGGAAAGCCCTCCTTCCCTGGAGATCTGAGCTACTTCTCTAACCTGTGAGGGACTTTAGCTTCCACTCGTGAGCTCTACAGCCTGTACGTTTGTAAGGCAGGTCACCGTATCCTGGGAAAAGATTTTCACTTTACGAGCATTTAATCTTTGGCACACCGTAATTATGATGACATTAAACTCTCTCGTCATGCTGTTCCCCTAAAAACAGGTTCCTGTTTCCAGCTGCGTTCCCTCTGGCAGAGGAGGCTCTCAGGGTCTAAAGCACATCGGGCCTGGAGAGCGCAGCCGGGCCGCAGACCGCGCTGAGAGCGGTTCCCTGTCCTCCTCTGCCCACTGTCCCCTCGGAGCTCCGGCCCGAGCTTCGTCCCATCCCCCTCCTGCCTCCCTTCAGAGTTACCGCCAAGTTTAGTCCTGTGGAACCTCCGTAGGCTCCTGTTTCTTGCCCTTTGGGGGGATGAAGCGTCTGGGCAAGGCCTCCCTGTGTCGGGAGGCAGCGCTGCCGGAGGAGAGTGGAGTCTGTGGGCTCCAGCCCCTTCCGCGCTGCGCTGCCCACTCCTGCGGTCCTGGTGCTTCTGGGAGAAGGGCAGACGGCAGCCTGGCCGGTTCTGTGTGGTCATGGGTCTTGTTATTCAGTCTGCTGGCCCTTCTGCCCGGGATGAGCTGGTGCTGTGAGCAGGACACAGATTCCTGCCTGGGATGGCTGTGCACGTGGCCCTTAACCTGGCGGAACCCGGAACCCAGGCAGGGGCTCAGGGCAGCGTCCTGGTGCCCTCAGCGTGAGGATGGGGCCCTGTTAGTCTCCGGAGACTCCTGTCCCTGGATGCCCCCTGGCTCTGCCTGAGGAGAGTGCAATCCGTACCCTTGCCCGTGAGACGAGGCCTGCACCAGCCTCCAGCCTGTTGGGAGACCCGGAGCGCACGTGCCGGAGGCTAACAGGGTGCCTGGTGATTCAGGTGAGCGCCTGGGAGTAGAACGGCACTGCTTTCCCGGAAAGTGGCTTCAAGCGGAGAGATCGAGTCCTGTGGCTTTGTCCCCAGGCGTCGGGTGGGAGGTGAATTGGCGATGGCACAGGTGCCCACGCTCTATCTGTGGTCACTCCTGGTTCTGAATGCCCTGGAGTCACCAGGGGCCTGCCTGCTACTCGCCCTGCAAAGTGTGCCACGCCTGGGATTTCTCCCCCTCATGGCCGGGGCTCCCGGCGGGGGTGGGGGGAGGCTCGTGTGTGAGTGGGTGTGGCATGGGGTAAGCAGGGTGTGCTGGTGTGGTCCCACCTGGCCGGCTGTGCTTCCCCCATGTCCCCACTCACCAGCCCTGGGCATTCCATCGTCAGCTTCAGAAGCTGTGCCCACAGGGCGCTGGGGGTTGTGTCTGCCGCTGAACGAGACAGAAAGGTAAAGGCCAAACGTGGACAAACGAAGCTCCATGGAGTGACGCGAGAGCTGCAAGGCGCGGGCACGTGCAGGCCGGGGCTTCTCAGAAGAAGTCTGATTTGAATGTGAAGGATGAGGAGGACGGTGTGTGTGTATTTCCCACCGAGGAGAAGTGAATGCAGTGCCCCAAACAGGAAAGTCTCGCTTGTTCTGCGAGAAAAGACCAGGTGCCTGCGATGTCAGGAGAGGGCACTGTGAACAGAAGTTCAGGACTCGCCAGCGACTTGCGTGGAGTGGAGGCCGCAGTGAGGAGCTTGCATTCATGAGTTAGGATGCAGATCTGGTGCACTGCATGCTGGTGAACTGCTGAAGGGACACTGGAGGTGTGCGGATGTTTGGATGTTTGGAGCACCGTCCTATGGGAGCATGTGAGCACCGTCCTACGGGAGCGTGTGAGCACCGTCTTACGGGAGCGTGTGAGCACCGTCCTATGGGAGCGTGTGAGCACTGTCCTATGGGGAGCGTGTGAGCACTGTCCTATGGGAGCGTGTGAGCACTGTCCTATGGGAGCGTGTGAGCACTGTCCTATGGGAGCGTGTGAGCACTGTCCTATGGGAGCGTGTGAGCACCGTCCTACGGGAGCGTGTGAGCACCGTCCTATTACTGGAGGTGTGCGGATGTTTGCATGGGCATTTGACAAGCACCGGAACCTGGAGTTGGTGTCACACCCGAAACATATGTGTCACCACAGCCCTGGTCCTTTCATGGCATGAAACGGAAGTCAGTTCCTGTCGGTGAGCTTCGCCCTGTGAGATGGGAGCGGGTCTCCTGGGCCTCCAGGACTCTCAGGGCAGCCCGCACCGCACAGCGAGCCGCAAGGGTCCCGAGGGCAGGAAGCCTCATTGCTCCTCCTCCACGCTGCGCCCAGAGCCCGGTGGGGAACGGCCGACCTGCGGGCCCTGTGAGGCCCGAGAAATCATTGGGGCTAGCCCTGCCAAGGCAACCACAGGCAGGACTCGAAATTCAATAAATTTAGGAGCTTTCTCATAGCAACATAAGTTTATATAAGTGAATTATAGTAAGCGAATGATGTCATCGATATCCACACGGCCTTGGCAGAAAGAAGGTCCCCGCCCTGCCTCTCAGCCCTTCATTAACCGCTCTGGGCTCTGTTCTGCCCTGTGTGAAGCAGAGCGGGTCATGCGTCAGGAGCAGACTCGCTAAGGATTAAAGGTGACCGTGAATCCTGGTGGCGGGCAGCCAGGGCGGGCGTCGGTGGCCCTGTGACCGGGAGCAGACTCCAGGCAGAGGGACAGGGATGCCCACGGAGTCGGGGACGCTCGGGAGCATTCTCGGGAATTTGTTCCCGAGGACCTGAGACGCTGCCATAGTCCCTGCGGAGAGGAAGAGCGTGGTCACAGTCAGGGGACAGAACAGAGAGAGTGACAACTGTCCGCTCGTCCCCTGGGGCCGTGCGTGGGTCCCGGGAGAGTGATGGTTTCGGGCAGCGGCTTTTTTTTTAAAAGTACAGCAGTTGCCTTCCATGAGATCAGCTACCACCACACCTTTGATATCACACCTCCAGAAGTTATTTTTAACCTTCACCCTCTTTTCCTCATAATTACAGTATATTCAGAAACAAATGAAATAAGCATGAACAAATGAAATAGTGTATGTTCTAAAACATGATCAAAATAGAAGTAGTAAGATGGGCTAGAAAGGACATAAAATTAAAAATGATTTCAGTATTTTACTTATTAATCATATTTATGTTTTGCTCTCATTAGAACATATCACTAATCCTGCTTTTTCTTGGAGAGTTCTATAACTGAATATGCCTCTTTATTTTGAAGATGCTGACTCAACAGCTTGAAATACAGCAATTTCAAAATCCATTTATTTCTAATCTTCTTACAAATTGCCACTGCACAGGATACGTGCCCAAGGGGGCAAACCATGTCGCTGGCTGGCTGCACGTGTGCGCCTCGGGCAGCATCCTGTCCCTCGGTTAGGCAGGATTTTAGTAAAATTCCGATGGTAAATTTCCATCTTCCCTGATGCCTGTCAGTTGGTCCTAAAGATATATCAGAAGATGTAGCATTTTCCTATTTAAAATAAAAGTTTTTATTGATTTTTAGAGAAAGAGGAAGGAAGAGGGAGAGACAGATAGAAACATCAATGAGAAAGAAACATTGATATGCTGCCTCCTGCACGCCCCCTATTGGGGATGGAGCCCACAACCAGGAATCAAACAGTGACCTCCTGGTTCATGGGTCAACACTCAACCACTGAGCCACACCGCTGGGCACATTTTTTTCTATTTTTAACCAATGGGCTTCAAACCCACTGTAATTATTCTTTGGCCGGGTTATTTTGTAGGTGGAAAATTCTGTTGCTGGGAATTTAAAATAGGAAATTATGAGAGTTTTCATAGATGATGCATTTATATCTCTTTGAGTAGAAAGTCATGTGATAAGGGAAAGATTTCCAAACATGGGTCTTTACACTGTCTCGGCCTTTCTCTCCAAGCAGTGTCTCTGTCCCCTGCTCAGACACCCCTTTCCCCGGGCGGACTCCGTGTCCTCTGAGACCGCGCCCCAGCAGCCGCCCGGAAGCGCAGCTCTGCAGCAGCCCGCCCACGGCCACGGACAGCACTTTGCTTTCCTGTAACAGAAATGCAGAATTTTACTTTGACAACTTTTAAAGCACCTTGTCATGAGAGAACTCAGAAGTATCGGTATGGTACCAAGTATGCTCTTGTCATTCCCCATCATATCACAAAGGATTGTAGCATTTCTACTGTTTCAGATCATATAACCGAGCCCAGCTAGTGTGGCTCAGATGACTGAATGGCCCGTGCACCAAGCGGTCACGGTTCCCTTCCCAGTGGGGCGCATGCCCAGGTTGTGGGCTCAATCCCTAGCTGGGGGGGGGGGGTGTTCAGGAGGCAGCCTATGGATGTTTCTCTCATTGCTGTTTCTATCTCCCTCTCCTTTCCTCTCTCTCTCTCAAAAATCAGTTAAAAAACATTTTTAAAAATTTTATAAATTCATTTAATCTGTCCCGGAAACTAGCCTTATGTTGTGATGTGCTGGGGTCGGATACCTCATGCAGGTGACGCTCCAGACCCTCCATCCTGGGGACCTGCCTCCTCCCTCAGGACACGGCGGGACATGCAGTGTGTCCCAGCGAGGGCGGGGAACCACCTGCACTTGGATGAAGTGAGCCTTACTCCCCACTTTGTGGGCGGTGCTAGTGCCAGGATGTGTGGCTGCAGAGCACGGGAACCCCGAATCCTGTGCCCACGTCGCCGGATAAAGTGAGCCTCAGTGAGGGTCCCTCCTCGGTGTGGCTGTGGGTGAGGCACTCTGCCCACCGCAGCGTGAGTCACGGGATCCCCTCCTGACTTGGGCTCTAACTTGTGCCTTTTAGAAAACCACAGGCTCTGCTGTGAGGCTGTTCCTGCTTCCACGGTGAGGCGACGGGGAAACACGGGGTCGGCGGGTGAGCCCTGTCAGAAGCCACCTGTTTGGCAGTCATTTCTGCCCACCCAAGGCCTTGCAGACGGCGGGATGCTGTGCACGCTTCGCTGCTGTTTATTGTTGATTGAGTTTTCTCTTTCGGGTGTTTTGGGTCTTGTTTTAAAGTGTGTGTGTGTGTGTACGCGCGCATGTGCTCCTGTATGCACAGCTTTGTACACGTGCATGGTTGCACATGTGTGTATGTGTTTGTGCACTGTGTGTACACATGTGCTTGTGCATGCACATGTGTGTGTGCACGTGTGTTCACACTACATATCCATCCTGAAAGGTCTAACTCACACTTAGGAGAGACCAGTGCAGACAGATCCGAGACTGGTCCGTAACCTCTGCCCGTTCCCGCACAATGACTTACAAATGACGGGGCCCACGGGGCTGCTCAAGTTCGTCTGTCTGTCGCTACAGCTCGGTCTTTACAGTTCGAGGGTTTTGCTCCCCCCGCTGCTCAGTACAAAGTGCAGTTCACCCGGAGGCAGATGGAGAGCCTGTGCCGGGCCGTTGTCCCCTAGCCTCTTACTTCCTGCCCAAACAGAGAACCCCGTGTGAAGGTGAGAAACAGGGTCATTCTGATCATGCCAGCTCTTCCTTTTCTCCACATCCTGCGCGCGTGGCAGGGGCTCCACTCAGGGGCGTGTTCAGAGAGCTACTTTTTGTTTTCCCACTGTTACATGTCATTTAAGAAGCCATTTGAATACACATTAGAATTCTAATGGAATTGATCTCTACTGCAGTCATGCCCTGATTCATTCATGGTGGGGATGGGGTGGTGAGCTAGAGCCATTTACTTTTTTGAATGAACAGAAAGGCTAATTTCTGCCTCATCAGCTTAGCCTATGAATGTTCTATTTCACCCATTCTGAATGACTACTCCCACATCAGTTTAATGTTTTGGTTAATGGGTAGTTATAATTTATATTTATAGCCACTTTTAAACTGGAAAATTCAGGCCCTAAATCCTGCCATTCTTTATAATCAGTGACTATATTGTACTTCAGGGAGAAATGTCCTTAAGCTTTTGCTAACTTTGCTGGCGATACAACAAAATAGAGGGTGATTTCTTTTTAGTTGTTAATCTAAGAACAGAATTTAACAAATATGTTTAGAAATTTTATACCAAAAATGGAAAATAACTTTATGACATTGAGAACTTAGCTATTGAAATGCATTCTTTCAGTTGCATTTCATCAAGAAAGTTAGTTAATTATGTCAGAATATTAGTTAATATAGATTAAACATTTTTTTTAGTAAACATGTTAAAATTTCACATGAAGTTGATGATTTTAAAAAATCTTGTCCCCAAATAATAGAAAATACATACCTATGTCAATGAAAGTAGCTGTCACTGAGTCGGTGCTACATAAAGGGATTTGTCCTTTTCCTCCACGCCGAGCCCTCTCATTGGGTCACGTGGTCACTGGGTGCATGAGCTGTGCATTGGCCACACCACGCATTCCTGGAAATGAGTTCGACCTAAGACACTGGCTCAGTCACAAAGAGGCACCGTGGTCTGCAAAGTGCTTTTCCAGATGAAATAAAATTACAAGCCCTTCCTCCCTTTTCTTTTCCTCCAATAGTTCCATCATCTCAATGGGCAAAAACTACAACCATGTCCCTTAAGATTGGGAACAAGACAGGGATGCCCACTTTCACCACTCTTACTCACCATAGCACTAGAAGCCCTGGTCACACAGAAGTAATAAAAGGCAAACACATTGGAAAGAAGTAAAACTGTCATTATTTGCAGATGACATGATACTGTATATAGTAAAACCCTAAAGATTCCACCAAGAAACTATCATTCCTAAAATGCATTCATTTCTGCCCTAATAAATTCATTACTGTAATCATATAATCTTTTCTTTTGGGAAGATGTCTACACATCATTTTAGGATGTTTTCTCTATGTGTCGCCGGGTCCTGCATTGGGACTCACCTGGTAAAGAATGGTATAGTTTTATTTTATCTTAAGGCATTGATAAACTTACTAGGTTCAGCTATGGGAGGAGAATTTACCTCTCTGGCCCTTACTACTGGCCTGAGAGACTAAATAAGAATATATATCTAAACGTTCTCTGCCTGCATTTGCCATTAGTCATGGGGACTCCTTGTTTTTGTTATAACCATCTTCCAGGACATTAACCCAATATGTGAGTGTGGATTGCTGAGTGAATTAATATAGACTTCCACAATATGGCTACATGAAATATTAGTGACAAAGACATTCTTTCTGAATGGATTTACTGAAGCCCTGGGTGCCTACCAGTCTGCATTTACTGGTATACTATAACTGAAACCCAGTTCAGTTGCCTGTCGCAGTGAAAGCCAAACTTGTGCTACAGGTGCTGGTGAGAAGGAAAGTGGTTTATTCAAGGGCCAGCCACCTGAGAAGATGGTGTGCTGTCCTCCCAAAGCCAATCTCAACATCTCAGTGCAGGCAGAGATTTTTAAAGGAGGGAGAGGGACAGCAGTTATCGAGGGAGGGGGTCGCAAGTTCTCTGTTTGCAGACCAGCATAGTCTATTTGAAAGGGATCTTGAAACTGGTCAAGTGATGTCTGGTGTGCATCATCCTGGTCTTTGTCATCCTGCTTTTATGTCATCTTGGTTCTTCAGTTGAAGGACAGCAAATCTTCCAGAGCTGGGATGACTAAGGTTGCAGTCTGTATCTTTTGAAGTTAGTCCCTAGGATTCTTATACAAATATGTTGTTTATCTTCAAGTTACATATTAAGCAGAGTCAGCATTTACAAAAACAGTATCAAAAGAATGGTGGTGGGTTACAATTCCCAGTGTTGCAATACTGTGATCTAATGAAGGCAGTATCTGTCAGTCCAGAATTTCATATTCGTCGTCTTTTTGTTGCGTGGAATGTCTTCTTGCCCTGCAGAGCACAGCTCTCTCCCATTGATTCCTGTATTTGGATGATAACTGAGTGCAGGAAGTGTGTTTTGTCTACAAGGTGTCTGAATGTGTTAATGCAGGGGTAAAATTCAGGGTTAGATTTTGCTGCTGCAATTGAGGTTCTGTAGGTGGTTGTTCCAGTGAAGACGAGATAAGCTAAGTCTGGACAGTGAAAGGAGTCAAGTTGTGCCTCAAGGAAACTTGTTTTCCTCTTAATTTGTTTTCAGCGCTCTCAAATGCACATGTCCATCCCTTGAGCAAAATACAGCAAAGCAAAGAAACCAAACCAAAACAAGTTTGCCAGATTTGTCATGCTTCCCCTTTTTCTTTTGGGACTTCGGGAATTTCCAAGAAGTAGGTGACTCTTTACCCTCCATGTTTTGTCTTTCCTCGCAACTCTGGCCACTCAGGTCTCACCTGCATTTTCAGTCTTGCCTCATTCTAAGGACAGATCTTAACTCAATCAGAAGCAACTTCAGGAACTCAGAGCAGTTATGAGCACAACATATGACATACCGAGCAAGAATTATGATCATGCATTTATATATTCTCAATCCTCCCATGAACCCTACAAATTTGATGTCATTTTCCCCAAATTCAAATGAAAGGAAATTATTTCTCAACTATCCACTATGTTTATTTTGAGAACGTTGAAAAAATACCAAAGGGACAAGCAATCTCAGGAGACAAATTTGGTATCTCCAATTGTCCCAGAGAAGCAATATTTTAAAACAATGCTGAAAACTGGGATATATTTCAAATAACCATGTGTGTGGATGGATGTCCATGGTGGAGTCTTTAAGGGGGTAGGGGGAAGGTTACCTTCAAATATTAGTTTGTAGATTTAATTTATTTTTTATCAATAAGATATAAGTTTGCAATTTAGTAGTAAAGGATGCTAGGTAGAGGGGAGAAAGTTGGGGGGATGAGAGGGACATCTATAATACTGTCAACTATAAAAACTAAATTTACAAGAGAGGGAGAAGGAAACGCCTTCCTCTTTGTAATTTCCCAAACTGCCTCTGGTTCACTGCTGCAGAATGATGAACTGTGGCGGCTACCTACTGTGCTATGCTTATGCAACCAGAGGGCTTTATTCCACAGAAACAGAATGAGGTTCTGACCCCAAAGTCTCCTGTTCTTCTGTGGTGACTACAGACCAGTGTGTGTACCTGACCTTCATTCACTGGTAATCGGGAGTCAGTATTCATGAAGCGTGGTGCATGCAGCCGCCGTGGTTTCCTACCAGTGACAATGAGTGTACATCCAGCTTGTGTCTGGCTGGTTTTATGTCACCTTGCTGACCCACTTCGTGTTCTCAGGAGCATGAACATCTCATTATTTAGGGGTATTTGGTCCCGATCTTTTTTCTGTCAGACCAGAGATGATCAGACAGGTTCAATAACGGAGTGTAAGACGAAAGCAAACCCAAGAGAAGGGCCTCCTTGGTGAATAAAAGATCACGGAAGCAAGTGTCGGTTTCCATCTGCAGTCCGTATTGGTGTTATGTGTGTGAACAAGCACTGTGGGTGCAGGTCCCACTGCACGTCACTGCAGGTGGGATTGCTTGCTTTTCGCATTGACCTAGAGTAGGGTTGTCTGTGGAAGTTTCAGCATCAATAAGAAAGGTCATGGAGAGCTCGCTGGTTTCCCACTCTCACCTGATGCCAAGGTAATCATGTAGGAGTCGCCACTGTCTTGTGGGAAGAGGTATTACGTTTTCTTAATGGCCATCTTTTCAGTCCTCTCTTACCATTTATGTATTTACTTCACTTACAGTTTACATTCAGTCTATTTTACATGAGTTTCAGGTGGACAGCGTAGTGTAAGGCGATCACATACTTTGCAGTCTTCCCCCTTATTCCCAGTGCCCACCTGACATACATATTATATGGTTATACTCCCCACGCTGCCCTTGACCTGTAACTGCTTCTTGTGCTTCTTAATACCTTCGCCTTCTTTATGCAGCACCCCAAGCCCTCCCCTCTGGCAGCCTGGAGTCTGGTGTGCCATTTCTTGATGATGTTAGAGAAGGTGTCTTGATTAACAAATAACAGTGACATTAAGAATGGTCAACTCAAGGTGACCCATAATCTTAATGACATTGACCTGTTTGTTGGCCATGAAACCAACTTTCACCATAAAATGGTGGGTCTCATAGCTTACCTGATATTTTACAATTAAAAAGAATTGCTCACTTCTCACTCATATGGAAAAATAGCTTTTCATGCTAAATGACATAAAAAGAGAACTTTGAGAAAATCAAAATTCTTTTTCAAAATTACTTATTTTTGAAAGTTTTACATATATCCTCTTAATCCCCCATTGTCTTCTCCCAGTCCCCCCACCCCCCAACCCAGGCCTTCAACCCCCCTATTGTCTGTGTCCATTGGTTATGCTTATATGCATACAAGTTCTTTAGTTGATCTCTTACCTGCACCTCCTTGCCCCCGCCCATCCTCCCCTGCCTTCCCTCTGAGACTTGACAGTCTGTTGGATGCTTCTATGTCTCTGGATCTATTTTTGTTTATGCTGTTCATTATATTCCACAAATTCATTTTTTATTATTCTAATTCATTTGTTTCAAAGGCTAAGGTATAAATCTAATATTTTTTAGAACATGCTATTTTCTGATTATATACTTAAGACTTATGTATTTTATGGTCTTTCCAGTGGTATATAAATCACGGGATTTATTACTAATGGTTTTCCCTTGACTCATAAATGTTGTTGCCAGTAGCTTGGCACCCACGAGTAACCTAGCAACAAGTCAGCTCTCCAGCAAACAACGTGTTGCAAATAAGAGAGTTCAAATTCAGGGTATTAGTGCATGTGTACTACTAAATCGAGCGGGGTCTTCTGACGCGGGGAGCTGCGTGGCAGTCGCGTTGAGTGAGTTTCCTCGTAGATAACACACTGTCTGCATTCAGAAAGCAGGGCACCTGCTTCAGACCACACCTGTGACAGGTAGCGGAGAGCGGGTGAGGCGTGTGCAGGTGTCACGCCCAGCGCGTGAGTTTACGGGGTGCGTTTCCGCTGGAATGAACGCTGCTCACTTTCAAGGCGTTGTGCTTATAGTTTTGCACTTTCGGGGAACAATTTCTTGAAAATATCACAAAATATTCCTCCTCATAGTTGTTTCACATGTGAAGACGTTCACATATTTAATATCAGTTTCCTTTAGTGGAATCGGCTTCTGCGACGGCTGTTGATGTTCTCCGAGCGGGAAACTCCCTGTCTCGGCTGCAAGGCCACATGGAAGAGGTCAGGCTTTGGGGAAACCCTGGCTTCCTGGGGCCATCACTGAAGGACAGTGCCCTCGGGGGGCGGGCGCCGCAGCGCAGCACTTGCTGGCTGTGCCCTGGGCTCTGGACCCACCTCTCAGGCCCACAGGCTGCTGCTGCGCTTCCAGAAATCCGAGCGTCCCGGGAAGCCTGAGATAGGGACCGCCCGGGGGGATCTGCCCTGAACATAGGCCTGTGCACTCAAAACAAACCACAGAACGTAAAGCCAGGAAGCGCCCGCTCTCTGCTGACGATCCCCCTCCCCCAGAAACGCTGGGTTTTAAAAATCTAACCTCAAGTGACTCTGACTTGCTGCTGTAGGCCCCACCGGGATGGGAGCACAAGCTGCCATCTCCCCCCCCCCCCCCCCCCCCAGGGACTCCCAGGCGGCTCTTAGCTGGCAAAGAGGAGAATAAACCCCAGGAGACCCTTAGAGGGAGGGCCATCCCCAAGGTCATCTGATGGTCTGTACTGGGAAAGCCGCCCGCCCACGTTATTTGGATCGAAGCGACTTGCCTGAAACGTGAAAGATACTCCCTGCATGAGAAACAGTCACCCGTCCTTGAAGACAGCTCGCAGCCGTGGGGTACACCTTTTGTCCCCAGTATGTGGGGACGGCACCCTGTGGCCTCCCTGTGAGCATCTCAGCCAGGTGCTCAGGACGCGGACAGCTTTGGTGGCAGGTGCCCGTTCACTTCTCCTGCCAGCCGGTGCCGGGGGCATAGCGTAGCAACGTGCCATCCTTTATTTGGGAGGTTGAGTTCCCAGAGGGCAGGAATGATCTTATCTATGATTTTAGCCAATATTTACTGCCGTGCCTTATAAACAGTCTGAATGCAACAAATGAGCCATCTTCTTTTTTCAGTTAACGTTTGTAGGTATGTTAGAAATACCTGTAACCACCACCGAGATTACATTTCAGCACCAGACCACAGAATGTACGTTAAAAAGGCATAAACGCCCCCAAATCGCTGAAAAGAGGTAAAACCCTAAATGGCAGATGCCTTTGTAAAGGAAGTGACGCTTAGAGGTCCATGCGGACGCACTCGCTACCCTGAAATCCTTGCTGGTGGTGACGTTGATCCCAAAGGAGCTGCTTGTCTTGCAGGTGTGGCTGCAGAAGTACGGCTACCTGCCCCCGACGGAGCCGCGGCTGGCGGTGCTGCGCTCGGCCGAGGCCATGCAGTCGGCCCTCGCGGCCATGCAGCAGTTCTACGGCATCAACATGACGGGCAAGGTGGACAGGAACACCATCGAGTAAGTCACGCGCACGTTCTCGGGGCCCCTGAGCCAGACCACCTCTTCGGAGAACCTGAATGATCCCGGTGACCTCCAGTGGGGTCGCTTGTTTGGGAACTTAACTTTGGAATTGAACCCATTTAAACTCAGTCCTGTGAGATGTCAAAGTTGCTCAGCTGATGTGAGGGACACATTTTCAAAATAGGAAAGAGACTGTGACGGGGGTGGGGAGAGTCAAGGTGGGCCCAGTTTCAGCCACGGCAAGAGGGGTGTCAGTGACCTGTTGGCGGGCGGGCGGCTGGGCGGGCATAGGGGCACATCTGCTCCCTGCTGAGCCGTGGCCCAGCGGCCACTGGAAACTGACCAAATGAGAACATTGACCCCACGGGAGAGGGGCAGCTGTCCCAATGAGGGCCCCTAGGGGAGAGGGCAGCGGAGAGCCAGGCTTCAGCCCACTCACCTCCCACAGGGACAGTCGCCCCATGTGTTAAGTCAAGGAGGGGTTTCCCGGAAAAGTCTCTGGAACAATGTCTGTCATCTTACCGACGGAGGCAGCACTCATTCGCACGGAGTTACTCCCGGCCGCCTCCCTGGCGTGTCCTCGTGAAGGGGCAGAGGCAGCCCGGGACCTCAGCTCTCTCCTCAGGCCCGGAGGGCACGGGCGCCTGGACGGTCCCAGCGTCATGAAGGCGGTGGCTTCGGAGAGCAGAGGGGAGGGACTCCTTCCTTCCTGGAGCCCCTGTGTGTTTTGAGTTCTTGGCACAAAGTAAAGCTCGCTCGTCACGCACTGTGATCGTCACCCGTCAGCGCCCACAGGGGGGAGACGGGCGCACTGTTCTCTCTGCTTTTTCCGAAACAGAACCACCCGCGCCACAGCGGCCCGGGCTACCGGACAGAGCGCATCCCTGCGGACTGCAGTTCTAGGCCTGAAGTCACGCCTCTGTGAAAGGTCTGAGGATGCACTCGCAGATGCTATAAACTTTCATCTAATTTTAGACTCTTGGCAAGATCAATTGCTTTTAAATTAAATAATCACGCCCTCCTTCAGCAGGCAGATGTTAGTCCGTTCAGTCTGTAATCCTTGGGCACTTAAAAGCAGTGATTCCCGTTGTGGTCACCTCTGTATCGTGCTGAAGAAATGAGCCATTTTCACACCCCAGAAGAAGGTGTTACCTTAAATGGCGTACTATATCACTTTTATGTCAATCAGCATTGGTGTTTGAAAGATAGTAATAAATATGTATATGAAAATGAGCTCATTGTCATATATGTCAACGGTTCTTTCAGATGATGGGTTTCTTAGCTAATTTGGGGAGAAAGCTCACTTAAGTTTCTTAATAAATGGAACCATTTATGTTATGAAGAAAAAGGATATAGTTAGCAAGGAGAGAAAGACACGACACATCAATAATGAACATGAGTGTAATATGTTTTTACAATGTTAATAGGAGATATTTCTGAATTTTAGTTTATCTTTTATGTGTCAGTGTTATGCATTGAAGTTTGGTGGGATATCATGTTCAAGGTGACTTCCCCCTCCCCCTCCCCCTCCCACACATGTCCGCGCCCGTTTCTGTTCTTTCCTGGGCTGTTGGTCACCGTAGGGAGACCACGGGCTGTCCGGCATGCAGAGTCTGCACCCTTGTCACAGGTATCACAGGATTTATCAAAATGATATTTGGGTGCAGCTAGCATTTTGTTGCACAATAATTTCCTGTTGACCTAGAAATGGCTGCGGCAGCCAGACTCCCCCAAGTGACCGAGACACACTTCCAGGAGTAGGCACTGACCCGCGTTCATCCACGGGGCCTCCTAACCACCGCCTTCAAGAGCTTAAAAACGCACGAGCAACCTGCCTGGCCACGGCACGAAGAGTGTGTTAAATGTTGCAGTCCTGAAAAGCCGGGAGACCAGTTCACCTCAGAGGCTACTCGCTGTCAGAATGCCCTCTGATCGTACTGTTGGGATTTACATCTTTCAATAAACAATGCCCACTGATATCTCCGTGCCACAGCGGGTGGTGTCAATACTGGTGACGTTAAGGTGGAACATTCTCCACCTGACCAACCCTCACTAAGGCTTCTTTGCTGGAAGTTTCCAGCTGGTGTTAGATCAGGCCTGTCCCGAGCTTCATTCTTGCACGTCAGCGTCTGCTGAGCTAGTCTACGTAAGCGAAGTCCGCGGGAACCTGCTGGACAGTGGGCAGGCCAGCACGTGCAGAGGCTGCCAACTGGGGTCCTGAGCCCCCGCCTCACAGCGGCGACACACGGTGGCCCTGGGCTGGGCCTGCAGGCTCCCTGGCCTGATGCCCAGGCCAGACAGACACACAGGTTGGAACCCACAGAACAGCCCTGCTGCGTCAGGTGGCAGCTCCGCCTGAGGGAGCTGCCTGGTGAAGCGTGTGGGGTTCTCAGCGGGAACAGGGAGGAGACGGGGATCCCGACATGGCCGCTGCACTACACGGGGAGGCCGGGCTGCGGGCCTGTGTGGCCTGGGGAAGCGGGGGGCACGGGGCCCAGGTAAGGAGGCCTGCGTCCGCGTCCTTCCACAGGGTGTTTCATGGCCGAACAGGAGGAGGCCGGCGCAGCGGAGAGGAGAGGCACCTGGGAGGGGGGGACGGGGGGCGGCAGGAGAGGCCGAGCTGTGGTTCCTGGATGTGGGACAGAGCAGGGCAGTGGGACCTGCAAGTCCGTCCGGTCCAGGCATTGGGGGGTGCTCTGATCTGGGGCTGAGATTAGGCATCAGAGCAGTTGGTGCAAGTTTGGGGCAGGAGAAACACCAGTGTGTTTTACTACATGTAAAATAACACAGGATGGCAGGTGTCTGGCTGGAGACAGAGCCAGCGTGCTGGGAGCCTTGTTTATCGGGCGTGCCTGGCCTATGGCGTGTGAGCTCAGCGAGGGCCGCTGGCCTTGCTTCTCGTCTACCCTCCCAGGAGTCACTGCCTCTCAGCGTGCTGTAGATGCTCAGAGGTACTGTAGGATGGATGGACCAGGATGAGTCAATAAGGGAACAAGCACTTGGAACATAAGACAGAATTATATGCACAAGCCGAAGAACGCTCTGCGGAGTCCAGCAGAGGCTCCCACCGGCGGGGCCTGCCTGGCCGAGGCCCGCCCGAGAGGGGCTGCTCCAGGAACTTCCTCGCATGCGTGTGGCCGTAAGGAAGCGAGGGCAGTGCAGTTAAACCGTTTCCGTCTCTGACTCGCCTTTCAGTTTTGTGGGTGATTAATGTAATTCCAGAGAATGTATTTTCATGGGACATGCATTTGATTCTGATGACAACTAATTCCATCTTGTCAAATTTTATCCCACTACCCATTTCAAAATTATTTCTCCTCTTAGAGCATTTCCTTAAATATGTTCCTCAGCTAAATATGTGACCGCGTGCATTCCGCTTTAAGTACATCTGTGCATCTTTAATAACTTGATATTATTTATTATTTCAGTACTTTCCATGCAGTAGGTAAGGATAAGCACTTGCCTGAGGAGGATTGTAATTTGCTGATGTGATTAACCAAACACCCAGATATAAAAGCCGCTGCCCTCATCCCCCGCCCGCCACTGGTGCCTGGTGTTGGCGTCTGGGTCCAGACCGCGGTCTTGCTCATGTAACGAAGAGGAATGGCTCCTCAGGCCCCTCCTCACTGGCTGTGGCTTCATGCCGGGGCTCCCACAGGCCTGCAGAGCCCGCCTGGTGCGGCACAGGCCGGGGCCCTCCGAGGCCCGGGAGGCCGGGGGACGGTAGGGTGGGGCCCCGCCTCTGCTCAGTTCAGTTCAGCCAGTTCCGAGGCCCACAGCCTGCGAGGAATAAGTACTTTCAGGACATCTCCTTGGGTTTGGAGACGTGGATAAGCACCCGGGGTGGTTCTCCGAAGCAGCTGTCCCCTCAGGGATGGGGGGTACGTCAGGTCAGACAGGCCGCGGCCACGTTCCTGCCGGGCCCAGGGAAGGGGGCCGTCCGCTGCCTGGAAAAGCGAGTCCTGGTTTCGCTGCTGCAGGAGCGTGTCTGTGTGTAAAGCTGATTTATCCACGTCGCATGTAAGCTCTGTCATTTGTTCCCACAGACAGCATCGCTGACAGCCTCTCCACAGGCAGCTGCGTCCCTTCCACGAGTATAGACAGTGTTCAGTATTTGGCGAAATACAGCAAAAGTTGATTCTTTTTATTCTTTTTCCCATCACCATTGATCCCCTCTGTGCCCTCTTCCGCCTCCACGCCCCCAGCCGCAGCTGCACGCTGCTGTCCGTGCCCGGCTCTCTCTCTGATTCTTTCCCGATCTCCCCTTTCGGAAGCCTGTTGGACCATAAAGAGTCTGCTCCAGCTTTGTAATCATTAAATTAAACGGGGTCATGAGCAATGGAGCCATTTTATGAGTCACTAAGGAAAAAGTTCTAAAAGTCATGAAAACCTTTCTGTTTGGAGAAGAAGCAAGAACACATAGAAAACAGCAGTAGTCAGTGAGTCTCCAGGAAAGCAGCCGCCTGTACCTGTGAGATGTTCAAAGTTTATAAACCAAACACAGCATTTCATTGTTGTAGTATAAACACAATAAACCTTATTTGTGTGGTGCTAACCTCATATTCAGGAAAAACTATTATTTGAGCATTGAATGTGGTTATCGTATGGCTCTTACTTGGGAATCCTACCTAATAATAGACAAATATGCAAATTGACCATACCTCCACTGCACCCAAGCCACGCCCACCATCCCAAGCCACGCCAATCAGGGCGAGTATGCAAATAAACTGAACCAAGATGGCTACAGCCACCGAGAGCAAGGTTTCCCAGGCAACAGAGGGAAACAAGCTTTCCGCCTGCCCTTGACAGGCCTAAGCCTCCACTCAAGCTACAAAGTTTCAATTATAGAAGGTAAACAAATTCAAACAGAATGGCGGCAGCCATGGAGCTGGAGAGACCAGGCCAGGGTTGCCCGCGGTAACGGAGAAAGCAAAGCTTTCCACACACCCTGGCGGGGCTCAGGCCTCTACTTAAGGCTACAAAGTTTCAATTATAGAAGGTGAATTAACTCAAACAGAAATGGCTGCCGGTGGAGCATGCAGGAGGCCTGGCTCTGCTCCAGGCTACAAAGTTTCAATTGTAGAAGGTAAATAAATTCCAGATACCAGTGCCTCTGCTTGGGTTGCCAGGGGGCATGGCTGGCCTGCAAACCACCACAGGCCCCTTGCTCAGGCTGCCCCATGCCCCAAGGGAACCCCCACCCTTATCTGGGACACCCTTCAGGGCAAACCAGCTGGCCCCCACTCCTGCACCAGGCCTCTATCCTATCTAATAAAAGAGTAATATGCAGATTGACCACCACTCCAACACACAATATGTCTGCCCCCATGTGGTCAAAGATCCTGCCCCCATGTGGACACAAGATGGCCACCACAAGATGGGGAGGGCAGTTGGGAGGCACCCGGCCTGCAAGGGAGGGAAGTTGGAGGCGATCAACCCTGCAGGGGAGGGCAGTTAGGGGTGACCGGGCCGGCAGAGGAGGGAAGTTGGGGGCAAACAGGCTGGCAGGGGAGCAGTTAGGCATCAATCAGGCTGGCAGGGGAGTGGTTAGGGGGTGATCAGGCTGGCAGGCAGAAGCGGTTAGGGGCAATCAGGAAGGCAGGCAGGCAAGCAGTTGGGAGCCAGCAGTCCTGGATTGTGAGAGGGATAACCAACTGCCCATAAATGGGCAGTCGGACATCCCTCAAGGGGTCCCAGATTGGAGAGGGTACAGGCTGGGCTGAGGGACACCCCCCCATGCACGAATTTCACGCACCAGGCCTCTAGTTAGGATAATAAAGTGAAAAGAAAAAAAGGTGGTGACGGCAAATGTTATTAAACAAGTTCTCTGTGTGTAAGGCGGACAAGAGTAGCGCACATCCTCTTAGCTGCTGGAATTTAAGGTCACGTCATAGATTTTAAACATTGTTGAAGGTTAGAGCTGGAGGAGATCTTACTGAGAATATCTTTTCGAAGTCTCATTTTAAGACACTCAGTCTACCACTGGCTCAAAGTAAATTAGAGAGAGAAAAGTATCTGAAAGCTCTGAGTTGTAAGCTGGTGAATCTTGATCACTCAGGAAAAATAATGTGCTTTCTACTTAGATTCAAACCGCAAGGAAGTGGGCGGGTTTCTGCTTTGGTTTCCCGGTCTCCTCGTCCCGCCATAGATGGCTTCCCCCGGTCTCCGGAGGTTAGCGTGCGGCGCCGGTCACTAACGGAGGCCTGCTTCTTGCAGCTGGATGAAGAGGCCCCGGTGTGGGGTGCCTGACCAGACGAGAGGCAGCTCCAGATTCAGCGTCCGCCGGAAGCGCTACGCGCTCACGGGCCAGAAGTGGCAGCACAAGCACATCACCTACAGGTACGAGCCCCGGCCAAGTCCCGTTCCCGCGTCACAGCGACTCGGTTAGATATCGGTGGCACACGCCGACTACAGGTGACCTGTTGTGAACAATGATCAGAAAGCCACGATGGAGAGAGACGGCTTGCCCGTGGGGCCAGTGGCTCTGCGGTGAACCGCGCCTCCCGCTCCCCGAAGGCACAGCTGTGTTCTGAGGGGCTGTCGATGCCTTCCCGGACACATGGCGTTCTTCAACTAGAGCTCATAATCCCAAAGACCCTAAGTAACCACACAGGTAATTGCCATGTAAACAAAATGTCTTTGAACAGCTAATTAACATGTAATGTCTGTGTGAGGGTAAAGCTATGGTCACATTGCAGTTCCTCTGTAGGAAGCCACCTGACTGTCTACGTGGCTGCACGGTCGCCTCCTCCCAGCAGTGATGAGAGTCCTGGGCTCACCCACCCGCAGGGCGCTGTGGGGTGTCCTGTAACACTCCATAGGCGTGCAGTGGTTCCGCATTGTTTCAGCGTGCAGCTCCTAATGACATCCTCTTCATGTACTCGTTGGCCAGCTTTCCGCCTTCTCTGGTGAGGGGCCTGTCCGATCTTCGGACAGGAGATGAAGTGTCAGTGAGCTGACCGCCATGAGGCGGAGCTGACTGCTGGGTTCTGTTCCCTGCGCCCTCCTCTGCTTTCCGCCTGCAGGCTGCCGGCTATTGAGGCAGGCCGTTCCAGTCTCCAACGGAGACAGTGCATTTGACTAGTTATATTCTTGCAATTCTGTCAGCTTTTGCCTCAGGTACTTGGCTGTTCTGTGGCTAGGCACATAAACATTAAGTTTTGCTATGTCTTCTTGAAAATCCGACACCTTTATCATTATGCAGCACACTCTATCCCTGGTAATTTTCCTTGCTCTGCAGTCAGCTTTGCCTGCAATTAATGTAGTTGTTACAGTTTTATTTTGATTAGTGTAGTGTGGTGTATGTTCATCCCTGTACTTTTAATCTTCTAGTGTCTTTATATTTAAGGTTGGTTTCTTATTGGCAGCATGTCATTGCTGTTAGCTTCTTAATCCTCTCTCTCTTTTCCTTGGTATATAGTGACCATTCACATTTCACGTGATTACCGATATAGTTGAATTAGTATCTGCTGTATTTATAACTCTCTGCTGCCTGCTGCTGCTGTTCTTTGTGGTGTTCTTTTGTCTCCCTTTTTCTGCCTTCTATGCTTTTAATGAACATTTTATCATTTCCATTTTCTATTACATATCAGTGATGCTCTTTAAACTTATTTCAGTGTTGTCCTGCCGTGGGGCTCCATTGGTTGGAGCTTCGTCCTGTACACCAAAAGGCTGCTACCTGTCCCCTTCTTCCCCGGGAGCTCAGTGCTAGGCACATGTGGCTCCTTTTGCCATTGAAATCACCCTCATCATGTACTCACCTGGCCTCCTCAGCCCTCACCACCGTGTCTGTAATTGTCTAATTCTGTTGTTCTGTTTATTGTGTCTCATCACGGCAATGTAGACGTTCTGAAGGAGCCTGCTTCCAGCTCTGCCTCTTGTCCAGAGAAGGGACACTGGGCCACAGGTTAGATAAACAGCTGGGTCATCGCGGGGTCGCATGTCCACAGGCAGTGAGCAGGAGGCAGCACACCCCTGGGCGCGCATCCTTTCAGATGTGTCGCAGGCGCTTGCCTAAGCATGGGGGCGCTGCGATCCCGCAGTGCGGGAGGAGATGGAAGACGACTGGGAAAGTGAACCTAGAGGAAAGCCGAAGTTTCCGCATGAACCGTGTGCCTTCAGCCCTCACGCAGGAGATTCGGGGTAGCAAGCTGACGAAGGCTGGCGGTGCCCGGTGTCGGCGGCCCCCTTCTGAATGGAGTTTAGAACATCGCACAGAATGGGCTAAAGCAAAAATAAAAAAAAGTAAACAAGATCAAATAAGCCCACAATGAAATGCTGCCCCCTCTCTCCCTGAGGGCACGAGCTCGTTCGCGCCACCATCCTTTGGCTCAGGTGGGCAATACGGTGACTCCCTTGGCACTCATCTTCTCTCACCGCCCGAGTCTGACAGTTAGTGCCTCTTGGCAGGGGTGTCCCCACAGTATGTCCCAAATCCAAGCATTTCTCAATGTCCCCACCGGGCCCCGGCCCAAAGCCTGCGACCTCTCACCTCAGGTTTTGCGGAGTCCCCGTGGTGTCCCTGCTTCCACTCTTCCTGCCTGTGAACATGTTCCTTTCCCCATGATGACCGCACTGTCTGTTTAGCCTGGAGTCCAGTGTCACTTCTCCGCTCACAAGCTCCACGCTCTAGGTATTCCCCTCTCATCTGGAGCAAAAGCCAGGCCCATAGGCCCTGCCTGTCTTCATGCTGTCCCTTCTGGCCCCTGGCCCGACACCGCCCCCTGCTGGCCAGGCTGCGTGTCACTGTTCTGCTTGCTGTTTCTTGAACTCACCCAGGCTCAGCTGTCCCCACCTTGGTCTTCACTTGTCATCGCTCCTCCCAGGAACTCCCTGCCTACTCTTTTCTTTTCTTTCTTTCTTTTTTTTAATATATTTTATTGATT
Organism: Cnephaeus nilssonii; assembly: GCF_951640355.1. Lineage (NCBI taxonomy): Eukaryota > Metazoa > Chordata > Mammalia > Chiroptera > Vespertilionidae > Cnephaeus > Cnephaeus nilssonii. The sequence goes on along the minus strand of NC_137089.1, from coordinate 54,684,747 downwards.
TTTTTACAGAGAGGAAGGGAGAAGGATAGAGAGTTAGAAACATCGATGAGAGAGAAACATCGATCAGCTGCCTCCTGCACACCCCCCACTGGGGATGTGCCCGCAACCAAGGTACATGCCCTTGACCGGAATCGAACCTGGGATCTTTCAGTCCGCAGGCTGATGCTCTATCCACTGAGCCAAACCGGTTTCGGCCCTGTCTACTCTTTTCCATGTGGTTTCCTTCTTCATTTTCTTGATATAGAAGAATATATACCATCTGGGCATAGTTACAAGAGGGTTAAAAATATAGTCTGCGTATAATTTTTCCACTGGGAAATATATCTGAACTATTTTTCCATGTTGCCAAATGCCTTAAAAAGACAAAACTAACTTTAAGTTCTGTATATATTATGACATGCAATGGAGACACCATCATTTAACTATTGCTCCATTATCATAAATCATTTAGATCCCACTTCTTTTATTATTGCATTGCAATATATGTTAACTTGAATATTATATCCTCCTTCATATATTAAGACAGTTCCTTAGTGAGATTTCATGGGTTCGTGGCTGTAAGATTGTTGGTTGAAGGGGTCTGAGATTTAGTTATGCTTCTTGTGGAAGTTACTCATTGCTTTCCACAAAAATGATAAAAACTTATACTACAACAATATAAAATATGTGTACGTATATTTATTTCATTCATGTTCTATTTAGAAAAATATAAAAAGAACTGAGAAAAGAGAAATATCTGATTAGTGCAAAGTAAATTGAGAAAATATTTATAATTGTTATCTTTGTTATTAGCATCAAGACAAATAAACTAATTAGATAATGCCCAAGTTACTTCTTTAAATTTATGTAATTGTTGAATATTTGTAATTAAAAGCTGTTCACTCACATTGCCTATTTTAGCTAGAAGAGATTATGTATATAATAAGAAAATAATAGAACATCAGAGACAGTAATTAATTGACCTTTTCTTTTAAAACTGAGAAGTAACTGTCTGCAGCACTGGTGGCCACAGGTGTGCAGAGGCCTGGCGAGGATGGCGCGGCACCCCGCGCTGCGCCCTGGAGCCATCGCACCGGGAAGATGCTGGGCTTTCTTTCAGCTCAGAGGGGCGGCACCGCCCCAACCTCGGCAGCGCCTCCCAGCGGGTCCTGGAGGCCCAGCACCTGCGGGTCCAGGGGCCCTGCCGCCCCACACTCCGCAGGGACCCCCACTCCAGCTGGGGTGGAGGATGCTGGGCCGAGAACCAGACGGCCTGTGTAGTGAGCTCTAGCTATGGAAGCATGGATTTTAGTTCATTTCTCCTCTTAGTTATTTTACTCACTGAATAGATCAAAATCTCTAAGACCATTTGGAACGAAGCCACGGGCATTCTTCTTTTCTCTACATTTCAGTATAAAGAACGTAACTCCGAAAGTGGGGGACCCTGAGACACGCAGAGCTATCCGCCGTGCCTTCGACGTGTGGCAGAACGTGACTCCCCTGACATTCGAAGAAGTGCCCTACAGTGAGTTAGAAAACGGCAAGCGAGACGTGGATATAACCATCATTTTTGCGTCTGGTTTCCATGGAGACAGCTCTCCCTTTGATGGAGAGGGAGGGTTTCTGGCACATGCCTACTTCCCTGGACCAGGAATCGGGGGAGACACTCATTTTGACTCCGATGAGCCATGGACACTAGGAAATCCGAATCACGATGGTAAGCACATCATTCTTTTCATAGCAAACACCTCTCTCATTTTTAGCTTTGGAATGCCCAAGTAGTTCACAGACTTAAGGTGTTGATTCTAAATATAGTTTTTAAAATTATAAAACAATGTATGAGGCTCTTCATAACCTTTAGAATAAGCATTTTTATGGGCCGCTAGGTAACGGCGGTTCTCCAGGTGGTCTTCCGACGGAAGACGAGCGGCCTGGCTTTGCGCAGTGTCCCTTAGAAGACTTCCCTGGACTGGAGTCCTGGGCGCGCACGCAGCCTCGCTTCCCCACACTCCATTCCAGTGTTTCTACTCGACACTGAACCCTGATTGACATGGGTTGTGTGGCGCCTTCCTGTTATTTTCTTTCCTGTCTTCACCTTTCTACTCTGTAAATCATGCCCCTTTCTTCGCATACCCATTTCCTTTGGTCTCCCAATGTAATACAACTACAAAAGCTATTATTTTGTATTATATCCTTCTTTATTTTTATGAAAAACTACTTTCTTGCCAATTTATTTTGACACATCTATCAGTTTTCTAATCTTATAATTAGTCGGATATGCAAAAATAATGTAAAAATAAAAACCTCAACGCTAAAAGAACAGTTACTTCAAATATAGAAGCATGGGTTTTTTCCTAGACAACAATCCACCTTCTATTTTATGTTTAAAAAAAATTCACGGAATTTGAAGATCCTGGGGTTACAAGGTTCCAAAGCAGCCATCTCTCCAGTCCCTGCGAACAAGAATGGCATCTTTTCTTTCTCCCCACATGGTAGAATGCTGTTGAAAATACAAGCGTGCGTTGTTTTCATAACAACTAACCAGCTAGTAACACTCTTACTTTCTCTTCGATGAGGTAAGCCCAGCCATCACACCAAGGGTTGTTAGTTCGTTAGGAGGTTTAGTTAGCTGGATAATACCATGAGCTTTTAGAACATGCAGTATTCAAACACTGTATAGGACTATAGGATGGATTAGGTTGAGTTAAACTTAAAATAACGTCAAATTCCAAAGAAAGAACATATAATAACTTCATGTTTTACCCCCGAAATATCTAGTATTACTCAAAATCATGTTTTGAATTATTGTCAATTGGAGTATTGGCTATAATATGAAATTACGGATTCGTTGTTAAGAACTGGTTGGAGACGAATGACGAAGATGGTGGGAAACGCCACTGCAGCAGAATGAAAAGCAAGAACTTGGGCTCAGACTGCCCGATGTTTGATCCCGGCTCCCTGGCGCTGGCCCAGGAGCCTGCCCGGGCGCCGGCTCTCTGCTTCTGTGCTCGTCGGGGCTGAGCGACCTCTTCTGAGCAGCTAGCGATGCAGCCCACAATATGGGAGCTGGCCTGAGGGATTAGGCACTTAAACTGGGTTTACTTTATTTTTATCAAAACCCCACAAGCATTCTAATGGACTGGTTCAGATGTCTTCAATTGTTAAAATTATTTTACAGGATGGAAGGAATGTTTGCGTTCTAACTGTCTGAGAAAAACAGCAGTTACATTAGAATTTTGCTGAGACAGTCAAAACTGCATGTGCCTCCGAGGGAGAGACTTTCTTCAAAAATTCTGAACAGAGAAAATTGTGTTTCATTCCAATAAAGCTGTTATGGTGGAAGTGGTGTTTTTGAGGTGCTGCTGGAAGAAACATTTCCAGAGGCCCCACCGGCGGAGGAGGTGTGGGTGAAAGCTTTATTTTTGTGGAATTACACCCCTGGGCTTCCAAAGTCCCGTTTCTCTTCATCCAGTCCCGGAAGAAGCGTAGCTGGGGCTTCGGTCCAGCCAGTGTCCAGGTTCCCTTCCAGGTTGAGCTGGATCCAGTCAGCGTCCGGCTAGTTAGTCATTGGTCCACTGTGGGACCACAGGGCCTCGGGCCACATGGGAGAATGCAGGGCCCTCCCCAAGCAACAAGAGTCCCAAGGGTCTCAAAAGCGCAAGAGATGGAATTCCTTTGGCGATTCAGTGTCCCAGGTTTCCCAGCACTTGTGGCCACGCCCAGTCTGGCCACCCACCTCTGTCCCCAGGTGTGGTTGACAGGCAAGTACCTTCCCCAGTCCCCCAGCTTTCCTGGGCAGGAGCCCCCCTTCCCTTTGGGGTCCCTGGGGAGTGTAAAGGTGTAGCTTTCTGATGCAGCTGCCCAAATGGCATGCCTCTAACATCTGGCCTTCCCTGTGCTTCTTTGCTGTCATTAATGACTCCTTAGTCATAACGGTACCAGACTAAGCACAGCTGCTTACATCTGTCTCTCTGAAGTTGTGATAATTTGGCTTTGTGGCCTCATCAATTTAAAATTATTTTTAAAATCTTCTCTGAAAGAGATGGTGCCTATCAAAGACCCCTATGTTCTTTTAAAATACTGAAATAAGAAAGCTGCAGAAATCCTTTAGGTGTATCCTTTCTCAGCAGTTTTCTCAGGCATCAGCCGATGTTTTTGAAAAAAGGAAGTTTTAAGAAAAAAATCTGTGGGGACATTTGAGATGCCATAGGAAATGGGACTGTTGGCACCGAGCTGCGTGGGATCGGTGTTACCGTGCTCATGTGCTCTGTGTGACGGAGAGTTTCCCCAGGAGTGCACGTGTGGGAGAGAGTTCCGAAGCTCGAGCTGAGGTGTCCGGCGCAGCCAGTGGCTGCTGACTCAGAGTCCATGTTAGCACATTCCGTTGCCTCTGAGCTTATACTGCCCAAGTATAACAATTTTTGTAAGTAGGCCTATTATTGAAATCCTAAACAAAACAATTACTTAATATTTAGCATTATACTTTGGAGAAAAATATTGTTTTACTGGTCAAATAGGAATATATTTTTTCCTGTGAGTTTAAAGGAAATGCCTTTGCAAAATAATAGTGTTTCACATTGTAGGATTAGGGGGAAGTTAACTGACTGTTCAAGATGCAGTCCCATGGAGATTGATGCTAATTAGGATTGCAGCCTTCACCGACACCAGCGTGGCAGGAAGGGTGGTCCGGGGAGTACCGGTTGTTAACAGAGGGCCGCCTCTGGCTCAGTGTGGGAGCTGGGGAGTGTGGGCGCGTCGGTGTCTGTCTGCGCGGATCCCAGCTCTGAGACTCTTTGGACCACAAAATCAGGAGGCGCGATTCCGACGTCTTCATTGATGAGCATCTCCTTGTGTAGTCCCCGTGCTCCTGGCTTACTTCCCTGGAACGTAGTTTTCTCTCCTGTCACTGCGGCTCAGCACTTGTCTTAGAAAGCAGAGCAGCCCGCAATTTAGCAGAAATGCAAATGGGAGAGCCTCTGGGTAAGTGCAGGCTCGTTTCCACAGCATATTGTTCAGCTAATGACAGCAATTTGAGTCCCATCAACCTCAAACGAGATAAACAGTGTCTTAAGCTGCCGGTAACTCTTCATTCATTGTTATCCCCCTTACCATCAATTTGCTCATAGTCATAATACCTTTTGAAAACCCAACCTAAAGCCCATTAAGTAAATTATGCAATTTTTACATTAAAAATCCTATATAATAAAGAGGTAATATGCAAATTGACCATAACACCCTCACAAGATGGCTGCCTAAGACCAGGCCGGCAGGGGTGTTAGTGAGGGACAACCAAAAACTGAACAAACATGCTGCGTGGGGCGACCATGCTGGCAGGGGGGGCAGTAGGGGTGACCAGGCTGGTGGGGGGGGGCAGTAAGGGGTGACCAGGCTGGCGGGAGGGGGGGCAATTAGGAGCAACCAGGCTGGCAGGGAGGGGGCAGTTGGGGGCAACCTAGCCAGCAGCAGGGGGCAGTTAGGGACGACCAGGCTGGCAGGGGAGGCAGTTAGGGGCAATCAGCCCAGCAGGCAGGGGGGGCAGTTTGGGGCATGTAGGCAGGTGAGCTATTAGGAGCCAGTGGTGCAGGATTGTGAGAGGGATGTCCCCGAGGGGTCCCAGATTGGAGAGGGTGCAAGCTGGGCTGAGGGGGACCTCCCCCCATGTGCACGAATTTCGTGCACCGGGCCTCTAGTAAATAAATAAACACACACACAGTCCTACTAAAAATGCCTTTTCTAAAAAAGTTTTTTTTTTTTTTAATCTTTTATGGAGTGGATAAGCAAAGCAGGCACAGTAATTCCCAGTAGAAAAATGTTACTGTGATGTGATTTTTGAAAAGTATCCATTGCCTGAATGTGAGATGGAAATTTTACCTCTGGCGAAATGTTAAGATTCCTTCTGCGAGTCATTATCATATTATTTCCTTGGTGACAGTATGAAGTTTAAAGGGCGCTATCCATGTAAACAGGCTTGTCACAAAGCCCCTTCCCAATCAGACAGGCATCTTCCCCATCCTAGGACCTCACATGGGTAATTCTCAGCAGAAGCCTCCCTATGGAAATGACATAGAGCTGTGGCAGAGAAGCGTCTAGAGGCAGATCTGATTTTACTGTGTTGCAGTTCTAGTGACAAAAAGAATGCATGCCTTTGGCTGTGTTTGTTGTCAGAAAAGTCCCTGCCAAAGACGTGCTCTGATGGTGTCTGTTTAAACACCAGGAAAAGAGAAACGATGATCTGGATTTCCTCTGAGCTGTCAAAGCCCGAGAACCTACTACCTCGGTGTGAGGGTTACGTTTACTTGTGACTGGGCTGGGCTAAGGGACACCCTGGTACCTGGTAAATGCCTCTGGGTGTGTCTGTGTGGGTCTCTGGGAGAGATTCGCATTTGAACCAGGAGATGGAATAAAGAAGATTGACCCTGGCCAATGAGGGGCATCAGCCCGCCAGCGGGGCCCCGTTGAAACTCAAGAGAGAGGACAGGAGTGTCACCTCTCTTCTTTTTTTATTGATTGATTGAGAGAGAGAGAGAGAGAGGGGGGGGGATCTATTTGTCGTTCCACTTATGCATTCATTGGTTGATTGCATAAATTACCAGGGATAGAACCGGCAACCTTTCGGTGCACAGGACGATGTTCTAACTGACTGAGCCACCTGGCCAGGGCTGAAACTTTATTTTCAAAGTTGCCACAGTGTCCCTCCTCCCCAGTGGTGAGACCTGTCGGCAGGAGCAGCCCTGTGCAGCCCACGTGGACTGCAGCTGCAGCAATGGACACCCCGGAGAACAGGAGGCTGGGCCTCGGGACGGCCCTGCACTGTGAGCCCTGTGGTTCCAGGGGCGTGTCCTGGCCGGAGTGGGCCTGAGAGCGTGGCCCCTCAGCCTGCTCTCCACGTTTTCCATTGAAAGGTCATTTGACCAGTTGCAAGAGAAAAGGAGGCAAGTCCAGAGACCGTGGAAAAGCATCACTGCTGGTTGTCGTCACCTCATTGGAAGCTGTGAAAGGAGAAAGCAGTAAAATGCAAATAACACGGGGGCCCAGATGTAACGGGCATTTAGTATGTCCCCGGTGCGACGTGAGTTCATTTTATGTATTTAACTCATGTGTTACAACAGACTTATAAAGTAGAAAGTACAATTACTTTCATTTCGCAAGGAAATTGAGGCCCCAAAAGGTTGGTGACTTGCCCAAGTTCACCTCGTTAGCAACAATAACAGCAAATGAAGCCATTACGGATCCTAAAGAGTCAGGGAAATGGAATATTACTTTCATTTTCAGGAGAAAAGTGTATCGTTGAAAATATCTTCTCAAGTGAACCAAGAAAACAATATTGGAAACAACTCAGAATGCCTGTAAAGACTCGCTGGGAGCAGGAAAAGAAAGGACATTATACTCTAAAACCAGGCCCTGTCGTGTGGAAAGAAAGCTGGGTAAGCGTTTTCAGGAGAACACGAGAAGGTAAAATGACGTGAAGTTCAAGACTATGTACAGAAGGCACAGGGATCAACCCAACTTATGAATTATGGGTTCTCCTGAAGGAGAGAGTGGAGAGTGGAAAAATTAAAGTGACAGAGATAAGCCACCATAGGAGAGCAAAAATGCCTTGTTCTAAATTCAGACCAGTAGAATGCAGTTCAAAAGAGTCATTGCATTCATTGTAAAATTAATACAATCAGATTCATAAATAAATATTGACACATGCTGGTTGTCATGTGCCCTGAGTGGGCTCTGACTCCTGGGGACCCTGGGAATGGTGAATGGGTGAGCTGGCAGATGAGACAGGTTAGGAAAGATAAAGATCAAGGATGACTCTTCACCTACAGCCACACAGAAAACTACCAAACAACACAGATGCCAGGAGACAGTGCAATATTTTGAAATGCTAAGAGAAAATAACTAGAATTACCAGACAAAACTATAATTCAAGGATTAGGATAAAAAGAATAAAAAAATGAGAAAACTGACCATTTGTTTAACATGTATAAAAGGCTTTCTAAGGTAAGTAGTACAGGATGAGAAGGAGCTTATAAGAAGAATCTTCGATGAAAGGAAGAATTTTGATCAAAGAAATTAATAAATATTCTATCTACTAGTAGCCCTGTGCTTGAATCCGTGCGCCAGTAGCTCTCTGCGGGGCCTGGCCACTCTGCGCCCATGCCCAGAGGCTCTCCACGGTCCAGAGACCCATCCGCGACTGGGTGTGGAACGCTTGCCTCGTCACCGGGGCGAGGACGCAAGCGTTCCACGCTCCGGCCTGGCCAGAGGTATATCTGCAGCCGGGCGTGAAACGGTCGCCTCGTCACTGCAGTAATGAAGCAAGCATTCTGCCAGGCCGCTCGCGCTGGGACTGGGGGACTCCTGCGGGGCTGAGAAGACTGGGTGCCGCCATCTTGTGGCTATGGGCACGGCCATCTTTGCGATGGAGTGACAGTTAATTTGCATATTACCCTTTCATTAGATAGGATAAGATAATGATGTGTAATCTGTGCAGTTAAAAAGAGACAGAAGCTCATTGTACAGTGATAGCAGGTAAATCAGGGAAGGAACAGACAGCATCACATTATTCTTAAAGTCTTGTATTGTTCAACAGTAAGGTTAAGGAATAAGTCTCACATGTTTTTAAGTGGACGTAGTCAATCTTTAAGGATAACCAATAAAAAATACGTTTTAAGGAGAGTATAAATTTAAAATGTCAATAAGAGAAAAAGAATGGTATAAAACAGAACAAGTTAAAAAATCAGAATAAAATAATTTTAAAATTCCAAATAGATCATTAACTTCCATGAATGTAAATAGACTGAACAGGCCCGTTCCAAAGCAAAGTTCCTAAATCAATAAAAACAAAATCCCACCGTACACATCCCCGTCACAGCGAGTGTCGCTGAGGCTCGAGGTCAGAGGAGCAGGCGCGTGTGCGCACCCTGGGGGACGAGGAGGCAGAGCCCAGGATTCGCGGTTTTCATTTCTGACACGTTGGTAGTCTGACCAGAGTCTTTTCACACCGGCATTGTTTCCAACAGCAGAGGAAGCAGAACCACCCACAGGTCCGTGTTAGGAGGTTAACATACACCGATTGTTTATAGGAACACGCGGAAGGCCGAATGGCAGGACAACGTGTCACGACTGCTACCAGCAACAACATGGACCATTCTGAGAGAAAGATGGTGAATAAGGAAAATTACAGGAGACAAGACACCATGATTCCATTTGTTCTGAGGTTCAAAAACTAGGGCAATAGAAGACATAGGCACAGAAACGCGCTCTCGCAGCCAGGGGGAGGGTCACAGCTGCAGGTAATGACCAGCCCGCAGGAGGCGGGGGCATGGGCTAGGGACCAGCGGACGAGGAGATGGGGAAGGGGATGGGGGGTTCCCAAAGTGAGATGATTTTTAGGACTGTGTTAGTATCATGCTTCATAATTTGCATAGATGCAAGGAATGTCGTCTTCCATGTATCAAATAGCACATAACTAGTGTCCATCCTCAGAAATGGGTCTTGCAAAGAGTACAGAAGCCCAAAATACTATTTGATCTTAATCAAATCTTACCCGTCAGGAAGTTTCCATGCAGAAAACAAAAAGGCATGTGAATTAAGAATTGAAGGAAAAGTATAACTTTGGCCAAGTGACATAGGAAGAGGGGAATGTTAAAGCGACCATGGAGATGTCAGCCTGTGAACACACGAGGACATGTTCGTCGGGGACAGGGCCCCGGACCTCAGCACTAGCCGCCCGGCCGGTAGGCTTTGCCGGGGGCGGCCCCCCGTCTCTAAAGCCTCTATCCAGGCTGTGAGGTATTTAACTTGGATGACTTTTCAAATGGTATATCCACTCTTTTGTCTTTTCAGAGTTTAAAATTTTCTCTATTAAAGTATGCAAATGTGTTCTTTAATTTATTCAAACACTGAATGTGGTTTAGCAGGCAGCATTTTATCCCTTTTCTTCTTCAAAGTTTTTGATGTGAAATAATTGGTTTTCTGAGTTCTTGCAGGCAGCAGTGCCTTATCAAAATGTTAGGAAATGCACTCAGTAAGGTTATTAAGCCTTTTGAAGAATATATAAAACTAGAGGCTCAGTGCACGAATTCGTGCACGGGTGGGGTCCGGCAGGCCTGCCCTGATGGGGGCTGATCAGCTGGGCCAGTGCCGGGGAGGGGCTGCAGTAGGTTAGGAGGGGGCATTCGGGGTCCCAATCGGGCCAGTTGTCCACCACAGTACACGTCATAGCAACTGATCGTTCCATTAGTTGCACTCATTCCTCTCATTCCATTGTTCCAATCACTTGGCTTTTATAAATATAGACTAGAGTCCTGGTGCATGAAATTTGTGCATGGGGAGGTCCCCTCAGCCCAGCCTGCACCCTCTCCAATCCGGGACCCCTCAAGGGATGTCTGACTGCCGGTTTAGGCCCAATCCCCGGGATCGGGCCTAAACTGGCAGTCGGACATCCCTCTCACAATCCTGGACCAATGGCTCCTAATCGCTCACTGCCTGCCTGCCTGGTAGCCCCTAACTGCCCCCCGCTGCTGGCCAGGTTGCCCCCAACTGCCCCCTCCCTGCTGGCCTGTTTGCCCCCAACTGCCCCCTCCCTGCTGGCCTGTTTGCCCCCAACTGTGCCCCCCTGCTGACCTGGTCACCCCTAACTTCCCCCCCCCTGCTGGCCTGGTTGCCCCAACGGCCCCCCCTGCTGGCCTGGTTGCCCCCAATGCCCTCCCCCGCCCCCGCCGGCCTGGTCACCCCACACAGCTGGCTGTTCAGTTGTTTGGTCATCCCTCAATAACCCCCTGCTGGCCTGGTCGGAGGCAGCCATCTTGTGAGGGTTATTTTGCATATTACCTCTTTATTATATAGGCTACTATAAAGAACTTAGTTATATTTCAGTATCTTACCACAAAAATCAAGTCAGTGGAATTATATTCAACAGTGGAAACCAGATTAATTTAATCTCCTGGTTTCTGTAATTGAATAAATTACAGTTTGAGTCCAACTAAGGCACGTGTTGGCGTCGGTGCTTTTAACGGTGTCCACACACTCAGACACGGTCCCTTTGTAGCCGTGTGATTCCTTCCTAGTGGCTGTGGGGCACTGAATTAACCGCTTCTAATGAGCAGAATGTGGTGGTGATGTTGGGTCGTACACAGAACTCATGATGGATCTTTCTCTCTCTCTCTCTCTCTCATCTTTCCTCCTCACTATATTTGCCTTAGAGCCCCATCACTCTGTTCTGTAGAAGCCCAGGCCATATGGAGAGCCAGGATCAGGGACTTCTCCAGTAACCAGCACGCATTGGCCAGCGAGCCTCGCTGGAAGGGCACTCTGGTCTCAGGCCTCCCGGAGGCACACCCCGGCCTCCAAAGAGACGCCTCGCTCAGCCCCTGGTAGCAGTGAATAACTAGAATGTCATTCTTGAAGTTTTTTACAAAAAACAACTACAAAAAATGTATTTTAGGGCTTTCAAGTATTGACACTCACTCTACGGACATAAAATCTTTCGTTTTCTACTTTTTGAAAACTAAGGATGTGTGGCTGACTTCGGGGAATGTGCAGAAGTCTGCTTGCAGGGCTGGAGGTGGGCTGTGTAAGAGCAGCCGCCTGCTAGGAAATCAAGAAGCCGAGCAGCATGGCCAGGGGGAGGCTGTGGAAGGTCTGGGTGCTTCTGGGAAACAGTCCCTGAAGAAGTGCTTGCACAGGAAGTGATGGGCTGGGACAAAGGGTCACTCCTGTCAGTCAGTGAGTGGGGGTGTGGGGCCATGACCGGGGCACTGCCCTGTGGCGGCCGGAAGGGAAGCAGAGGGCATGCCTGCAGCTGTGTGGCAGGGGTTCGCAGGAGCGTGGCCGAGGGCAGGCCGTGAGCCGGGTGGGAAGGGAGAGCTGCAGGGAAGGTGGCTCTGGGGTTGGGGGGGTGAGCCTGGTTATGGAGGGCAGTTTGTAGCAGGTGACCCGACTGTCCTTAGTAGGGACCCCTTTGGGGTGTCGCGGTGGTGAGGTTTCACACGCCCCAGGTAAGCCAATGGCAGGTGCCCTCGGCGGACATGGTTGGGCTCCTGGGAGACTTGGTCATGTGATGGCTTTGCTCCCGGCTGGACGTGCGGTGGACGGTAAACTCTCCCTATTTGCCGTGAAAGCGCGTGGAAGTAACCACTCCTGCGCAAAGGCCGGAGGGTGTGGCGGCCTTGGAGTCAGCACTGGTCTCTGCCTCACCTGTGCCCGAGGCCACGGGACGGCTTCCGCCTCGGTGTGGGCGATGACGCCTACTCCAGACAAGTTTTTTTTGGGGGGTGGGGGTGGGGGTGGGGGATAGTAATTCATGGAGGGTCATATCCAGCACAGAAACGGGACTTCGGGTTCAAACAGACCGAAATCCCGAGGTGCTGTGCCACTTCCCGGCTCGTCAAGTTTTCTCCAAACCTTTGTTTCTTCGGCTGCTATTTGGGGGTAACCACGCCACCTCAAGGGGTCACTGTGAGAATTACCTTCTGGGCCAGGTGGTACCCAAGGTGCTCATTTCTATCCCCTCTTTAAAAAGAAGCCTTCGCCTGCAGCGGGCTCAGTGGGCCGGGCGTTGTCCTGTACACCAAAAGGCTGCAGGTTGGATTCCCAGGAGGGCACATGCCTCGGTGATGGGTTCCATCCCCAGTCGGGGTGCACCCGGAGGCAACCGACCCATGTCTCTCTCTCTCCCTTCCTCTCTCTCAACATCAATGGAAACATATCCTCCGGTGAGGATTGAAAATGAGGTTTCGTTACCAAAAAGTTGGATAAATCATGGCCAGATAAAAGCATTCCTATTGCTTAAAAAAGGAAATTTTCTGGTTCTTTTACTCTTACCCCCGGTTTGGCTTCACCGTCCTAGCAGCAGACGGAGAAGACGCGGAAGAGGCTTAGTGACGCCCAGCCTTTTGCAGGACCCAACAGGCGTGTGTTCCCAATAGGCCGCGGCCGCCGGCACCCTCCGGCACCCTCCGGCACCCTCCGGCACCCTCCGGCTGGCTGTGGGTGCCGCGTGCCTGTGCTGTAAGCCCCTCCCGACTGCACGAAGACGGGGTGTTGCTGAAATGTCCTGAGAGCCCTCCCCTGGCGGACGGCACAGTAAATCACCAGGGCTGTGACTCCACGTGTTTAACCCCTTCCCCTCCCCCCTCCCTCTGACAGGCGTCCATCTGTTCTCTACCTGTGAGTCTGTTCTAGTTCGTTCGTGAGTTTATCTTGCTCTTTAGATGAGAATCAGGAACTCTGAAGAATGGAAGTGGCCGTGGCTGAGGCCTGGACACCGGGTTGTCGCAGGCGCCTCTGATTATGGGGGAGAGCGCGGACTTAGTCCACGTGTGCAGGAGATGCGGTGTCCGGCCACGTGTTACCCGTTACGTTTGTGTTCGTCAGTGAAATGGGTGTCTCTGTCCCAGCTGCAGAGGGAGGGAGGGGGCTCCGTCCCTGGAGCGCGGGAGCACAGCACAGACTGACCCCCAACAGGTGGCGTGGCCCCGGCTCAGCAGGGGGGGCAGCCCTGTGAACTGGCCCAATGCGGTGAGCCACGGCCACGCGTGGTTTGCTTCGCAAGACTTTCCTGCATTTGTGAAGACATGAGACGTGCCTGGCTCGCTGAAAAACGACTTCCTGTCAAACCAGCCTGAGGGAAGCAGTCGGTTCTCTGGCGTCCATCCGGAGCTTCCCGGTGCCCCTTCCTTGGTGCAGGCCTGCGCTGAGCACTGTGCTGACTTACTCTAGCGTGCTTGTGAGTTAAAACTGTAAATGCCCCATGGTGGCATACCTCCGAAAAAACGTAATGGTTTTTGGAAGACCTATTAGATGGGTATTTGATTTCCTTATATTTTAAATGCCAGAAAATGTCAAGATATTAGTAAGGAAATGAGAAATTCAACTCAGGTTGGCAGTGAGCTGAGGGGACTAGGGCGCCAGAGGAATGAGGTGAGAGAAAGCAGACACGGAGTCGGCGGGGCCGCTGAGAGGCCCGTGTTTGAGCAGGCTTATGAGATAGCACATGTTAGGATTACTCATAACAGTTTTTAATCCTCACCCAAGGACATGCTTAGAGAGAGGAAGGGAGAGAGAGCGAAACGTTGACTGGTTGCCTTCTCTGCGCTCCCGACCAGGGATCAAACCACAGCCCAGGTACATGCCCTGACCCGGATTGAACGGGCATGTACCCTCAGCACGTAGGACAACGTTCCAACGACTGAGCCCCTCGGCCGGGCTGCACCGTCATTTCTTAGTACTTGGGGTGTGTGTGCTCCCAGGGCACAGCGTGTGGACATGCGTGGATGGGCGAAGGAACATTGGATGAACGTAGACGTAATTATGACAGGAAAGTGGTGGTGAATGCGTGATCGTTCATTGGACGCTGCGGGGGTTCTGAGACGGGAGCACACCGAGACCCAGAGATCAGAGACGCCGTGAGCTCCCAGCCCAGCCGGGGCGGCAGCAGCGCCTCCTGTGGGAGCCGGAGGCGGACCCTGGCCTGGGTGCCCCCGGGTCAGCGCGTGCGAACCGCGGCCGGCGGGCGTGGGCTGGCGCTTTTTAATTCTCTAAAGCTCATCATGCGACAGCAGCTTTTGTTTCTAGTGGAATTCGAATCACAGGGCGGTACTTCATTGACAGTGTTCCTTTAGACCGCCGTGCAGGGTCAATGAGGATTGCCCGTCTTCTGAAGAATGATGATGCCTGGAGCTCTCCGCGGCCAGTGCTTCCGATTGACAGTGCGGTGGCAAGCCCCGTGGGCTCCGTCCGATCTGTCAGTCCCGTGGCCTCACCTTCCCTAGGCGAGCAGGACCCGGCCGAGCACCGGCTGGACCGGAAGGAGGCAGGTCCTCGAAACAAAGGGCCGGCTGCGGTGGCTTGTTTCACTGGTTGGTCTCCTGTGGTTCTCCTATTGGTCCAAACATGCAAACCGTGTGCGGCTGAGAGACTGTCTTCCGGTGAGAACGGGCGCGCTCTCACAGAGCCCCGGGCCACACGCACCCGCCGGGGCAGCGCGGTCCTGAGGCCGGCCCAGGGCCAGGCTCCGTGCACCTGCTCGCTGGGGCAGGAGCGGGGTGCACAGGCTGGAGGCTGGGCAGGTGAAGAGAAAAACAAGATGTCCCCCCTGCACAGGCCCCTGGGACTCCGACCCAAAGCAGGCAGGAGCGCCCACAGGTGCTTGGGAGCCAGCACTGAGCTCAGGTGTCGCCGGGGCTCGTCCTGGTCCCGGGAGCCACGGCTGTGCTTGGGTCCCTGGCGGGTCCGCGGCTGCTTGCGATCCGTGCCTGGTCCTTGGAGTGCCTGGTGGAGGACGGCCCTGACCTTGAGCCCACGGGAGCAGCTGCCAGCCACACTCCCTGACGGCCTGGTGGGCGGCTCTGTCCCTAATGTCTTGTGATGTCAGATGTGTGTCTTAGCAAAGGCATCCGGTTTGAAACCCCAGAGGTGCTCATGCTGGAGTCTGTGTTCTGTATCCGGCATCTGAAAACGCCGGTCGCTCCTTTTCTCCCGCCGCCTTCTCAGCTGCGCAGGCCTGTGGACACGCCTGAGGTCTGCTCCCCATGTTGCACGCATGCACACACGCCTCGTGCCCCACCTTCCTAAGTGCCCCTCCTTCCTCGTGTGTGTATCTCCGCTGTGACTGTGTGACCCCAGTAGCCACGTTGCATTGGTTTCTTATTCAGAGTAGCATCTTTAGAAAAAATTCCTGTTTTCCTGTAACTGCAGTCCTGTGCCTTTAAAAATACATATTTTTATTGATTTCAGAGAGGAGGGTAGAAGGAGAGAGAGAGCAAGATCAATGATGAGAGGGAATCATTGATCGGCTACCTCCTACACAACCCCCCACTGGGGATCAAGCCCGAAACCCAGGCATGTGCCCTGACCAAAAGTCAAACCGTGACTTCCTGGTTCATAGGTCGATGCTCAACCACTGAGCCACACCGGCCGGGCCAGTCCTTTGCCTTTTCATTTTCTCCTGCCTGACCTTTGACCTCACGATCTTTATAACTCCTCCACAATAGTCCATGAAAGCAAACCAGTTCTCATCCCCCCAGGCATTTCCTCTGGACCACGTCCCCTTTATTACCTGTGACCACAGGTACTTGCTGACACTTGTCAGGCACTGTAGTTCCGTTGTCTGAAGCCATGCGGGTAGCTGCCTCTTTGGTCTCACGCATCCTTCTTTTCCGTCCCAGTCCTCTGAGGAGGCGGAGAGTCCTGGGTGTGGGGGAGAGGCATCCTTCTTTTCCGTCCTCTGCAGGGGACGGAGAGTCCTGGGTGTGGGGGGAGAGGCTGGCGAAGGGCACACATTCCGCTGTGGGACGGGAGGCGTGAGGCCCCGGCGAAGAGCCCAGTGGCGGCCGTGACCACTGCGGTGTAAGTGAGACGTCGTGAGAATAGAAACGAGGTTCTCACGGAAGTGGATGTGTGAGGCGATGGGCGTGTGCATTTGCTCCGTGAAGGGACCCTTTCGAAGCACACGTGCATTAAATCGCCACTCTGCGTTTTTAAGATGGCAGCTCATTGTCAGGTGCACCTCAGAGAAGCTGGGGTGTGCGGCCCGGCTCAGGGGGAAATGGAATTCTACCTGCACTCTCAATTCTGAGGAACCTCCCTCCCCAGGAGCCACCCGCTCATGCCTCGAGGGGACTGACCCTCGCTCTGTGCGGGGCAGGTCTGAATGCGCACTCTGCCCTTGGGAACAGCGCAACATTTCGGTCTTTAAAGAACTCAGAGTAGATTGGGAAGATTTGCCAAAGAAGGGTGCAGTCAGCGCTCAGCGCTGAGAGGAGGCGCTGCGGAAGGAGTGGGGGGCGGGGGGCGCCATCGCGGGCGGGGCCGTGCACCCGGGGAGGCTCCGCAGAGGGGGATGTTGGTGCATCTCATCGCCTGCTCCACCTGCCTCCCGCACACCGGAAGGGGGTGCCCCCCCCCCCAGGAAGACAGCTCAGAGACCTGCACACTGAACCAGCACATGCCCTGTGCTGGAGACGCCGCACAGGACAGAGGTGGAGGTGACGCTGGGAGGAGGCTGGCACGAGGAGGCGGTCCCGGTGGCCGCGCTGAGGCATGTGGACTCACCTGGCAGGCAGCGGGAGCGCAGCCCTCACCCTAGCGCCCACACCCTTTCCGGGTCCCCTCTCGGGGATGCCCATCTGGAGCTGGCCCCTCGGTGACGGCATCCTCACCCGGGAGCCCCTGGCATTGCTCTAACCAACCCGGTCAGTCCCCAGTCTGCTCTGACGGCCGCGCAGCGTCTTTCCCGCTCCGCCCTTGCTCCGTGACTACACGTGTTCCCGGACCACATCAGGGTGCGGAGCTGATCTTAGACCGAGGTCATCACCTGGCCTCGGCCCACAGAGTCCGCGCTTCTGCCTTATGGGACGGAAATGCCCCGGCGAGCCCGTCACACCCTCACCTCCTGCAGCCCTTGCTGTCCTCTCTCCCGCTCCTGTTCACCTTGACACCAAAACTGTGCAGTCATGGCCCAACGCCGCCTACACTCCGTGGGCTGAGGCTGGGAGACACTCCGTACAGCGACACCATCTGCCTTCAGTCCCTGAGCAGCCCTGCGGCTGACAGCTCTCCGCAGACCCCGTGCCCCTGGGCGCCAGCCTGTTCGCATGCCGCTCCTCTCTCCTGCCCCCCCCCCCCCGCCCCCGTCGTCTCCTCTCAGCCCGTGGCCTTCTGCCTCAGCACGTGAAGCCTCAGAGAGTCTTTCTCAAGGCCCGCGGGCTCCTACACCCAGCAGCCCTGCGCTTGCACGCTGCCCTCCTTGCCTGTGCAGGGGCGGAGCTGTGGTCAGCCACTTAGATGGTTTATTAATATTCGTAACAGGAAGAAAGCAAAAGGGGAGCTGGGCATGACGGGAAGTCCGGCGAGGTGGGAAGGCGCTCCTGTCCGTCTCACTTGGAAGAAGAATGGGCTGCAGAGGGGCAGGCAGGGCTCAGGGGAAGCCCCGGGCAGGGCTCAGGGGAAGCCCCGGGCAGGGCTCAGGGGAAGCCCCGGGCAGGGCTCAGGGGAAGAGCGCTCTGCTCCTGCTCCCCGCACTCGCTCTGTGGCTGCGCTCGCCTGCGCCTCCACAGCCCTGCGGCTTAGCAGCTGCACGGCCACGGCCCGGCGGGCCCGCACGTGATGCCCGCAGCGGGAGCACAGCTGAGCCAGCGTGCGGGGCTGGACGGCTGTCACATGGACAGAGACCGAGGCCGTGGCCTCATCCCGGCCCTGCCCCGGACGGCTGGACTCTTCATGCGAGACGGGGATGGGGCGTTGGACGCCGGGGCCGAGTCCATGGAGATGAAGAGCACTCACCCTCTGAGACACGGGAAGTGCCTTTCCTTGCATCTCCCAGGATTCCACTTGCACGGCGTCTCGGACTGAACACTCATGGAATGAGCTGCTGGTGATGCTGCCCACGCTCACCTCCACCAAACAAGCCAGCATGCACACACACGCACGCACGCACACACACATGTGTGCGCATACATACACACATGCGCACACACGTGCACACACGGACACATACGTGCACACACATGCGCACACACACGCGCACGGGAGCAGCTCGCCTGGGCCGTTTCCGTTTTCTCTCCTCACACCTGCACTCTTCTCTAAGCAGCGCTGTCGTCCTCCTTTTTAAATACACCCAGGAAGTCACTGCTTCCCTTGGCCTCCGCCGCTCCTGCTTCAGGCCAGGTCGCCCGCATCTTGGCGCCGACGTCCAGGTTGGCACACACTGCTCCTGGTTCCCAAGGGAACACACAGGGTCCTGGTCACTGTCCGTCCCAGCGGGTCCCTGCTTTGCTCAGAGCATGCAGGGACCCACCCTCAGACTGGAAGCCACCCGTCACCATTGTCCAAAGTTCTGCGTGTCCTGGCTACAGGTGCCCTCCGGCTTCCCAGCCTCTGCCTGTCTCCCCTTACCATGTCACTGTGTAACACCTGTATGTCTCCCCTTACCATGTCACTGTGTAACACCTGTACGTCTCCCCTCATCATGTGACTGTGTAACACCTGTACGTCTCCCCTCATCATGTGACTGTGTAACACCTGTACGTCTCCCCTCATCATGCCACTGTGTAACACCTGTACGTCTCCCCTTATCATGTCACTGTGTAACACCTGTACGTCTCTCCTTATCATGTGATTGTGTAACACCTGTACGTCTCCCCTTATCATGTCACTGTGTAACACCTGTACGTCTCCCCTCATCATGCCACTGTGTAACACCTGTACGTCTCCCCTTATCATGTCACTGTGTAACACCTGTACGTCTCTCCTTATCATGTCACTGTGTAACACCTGTACGTCTCCCCTCATCATGACACTGTGTAACACCTGTACGTCTCCTTATCATGTCACTGTGTAACACCAGCATGTCTCTCTTCATCATGTCACTGTGTAACACCTGTACGTCTTACTTTTCTATCCTGTTTCTTTCCAGTCTCCCCCATTAGAATGTAACTTCTGTTAGGCTGGGTATTGTTGCATGACGTGTTCTCATCTGTGTCATCTGGGCCTAGAGCTGTGCCTGCAGAGTGTAGGCATGCAGTGAACAGTGAGGGGGCCATGGACCAGGGATGGGTGAACCCCGCAGGCTGCTCCGTGGAGTCTGTGTGCCCTCAGCACTGAAGCGCTGGGCTGAGATTTGCTCTGAATTCAAAGGATGGAATCAGCTCGTCTATGAATTGATTAGAATTTGTAGTTATAGAGCAAATGTAGTTACCATGACTGTGAGGCTACACAACTGAGTCCCACGTTCTAGGTCGGTAAGGTAAATAAGTGTTCATATAACAGCCTGAGTTCTCATAGGAATATACTCAGTAATATTGTGCTAAATCCGTATGGTACCACGTGGGTACTAGACTTTGTGGCTTATCACTTAGTAAATTATATGTCAGTTTACTGTGCTGTACACCTGAAACTAATGTAATAGTATATGTCAACTGGAACAGATTTTTTTTTAATTTTAAAAAATAATGTAAGCAGAAAAAAATCTGTATATATAATAGAGACATATGCTAATTAACGGGACACTGTAATGGGTCGACTGGACAGGAGGAGGTTGCGTGTGCAGCGTTGGGGACGGGGTGGCCCGGCCTCCACGTGCCTGCACTGGGGGACGGCCTGATCAGCAGCAGCAGCCGTGGCTGCTTCAAGGGCCGGAGAGGGAGGCAGGGCCGGACCGGCGACTCGAGGTGGGTGGTGCCGTGCGATTTTGAATCGCGCGCTGGGCTCCTAGGATATAAATAATGACCCGAGTTCTAGTTGCAGCTCCATAAACACACAGGGTGAGCGGGCACACGGCAGCCGGCAGCCTGTCCCCGGCCGTCCTCCCTCCTCTGCTGCCGTGGGCGTGGCTGCCCACTCGCACGTGTGGCGGTTAGAACCGCCTCCAGGGCCTCACCAAGGGCTCCTGCCTCGCAGGCTGCACCAGCAGACACAGCAGGCGGACCTCTCTGTGCAGGAGCGGCCGTTTCTGATGCTGCTGCTCTTGCTTCAGCTCTCCTTCCTTGTCCATCCCTTCCCGCGTCTACATGCATGTGGCGTCCTGCGCGCCTCCCCGCCCGCTCACCCCGTGTGACGTAGCACAGGCAGGACATCCAGGGGGAAAGCAGGTTGAAGTCCGGATGCCCCCGTTTCTCGGGTGCAGCGTGGAGGACTCCGCGCTGTCCGGCTCGGCCGGCTCTGGGTGCGCCTCACAGTCAGCCTTGTCTTCTCGCCGCACAGGAAACGACCTGTTCCTCGTGGCCGTGCACGAGCTGGGCCACGCGCTGGGCCTGGAGCACTCCAACGACCCCACGGCCATCATGGCCCCGTTCTACCAGTACATGGAGACCGACAGCTTCCAGCTCCCCAGCGACGACCTGCAGGGCATCCAGAAGATCTACGGTGGGTACCGCTGCTTCGGCGCTGTTGTTTCTGACCTGTAGACTTTAGAGAGAGGAAGGAGGACGGAGAGAGAGACCAGCTCCTTGCTCCACTCACTGACGCGTCCTTTGGTTGCTTCTGCCTGGAGATCGAACCTGCTTCCCTGGACTATCAGGGAGATGTTCTAACCAACCCAGCTACCTGGCAGGACTTTTATACTTTTTAAGAAACTAATTTATTTGAGTTATTTTTTGAAGTATAAAAATTGGTTGTATTTTTTAAACCACTGCTTCTGTTTGCTTAACCCTGCAGAGGAGTCCAGAAATTCCTGCTGTGCCTGCTTCTTTGAAACAGGTGCTCTCAGTACATTTGAGAGGGAACTGCTAGGGAAACAGTCTTACCTATTGGCAAAAGTCTTCACTCCATCAAGTTTTGTTGGCAGTAATCCAAGATGCCCGGATAGACAGATTATGAGGAATTCTTAAACACGGATAAGAGTTTCTCACTGACTTTTGTTGAGACCTGTAGTTATAGTAAAGCGCTGATAACATTTAGTGTTTAACTTCAGGTAAAAATATGTGATAAATGACTATAACCAATAAAAATGGTGAGAAATACAAGATTTTCCTCCAAAATACCTGAGGCTTTGGTGCAGACTCACAGGTTGTCTCTCGGGTTCCGATGCTGCTGTTAGATATTTCATAGACAGATCACCTTTGAAGTTGCAGAAAATACCCTTGCTGGTTGGACATAATGAAATTACCTCAAAGGCCTATAATTAATTACTAAGAATGAAAGTTAACGAACAGGGCGTCAAAGTGAACACATGGCTATGCTGACGCACATGTAATCCTAAGTGAATGTCTAGTGCAGTGCAGTCGCTTTTATTTATGGGGCTCAGTCTAGAATGCAGAATAAGATGAAGGGAAAAGGACTATTACACATGTCGACTATCAGTCCAACTCCCGCACCGGAGCCTTGGCCTGGGAGGATGTTGCTGCCACGGGGCTGTTAAGTTCTTGGCACTCATCGTGCAGACAGAGGATGTGCTGTGCTAAACTGGCGCACGCGCCTCCCGTTTCCACTGCTCGCCACGGGCTGTGCCGGCGTAACGCCCAGTGCCCAGGAGACACTGCTTGCAGTTTTTAAGTGGCGTCATTTCAGTTCATTAATCTTGTGTGCATTCATTAATTCATCCACTGCGATATCTCTGGTAGGCATTCTCACCGGGTTAAAACAGATTTGAAAAACACAGGTCCACTTGTGTGTGGCTCTTGATTTTTGGGGAGACTCACAGGTGATGTTTCTGGGACACTGGACATGCTGAGTATCCAAGGGAACTAGCAGGTCCTTCTTGGGGCCGAGTCAGGGGTCTGGACAGAAGGTCTGCAGATTATGCAAGCAGGTCATTGCTTCTTTCTCCCCTTATTTTAATCTTGGAATACTCTTCATTTATTTATTTATTTTTAAAATCTTCATTGTTCAAAGTATTACATTTGTCCCCCTTTCCCCCCATTCACACCCTCCAGCCCGCCCCTGCACCCTGTCCCAGGCTCTCACCACCTAACTGTCCGTGTCCATGGGTTATGCATATATACATATAAGGTCTTTGGCTAATTACCTTCCACCCACCCACCCTCCAGGCTTCCATGTCTCTGGATCCTCTCTGTTCATCGGTTTATTTTGCTAATTAGATTTCACATCTGAGTGAGATCATGTGATCTTACCTAGCATGATACTCTCTAGGTCCCTCCATGCTCCAGAGGTTAAGAGATCCTTCCTTTTCACTGCTGCATAGTATTCCAGGGTGTACTAATAAATGTACCACAACTTTTTCATCCACTCATCTACTGATGGGCACTTTTCAGATCTTAAATTGTGCTGCTACGAACATAGGGGTGCATACATTCTTTCTGATTGGTGTTTTAGGTTTCTTAGGATATATTCTTGGAAGTGGGAACACTGGGTCAAATGGGAGTTCCATATTTAATTTTTTTGAGAAAACTCCATACTGTTTTCCACAGTGGCTGCACCAGTCTGCATTCCCACCAGCAGTGCACAAGGGTTCTCTTTTCTCCACATCCTCGCCAGCACTTGTCATTTGTTGATTTGTTGATGGTGGTCATTCTGACAGATGTGAGGTGATACCTCATTGTCATTTTAATTTGCATCTCTCAGATGATCAGTAACTTTGAGCATTTTTTCTTATGTCCTTTGCCCATCCATATATCCACTTTGGAGAAGTGTCTGTTTAGGTCCTTTGCCCATTTTTTAAATTGGATTGTTTGTCTTCCTTTTGTTAAGTTGTATGAGTTCCTTATATAGTTTGGGTATTAACCCCTTATCAGGTGTATCATTGCCAAGTATGTTCTCCCATGCAGTGGGCTCCCTTTTCACTTTGTTGATGATTTCTTTTGCTGTGCAGAAGCTTTTTATTTTGATGTAGTCCCATTTGTTTTTTTCCTCCTTAGTTTCCTTTGCCCTAGGAGATGTAACCATAAACATATTGTTACGAGTGATGTCCTAGATTTGCTGCCTATGGATCCTTCTAAGATTTTTATGGTTTCTCAACTTACATTTAAGTCCTTTATCCATTTTGAGTTTATTCTTGTGTATGGTGTAAGTTGGTGGCCTAGTTTCATTTTTATTTTATTTTTTTGCATTATCTGTCCAATTTTCCCAACACCATTTATTAAAGAGACTGTCTTGACTCCATTGTATGCTCTTGCCTCCTTTCTTAAATATTAATTGAGTATAATGGCTTGGGTGGATTTCTGGGGTCTCTGTTCTGTTCCATTGATCTATATGCCTAATCTTGAGCCATTACCAGGCTGTTTTGATTAAAGTGGCTTTGTAGTATAACTTGAAATCAGGTATTATAATTTCTCCAACTTTGTTTTTCTTTCTCAGCATTGCTGCAGCTATACAGGGTCTTTTATGATTCCATATAAATTTTTGGAGTATTTGTTTTAAATCTGTGAAATATGCTGTTGGTACTTTGATAGGGATTGCATTGAATCTGTAGATTGCTTTGGGTAGTATGGGCATTTTAATGATGTGGATTCTACCAATCCATGAACACGGTATATTCTTTCACTTGTTTATGTCATCTTCTATCTCTCTTTTCAATGTCCTATAGTTTTCTGAGTACAAGTCTTTTGCCTCCTTGGTTAAGTTTATTCCTCGGTATCTTATTATTTTTGTTGCAATGGAAAATGGGATTGTTTGTTTAGTTTCTCTTTCTGAGAATTCATTATTGGTGTATAAAAAAGCCATTGATTTTTGGGTGTTGATTTTGTATCCTGCTACATTGCCAAATTCATTTATTAAATCTAGTTGTTTTTTGGTGGAGTCTTTAGGTTTTGCTCTGTACAATATCATGTCTTCTGCAAATAATGAGAGATTTGCTTACTCCTTTCCAATTTGCATGCCTTTTATTTCTTCTTCTTGTCTGATCGCTGTGGCTGGGACTTCCAGTGCTATGTTGAATAAGAGTGATGAAAGCGGACATCCCTTCCTTTTTCTTTTTCTTAGGGGAAATGGTTGTAGTTTTTGCCCATTGAGTATAATGTTGGCTGTAGGTTTGTCATATATGGCCTTTATTATGTTGAGTATGCTCCCTCTATCCCACTTCGCTAAGGGATTTTATAAAAAATGGATGTTAGATTTTGTTGAATGCTTTTTCTGCATCTATTGATATGCTCATTTGGTTTTTGTCTTTCAGTTTGTTTATGTGATGTATCACATTTATTGATTTATAAATATTGTACCAGCCTTGCATCCCTAGAATAAATCCCACTTGGTCATGGTGTATGAACTTTTTAATATATTGCTGGATCTGATTTGCTAATATTTTGTTGAGGATTTTAGCACCTATGTTCATCAGGGATATTGTTCTGTAATTCTCTTTCTTTGTAGTGTCTTTATCTGGTTTTGGAATTAGGATAATATTGGTCTCATAAAAGAGCTTTGAAGTATTCCCTCCTCTTGGACTTTTTGGAATAGTTTGAGGAGTATAGGTGTTAATTCTTCTTTGAATGTTTGGTAAAACTCCCCTGTGAAGCCATCTAATCCAGGGCTTTTGTTTGCTGGGAGTTGTTATTTTTTATTATTATTACTGCTTCAATTTCATCAGTAGTTATTGGCCTATTCAGGTTTTCTGATTCTTTCTGATTCAGTTTGGAATATTGTATTTTTCTAGGAATTTTTCCATTTCATCTATGTGGTCCAGCTTGTTGGCATATGGTTATTCATAGTATTTTCTTACAATCCTTTGCATTTCTGTAGTGTCAGTCGTTACTTCTCCACTTTCATTGATTTTATTTATTTGGGTCCTCTCTCTTTGTTTTTTGATGAGTCTGGCTAATGGTTCATCAATCTTGTTTATCCTTTCAAAGAACCAGCTCTTGGTTTCACTGATTTTTTTGTTCTGTTTTGTTTTGTCTCTATATCATTTATTTCTGCTCTAATCTTTATTATTTCCTTCCTTCTACTTGCTCTGGACTTTTCTTGTTGTTCTCTTTCTAGTTCTTTAAGTTGTAGGGTTAAATAGTTTATTATTCATTTTCTTGTTTTTTAAGGTAGGCCTCTAGTGCTATGAACTTCCCTCTTGGGACTGCTTTTGCTATGTCCCATAGATTTTGGGTTGTTGTGTGTTCATTTTCATTTATTTGTAGGAAGTTTTTTATTTATTTCTTGATTTCATTGGTAACCCATTCATTGTTTTAGCTTCCAGGTGTTTGAATGTTTTGGGTGTTTTTACTGTAGTTGATTTCTAATTTCATTACACTGTGATCTCTATAGATGCTTGACAAGATTTCAATCTTCTTGAACTTGTAGAGACTTATTTTATGTCCTAACATGCGGTCTATCTTTGTGAATGACCCATGTGCACTTGAGAAGGATGTATATTCTGCAGCTTTGGGGTGAAATGTTCTATAAATTTCAATTAAACACATTTGATCCTGGTGTGTCCTTTAGGGTCACTGTTTCCTTGTTAATTTTTTTGTCAAAAAGATCTATCCAGTGAAGTCAGAACGGTGTTAAAATTCCCTATTATGACTGGATTGTTGTTGATATCTTTCTTAAAGGCCCCTAGAAGTATTTTGTATATATTGAGGTGCTCCTATATTGGGTGCATGTATGTTCACCAAGGTTATATCCTCTTGTTGGATTGATTCATTTAGTATGATGTAGTGACTTTGTTGTCTCTTGTGATGGCCTTCCTTTTGAAGTCTCTTTTGTCAGATAAGAGTATTGCTGTACCAGCCTTTTATTTTCTTTTCCCTTTGCATGGAAAATTTTTTCCCATCCCTTCACTCTCATTCTATTTGAGTGTTTTGTTATGAGGTGGGTCTCTTGTAGATAGCATATAGTTGGGTCATGTTTCCATATACATTCAGCTACCCTATGCCTTTTGATTGGAGTATTTAATCCATTTGCATTTAAGGTTATTATTGATAGGTACTTATTTATTGCTATTTTAATTCTTTTTTTTTCTTTTCTTCTTTCTTGCCTTTTTAATTCTGTATGCCTAGTTTTCTCTCTCTCTTTCTTCTCATTACAGCATTCCCTTTACCATTTCTTGTAATGCTGGCTTGGTTGTGATTTGTGATAAACTACTTCAGCTTTTTTTTTGGTCTGGGAAGCTCTTTATTTGACTACTCATTTTGAATGGTAGCCTTGCTGGATATAGTAATCTTGGTTTCAGATCCTTGCTTTCCATTTTCCTGAGTACTTCATGCTTCTGGCCTGTAGAGTTTCTGATGAGAAATCAGGTGTCAGCCTTATGGGAGCTCCTTTGTAGGTAACAGTTTGCTTTCCTCTTGCTGCCTTTAAGTTTCTCTTTGTCTTTAGTTTTTGGCATTTTACTTATGATGTGTCTGGGCATGGGCCTGTTTGGACTCTTCTTGCTTGGGACTCTCTGTGCCTCCTGAACTTGTGTGACTTTTTCCTTCACCAGGTTAAGGAAGCTTTCTACCATTATTTCTTCAAACACATTCTCTATCCTTTTCTGCATCACCTGGCACACCTGCTATGCAGATATTGTTACGTTTCACATTGCCCCACAATTCCCTTGAGCTGTCCACCTGTTTTTTAAATTGTTTTTTTTTTTTCTTTTTGGTTCTCTGATTGAGTGATTTTTGCTACCCTGTCTTCAAATTCACTGTCTTCAAATTCACTGATCCAATCCTCAGCTTCCCCTAATCTGCTATGTATTCCTTCCAATATGTTCTTTATTTTGCCATCTCATTCTTTATTTCTGTTTTCATAGCTACTATATCTTTTCTCATGCTGTTGAACATCTTACCATCATTATTCTGAACTCTACGTCAGATAAATTTCCTATCTCACTTCATTTATATCTTCTTCTGGAGAGTTCTCTTGGTCTTGCATTTGGAGGATATTTCTTTGTCTCCTCATTTTGGATGCCTGTTTGGGTTTGTGACTATTAGGTAGATGTGCTACACCTTTCAAGCTCTAGTTGGGACAGTGTCAACCGCTGTTGCTTTTTTTAAAAAAATATATTTGTATTTATTTCAGAGAGGAAGGGAAGGGAGGGGGAGAGAGAGATAGACACATCAATGATGAGAGAGAATCATTGATCAGCTGCTGCTTCCCACATGCCCCCTACTGGGAATTGAGCCTGCAACCTGGGCATGCACCCTTGACCAGAATCACACCTGGGACCTTCCAGTCCACAGACCAACACTCTATCCACTGAGCCAAACCTGCTAGGGCTCAATTGCTGTTTCTGACAAAGACTCAAAGCCTTCAGAGACCGCCTCCTCTTGCAGATTGATTGAATTTAGTCTGGAATAGCCCTCAGGCAATTGTCCACAGGTGTGAGAGTTTTTCCCATCTGGGTGGGGCACTTGCTTCTGCCTGGAGGCAAATTTTTATTCTCAGTCTCTTAATGGGCCTCAGCAACTCCACACCGTGGGACAAGGTGTTTTCCAAGGTGGGTAACCTGTCTTCCCCCGGCAAAACTGCCTAGGTAGCAATTGTCTGCGTGAGAAAGATGACCTCCACAGTGTGAGGGAATGACTCAGCATCTGAAACCAGGGTGTCTGCCTTCTGAGGTTTAATCCCAGAGCCTCCAACACTGGCTTCTGCTCGCACAGCTCCAGTGCACTCTGCCTTCCCTCTGCCGAAGCACAAGGTGGGTGGCTCCACAGGGAATTTTGTACATTGGCCCTTTAAGAGGGTGCCTGCATTAATAGCCATCTCTTCCTGGCAAACTACAACCCTGCTGCTTTTTACAGCCAGATGTTATGTGCATACCCTTCTCAGTTCTGGTGCTCTCTCATGGGGGGCCCAGCTTGGGGATTAGTCCCAGAGTTCTCGGTAGCACCCCCACAGCTGAGATATCCCTCTGGAACTTCAGTTGCTGTCTGTGGGCCCCTGGCTAGCCCTTTCGTGCCTTCGCCCCTCCTACCAGTCTCTATGTGGTCTCCACTTTCCAGCCTTGGGTATCATGGTTCTCTCCAGGGAGTCTTCAGTTGATTATTCAGGGAGTTTTCCTATATTTAGTTGTAATTCCAGTTTTGTCCTGGGAGCATGTTTGTGCAGCATCCACTTACTCCACTGCCATTTTTTTTTAAATATAGTTTTATTGATTTCAGAGAGGAAGGGAGAGGGCAAGAGAGAGAGAGAAACATCAATGATGATGAGATAGGACGATGGTGGCTGGCAGAATGACAATGACGGAGGAGTGTGAGTGAGTGAGGGAGTGAAAGGGGAGTGTGTGGTGTGTGTGTGTGTGTGTGTGTGTGTGAGTGATGGACAGTTAGATACTGCAGGACGTTCAGGGGCTGGCAGACCAGGCTTTCCTAGATGGAGGGCCTCTGCTACTGCTGAAATCACTGCCAGGGTGGCCGGCTTGACAGAAACCACGCCATCTTAAAGGGGAGAGCTGCTGTGACTAGGAGCCCAGCCTCACCACCACCCAGACTAGCCTCAGACACCATCCTGGGCCCTACAGGCACTTCGGCTAAAGACCTGCTACCTCAGCTGTAGACCCACAGACACCGGAATTCCAGCCTCCCTGGATGCGGGCTCCTGTGGGTCCCGGAGTACACTCGTCTCCCGCCAGTCCATCGTGTATTTCCCAAGCATCCTGCTGGTGACTCTTGAACTGTGTCCTTCCCCGCCAAGCCTGCAGTGTTGCCCTGGCCCCCACGGTCCCTCAGGTGAGTTTCTGGCTGAGTTCCTTATCTCTAAGACCAAGTTGTCAGCTCCTGCCCTGTGAGTCTCACAAGCAAGCCTCTGTCTGCATTCCCTGCCCACCAAGACCAAGGTGTCAGCCCAGCCTTGCACATCCAGCCAGCAAACTTTGGACCAGTGTTAGCAAGAATGGGAAAACAAAAAACAACCCCCAAATTCAAGAAGATTGAAATCATATCAAGCATCTTCTCAGATCACAATGGCGTAATATTAGAAATCAACTACAATAAAAACAATAAAAAAAATTCAAGCACTTGGAGGCTAAATATCATGCTATTAAACAATGATTGGGTTACCAAAGAGATAAAAGAAGAAATTAAAAACGTCCTGTAAACAAAATGACAATGAAAACACAACATTCCAAAATCTATGGGACACAATGAAAGCAGTCCTGAGAGGGAAGTTCATAGCACTACAGGACTATCTCAAAAACAAGAAAAACTTGTTTACCTAACCCTACAACTTAAAGAATTAGAAAGAGAGCAGCAAGAAAAGCCCAGAGTGAGCAGAAGGAAGGAAATAATAAAGATCAGAGAGGAAATAAATGACATAGAGACCAAAAAAAATTATATATATATATATATATATATATATATATATATATATATATATGTGTGTGTGTGTGTGTGTGTGTGTGTGTGTGTGTGTGTGTGTATAAAAGATCAATGAAACCAAGAGCTGGTTCTTTGATAGGATAGAGAAGATTGATGAATTTCTAGCCAAGCTCACCAAGAAGTAAAGAGAGAGGACCCAAATAAACAAAATCAGAAATGAAAGAGACGAAATAACAACAGATCCCACAGAAATACAAAGGATTGTTAAAAAAAATACGATGAACAACTCTATTTCAACAAACTGGACAACCTAGAAGAAATGGACATATTCCTAGAAATATATGACCTTCCAAAATTCAATCAGGAGTAATAAAAAAATCTGAATAGGCCAATAACTATGGAGGAAATTGAAGCAGTCATCAAAAAACTTCCAGCAGCCCTAACCGGTTTGGCTCAGTGGATAGAGCATTGGCCTGTGAACTGAAAGGTCCCAGGTTCGATTCCAGTCAAGGTCATGTACCTTAGTTGCGGGCACATCCCCAGTAGGAGGTGTGCAGGAGGCAGCTGATCGATGTTTCTCTCTCATTGATGTTTTTAACTCTCTATCCCTCTCCCTTACCCTCTGTAAAAAATCAATAAAATATATATATTTTTAAAAACTTCCAGCAAAAAAAAAGCCCTGGGCCAGATGGCTTCATAGAGGAGTTTTACCTAACAGTCAAAGACTTCTCAGACTATTCCAAAAAACTCAAGTGGAAGGAACACTTCCAAGCTCTTTCTATGAAGCCAGCATTATCCTAATACCAAAACCAGATAAAGACACTACAAAGAAAGACAATTATAGGCCAATATCTCTGATGAACATAGATGCTAAAATCCTCAACAAAATCCTAGCAAATTGGATCCAGCAATACATTAGAAAGATCATACACCATGACCAAGTGGGACTTATCCTGGGGATGCAAGGATGGTACAGTATCCGCAAATCAATAAACGTGATACATCACATAAATAAACTGAGAAATAAAAATCACATAGTCATATCAATTGATGCAAAAAAAAAGCATTTGGCAAAATCTAACACCCTTTCTTGATAAAAACCCTCAGTAAAGTGGGAATAGAGGGGTCATACTTCAACATAATAAAAGCCTTATATAACAAACCTACAGCCTCATACTTAATGGACAAAAACTAAAACAATTTCCCCTAAGAACAAGATCAAGATAAGGTTGCCCACTCTCACCACTCCTGTTGGACATAGTACTGGAAGTGCTAGCCATAGCAATTAGACAAGAAGAAGAAATAAAGGGCATCCAAATTGGAAAAGAATAAGTAAAACTGTAATTATTTGCAGATGACATGATACTGTACATAAAAAACCCTAAAGACTTCATCAAAAAAAACTATTAGACTTAATAAATTAATTCAGCATTGTAGCAGGATACAAAATTAACACCCAGAAATCTATGGCTTTTTTATACATCAATAATGAGCTTACAGAAAGAGAACTTTAAAAAAGCAATCCCATTTACCATTGCAACAAAAAAATTAAGATACCTAGGAATAAACTTAACTAAGGAGGTAAAATACCTGTACTCAGAAAACTACAGGAAGTTTTATAAAAAGATATAAGAGGACATAAACAAATGGAAAAATATACAATGTTCATGGATTAGAAGAATCAACATTAAAATGACCATACTACCCAAAGCAATCTATAGATGCAATGCAATCCGCATTAAAATACCAGCAGCATATTTCATAGACCTAGAACAAACTCTCCAAAAATTCATCTGGAATAAAAAAAGACCCTGAATAGCTGCAGCAATCCTGAGAAAGAAGAACGAAGTTGGAAGGATCACAATACCAGATATCAAGCTGTATTACCAAGCCACGGTTCTCAAAACTGCCTGGTACTGGCACAAGAACGGACATATAGACCAATGGAACAGAACAGAGAACCCAGAATTCGAACCAAGCCATTATGCTTAATTAATATTTGACAAAGGAGGCAAGATCATACAATGGAGTCAAGACAGTCTCTTCAATAAATGGTGTTGGGAAAACTGGACAGATACATGCAAAAAAATGACCACCAACTTACACCATACACAAAAATAAACTCAAAATGGATAAAGGACTAAAACGTAAGACAGGAAGCCTTAGAGCAAACCACAGGCAGCAAAATATCAGACATTTGTTGTAGCAATATCTTTACCCATACAGCTCCTAGGGCAATGGAAATCAAGGAGAACATAAACAAATGGGACTACATCAAAATAAATGCTGCACAGCAAAAGAAACCATCAACAAAACAACAAGAAAACCCACTGCATGGGAGAACATATTTGCCAATGTTATCTCAAAATTTACAGGAAGCTCAAAGAACTTAACAAAAGGAAGATAAAAAACCCAATCAAAAAATGGGCAAAGGACCTAAAAAGATACTTTCTGAAAGAGGACATAAGGAAGGCCAAGAGACATATGAAAACATGCTCTAAGTCACTAATCATCTGAGAAATGCAAATCAAAATGACAATGAGGTACCGTCTCACACCTGTCAGAATGGCAATCATCAACAAATCAACAAACTACAAGTGCTGGCGAGGATGCGGAGAAAAAGGAACCCTTGTGCACTGCTGGTGGGAATGCAAACTGGTGCAGCCACTGTGGAGAACAGTATGGAGTTTCCTCAAAAAAGTAAAAATGGAACTGCCATTTGACCCAGTAATCCCACTTCTAGGAATATATCCCAAAAAACTAGGAACACCAATCAGAAAGGATATATGCACCCCTATGTTCATAGTAGCACAATTTACCATAGCTAAGATTTGGAAACAGCCTAAGTTCTCATCTGCAGACGAATGGATTAATAAACTGTGGTACATCTATACAATAGAATACTACACTGCTGTAAAAAGAAGGAACTCTTAACATTTGCAACATTATGAATGGGTCTGGAGAGCATTATGCTGAGTGAAATAAGCCAATTAGAGAAAGATAAATATCACATGATCTCACTCATTTGTGGAATATAATGAACAACTTAAACCGATGAACAAAAATAGAACAGAGACACAGAAGCATGGAATAGACTGTCCAACCTCAGAGGGAAGGCGGGGCGTGAGGGTAAGAGATCAACCAAAGGACTTGTATGAGCATTACACAGTCACAAGAGTCACTAGGGGGTGAGGGCATTTGCTGGGGGGTGGAAGTGGCAGAAGAGAGGTCAATGGAGGAAAAAAATAATATCGTAATAGTTATGTATGGGCCAGGGGGGTACTTGAAATATTAGGGGCATCACTCTGTAAAGTATATGATTGTCTAACCACTATGTTGTGAACCTGAAACTAATACAGGATAATATTGAATGTGAACTATAATGGGGAAAAAAAGATGGAAAATTGTATGTTATGTTTTTCATCATCATAATAATAATAAAAAAGAAACATCAATGATGAGAGAGAATCATTGATCGGCTGCCTCCTGCACACCCTCTACTGGCAGTTGGGCCTGCAACCCAGGCATGTGCCCTTGACCAGAATCGAATCTGGGACCCTTCAGTCTGCAGGCCGATGCTCTATCCACTGAGCCAGACCAGCTAGGGCTCCATTTTTAATCTCCCGTCACTGTTCCTTTGTAGAAACACGAATCCCTTGAGGAATGATGATTTGCATCCGCACCGAGTTACCTGTGTGAACTTGGCTCGACTCAGAGCCTCCCTTTAGAACCCTCCTGCACTGGTGCTGGCGGCGCCTTAGTCAGAGGGAGTTCCGGTTCTGTGTTCACATGACGCTGTTCTAGCAGTTGGTCCAGGCATTTCCTGACAAGAGAATGATGAGTCGGGAAAAGGTTGTAAACTGTAACTGGAGACATGGGACTAACTCGTTAACGTTAACTTTTAGAAATATTCGCTTTGAGACTTTGTCCCTCGAAATCCAGGACAAACGTTGGTGGCACTCACATACATGTGAGGTTCCAGTATTCATTGTCATTTATTTATTATTTATGCACTACCTACTTCCAAAAGGGATTTGAAAGCAGCTTTTCCACAGAGATCTGTGGCAAAGCTCTAAAAACTGTCATGAAAAATTAACGAGGAAAGCCTGGCTCTCTGGGCCCGGAGGGAGCATGTGCACCCGGTTTCTGAGCAACGCCCAGGGGTGTTGGGTCAGACGTTTGCTTCTCGGAAATGCACGCTGTAGAGGCCTCTTGCCTGTGCCTCTGCGGATGGCGGGCTCTCGGGGCACGGGGTTCAGATCCCCCGGCTTTAAATGAGCCAGTGCTGTCCCCTGTTCCCTCAGGTCCGCCGGACAAGACCCCTCCACCGACCAGGCCTCTGCCCACAGCGCCCCCGCACCGCTCCGTGCCCCCAGCCGACCCCCGCAGGAACGACAGGCCCAAGCCGCCGCGGCCGCCCACCGGCAGGCCTGCCTACCCCGGGGCCAAGCCCAGCATCTGCGAAGGCAACTTCAACACGCTGGCCGTTCTCCGCCGGGAGATGTTTGTGTTCAAGGTAGGAGCTGGGTTTCTCATTTCAAGGGCAGCTCCAGGGTCCACGGAGTTGCTTTGGAAAATCAGTTCTCATGCATTCTAAGGCCACCTTCCCAGACCGCTCACAACCCGAAGGTTCAGAAAAGCGTCTTAAAAAACTAAAGGCACCCACGGGCGTCAGTGTCCAGCAGAGACACGGCACCGGTCCATTGCGGGCGCACTTAGGCGGCGCCGAGGTGCTGGGGCTGAGGGTTAGGGAGTGCCGCCCTGGGAACAGATCGCCAGCCCGGGCACACCCAGCGAGGAGGGCCCCGTGCCAGTCTGGAGGAGCTCCCTGTTCTCGCGTCCAGGACAGTGCTCACCTGGTCCCGGGCCGCGGAGCTGATGGCTCGCCAGGAGACCGCCCTCTCACTTCACGCACACCTGCTGGTCTCAGGCATCTGTACTCACCTAATTCACAGGATTTTTTTAAAGGTGAGAAGCTAAAACAGATTTTATGTTTTGATAAGTGTGCTTTTTAAGGCCATCGGTTCTCAGACAATCACACTAATGCACACTGTATTAAGGGAAGTCACATAATATTGAAAAGCGAAAATAGAATAATACTGAAAAGTCATTTTCTCCCTCAATATTTGTAAACTGATCTTAAAGACTAATGAAAAATATGTTTTATGTTAGCATTAGAGTATTAAAATAGCCACATTTTACCAATAGCATCCATTCAAAAATCAAGTAACGTGCCCTCATCTTTGGTGCTCACAGATCAATAAATAATGAAATATTTTCCTGCTTACACAGGGTTTCCTATCTGCCAGGGGCTGTGCGTAAAAACACAGACTTCATGTAATGTTTACAGACAAAGCGCTCTGCTCGCTTCCCCGGGTGCCAGGACGTGATTCGATCGACTGTGCACCAGGCCTGCCCCCCGGGGGCAGGTTCCCGAGTTCTGGGAGGCCCTGCGATGCTCAGGCAGTGTCTCCCACCCACTGTAACCAGATCGATAGATCACGATGCAGGGAGTCCGATAGAAAGCTTACGAGACCATTTCTGTTCACTCTACACGTCGCCAGATGACAAGCGAAGGGTTTTGCTCCCACCGCTTTGGCTGCCTTTTAACTCCTGTCTTTATCCTGTGGCGTCGTAGGGATGCCACCAATGTGTCCACCGTACCGTGACGGGAAACTGAGTCTGGCTCCTTGAGTCCCTGTGTGCCTGTTAGACCGTGCTCTCAGGGAGACGCGGATCTTCATGTCTGGTGGTCATTTTCGCCGACTCCCTGCTCTGCACCCTGGGAGCGCAGTGAGCCCTTGACTGACCGGACGAGGCGCTGGTCCAGGGTCCGGTGAATGGAAGGTCTCTGGGCCACCTCTCGGGGAGCACGCAGGAGCCGCTATTTCCATTAGCAAGACAGGTGTATGAGAATCACCCGTGTTTTAAAGCTTCTCGAAACCCCGTTACCTTCCTCAAAACTGTGCAGCGGTCGCCAGCCTTTCGGACCTCATGGACATCTGTGGCCGCGGGCCACCGGTTGGCGACCGCTGCTCGACAGGAAAGAGCTTCCAGACTCTCAGAAGTTAACTTCTGGTTTTCACTGGCCTCTGCTTTTTTCTAAGAATTACTTCTGTTGAAGATAACCTCTGGCAGGCGTTCCATTCTTTTACGCTCCACCTGCTTGATGGATTTCTCACGTCATTTCGTAATTTCTGAGCTCATCGC
This sequence comes from Cnephaeus nilssonii, assembly GCF_951640355.1. Lineage (NCBI taxonomy): Eukaryota > Metazoa > Chordata > Mammalia > Chiroptera > Vespertilionidae > Cnephaeus > Cnephaeus nilssonii. The sequence goes on along the minus strand of NC_137089.1, from coordinate 54,648,940 downwards.
CCGGTTCACTCGAGCAGCGGCATGTGCCGGCGTGTCCCGTGGCTGTGCCGCTCGGTGTGGCCCCGTCGGGAGCTCGTGCTGCAGGAGGGAGGCAGCGTGAGCTTCAGTTCCTGGAGGAGCAGGAGGAGCAGGTCGCACTGGCCCGAGAAGCTGCGGAGAAAAGGCTACGCCGAGAGTCTAATTCCCGGGCGCGTTAGAGATTAGCATTTGGTGCACTGAGAAGTCCATGTATTGAGGGAGAAAAGAGAAATATGTTGATGGCAGCACAAAGTAATAAATGATATAACTCAGAAATGTGGAAGATTTGATCAAAGTGAAGAGAGCGTGACTGGGTGAGACCTGCTCGTAGCTCACAGCACCGTGGACTCTGGGTCATTCACACGTGCCTGGATGTATGCTGGGCATTTTAATCTCAAAAACTTAGAGTAAAACTGCAAGATGGATGCTGGTCTCTGTCTTACAAATGAGAAAACGGAGAATCAGAAAAGCTGGCCCCTGTCCCCGTGACCAGGTTTGTAAGCAGTAGTTGAACACAGGTCTCCTGATTCCAAACTGTGTTTTTCACACTCAGGTTCACCACTGAGAAGAGTTAAGGCCAGTTTCCAAAGCAAGGGGAACTTCAGAGTCCACTTTAGCTAGTGAGCATGCAGGAAATGTGCATTGAGCGCCTGGGGGCCGAGGGCCCTGGCCACGCGGTGCAGACAGCCAGCCGGCCCTGCTCCTCCGAGCCCACGTCTGGTCTACAGCGTGGATGGTCCCACGTCCACTGAGGATGGGAACGCCTGCCCAGGTCTGAGCCCCGGGTTCTGTTTGCCTTTGTCGCTGACTCTGGTCTGACTGCTCCCTGGTACCCACACAGGCCCGACGACCTTGACCTCGAATGAGTCTCATTCCCCCCCAAAACCTGGTCTTCCTGCTGGACCCCAGGGCCGCCCTGCTCCCCTGCCTTCCGCAGACCTGACTGCTCACCGTTTGCTTTAATATTTTAGGATCACCCACTATTGGATGTCACTCTTTCTCAGGAAGCTCGATTTCCCCTTTTTTCACTCTAAATGCTCAGCGCAGATCAGAAGCCCATTCCCTCCTCAGCCTCGCCCCGCTCTGGCTGCCCTGTCTCTCCTGTGAGAGCGGGTCGGCTCTTCCTCAGCCCCGCCTCACGCCGTCCCCTGTCCCAGCCTCTCCCACAGCTCTCCCCCCAGAGCCAGACCCCTCGTGGTTTTCCTGCTCGCTGTGGGCACCCAGCCAGCCTGTCCCTCCTTCCTGCTCGCTAAGGAGCTCACCACGGAGCGGCCCTCGACAGAGTGCAGCCATCTCAGCACAGGGCTGGTTCGCTGAGCTCCGCTGGGCTCCCGGGTGGGCTGGGCTCAGGGTCACGGCCCTTTATTGAACCCCGGCATCGCCTGTGGATGCAGCACTGACATTGCTGACAGCGCTCCACGCTGCGGGGTGAGTCCTTGGCCAAAGGTGCTGTATGTATCATTTTTAGGTTAAAAAAAGACAATCTTGACATAAATAAAAACTAGTATCATCAGGCAGTACTGTTTTCTTATCGGAAAGGAAGCTCTCTTTACAACAGGAGTTCCCGTAAGTCTCCGGGGGGCCGCGCGGGGATCTGATGACCCTGTGCCCCCGGCCGGGCTCCCTGAGGTCACGCCAGGTGCGCCCACCCAGTGCTTCCCTCTGGGAACGGGAAGGAGCCCCTTCCTCCTTAGTCACGTGGAGGGCGCAGCTGGGTCTCCCTGAGCTGCCTGGCCTCCGGGACGGCACACCTGCTCCGGAGATGGGACTGGACGGAAGCCCGAGCGAGGAGCACTCCCGGACAAACTGCTCCGTCCCGGGAGGGGCCCAAGGCGGTGCTGGCGTCAGGGGCGCTGCCTGGAGGCCCACGGGCCCAGGGAGCTGCTTGGGGCGGCCGAGCAGGGAGCCGGTCTGTGGTGTGAGGAAGCAGCAGGAGCGGTTCAGGCCCACGGGGTTGTACGTGGGAGGATGCAACCTAACTGGAGGCGTCCTGAGGCCAAGAAAAGGAAGAAAACTCGCCAACGAAAAAGGTTCCTTCCAGCTACGGGCCAGCTCTTCAGACCAGGGCCTGGGCCCCTCAGAGCCTCGCTCGGCCCCCAAAGCGGGGCGAGGGCCTGCGCACAGCGTCCCAGGAAGGCACGTGTCCGGGGTTCTGCGAGCTGTTCCACACGCAGCCCTCTCCAGGCTCCTCGGCGGCCGTGGCCCGTGGGCTGCGAGGCGCTCTGGCATGAATGGCTCAAGCCAAGTTAAGAGGTCAGGTGACTGGGAAGCTCCATAAAATCAACAGAGACAACTAAAAACTGTTCACAAGGGCGAGGAAGATGGTCTGAGCCATAGTAAAAAGTAAAATACAGCTTTTCTAAGAAGAGTTTAGACCATATAATTAAAAAATAATGCTCTTCACAAAGGAAGTAACCCATGGGTCTCACTGAACCAGCCGCGCCTGTTCGTTGGCTGCGTTCATAAACCACTTATTCCACCAGCACAGCCTCCACTCCCAACCCCGTCCTCGCGTCTCACTTCCATCAGGGAGGTTCTTGACCGCTTTATTTATTTCTAATTCTTCTAGATGTGCTTCGTATGCTACTTTAAAGCTTCAGAGCATTTTATATATTTTGTTTATGTGATTATCTAAAAAAGCTATAGACAGTATCCATAGCAAATGCAGACCAAAAACTATTTCAGGTATGAACGACCGCATGAGTCTGTCCTGCAATAAATGGTTTCCACAGTGACAATCGTGCACAGTCATTCACTCTGAAAAGGAGGAAGTGGCTCTCAGGTGAACAGTGGTGCTCATTGCTGCTCTCTTGCCAGTAGGAAAAATTCTGCAAGCAACCAAATTGCCCAGTGACCTCCCGTGACATGGCCATGAGTAGCGGACAATAGTCCACCCACCAGTGGAGTGTAATGTGAAAACCAGTGAGACGATTATGATGGATACTTAAATAAAACAGCAAAATATAAAAATGTATGCATCATGAATTGCATTGTCTGAAATATGTGTGTTGACAAGGCATGGAAATTATAGCAAAATGATGTTAGGCAAACTGAAGACTGATGGAATTGTGAGTGGATTCTTAAATCATGTACTGTTGTAATGATGAATAGACATTTAATAGCTCAAAATATAGTGGTATTAAAGCCCAGCTGGTGTGGCTCAGTGGTTGAACCAGGAAGTCAGGGCTTGATTTCCAGTCAGGGCACATGCCTAGGTTGTGGGCTTGATCCCTAGTGTGGGGCGTGCAGGAGGCAGGTGATTGATGATTCTTTCTCAGTGTTGGTGTTTCCATCTCTCTCTCCCTCTCCCTTCCTCTCTGAAATCAATAAAAATATGTATTTTTTTAAAAAGATAACTGACAGTTGGAATATAAGTGATGGCGGAGCCGAATCATTTTCAAAAATTATAGGTGGGCAAAGACTCCTAAAGTTTTCATTGGAGTCTTGCCTAGGCCGTGACGAGGCCTGTCCTGTTCAACCTGCAGGGACAAGTGTGATAAGCAAGTTAGCCTGGCCAGCGGGGATGTCCGCCAGGGGGCCTGCCGTCTCCATAGCAACGGCCTCTGGGGAGTCAGGCTGATGTTTGTTTTGCTAGTTGTGTTGTTTTGTAGGCACCAAGGTGCGAATTTATTCAGTTTACTATAGAAATGCTTTTAAAATTATGCAAAGTGTCAAGATACTTGGCAGTTAACCCAGAGTGCTTTATTGATTTACTAGATTCAGCACAGAGTAGTGCGGGACATGGCAGGCAGCCGGGGAGGAGCCTGAGCTGGGGCTGGACTCAGCGCCTTCCTGCTCACCCTGGCCCTGCTGCGCCTGCCACTGCTGCTCAGGTGCGCAGGGGGCGTGTCCGCGGGAGAGGCTTGCGTCACTGCAGCTGCGCTCGCCAGCCGTGAGCCTGGCATCTGGCGCCCGTCTGTCAGCTGAGTGGCGCTCCTGCTGTGGGAGCGCACTGACCATCAGGGGGCAGCTGCTGCATTGAGTGTCCACCCCCTGGTGGTCAGTGCGTGTCATAGCTACCAGCCAGTCATCCGGTCGTCCGGTCCCTAAGGCTTTTATATATATAGATGCCGCTGCAGCTGTCGTTTGGAGAAGTTTGTCAGCTCAGCGAGCACAGTAGGCAGTCGGCTGAGGCACACACGGTGTGGCGTGGGAATGAGGGCAGCAGCTATGCTGTCAGAGTCCGCGAGGCCCTTCCCGCCCGTCAGCGCCTGCAGCGCACGTGGGTGCCGTGGGGACCGCCGTGGAGTGTGGAGCTGCGTTCCTTAGTGCCCTTGCTCCCGAGGGCCGTCCTCCCCGTCTTGTATGCTTTTTTTTTAATTCTGTAATTCAACCAAGTGTCAACTGACTACCAAATAAGAGCGAGGCCTTGAGTGTGACATGATGGCAGGGCCGGGAGATGCGGCCTTGGGGTGGGGTACCAGTCACTGACCACCACTGCACAGTGACTGCAGCCACAGGCAGGGCACAGGCGGGGGGCGGGCACGCAGGGCCACACCGGGAGGGAGCCGAGGGCCTCCCCCGGCACCTGCGACAACCTCGCAGAGTTGCCAAGCTTGGGGGTGAGAAGGAGATGGTGCCGTGCAAACTGAATGAAGTCACTTTGGACCTCGAGTCAAGAAACTGAGCAACGAGCTGGAGAGACACAGCTGGCTGCCACGTCACCGGGGTCCTGCATGCCCTGTGGGGAGCCCGAGGCTTGTTCTGCAGGCCGACCCACCGGGAGTGACCAGGTGGGAACAGGATGTGGGGGACCGAGCTCAGGAGAGTGTGGAGCAGATGTTGGCTGTGGAGACATGCGAGCCAGCAGAGCAGGGACAGGCAGGGCCGAGGTTTGAGGATCAGGGCAGCAAGGCTCTAAGAACTACTGCTCTGGAGCCAGAACTGGACCCTGAACCAAAGGGCAGGCCTTGAATTTTTTTAAAACGAGGTCTTACCTGTAAACATCACAGGAGCTGAAGTTGTGAGGGGAGCCAGAGGCCCAGGCAGGAGGGCGTCCCTCCAGTGTTGGATGAGAAAACCCAAACATGGGACTTCATTAATAGAAGTTCCAACCTCGCTCTCCTCCATGTGTATAGTATTTACTGAAACTGTATTCAGGAAAAAAGATGCATCACCTTCTTAATCTGCCCTGTAGAAGGACAGGACTTTTACTGGGAATTTATGGTGGTTGCTAAGCCACATCCCGCCTGGAACAGTGTGTGCTGGGCCACATCCCGCCTGGAACAGTGTGTGCATTTCCTGGCTACACTACAAACTCATGAAGCACAGGTCTTCATGGTCAGAACATGAAGCAAAGACCATTTAAATCCTGGAACTGAAGCTGATGTCAGAGCTGGCCCCTTGGGTGCCCTCAGCCATCAACTCCCCAGTCAGAATCCTGAAGTCCCTTAGGACAGAGATAACCTTTATGTTGAATGCTGACACTTTTCATGTAACTGGTTAAGATATCTTTATTGTATATATCAACCTCACCCCTACTAATCCAATAAACAAAAGATAAACAGAAGATCAAAAACACATTATAGGATTAGAATTCTGAATAAGTATCTATCGATTGGATATTGTGAACCATTCCATAAGTTAGAGTTTGTGAAAATAATTCATTATGGATATATGCCTTATTTCAGTCTTTCTAAGAAAAAAAATAAATATTAAAACACATGAAAATTTATCCTACCTAATAATAGACAAATATGCAAATTGACCATACCTTCACTATGCCTGCGATTGGCCAGGAGGCACGGGGGGGCGGGACTCGGGGTGGCCGGAGTGGCCGTTTGGGCTGGCGGGACGCTGAGCTCGCGTCGCCAGCGGCAGCTCGAGCTCAGCGTCTGCGCCATGGCTGTGCTGCAGCACAGAAGGGGCCTCTGGGGCAGCGAGCTCACGTCCCACCGCGGACCATCAAAAGCGGGGGAGCTGGGTGTCTGTCCGCTCAGGCACCAGGCCTTTCAGAAGCCTTCGCCGCACCAGAGGCTTCTGAAAGGCCTGGTGCACCAGCGGACAGATACCCAGCTCCCCTGCAATTGAAAGCAAAAGCGTGGGAGCTGGGTGCCTGTCCGCTCAGGCACCAGGCCTTTCAGAAGCCTCTGCCGCGCCGGAGGCTTCTGAAAGGCCTGGTGCACCAGCGGACAGGCACCCAGCTCCCCCGTGATCGAAAGCGAAAGCTTGTAGGGGACCCTACACGTGCATGATTCAATCATGCACTGGGCCTCTAGTTTTGATATAATTATGGTGACAAAGGTAAAGAAGTCATTCTGAAGAATCCACATTTGTTATTCATAGAATGAGAGCAGAATAGAAACGTGCTCCCGTATCTGGTCTTCCTTCTTATCAGTGAACTAGAGGCCTGGTGCATGAAAATTCATGCGCTGGAGGGGGGTCCCTCAGCCTGGCCTGCCCCCTCTCACAGTCTGGGAGCCCTCAGGAGCGGGAGGTGACCTGGTGATCAGGGGAAGGCGATGCCCCCATCACACCTCTGCTGCTGCCACTGCCAGCAGCGCAAGCGTCAGCCGGCCCTGGTTACCTGAGCCTCTGACAGCCCTGGGCGGCTGGGCAGCCAATATCCGAGGCTTGCCTGTGCCTCGGGCTGGCCCTGGGTGGCTGGGCTGAGGGGACTGGGAGACTCCGGAGGCAGGTGCATAGAGCGGCCAGATGTGCCTGGGGGGGGGGCTGTGCCGCATGCCTGCTGCTCCGGTGGGGCAGAGGGGACTGGGTGCCACCATCCTGTGGCTGTGGGCGCTGCCATCTTTGAGGGCAGGGCAGTCAATTAGCATATTCCCTCCTTATTGGCTGTGGGTGCCACCATCTTTGTGGGGGTGACGGTCAATTAGCATATCCCCTCTTGATTAGATGGGTTTGGTTTTCTTGTTGCAGTGGAGCTGCTGTGCTGTGTGCCTGGCCCAGCGCTAGGCTGGTTTCCCTCCTCTCGGCAGCAGTGGGGGGCACGCATCTGGACTGAGGGTGTGGTTTCAGTTGTTGTTTTTTGTTTGTTAATTACATGCTTGACATTGAAATCAGTGCTCGCTGTGATATGAAGAACTGGCTTCACCCAGAGGTGGTCTGGCCTGTGCCTTGGCTCGTGGCCTCCAGGTCACACCTGAGAGGCGGCTCTGTGGCAGGAGGCTCACCAGGCAGCGGGGGCCTGGTGTGTGCCTTGTCAGTGACCTGGACGCTGAGTCCCACCATGTGGGCAGGCAGTCAGTCAAACATCGCTAGGAAATAAAGCCCCAATAAAACTCTGGAGGCTCGGGTGTGAGTCCTGGTTGGCATACCTGTGGGTATTGTCACCATTGATGCCAGGACAGACTGCGCCGAGGGCATGGAGCTCCTCAGATGTTCCTTTGTAAATCCCTGTGGCTGATTTGATCTGCAGCCTCTTCTTGTGAGAAACTGTAACCCTAAGGATAATAGCTTTCATTGTGGTTTTGGGGTCTTTCAGATCCCAGAGTGGTGCTGGGGACCCTGGACCGCTGCTGGTCTGCAGGGTCTTCCCTCGAACGCTGCCGCCGGGCCTCCTGGCCGTGGTGAGACGGCTGAGGAGTGGGCGCAGCCCGGGCTGTGCCTTCACTGCACAGTTTGGCTAATTGTGGGGATTTGACAATATCCAAATCCCAAAAATGTCTTAAGATCAGTGAGAGCTGCACATTTCTTAGTTTAAATCTTCTTTCTTTTTTTTAATTAAACAGCTTCTAATGTATGATGGGATGATCTTTGAGCTTGAACATGGCTGTCACCCTGCGCCTGCTGCCTGACAGCTGCCTGTAACTCACTCCCCTTCAGAGGAACGGGCAGGGTCTTCTGCTCCCATGGTTTGAAGAGAGTATTCGAGTCGCATGGGTCCTCATAGGAAGTGATGCTTGGCAAGTTATTTACTGAGGATCAATATCAATCAGATTCTGATTTGACTTAAAGATAAGGTTTTTTGTTTTTTTTCTTTCCAGTAGTAAAAATTTAAACTAAAATTATACAACATTTTCCCGGTCCCAGTACATCAAGACTCATATCAGGAATTTGAAAGAGCAGATGTTTCAACAGAGGTCACCAAAGGGGCGCTGGAGGTGACCCCAAGTCCTGCAGCGGCCGTGAGGGAGACTGCCCTGTGTCCGGCAGAGGGGGATCCCCCAGCTCCGCGGGGGCGGGGGGCTGCCAGGTGTCACCTCAGGAGCTGGAACCCTCACTGCAGGGCCGTGGGCTCGTCTCAGAGACCGCGGTGAGATGGCCGCAGGTGAGCGTGGTGAAGGCAGCCGCTCGCAGTGCTGGTTAAGTTAGGGTTCATCATGTTATGATGGTTTCTATGTTTCCAATGATGGGTAAGTCTGGCTGGAAAATTTAACAAGTAAGACTGCTCTCCCAGGCTCCCTAGGAAGGTGGCACCGGCAGGAAGGGGGCGTGGCTGCCAGGTGAGGGCCGGTGTGGGCTGGCCCCTCGGCCCCCGGGCCTGCGGGAGGGCCTGTCCTCCTGACTGGGCCGGGCTGTCTGTGGACAGAACCTCAGTCCACAGCCAGTTGTATACCCATGGCCTCCGACAAAGGACCGGGAGCTTCGACTTCTTGTTGAACTCGTTCTATTTATGTTGTGTATTTTGGAAAAAGCAAAAGACAGTGGTCCTCTAAGGAAACGAGAAAGCAGAAAATAAATGTTCAATTTCGTTCAAAATACCATTTCAAATGACACTTGAATTTTAAATAACACCAACATGCTGATTTCATTTTAATACACTGTGGCCACGTATGGCTTTTTTTCAGTTATTTTATTGATAACTTAATGTATTAAACATTTCTCCCACAAACCCCCATTGGATCTAGGGACACAACCCCTAATCAACTCATTAAACTTTCTTCACTGAAACGTATAACTAGTCCCAATAACAGGGGGAAGTCTCTAAAAACCCTCATGTCCCTTCAGGTCAGGTTCTCTCCAAATAAGCTTGTTCCAGACTCAGGAAACAACTTCCACTTCAAGTTGTCGGAATTTTAGAATTGTGGATGCGAGCGGTCGACCTGTGCAATAGATACTGTACAGCGATGTAAATAAGCAGCGTTTTGGCTATTTTTCCCAGGGGCGTTATTTCAGGAAAACATTACTTAGTGTTTCAGAATCTTGTGAGGTACAAATAATAAGAAGTTGTCTGCCTGAAATAGGACAGTTACTGTCTTTTAAATCCCAGGCCTTGTCACTCATTGGCAAGGCCTGGCTGATGCCCAGCTTCGGGAGCTGGAAAGCGGGTCGTTGTTAACGGACTCGGTTCTAGATCACCGAGATTCGGAAAGCCCCTGGGGTCCCAGCAGGACCTTCATGGCGGTATTCAAGGAGGCACTTTCCGGGACGCTCCTGGGTTCCGTAGCCTCGTTGGGGAGCAGGCATAGAGCCACCGCAAGTTCTGCGCTCAGGTGTGAAGGGCATTTTGTGAGCGAGACTCTGCTTGGGAGCAACGCCCACTAATTCATCTGATGGCTTTCTGCGCTGACCTTTCACATACCAGCAAAGAGGACGGGTGCTCCTGGGCGTTTTCTAGGTGTGAGCATATTTGGAAACATGTCAACTCCCCGACTTTCCCAACTTCATGCTGAAAGGAAAGAGGGTGCGGGTGAGCCCCGAGGCCACAGGCACAGACACGTAAGCCGAGGATGCACTCAGAGCCAGACCAGGCCCGTCTGCTCGCCGCTGCTGCACTGTTTTGACTTTTGTGTCCAGTGGCAAAAAGAAATAAAAGAAAAAAGTTCTTGGGACATTGCAGTCTGTGACTAATAAAAGGGTAATATGCTAATTAGACTGGGGGAGGGGGGATGGAGCATTTGAACCTGCCCAGCCATAAAGGCCCGGAAAGAGGTCTCTTCTGCTGTGAGAGACACTATGGGGGTAATTGCAAAGTGTCAACAATTCTTTGTATTGTTTCCTTAACTTTTTTTTAACTTTGTGTCACATTTCATTTGTAAAAAAAAATGCAAAGAATAACAAAAATGTGGCTATAAAAGGAAACTGAAGCCTGTCGGGCATAATCGCTCTGTGCACTGGGAGGCTGGGAGGGCGGGAGGTGGCCGAGCCGCGGGGCCTGGTCCCTGCTCAGGCCCCGGCTGCCGTAGTTCAGGCTGCAAAGGACTCAGTTCCCAAACTGCAGTCACAAGGACTGGCTGACGCAGTGCTGCGATGACATTGGGCAGCTCCTGTGCGGCAGCGTTCCCACGGAGGAAGAGGGCTTGTGCCCAGGTAATGTCTGGGATGAGCTGCGGGAGCCGAAGCGCCTCTGGAGCAGGTGCAGGCTTCACGGTCCCTTAGCGCCTCGAGGCTTGACAGCTCGGTGCTCGGGGGGCCTTGGGCACGGTCCCCGAGTTTTGGGCCACGCTGTTCCCAGCTCAGGGCTGACATGCCCTGGAGAAACTGCCTGTGCACCCCCTCGGCTAGACAGCGCCCCACTTCCGGCACTTTCACGTGCACAGATTTCTTTAGGGTGCTGAGGACCTGAGCTCACCCGCGCTTGGCATCCTTCAGTAGATTTGAATTTGTCCCCCGTGTCCCCAAGAGACGCCACCGTCTCTCGAGTGGGTCCCTGCCACGGACCCGACGGCCAGCCTCACCTCGCGCTGACGCGGTGCCTCCCGAAGGTCAGCTGCGGTGCAGTCTGTCGCTTTGGCTGACTAATGTCAGAAATAAAGTTGGAGACCAAATTGGGAGAGAAAGTCAATGTCTCACTTGAACAAGTGCCCTTATATCCCACAAAAGCTTATTTCCACCGTGATGCCTTTAGTGGTCGCTTCCCGCCCAACACCCTGAGGCCCTGGTAACCCCTGTTGTGGCAGCAGCCTCCTGACCCGAACCCCTCCCTCAGGAGCCCCAGCTCCTGCTGAGGAACTGCTGGGGCTCTCGGCCAGCCCACCTCCTGTCAGGAGCGGACCTCTGGTCCCGCAGGCCCTCGCCGCCTTTGTTGCCCCGTCCCTGTGTGTCCCTGCCCTTCCCCATGGCCGCCTCTGCTCCGGCCTCGGCCGCTCCGAGCTGCAGGCGCAGAGGGTGCTGACTCGGCTTCTCCGTGTCTCAGTGCTCACCGCTCACTGCCCCCGGCTCTCGCCCCGTTTCCTCAGCCCGTGGGCACATCTGGGGGAACGAATATGACCACAGAGGAAGCTGAAAGCAGTGCTCCATCGCGTCACTGAACCTCTGCCTCTGCCTGTGTCACGTGAGACTCCGCTGTCCACCAGCCACAGCATGACCCCGTCATGGCGCGTTGGCCCGGGACACCACTGGACGCCCTGGGGACAAACGGCAGGTCACCCAGAGGGCAGGGCTTCCCGGCAATGTCCGGGCCGCGGGGACGCCTGTGCTGAGTGTTTAAGGAAATGGAGGAAGAGAGGGGAGGATGAGCAGAGGGCGGTCACTGAGGGGAGGTGTCCTGCAGAGGGCAGGGCTCGGGGCACACGGCCTGGAAGGTTCCTGTGGGAACAGCCCTCCACCCGGCCACAGAGCCGTGGCTCCCGGTCCCTCGCCGGCTCTTGCTCTCTGTCTGGGGCTCGGCGCCGGCCAGGGCTGCCAGGGGTATGTCCCAATGGCACAGGGGGCTCCAGCCCCCTGCGAGGCAGGGAGTATAAGCAAATATTCAGCGAACAACAGGTCAGTGAAGAAAATAAAACATGATGAATTTATAGAAAAAGATCGAGGAGACTACTTGGATTCAATGTTTACAAAGTTAAGTTGGATACACTGCCCTGGGTACATCGAGTCAAAGAGCCTACACTTTATCCAGCAGGGACTTAGTTTTTATTGTAAATGACACATTTTTCTTTGTGTCAGAAACAAAGGGATGGGCCCTGGCCGGTATTGCTCAGTGGATATGGCGTTGGCTTGAGGACTGAAGGGTCCCAGATTCGATTCTGGTCAAGGGCACAGGCCCAGGTTGCAGGCTCGGTCCCCAGTGGGGGGCGTGCAGGAGGCAGTCAATCAATGATTCTTTCTCATCGCTGATGTTTCTCTTTCTTCCTCTCCCTTCCTCTCTGAAATCAATAAAAATATATACATAAAACACAAAGGGATGGGAATTTTTGATAGGTGAGCTAAGGACTCCGCAGTCTCCCATCAGGACCATCGCTGAACGGGGACCCCACTTTATTGTTTTAACATTCATCACCACACACAGTTACAGAATTGGTCTTTTTCTTTTCTGTTGAATTTACTGGGGTGTCATCCTATATAATAAAAGCCTAATATGCAAATTGTCTCCTCGACTGGGAGTTCAACCAGGAGCTCCACCAGGGGATGGGGACGGAGGTGGCGGTAGCAGGCAGCCGGCAGAAGGGAGGCCCCCAGCCAGCAGTGACGGTAGGCAGCCAGGGGAAGGGAGACGCCCCGGCCGGCAGCCGGCAGCCACTAGGGACCCTACCCATGCATGAATTTCATGCACTGGGCCTCTAGTTGGTTAATAAGATTACGTAGTTTCCAGGTGTACAATTCGATATACATCCTCTGCATATTGTATTGTGTGTTCACCACCCCCTTTACCCGCTCCCCCTCCCCAACCCCCTTTCCGTCTGGCAGGTCATGACCACACTGTGTCTGCATCTATGAGTTTTGCTCCTCTTTCCTGCTTAATCCCCTCACCCTTTCATCCAGCCCCCCAGCCTCCCTCCCCTCTGCCAGCTGTGAGTCTGTTCTCGGTATCTATGAGTCTGTTTCTATTTTGTTTGTTAGTTTATTGTTCACTAGAGACATAAATGTTAGACTCAAAGCCATAAAACTCTCAGACATTTCTCGTAACCATATTTTTTTCTGATATGTCTCCTTGGGTAAGAGAAACAACAGGAAAAGTAAGCAGATGGGAGCACATCTCGCTGACACGTGTTTGCACGGCCCAGAAGCCATCAGCAAACGGCCCCTCTACAGGGCACTGTGGGAGCAAGTGGACGGGCGGGCAGTGACCAAGACTGGGGGCCGCTGTCATGATCCTCAAGATCACTTTGTTCAGTCTCCGTGACCTTGTAGCTTATCGGCCCCAGCAGGACGCATTGGAGGGTGACAGAGGACTCCATGACACCTCAGGGAGGATGGGTGCAGGTGGGGCAGGCGGCATCCCCGCCCCAGTGGTGCTCAGCGCCCCTACCTGCCTCCGACTCAGAAGCTGGCTCCCTCCACCTGGCAGGACCTGGGCTGCATCCCTCCCCCCGGGGGGGCCCTGGGTGTAACCTTGGTGCCAGGATGAGTGCTTCTACCGTTACCTTTGGAGCCCCTGTGGGTCAGTGCTGGGAGGCACCCAGGAGCCCCCAGGGTGGTGGGGCAGGTGTCTTGCTGCTCTGGGTGTGTTCGAGGCGGCGGCCTCGGTGCTGGCCCGGCGGGCCCAGCTGACGCTGACGCCTCCTGTGCTTGGCTTGCAGGACCAGTGGTTCTGGCGGGTGAGGAACAACAGGGTCATGGACGGGTACCCCATGCAGATCACTTACTTCTGGCGCGGCCTGCCTCCGGGGATCGACGCGGTGTACGAAAACAATGAGGGCAACTTCGTCTTCTTCAAAGGTGAGGCGTGCCCCGTCCTGCTCCGCTGTACGCGGGTCACGGTCCAGGGCCCTGTCACCCTCAGAGAGGTGACCCGGCAATCCTGCTGGGTGGGAGGAACCACTTATGATTCCTAGAAACACAAATGAAGTGAAATTTTAATTCTTTCATTTATGTTTTTCCATGTGGTATCCCATGTAGAAGTCAAATTTGTAGGCTTTTTAGATTTTGCTTAAAAGCACCAAAAAAAGTAAAATGGATGAATGAATGAATGATTTAAAAGCCATTTTTTCTGCCCTGGTCAGTGGTTCAGTGGTTCAACCGGCACGCAGAAGGGCCTCAGGTTCAGTTCTGGTCAAGGGTATGTACCTGGGTTGCAGGTTCAATCCCACGTGTGGGAGGCAACCAACTGATGTGTCTCTGTAACATCCATGCTTCTCTCTCTTCCCCTCTCCCTCTCCCTCCCTCCCACTCGCTCTAAAATAAATGGAAAAATGCCCAGCCCATGTGGCTCAGTGATTGAGCATCAACCCATGCACCAAGAGGTCCCCAATTTGATTCCCAGTCAGGGCAGGGGCCGAGTTTTGGGGCTCAATCCCCAGGATTGGGGGGGAGGGTGTGCAGGAGGCAGCCAATTGATGTCTCTCTCATCAATGTTTCTATCTCCCTTCCTCTCTCTCTCAAATCAATAAAAACATTTAAAAGGAAAAAAATCCTACTTTAAAAACAATGGAAGAAACACCCTCCAGTGAGGATTAACAACAACAACAGCAAACCAACCAACAAAAAGCCGCTACACAAGCAACACCCGCCACTCAGGTCAACAGCAAAGAATACATCCCACAGGACAGAGCAATCTCCTAGTTTATTGCAAACTATCCTATATAATAAAGAGGTGATATACAAACTGACCGTCACACCCTCACACAAGATGGCCGCCCCCATGTGGTCACAAGATGGCCACCACAAGATGGGCAGTTGGGGGGGGACCAGTCCTGCAGGGGAGGGCAGTTAGGGGTGACCAGGCCAGCAAGGGAGGGCAGTTGGGGGGAACCAGGCCTACAGGGGAGGGCAGTTAGGGGTGACCAGGCAGGCAGGGGAGGGCAGTTAGGCATGACCAGGTTTCTTCATGAAATAAGGGGTTTGGGTTTCTTTTTAAAAGATTTTTTGGGTCGCTTGCTGTTTTATGCAGTGAAATCTATTTCACTTCTCAAACTTTGCTTGATTTAGTAGTCAGTTTATATTAAACTAGAGGCCCAGTGCATGAAATTTGTGCACTGAGGGTGAGGGGGTGTCCCTCAGCCTAGCCTGCACCCTCTCCAATCTGGGACCCCTTGAGGGATGTCCAACTGCCCGTCTAGGTCTAATCCCACCGGGCAGTCAGATATCCCTCTCACAATCCAGGACTGCTGGCTCCTAACTGCTCGCCTGCCTGCCAGCCTGACCACTCCCTAACCACTCCCCTGCCAGCCTGATCGATGCCTAAATGCTCCCCTGCTGGCCCAGTCACCCTCAACTGCCCTCCCCTGCTAGCCTGGTTGTCCCCAACTGCCCTCTCCTGCAGGCCTGGGCACCCCCCCCCCAACTGCCCTCCTCTGCTGGCCTGGTCACCCCTAACTGCCCTCCCCTTCCAGCCATCTTGTGGTGGCCATCTTGCGACCACATGGGGGTGGCCATCTTGTGTGAGGGTGTGATGGTCTATTTGCATATTACATCTTTATTATATAGGATACTTTACAATAAACTAGGAAATCACTCATAAAAGATTCACTCTATCCTGTGGGATGTATTCTTTGCTGTTGACCTGAGTGGCGGGTGTTGCTTGTGTAGCGGCTCAGGGCCTGCATGCAGGGGTGAGCTCAGAGGACTAGCCTGCCATCCCCAGCACTTGCTCTGCTCAGAACAATAACACTCAGGTCTGTGGGGCCGGGCAGAGCCTGGCCGAGCCGCCGTGGGCTGTGCGCAGCTTGGACTGAGCCAACCCCAGGAGCCAAGTCCAAACCGATGGGACTGCTGTGTTGCCAGGACCCAGAGGACAGAAATGAGCTTAAACAGACCAAGATAAGAGTTCTGAACAGCAGCAGCAGCAGCAGCTAGTCAGTATCCTCAGGGCCAGCGTGTGTAGTGAGGGCGGGGAACGAAATGTGGCCTTTGGGGACACTGGGGTTAAGTGAGCCTGAACTTCCAGGCAAAGGCAAGAGTCCTTACAATTTATTCTGTCTTTGCAGACTCTCCCTTAAGGAATGGGGGATGGTCCGGCCTCAGCCGAGAGGACATGGGGATTGGCCTCAGCTGTGGGGACATGCAGGGTCCAGCCTCGGCTGTAAGGACAGGGAGCTGCAGTCAGACACAGTTTCACACGCTGACTGGCCCTGTGAAGTGGCCGAGTTACTTGCTTCCTGTGCCTCGGTTTCTCCATTGGGAACGTAGTTGGCATTCTTCTCTAGGGATCAGTTGGAACATCAGCTGGGATGTGTGCCTGCATGGTGCCTGTTTGGCTCATGAGTGCCCAGAAGCTCTGCCCTCCTGGCATCCAGGATGCTGTGTCCATGATGGGGAGGCCCTCCCCCACTCTTTGTCTTCTCAGCAGCAGGAGGAGGGGTACTCAGCCTGCTTCCTTGCTGGCGGCCGGCAGTGTCCCTAACCCTGTGCCGGCTCCCATGGTCTGTCCCCTTGATAAACATTTTTTAAACCCCATTTGACCCTTTTCCATGTAGGAATAAGCATGTAATTTAAAAATTCTTCGTGGGATTCTTTGCTTAGTGTCTGGCCCCTCTGCCGGTCCTTCAACTGCACTGGAGTGAGCACCTTGAGTATTTCCATCATTTTGTCCACAGCTCCCTCAGTGACGGGCTGTACTAGGCTCTTAGTGGACAGATACCAGATGGGTGAGTGGATGGATGGATGGATGGATGGATGGATGGATAGATGATGGGTGGATGGATAATGGATGGATGGATGATGGATGAATGGATGGATGGATGGTGGATGGATAGATGATGGGTAGATGGATGGATGATGGATGGATGGATGGATGGATGGATGGATGGATGGATAGATAGATGGATGACTGGGTGGATGGATGGATGGATGGATGGATGGATGGATGGATGGCTTGATAGATGAGTGGGTGGGTGGGTGGGTGGATGGATGGATAATGGATGTATGTATGATGGATGAATGGATGGATGGATGGTGGATGGATGGATAGATGGATGAGTGGGTGGGTGGATGGATAGTGGATGGACGGGTGGGTGGGTGGATGGATGGATGGATGGGTGGGTGGGTGGATAGATGGTGGATGGATGGGTGGGTGGATGGATCTCACTAAATAATTACTAGAGTACATAATCTGTAATGTCCTCTCCAGCCCCAAACAATAAGCAAGGCTGTTTGTATTATTTATAACTTATCTGTCTTTAATCAGACCTGGCCTTTTCCTCTACTTTCTGCCCAGTACAGTGTCCCTAGGAGCAGCTTGTTCCACTTGCTCCTGACTATGGCAGCTCCTATGAATTCAGGAAATGCCTCCGCCTGCCAAGGAGGCGATGTTTTCCTAGAGAACCAGACTGTTCAGTGGCAAGGTGGTACAATCCACCTCTCCTGTGTTTAAAAAAGGAAAATAGTTGAATACTCTCGAATACTCAAAACCTAAATTATAGAAATGAAGTCACTGCAACTTTGTAGTGTGAAAACCTTTCCTCATTAAGATGCAGAAGGAACTGTCTAACTGTATGTCCTTAGTAAAGACTGGAGAGTTAAATCTGTAACTCGTAATCATCATTGAGTTGTTTTCTTGAGTTCTGTGCCACAAATATGCAGGCAAGGTGTTGATTTTCCTAATTTTGTGTATAATTAGCTGCTGGGATCTCATCTTGCCACCTGACAAATGCTTGCTGGTGATTTTCTGCCTTGCTTTGTTTTTAAAAGAGAATGTAAGTGAATTTTTAAAAAATCCTCCGGGTTGGCTCCTAGCAGGAAAAAAAAGGGAATTGATATCTTCTGTAGTGGAAGTCTGATTGTTTCCCCCGGCACAGATGGAAAACACCCACAGTCCAAGGAAGTATTTGCAAAACACATTAAGAAAAAAAATGGGTTTTATACTATAACTAGAGGCCCGGTGCATGAAATTTGTGCACGCGTGTGTGTGTGTGTGTGTGTGCGCGCGCGCGCACGCGCGCGCGTGCGCACCTGCACCCTCTCCAATTTGGGACATCCCTCTCACAATCCAGGACTGCTGGCTCCCAACCGCTCACCTGCCTGCCTGCCTGATTGCGCCTAACCACTTCTGCCTGCCAGCCTGATCACCCCCTAACCACTCCCCTACCAGCCTGATCAATGCCTAACTGCTCCCCTGCCGGCCCGATTGCCCCAAACTGCCCTCCCCTGCTGGCCTGATCACCCCTAACTGCCCTCCCCTGCTGGCCTGGTCACCCCTAACTGCCCTCCCCTGCTGGCCTGGTCACCCCTAACTGCCCTCCCCTGCTGGCCCGATTGCCCCTAACTGCCCTCCCCTGCCAGCCTGGTCACCCCTAACTGCCCTCTCCTGCCAGCCTGGTTGCCCCTAACTATCCTCCCCTGCAGGCTTGGTCACCCCCAACTGCCCTCCCCTGTAGGCCTGGTCCCCCCCAACTGCTCTCCCCTGCAGGCCTGTTCACCCCAACTGCTTTCCACTGCTGGCCCAGTCACCCCTAACTTCCCTCCTTTGCCAGCCTGGTCACCCCTAACTGCCCTCCCCTGCCAGCCCGATTGCCCATAACTGCTCTCCCCTGCTGGCCTGATCGCCCACAACTGTCCTCCTCTGCAGGCCTGGTCTCTCCCAACTGCCCTCCCCTGCTGGCCTGATCATCCACAACTGCCCTCCCCTGCCGCCCATCTTGTGGCAGCCAAATTTGACCACATGGGGGCGGCCATATTGTGTGTTGGAGTGATGGTTAATTTGCATATTACCTCTTTATTAGATAGGATTATGTAGGATAAGAATTTCCTGGTGGAACTGTCACCATCTCCTTTCTCACACCCTGGCAGCTCCTGCGATGCCTGGACAGCAGGCCGATGGAGCTTCTGTGTTCTTTTCTCATGCTCTCACCCCAAGGGACCTCGTGCTCCCTGGTGGAAGCTGTGATGGGAAACATGTGGAGGTTCCTCAGAAAATTAAAATAGAACTGCCTTACACCCCACTGTTCACTTCTGGGTATTTATCCAAAGACTGTGAAACACTAATGTGAAAAGACATATGCACCCCCAATGTTCATTGCGGCATTATTTACAACTAGAGGCCCGATGCACAAAATTCGTGCACGGGCTTTGGCCCCAGCCCCCTCCCACCACCATGGCCAGGGGCCTCCGCCGCCTCTGCCGCAGCCCCTGCCCGCTGTGGCTTTGTCCAGAAGGAAGGACGTCTGGTCTAATTAGCATATTACACTTTTATTATAGATAGCCAAGGTGTACATACAAGCAAACTAAGTGTCCAATGATTGATAAATGGATAAGTAAATGCCACTCAACTATAAAAAAAAGAATGAAATCTTACCATTTGCAGCAACACTGATGGTCCTAGAGTGCGTTATGCTCAGTGAAATAAGTCAGAGAGAGAAAAACAAACACTGTATTATTCCAAGTATGTGTGCAATCTACTACCCAAAACAGAGAAAAAGTAATAGACACAGAGCGCAGGCTGGTGGCTGCCAGCGTGGAGGAGGGTTGGGAATTGGCTACTGTGTGAAGTGGATCAAGGAGTCCAAACCGCCAGTGAGAAGCCAGTGCGTCCTGGGTGCCGGGCAGCACGTGACTGCATTACCGGCACTGCTGCACCCTTGGAAGGGGCTCTGACAGCAGATGTTAGGAGTGCTCATCACAAGAAAGAGAAAGTTGTAATGTAACTAGACTTGTTGTGGGGTCATTTCCCAGTTTATACAAATGTGCAATCATTACACTGTACACTGACACTATTATAAAGTTCCGTGTCAAATAGACCTCAGGACAAAAACGGGATGAGGTGGAGAATGGCTGCCCTGGGAGGCGCTGGCGATCAGATCAGGCAGCGGGTGTTAGCAGCGTGCAGGGAAGGCAACGGTGGGTCCCGGGAGCGGAGTGCAGCGGCAGTGTGGGCAGCCTCCGGGGCAGGGCCTGCAGACTGTGTTGTCTGTAGATCATTCCAAAGCAGCAATAGACGGACCGCCGTTTGCCTTCTCTCTAGTACTCTGCATGCTCCGCATTCTAAACAAAGGTCAGTTCCTGTTCTCCTCCCCTCAGGAGCCCCGCACACCGGGGGAGGGGGACGCTAGACACGGCGGATGAGGTGGTAAGACTGCGGGATTATGGATGCTGATCGTGAAGGGAAGGCGTTGGCCTCAAGGAAGTGTTTTCTCAGAGAAGCGCTTATAATGTGCTCAGCGTCTGAGGGCGGCAGAATGCGGGAAACGTAGCCTTGGACCGAGCAGGGCCTTGGGTCCCTAGACAGTGCGTCCGTGATCCTTGGTTCAGAACGGTGGCATGGTGGCAAGTTGTAGGTCTTTCTTTGTTTCTTAGATTAGTCCACCATGCTGATTGGGTTCTTAAATAGTTATTCTCCATATCCACCTTCAGAAATAACAGGGATGTTTCAGAAATAATGTCCGGGTTCCAGCTGTGAGCGCCGCGAAGCCGCCTGTGGATTTCACGGGCCCATTTGAATGCATTGCCAGCGGGGTGCTCTGATTTCTGACCCCGAATCAGCGTGTTGTGCGTCTGCGCTTACTTCCCACAGGTAACAAGTACTGGGTGTTCAAGGACACGACGCTGCAGCCAGGCTACCCTCACGACCTGGTCACCCTCGGGAGCGGGATCCCCCCTCACGGCATTGACTCGGCCATTTGGTGGGAGGACGTTGGGAAAACCTATTTCTTCAAGGGGAACAGGTCAGTACACACTCGCCGAGGGAGGCGCTCAGTGGCTAGCGAGGCCGGCGCCTCTAGCCTACCGCAGGCATGTCCTGTGGGTGAAAGAGCTGGTGTGAGGAGATCAATTATTGAAATCTGGAATTGAAATGTTTTTAACATATTTTACAATAACAGGCGACATCAGTCTTCCTCTACCAAAGGAGACGTATTTGTGAACTTAAACGTACGGCATGTGTCTGTTTCTCTTCTCTGTGGCCTTTCCGGCCGGGAGCTGTGGAGGCCGAGCCACCTTGCCTCCCCTGGCAGTGTGTTTTCTTATCGTTTTACTTCCCTTGGATCCAAAGTTCTTTTTAGCAAAAGCTTTCTTCCTGATGGTGCATATTTACAATATTACCAGTTTTAACATTTTACATATTTTATATATTTTTTGAGGGAAAAATATTGAGAAATTGAGAATGTATTTGTCTTTACTTATTTCTACCTCCCATTGGCATCTTTCTGCATAAAAACTGGGCAGAGGAACAGGCTCGAGATCCTGGACATGTAATCGTGTTGCAAGCAGGGATCTCGTGACTGCTCCTAACCACAGAGAGAGAGGAGCCGAAAGGGAGGCTCTGAGCCGCTCCGCGTTCAGAGGGAGGCCTCCCGCTCCTCGGTCCCACGTGCTGCGGGAACTCGTCCACAGGTCCCTGCCTGCCCGGTCCATCCTGAGCTACAGCTGGACCCTCGGACACACGCTGATCCTCATAGATTCAGCTCTCGGATGCTGTGTCCCCAGCTCACCGCTCAGCATCTCCTCACCACTATGTCCAAGGCTCAATGGCCATACTTCACGCTAAGCTTAACCTTGGAGAAACTCAAGATGTTTCCAAAGAAGGCAGTAAAAATATAGGTCCGGTTTGTTTCTATTATTGTGGATTACACTAGCACCAAACAGAAAAGCACGTTCATTTTTTCTTGTGGTGAGAACCTGGGACACACCTGTCACCTGCGGGACACGCGGCCTGCCCTGTCCCGGGGCCCTTCCTGGAGCCACCTTCCCTCCGGCCCCTCTGAAGGGCCAAGGTGCCCCTCGCCTGCGGAGGCTGGTAGGAATCACAGCAGAACCCTCCCCCAGGAGCCCCAGCCTGTGGACAAAGGACCCACCACCACCATCCGGGCCCAGGAAATATCCAGAAAAGACCAGAAAATATTTTTTTCATGGTTTTAGCCAAAACAGTTAGCTCCAAGTTCATGCACGAAGTGTGTGATTTCCCAAGCCTGTTGGTCAAACACTAGCTTTAGCCGAAGGTCAGAGGTGTTTAGAAATGGTTGTCAGGTGAATTGGGGGAACATTCATTGCATGTAGGGGAAAGGGAGGACTTTACAACCAGCCAGGCCTGGCTGCAACCGGCCTGTTGGTGTCCTCCTCCCAGCACCTCCTCTCGCACAGGAACAGTGGATCCATCTGAGGGGCGTGCTGTGATCACCAGGTCATGCCTAGAACATTCTGTCTGCCCTGAAATAGGCGAGTTTACTGTTGATCCTTAGAACATCCCAGGCATCAGCTTGTGAGGCTGAGAACATAGGGGTTGGGGGCCCGTCCGCCCCTCTGACGCTGCAGTTCTGTGAGGCGCTGGGCGTCGGGAAGTCCCCACTTTGCCTCTCTGTTTTCCTGTCCGTCCACCCTGAGGACTCGCAGAACTGCTCCCTGATGTGCACCAGGCCCTGAACTCAGACACCAGGGCCAGACTCAGGGCCTCCGCCCCTCCCCCAGAGCCCCGCCCGATGGCCCTGCAGGGCCCTGCTCTCCCTCCCGATGGCCAGGCCCCAAACCCCTGAGCTGCCCTCGCCTTCCCTCACACGCGCATTCCATCCACCAGTTAGTCCGGGGCTGCAGGAAACCGTACTCCGTCCCCCCAGCTACCAACAGCCCCGGCGCGCAGCTGGCCGCTGGGCCGCCTGACGGCCTCGCCCTGCGCTGCGGCGGCGGCTCCTCCAGCTGTGAGGCCCGCAGCAGCCGGTCCCTGTGACAAGGAAGCCCAGCCAGCGCTCCTCTGCTGACCTGTGGCTCCGCCTCCCTGCAGGGCCCCGGCTTGGCTGGGCTGGAGGGTCTGTCTGATCGTGGATGCTGGCCCACACGCCAACCTCAGCCCCCTCTGCTACCTGCATCGTGGCTGCTGGGCACTGGGCACCAGGCTTGTTCCTGCCACGGGACTTACCGCAGCTCCCGATGCCACCTGGAATGCCTTCCCCCAAAGCAGCCCCTGCCGCTGCTCACTTCCCCCTGCTCAGGCGTCAGCCGGTCACAGCCCTGTCTGTCCAGGCACTGGGAGGGGCTGACCCGCGTTCCTGGATAACGTCCTCTGCTTTAGCGCCTCACTAGCTCCTTGCACCTGCCGGCATCGCACGAGGACGCTGTCCCTCCCCCCACCTGTGTCTCCAGCACCCACAACACTGCCAGGCACGCAGCGGGCGCTCAGCTTTGCTGAAGGAATAAGTGGACCAAGATTCTGCTTGAGATCATTTCCCAAAACAATGTTCTGCTGTCTAAGGAAGATTTTTTAAAAATGCATAGGTTGATGCTACCCTTTTGAATTGAAATGTAATTTTTATTAACTGTAGCATGCTGACTGAATACACAATAACATACCCAGTTTTCACAGACACAGGGGAGGAAACAGAATTTGTGCTTTGGTCTCGCTGTCTTCCCAGGGTTTAAGTCAGCTCTGAAATCGCTGCAGGGTCCGGGGGCAGGGGGGGGGGGGGCAGGCAGCGAGGGGTGGCTGTCCGCTGCGCACGCCACCTTCTCCCCGACCTTGCGTGTTGTTTCTCGTCGTTGCAGGTACTGGAGGTACAGTGAAGAAATGAAGACCATGGACCCCGGCTACCCCAAGCCCATCACCGTCTGGAAGGGCATCCCCGACTCTCCGCAGGGAGCCTTCGTGCACAAGGAGAGCGGTAGGCACCGGGCAGCAGGCCCCGCGGGTGCGCTCAGCCATCGCTGGCGCCGTCACTAGGAAGCTGCATCGCATCACCATGTGTGTGAACGTCCCTTCCTCGAGTTACGTTTCACGTTCTGCTCCAGATATTTTCTTAACCTTAACTTATTTTAGTTTATACAAGAAAAAGGAAAGTTCTGTTTTAAAAGGGGGTGTGGATACCTTTGAAGTAGAGACACTGATTTTTCTATTAAAGTCCATGTGAAGATAATAACACACCCGTGGGCAGGAGCTGGTCACGGAGAAGGCAGGTGTAAGTGGCTGAAGCACAGGGCACGTTGAGGGTGTTACTTCCACGTGTGTCGTTAGCTGAGATCCTCAGCAGACCAGGGCACTGCTCAGACGCCAGGCCTGATCGATTACCAATGCGCAGCGGCCAGACTGGCCCCGCCCCTGGGCTCCTTCAGGGTTTGAGATTCAGCGGTCCTGAGGGAAGCCAGCCAGGCCACGGGCAGTCCACGCCCCCTGATGCATGTCACGCTGAGCACTTCTCTCCTCACCCAGGGACACTAACTAGGACTAAGCGGCAACAATAATAATTCAAAATAACGTCAAACACAGTGTCCCGGAACAAGGGGAGGGAAAGAAATAGCACCCCAAAGTAGCAGAAAGAAACACCCATCACGTGATTTACCATAGGAAATAGGAGGGAATGGTTCCCTGTGGGCCCAGAATACCAGGGAAAGTCTGTGCTTTCCCACAGAACAAATGCCCATCGCCTGCAAGAACAGAGCTGCCTTCCCCCCTAAGCCAACTTCATACGGAGAAAAACCGCTCCCTTATATTCCGGAATTAATGTTTTCACTCAGCAAAGAATAACTAAAATACTGACAGACACAGGCGTGTTGGGAAAATCACTGCTTACAAATGAGCGAAAACTGCAGGTGCACCCTCAGCACACCTGTCTCCTGGACCGGCCCGATCCGCCCCGTGGCATCGCTCAACAGCTCGCTTTTCATCTCTAGGGAAACCCTCCGGGAATACCCTCTTTTGAGGCCTGATCCTTGCACTCAGTGCCCATGCCCATATCACCTCTGCAAGGCGGTCCCCCGGTGACCGGTCCATAGATGTGCGTGCCGTCACCCTAGAGCCGCACTCCGGGGGGCAGGGAGCCCTGTCTGAACCCTGGTGCTGTCAGCGGCAATATCCGCATCGGGGAGCTCTCAGTCTCATCTCCCACAGCCGACTCCGTTCTCATTCTCTGCTCAGTCTCATGCTGTGGCTTCTTAGCTTAAACGTTGCTTCCATTGTGTTTGTATGAAAGAGCAGCTCAGATGATGCAGTCAACATGTTTGCATTTACACTCAGACCCCAAGTGCCTCCCTGTAAGCCAGCCCACGCGGATGGCACTTGTTAGCCCTGAAACCAGAGATGATACCGTTCCGAGCTTTTGTCTCCCCCCTCCCTCCCATGTAGCCTTTCTCCCTTGGAATTCTCTCCTAATGATAATTACTTTAAAGCCCTTAAAATTCAGCCATATATTTTTGAAGGCTGTTTTTTGCATTAAAGTGGACTATGCCATCCTGTCATACATCCTGACATTAATTCTGCACCTTGACCAAAGAAATAGGACCGCTTGACACCACTTGCTGAGTGCCTGCCTCCAAACATCGATGGTGCTTATGGATTCATTTTCTCATTAACTGTCCAACACAAACACCTTTCCCTCATTTGTGGCGCGTAAGTGAGGACAGCATCGCAGCTGGCTGAAGTGACTTGTCACGATCATAGAAGCGGTGAGACGAAACCGGAACATCAGCCTCAAGAAGGTGCTCGGATCACGGTCTCCAGGGAGGAGGAAAAGTTGGCCCTCTTTCCCTCCATCGCAGCCTCACGATGCGGCCAGTGTGGGGCCCGTGCTCGCTGTGTGGCCCTGAACACGCCAGGCTGTCAGGATGTGACCTTAGCCATCGCCTCCTGTTCCGCCTGTAACTGTCTTATGGAGCAGTTTGCTTATTTTCCTCCTCGCTCTCCGCCCCAGAAATAACGGCAGCAATCCAAACGGCACTGGGCTCACATAGAGCGGAGCGGGAGGACTGGGCCCTCGCGTTCCACAGGGTGTAAGCAACAGCGAGTTTTCTCCACTTTCCATTGTTTTAATCACAGTTGACATTCAGGGATGTACCTTACGGAGTGACCCCTGGATAAGTCTGCACCCCGGCACCGTGCATGCTTAGTGCTGCAGTGTTGACCGATCCTACGCCGCACTCGCCATCCCGGGAGACTTTGCTCCTAGAGAATTGGAGTAACCACTCTGTGTACCCCCTTCAAGTTGTGCCCTCGTTGACTGCTGTAAAGCCCCACTTCCTGGCTACTCCACGTCCTCTCCTTAGACAGTGCAGTGTTTTGTTTTTTAATTCCTGGCCTGAGAACATGTTTTTATTGATTGTAGAGAGAATGGAAGGGAAAGAGAGAGAGAAACTTCAGTGTGAGAGCAGCACCCATGGCTGCCTCTGTAGAGGCCTGGCTGTGCTCCCTGACAGGGCGGGGGGCCCACAGGCTTTTGAGGTGCAGAACGACACTCCAGCGCACTGCACCACCCTGGCCAGGGCTCTCGGAAGTGGGCTGCTAAGGTTACTGCAAGATGCTGCTTTTAACAGTGCTGCGTGCATGTGGCCAATCGCAGCCACGTCTAGCCTGTGAATTTCCCAAACGTGACAATTTAGGTGAAATTCTTCTGAAGTAGCTACTCTTAGTAAGTAAGCAGATTACCTCAAATCCACCCTCAAAAGGAAAAATGAGTACATAAACATTTTCTCAACCAACTGACATTTCACAAACGGAAAAACTCCTGAATTATTGACTGAGGTGAACTTGAGGTGTGACAGATTTCTGTTACGAAGACTTTGGGCTGCTTCTCAAGTACATTTTCCCCTCTAACTGCTACCGACTGGACTTCTTATCCCTAACACATGTCTTCAGTAAACTACAGCTCGGCTTCTGTGTTTGGAGTGTGTTACGTAAAATTGGCCTGCAGATCGGATAAACATGAAAACGGAAACTTGTGAATTTCCATAGGATACCCAGTGGCTCCTAGTAATTGGAAGCTGTTGGCTTCCAGTTTATCAGAAGCCCGTGTGGAGGGTCCGTGGAATTCTAGACCAAGGCTGTCATTCAAGCACCATCGTCCTGGGTCCGGTCCTCGCAGGCCCGCCCCGCTGCTGCATCCGCTTGCTGAGTGGTTGCGTTGGGGTCCTAGTGTCATCGAAGAGCAGCTCCGGCAGACACA
Organism: Cnephaeus nilssonii; assembly: GCF_951640355.1. Lineage (NCBI taxonomy): Eukaryota > Metazoa > Chordata > Mammalia > Chiroptera > Vespertilionidae > Cnephaeus > Cnephaeus nilssonii. The sequence goes on along the minus strand of NC_137089.1, from coordinate 54,622,355 downwards.
TCTGGATTGACACACGTGCTTTCACTGGCGAGTTGTCCTGATGGAGAAACGCCCCATCACCACGGAGGCAGCAGCACGCTCGCTCTCTGGCATCGGCATCGAACAGAGTGACTTCCTCAGCGGAGGGCCCGCAGCAGCGGTGGCCGGGCCTGATCTTCTGAGCGATGTCCAGAGTGTTCAGTCCGCTTGTCTGTCTCAGGGTGCTGTCGGTCACAGCCTGTGCTGTTTAGCCGAGGCGCATTTGTTCAGAGTCAGGCGCTCTGCCAAGGGCCCCGGTCTTAGAAAGAGCATTCGTGTTCAGGACGTGGGAGGCCTGAACTTTATCTCTGAGCCTCATATCTTTGCCTGGAAAGTACAGGTAATTAGTTCCTCTTGACAGAGTAGTTATAAGGGTTAAAGGTGTCATTTTTCTAGTTTTTTAGCACAGACTGCTTCCATAGTAAGTGCTCAATAACAGAGGAAAAATAAACGCCATTAATGAGCATTAAGTCAAAGTAGGCATACTGTTCAAAACACACAGCTCCCCGAGTATCGTTTTTAAGTAATTATGACATTAAAACATTTCTCTTGGCCTCTTGAATTTTATCTCAAAGCAAGAATTAAATGCAGCCCTGGCCGGTGTGGCTCAGTTGGTTGGGCGTCATCCCATACACGGAGAAGTTGCTGGTTGGATTCCCCATCTGGGCTCATGCCCAGGTTTCAGGCTCATCCCCAGTAGGGGACCACGCAGGAGGCAGCTGATGGATATTACTCTCTCACATTGATGTTTCTCTGTTCTTCCTTCCTCTCTCTTTAAAAAAAAAAATCAATAAACTATTCTTAAAAATAAAAACACGAATTAAATCCAAGAAAGATAGTCACAAAGAAACTTGAATGAAGGTGCTGTGGACAGGAAGAAACACCGGATGTGAGCCAACAAAACCAACAGAAATTCAGAGGCCCGTCCTCTGAGACACACGTATCTGCAGTCGCATTGCCACCCGCTGGGAAAGGCTATCTTCGCACCCTCATGGTCTGGAACATAGCCACATGCACGGCCAGACCCCAGGGCTCCCCATGCCACCTCCTCCCCATGAAATATATGTTAGTTATTAAAGATAGAATTGTAGATCTACCCATACTCCACATTTCTTTACTCTAAAAGGATTAATAATGGCTTTGGAAGTTCTGTAAAATACAGTTAAGTGACATGAATTTAACAGAGGCGAAGTGGCTAAGAAAGTTATATAGTGAGGGCAAAAACAGGAGACGCAGTGGGGGGCCTAGAGCCAAAAATGAAGTCTGTCACCAAGCACTAGCGATGCCTATGGTTTGTTAATATTTCTGGTTCAAATGAGGAAAGGCAGCCTATTGTCTGGGAGGCTCAGATGGTGAGGAGTCCCCTGAGGGGTTTCCTGGAGGAGCCGCTCATCAGGGGTCCTGCCCAGCCTCAGCCTGAGGCAGACAGAGCTTCAGGTTATCAGGCTGGCCGCCTCTTCCATGAAGATGGATGTGGTCATGTGGGTGCCCTGTGCCCTCGGTCCTGTGAGCCTCCCTCCAGGGCAGACGTGTGAACGGGGTAGAGGTGCTTGGTCTGGTCTCTCTACACCCTTGGCAGCGAGCCCTGCTCCCGGGCTGAGCCTCCAGCTCCGAGCTCACAGTCCTGGGCACACGGGCCTGGGCACACGGTCCTGGGCACACGGCTCATTGCTCTGTTCATGCATTCAGTGGCTGGTTCTTGTATGTGCCCTGACTGGGGATCGAACCACAACCTTGGCGAATGGGGACGACGCTCTAACGACTGAGCCACCCGGCCAGGGCTTAGTCTGTTTGATTGTCTACACTCATCCGCTTCCACAAGTAAGTGTTTCCTCTGTGTGCTGTTTCCTCCCCACCCAGGCTTCACATATTTCTACAAAGGAAAGGAGTATTGGAAATTCAACAACCAGATACTCAAGGTGGAGCCCGGATACCCCAGATCCATCCTGAAGGACTTTATGGGCTGTGACGGACCCACAGACAGACACACAGAAGGACACAGCCCGCCCGACGACGTGGACATTGTCATCAAGCTGGACAACACGGCGGGCACAGTGCGGGCCGTGGCCATCGTCATCCCCTGCATCTTGGCACTGTGCCTGCTGGTGCTGGCCTACACCGTGCTCCAGTTCAAGCGCAAAGGGACGCCGCGCCACATACTGTACTGCAAGCGCTCCATGCAGGAGTGGGTGTGACGGCCTGTCCCTGCGGTCACTGCAGATTCCAGACACGGCTGTGATGTGGCTCCTCGCTCAGAGCGGGCGGTGCGGCTGGCCGGGGCTGACCTTGCACCACAGGCTGCTGGTCCTGCGCGGGTGGAATTCGGTCTCGGGGACGGTCCCCGATGCAGGCCCCTGCGCCCGCGTCTTTGTCTTTCTTTGTTCTTCCTTCTAGGCCTTTCCTCTGCACGCTGGTGCCGGCACATCTTCAGGACGGAAACCGGGGAGAGTCTTCCTACACGTGCGAACAGGATGCCCTTCCGCAGTCTGAGCCCATTCCTGGGGGAGAAAAGCAAATCAGAAAACTCACGCATTTTTGCTTTGCAACCAAGAAATCTGTAAGAGGTTGAACTGAACTTGCAGGAGAGCATGAGACCAGAACAGCTTTGTCTCCAAAGAAGAGCGCTCCGACCCTCGGCGCCCGCGCCAGCCTGTCGGGCAGCGGCCAAGAGGGCCGGACGGCCATTTCCAGCCAGAATCTCCGCAATATAGTAACAGCCTTAACGACACCCTTCCCCCCACCCCGTCTCGCAGGCCCTTGCCCGTCCCCTCGTGCTCAGAGCCCCACTCAGACAGGGCTGGGATTGTGGGGAGTGTCCCAGACCCTCCAGCCACCTCGCCTTCGTCCTTGTGGGACCTCCCAAGCTGTTTTAGGCCGTGGCCCCGGGCCCCCCGGTCTGTCAGGAAGATCATTCCAGCGAAGTGGAAGCAGCGTGTGCCTGAGGCGGTGGCAGGGACAGCCGTGCACTGGCCGGTCAGTGCGGAGCGCGAGCTTGGGGAACCGCTGGGCCAGCTCCCCGCGCGGCTGCTTGCTTGCTCGTTGATGAATCATCAACTAGGCTCCGGTGACGGCAGGTTCTGGAAGGTCAGCTGTTCAAAGCAGATGTTCTAAACCCCATGTAATTTTTAAGTGACTTACAGTACCATGGACATGCATTCATGGCAGGCGCAGACCATGTGACTGGCCAAAAGGTTTCCTGGCAAATAAAAAGGTATTTTATTATGTATCTTGTAAGAGTGAAACTTTATTTGAACAGCTGATGCTAACAGCCCACGTCTTTTCTCCCTTTGGTCAGACATCGGGAGTTTCTGTTGTAAAATCCGCTGCCTGGAGTTTGCGGGGGACGCGCAGTGCAGTGTGTGGGGCCCCGGGAAGGCGTTGCCATGCCGACTCGGGGGTGAGGACGTCCTGCATGGCGCCGCAGTTCTCCCAGGGCTCCTGTGGCCTCCGGCGGCCTGCGCCACGCACTAGCGATGGCCACCAAAGGAGCCAGGCCCCCAAAGCCTCTCACTGCTGAGTATCATGTGTCCTAACCACCGTAGCGCCATTCCCGCGAGCGGAGCAGGCTCATGCCTTTGCTTGGAAAGGCGGCCTGGCAGGCCTCTTGCTGACCCTCAGAGCCGCCGGCGGGGCTGCATCGGAGAAGGTCAGAGGGACGCCCCTGGACTCCGGCACGGGGTTCGGGAAAGCCAGCCTCCGGGGATGAGCTTTGTGACGGTGGACAGTGTGCCTTGGACTTGATTGCTGACCTGTTGACTGTCGTTCACAATAACGTAAACGTTGTCTGATGTAAAAAAGTCCTGGTCTATGTCTTTGCCCTTTGACCTTTAACTTGCAAACTGGCCTAAAAGGAAGGAAGTGAGGATGGCTCCCCAGGGAGGGTGAGTTCTCTCAGCCCAGGGAGGCAGAGCGGCGTGGAGAGGCGGGCGGAGGGTCCAGTGTGTGGACGGACAATGGCTCTTACACTCGGGAAATGCCCTGGAGGTAAAAGTGACTTCGTTTCCCTTTAATATCCTTTCAAGTCTAAATTCATCATTTAGTACAAATATAAAATAAGAGGTGGAAAAACAAACTTCAGAATACTTTAATGGCCAGTGTGGCTTTTATATAAAGCAGGAATTTTATACTAGTAAGGATTTCTCATTCATTTGCTAGTAACACCCACTTCCAGGTGGTTTTTAATAAGTGTAGGGATACAGTCTTATTTGGAAATGGGTGGTTTGGCTGCCTTGACTTCATACGTGTCCTCCATGTAGCATGAGGCATGGAGTGCCTTTCGGGTCCACGTTTCTGAGGGGGCTGGACCGTGGTGGCGTGCTGCAGGGCCGTGCGCTGTAATTTCTGATAACCTAGACGCACCCCGCGTCAGGCTGAGGAAAAGACCAGTTCAAACAGAGGAGTGGCCTCACCGCAGACGACAGGCTGACCAGATGGACTGAGGAGGTGTGGGAGGTGCTGTGTGCGGGCCAGCGCCCCCTGCGGGCCACCCTGCTTCTGCTGTAGCTGATGCTGGTGCTCCCAGGTTCACTCCACTCAGCTCGGAGGGCTGTCTGCACACCAAGCTCAGTCAGTGTGTAGACAGTGGGAGGCTCACTCCTTTCAGGCTTGGTGTCCAGGAAGAAGTGTGATGGGGAATTACACATATTGCTAAAGACTGAAATGAGGAACTATGTCATTTGAGGATGTGTGTGAATCATGGAGGAATTCCATTAACCTACACGGAAAATGGATTTTTTTTTTTTTAATGAGAAAGAAACCGAAGAAGCAATCTTCTGCCTCTTTACTCCTAGGTCACAATATCCTGGTTCCCCCTAAGACTAAGTGCATGAGGCTAGAAAATAATGATGCCTCAGTGGGAGGGGGTGGGGGGGGGCGGGGATACACACCTGGATTCTGGGACGTCACAGGCAACTGTGGGTTCGTCCTCACTTCAACATGAGCGGCGCGGAGGTGGGAGACACGGCGCGCACGGCTTCTCTTCCTGGGACCTTCTCCTCGCCAGCTGCGCGCCGACGGGGATAAGAGGACGTGGAGCACCACGCAGGCGCGAGCCCGGATCCTGGTGTTCACTGCACGCTGCTGCGTGGTGGCTGACGCCTCTCCCACGGGGCGTGGGGAAAAGAAGCTCAACCCTAAGGGCAGCGGCAGCGGGAGCGGGACTAAGTGACCGGCACATCAGGAGGGGGGTTCCGTGGGTCAGCCATGCAGTGCGCCAGTTCAGTGCCAACAGACACACAGTCTGTTACATACTTTCCTCATCCCAACACTCGTGTATGAAAAGGTCATCCTAGGGTTTCCCAAGTTGAAATGAAGACACGCTCACAAGCACAACAAATACTTCTCTTCTGGTTCATGATTTTTTATTACTTGTTATAAACAAGGTAATGTTCTTTACATAAATAACTACATAGTTTATAATGTTAGCCAAACGCTGTTGTTCTATATAATCTTAACTGAATGAAGAATTAAAACAGCCAATCGGTCTTTATCCTCCATAAGCGGTAAGTCCACGTTGGACCGGAGCGCCGCTGGCGAGCTGAGCCATGGCCCTGTCAGAGCGCAGTGTCTGCGGGCTGGGTCAGGGCAGGTGGGCGCGGTGCCTGTAGGGAGCCACAGAACCAGATCAGGTAGAGGAGTCTGTGAGGACATTTCTGTCATCGACCAGAGGGTGCGGCTTTCTGAATCGGATGTAATAAATTTCTAAGTAATAACTTGCAAAAATAATTACTAATAAAGGAAAAAGACCAACTTACTGAATTAAGCAAATAGAACTTTCTCTAGTCAGATGGCTTGTGAGCTTCTTCTCCTGACATGCAGTTTGTTTGTTTCATGGCTTATCTACTGGTTTTATCCCCTTTCTGTGTGTGATCTAAAAGTGCGAGGACATTGCCCAACATCCCGGGGAGTCCACACGTGGCTGATGTGTGGACTGGGATCTAGGAGCAACATTCCAAAATATGACAGATGTCAAACAGAGACTTCTGTCTGACCAGAACTGTGACATCCCGGTGAGCGATCATCAATGGCTACATGTGCAGCTCAGCCAGCGGTGATCTTGGAGAGGTGGCGAGAGAGCAGTGTGCGGGATCTCACGTCTCTTTGCACCTCACGAGACAGACCTGCACGGCCGCAGCTCAGGCGGCAGAGCAGGGCCTCCATGCCATTGGCTCCACGCTGCCTGGGAGGAACCACAGCTACATCAGAGAAGTTTCATCAGATCTGTTCTAAAAACTAGAACTTTATATAATAAAGAGGCCTGGTCCACACCATACACATGAAACTGAAATATGATGTTGATTAGACATCAGGGAAATGGAGGAGGAAAAATGAGTCTTTTGTAAAATATAGAAAGTACTATAGCACACACCTTAATACAACTGGAAATCCTATCTCACAAGGAAAAACCTGCCAGAGAAAGCGCGGTTCCACTCTCTTCGCCCCAGAGACGTGCAGAATGAGCCACTGGGCAAGCACCGCTGACTCCGGCCGCCTTCCAGGCTGCAGCTGTCCGGTGCAGTCACCTCGCCTGGAAGGACAGGCGCAGCCGGCGCCCCCAGGGAAGCCGTCCCGGGGCGGAAATCTGCCTCCGCAACCCTCAGACACCAAGCGCATGGCCAGCGGCGGAGCTGCCGGAGCTCCTGGCCTCCAGGCCGTGGCCGTGGCCGTGGCCGTGGCCTCCCCTGTGCTGCTCAGCTCACCGCTCGTCTGTCTCCACGGCGTCATTTTGAAATGACGCTGGGTACTTCAGGTCAGATTAATAGCATCACTTGCAAATGTCTCCCAACATTTTACACATATGTCTACTTTGAAATTTACACCAACAGCACAGAAAGCTTAAGAACGAAGACTGAGTTGGAAATTCACAGAAATCGAAGGAAAAACCTTCCTGATATTGTAAAATTTCCTTCCATTTTCTGGTCGAGTTCGAGGTGGCAGCCTTCGGTTTGGAAACACAGCTGTGAGCTTGTCCCGGAACACGAGCCGCGCAGATTTGTGAACATGACGACCACTCTGTACACTGAGGCCTGGGGTCCCGGCGCTGTGCTCCGCGGGCCCCGGCGCCTGCCCTTGAGGAAGGTGAGGACCAAGGTGGTCGCGGTCTGCGCATCATCGGTATAACGCGTTCCGTGGGGAGGAAGTCGCCTGAGAAGGTCGCGGAGGTTCCGTGCCTCTTGGGTTCAAAGGGCAGCATGTGCGCGCCCCTGTGCTAACTGCCCCAGGGGAGGGGCGCCTTCGCCTTCACCGTGGCCTTAGTGCACGGCCGTGGAGGCCCAGACATGGCCAGCTGGAATGGCGTGCTGACCACACACCTGCCGTGTGTCTGCTGCAGAGCCGGGTTCTCCGCCTTAAGGAGGGGAAGAAAAGCAATGCAATAAAGAGGCAGATGAGACCCTTGTATCCTGTTGGGCGGCCACTCAGCGCCAGAGCAAGAGGTCATTAACCCTGACTTCACTTACAGAACCGGAGAGAGCAGGTAACATGAATAAAATGATGGCCTTTTTGACCTATAAGATGCTTCTTGAGTATTTTATCCACTTGTTTTTCTCCACGAAAAAATACCATTCAGAATAGAGCATTTTGGTAGCACTTGGTCCTCGTGATGGGCAGGCGGGATGCTGCATGGAGGGGTCCCAGATTGCAAGAGGGCACCGGCCAGGCTGAGGGACCCCACGGGTGCATGATCAGGGCAGGGAGGGACCTCAGGAGGGCTCCAGGGTGTGTTCATCCCGTCTCGCTCTAGAGCGCAGTCCCAATTGGCCGGACCCCAGCAGGAAGCTAACCTACTAGTACAGGTCGGAGCATCTGCCCCCTGGTGGTCAGTGTGTTTCATAGCAACTGGTTGAACAGTTAAATGGTCGGACATTTAGCATATTAGGCTTTTATTATATAGGATTACATTTATATTAAAAAGAGAGGAAATGGAGGATGGGATTGGGACAGCTTTGTGCTGTATAGCTGAAATGCTGTTATCAGCATTTCTTGAAAAACCTCTCTTTTGAGGGGTTCAACCAACTCGTCCATAAAAATTTGCTTCAGGCTTGAAAGATTGTTTTAGTTATGTAATTTTAAACAAATGTATCTGGTTTTTATATTATAGGAGGGAAATAAATGGAGTTTACTAGGTCAATTTGGCAGTAATATGACTTTTTGACAACCTAAAATCTACTTATTGCATAGTCTATTGATGTTTTTTTAAAAGAATCAATTATTGACATTGAGAAAATTGCCTGCCTCATGGGAGTAGCAATCTATCTTCAAGAGATTTTAACACTTGTATATCTGTATCACGTTCTCTCGGTTCCAATAGAGGACCACACGGTAATGATTGTGATTATCGCCATCCTATGGGCTATCAGGTAATATAGGTTTGGAATATATATAATATATTACTAGGTAGATTAAAGGGGGAAACTCCCATAAATTTAGTTTGTCAACTAAATACTATATATATTTTAAGTATTGTACAGACATTTCTCTTTCAGAATCAGAATAAGCAAGCAGTTAAAAAGGAAGTTGTCTCCTGAATAAACAATACACATTTTATAGCATCTTAAGAAAGTCATTTTTCCATTCTCTATTGTGGTTATGGGAAGTTAAAAGAATTTAATGCATAAAATGAATGCTGACTTCATTTAAATAGCATAAAGCTGTGAAGCAGAGGGGAACACTGGAATATTTACTATTTAGGCTGTTACCTGTAGCTGTTTGACAACACTCGCCTTCATTTGAATCCCATGCTATTTCAGTTATGGGGAGATTATCAAATCCAACTTGAAGCTTCTGCATTGCTCCCATCCCACTCAGTGTGACTCCATGGCGCTGTTGATAATGAGTAGGTTCCCCTGTGAAGGAAAATAAAGAAGGAACACATTTATTAATTGAGTGGGTTTCCAGGATTCGAGTTGCCAGTGGTTCTTGCTCACACAGGGTTCTATACATTTATACCATCTTAAATCTGGCATGTATGTGTGTTTTCTCAGATAGCTTTTGCTGACAAACCCAAAACTCATTTGTGTGCAAATATATAGCTAAATAAATGGTGCTAACATGTATTATGACTGTCAAATATAACCCGGCAATCTTGTGGTGCTTACATAATTTTTTTCCATTGGTTTTATTGATCAATGCATTGAACAGTGTTTATTGTTCACACGTCTTTATTGGTAAATCAAGACAGCATAGCACATTGTTAATTAAAATGTTGGCCAATCTGTGTAACAGCTCACCAACCTCTCTCTCTAACTCCTTTCGTGTTGCCTCCTTAAAGGTCGAGGGTCCATGCTGTTACTCTCATCACCGTAGACCATTAACACGACTGGCCTTCTCCACACACACTTATGTTACAATGCTGTAACCCTCTGACTGCTGTGCAACCCTGACCACAAGCAGGTCACGAGCTGAAATCATCGACGGGGTTCCCGCCACAGCGATCGAAGTGTGAAAGGCTGTGCAGTGATGGGTTTTTGTATTTATTAATTTCTGTTTATTTTGTGTCTATTCGTGGAGGGATCTGGGCGGGGTATTTTGTCTGCTGTGCTTTACCCTCGGGAAGGGTTACATGGCTTTGCATACTGTGGCCTCTTCTGTAGTTACCACCCGTTCATGTGTTGTAATTAAACCACTGTTAATAAACAGGAGGACAGAGAATGGCTCCCAGATACTGTGGTCTCACTGGGTGAATGGCGTGCGTACATTTGTGATGAACGTTTAGGCTGTGATTTATAGAGGTCACCTTTCCTATCTGTGTCTTCCTAATCAATAGGAAACAGAAAAGGAAAACTCTTGAGAAATTCAGGCCCAAATCTCCTGTGTGTTTGCCTGAATTGGCAACAGAAGAATCGTTTAACTACTAACTGGATGGCATGTGTGACCAGGGATGGGGGCAGGAAGCAGGTCCCTGTGAGCCTGCGATAAGTTGGGAGTGCATCACCACTTGAAAAGGACAAAGGTAACTTTCAGATGTGTGAGTGCAATTGATTGTTAAAGCCATGCATCATGGCCGGCTAGGTAAATTTAATGGAAGGGCCTACTTTTTATATCAAGCCTTTGTCCGCATCTCCTGTGAGGACGCTTTCCCCTCGCATTCTCTGTAGGATAGGCTGTGGCCATGGAACCGCCTCGGAGAACAGAGAGGAAAACACTCCAACTTAACATTTTCATGTTCATCTTCTTAGAATACCAAGTAGTGGCGGGTAGCCACGCGCCCAACCACGATTTCCTGATAATCAGAAGGATGGCTCAGGAGTCCCCCAGGTGCATCTAAATTTTAGGAAGACTTCGGAATGGTATTGGGAAAGAAACAAAGTGAGCCTTACTTTCCCGGGCAAAGTCAGGGCACATCTGGGAACCAAGAAATGAATCTCATAAATGGTGAACCCCACAGAGGAGGAACTTGGGCAAAGAGCGATTGTCCCAGGGGACTGTCCGAAGCTGTGGATCAGAGGCCCAGGGGACTGTAGTGTGGAGTCTGCATCCAGGGTGAGACCCCAGGAGCTTGGAGATTCAGCTCAGAGAGTTGAAAGGAAGACTCACAGATCAGCATATCAGAACCTATATGCTTAGCCAGCTAACTTAATATGATTCCAGAGGCTTTCAAACAAAAAAATAACCTTTATTTTTATAAGGCTATTACAGATGTGAAACCGTCAATATCAGTCTGAATCCAAGAAATGAATATCCCTTGTTGTTGGGTGTGTGTGTGTGTGTGTGTGTGTGTGTGTGTGTGTGTGTGTTTATCAAAGAGGAAAAAATAAGTTAGAATTATCCATCTGAGCATCTTTTGTTCTTAGGTACCTGAGTTATTTATTTGATCTAAAAATATATGATGATATGACCCTCCTCGCATGACTTTTGCCACAGTCAGGGACCAAATTAGAATCACCTTCTGTGTAGAAAAAAGAAAGCCCAGGTAGAGCTATTGAGACTAATAACACCCCAAGCACATGATGGACAATAAATGTGATGTTTTGAGGGGAGTGATAATGCTTGCCTATTGTAAGCCTCTTACAGGGAGTATTTGAATGGTGTAGCTCCAAACCAGTTCGATGTCCTCAGCCACCCTCCAGGGTGTCCTGGGCTGTCCCCCTCCTTCCTGTTTCCTGCACTCCTTGCCGCTCCTCTTGACTTGTTTCCTCAAATAGTATGTTTATTACTAAATCCAGCCTTTCTAACTTCCTGTCTTACTTGGCACAGGATTTGATGCCGATGGGGCCTCAGCCCTTCATACTTTTTTGGACAGCCCACAGTGGGGGTCCTCCTCCCCTCCCCGTCCGCACCGGAGCCCATTCCGAACCCACCGCCCCGCAGCCCACAGTGAAACACTGGCTCCTGGACGTGACAGTTCAGCTCTTTCCCTTTCCACGTGGAATTTCCTAAATAGTTGTTGTGAATTTACGGAAGTTCCCTATATGTTCTTACCTCCATCCTGGGATCACTGGTGCAAATGTCTACAAACGTCTACAAACCAAGATCCCACCTGACCTACCTGAGGTCTCAGCTCCTCCTCAAGTGCACCTCGCCCCAGTCCCCTGGAGTCTCCTGGTGAGCACAGTGAGGTATCCCTTCTGTCCCCCTCAGGCGGGTGACTCTGAACCAACCCAGCCTCTCCCCCGTCTGCCGAGAAAGCCTGCTCCGCTAAGTGATAAAAGCCAAGAGAACCCTGAATTCAGAGACACAGAAGTTCCATCAAAAGGAAGAAAGGAGCAAAGGGGTCCTGCAAAGGGCTGGTGAGAGGTGTTTCCAAGGTAGTGACATGCACCTGCCCCAGAGACACCCAGACAGACTGAGGCTGTGACATGCACCAGCCCCAGAGACACCCAGACAGACTGAGGTTGTGACATGCACCAGCCACAGAGTCACCCAGACAGACTGAGGTTGTGACATGCACCTGCCCCAGAGACACCCAGACAGACTGAGGCTGTGACATGCACCTGCCCCAGAGACACCCAGACAGACTGAGGTTGCGACATGCACCAGCCACACAGTCAGCCAGACAGACTGAGGCTGTGACATGCACCAGCCACAGAGACAGACAGACAGACTGAGGCTGTGACATGCACCAGCCACAGAGACAGACAGACAGACTGAGGTTGTGACATGCACCAGCCACAGAGTCACCCAGACAGACTGAGGTTGTGACATGCACCAGCCACAGAGACACCCAGACAGACTGAGGCTGTGACATGCACCAGCCACAGAGTCAGCCAGACAGACTGAGGTTTGACATGCACCAGCCACAGAGATACCCAGACAGACTGAGGTTGTGACATGCACCTGCCCCAGAGACACCCAGACAGACTGAGGTTGTGGCATGCACCTGCCCCAGAGACACCCGGACAGACTGAGGTTGTGACATGCACCAGCCACAGAGTCAGCCAGACAGACTGAGGCTGTGACATGCACCTGCCCCAGAGACACCCAGACAGACTGAGGTTGTGACATGCACCAGCCACAAGAGACACCCAGACAGACTGAGGCTGTGACATGCACCTGCCCCAGAGACACCTGGACAGACAGGTTGTGACATGCACCAGCCACAGAGACAGCCAGACCGACTGAAGTTGTGACGCACCAGCCACAGAGACAGCAGGATGGCAGCATGCCCAAGGTGGCACCATCAGGACTGCCCTTCCCTGACTCAGGCTGTTGGGTGTTCTTCTCTAACATAGGAAGCTACTGCGGGACATGGTCCCCAAAACTGCACAATAAATGAAGAATAATAGTGCATGAGGTCTGAGGAACAGAGCATCCATTTCTTAGGAAATCCAAAGAAATTTCCTGTTATGCTAGCAAAGATAAATCCTAAGGTAAGAGCTCCGGAGAGCAAGTAGTCCAAATAGAAGTAGAGTGGGTGACTCCTGTACAGGTGTGTGCCTGTGTGTGTGCATGTACATGATGATGAGCACATCTGCATGTATGTGTGAGTATGCATGTGTGTGCACATGCCATTCCTACATGTACACAGAGTGAAACTAATAAATTACATGATGCGAATAACCTAGTGGGTATTCTCCTGGGAGGCTTTGGAAGGTGTAGGGAGACTTGGTAATAAATAAAATAAAAAGGAAGTGAGTCTAAAAGCAAGACAATTGTTCATTTAAGAAACTGCTTTGAAAATTTGTAAGAAAGGTCCACCTCAGCACTCAGTCCTGAACACTGTTGTAGGCTTGACAGTGAACTCTTCAAGGGTGGGGAGGATAGAGAGGAAACCAAGTTGGAAATCAAGAGATGAGGCCTCAAATGGATTGATTTAAAGATAAAAGTAGATGTATAGTTACAATTCCTGAGATGCTCAATTCCAGGAGGGGTGAGGGGAAGATTAGACAAAAATATCAATAGAGGTTTGGGAGCAGAGGACTGTGGGAAGGGAGAGGGTGGGCATGGTGATATTTTTTCATAGCATCATTCTATATATTAAAAGGCTAGGACCATAAGCGTAAAGACCAGAACGACCACTCGACCAGTCACCATGAGGTGCATTGACTACCTTTCAGTCCCTGCACCCCCGCCCCACAGGCTCCAATCGCAGCATGGCGAACAGGGAACCACTGTGAATGGGGGTGGTTGTGTTTGGGCGGGACCCGGGACTGTTGAGTGGCGACGGGCTGCGGTGAGTGTTTGGCGGTGAGCAGCGGTGAGCATCATGGGGTGGCGGCAGTGAGCATTGAGGAGCGTCGTAGGACGGACGGGGAGAGTCGGAAGCATCGCACGAGGGGCCGCGTGGGACGTTGTGGGGTGTCAGACATGGCCCTAATCGCAGGCTAGACCTAGGGACCCTACTCGCGCACAATTTCGTGCGCTGGGCCTCCAGTTTTAGAATAATGTGTTCTAAACGATGTAACTGCATTAATCTGACCCTAGAAAGTCTACATTAAAGCACAAAAACAAGGGTCAGCATGCCCACATTTTCATGGACACAGGTGCTGGCTGTCATTGTTTTGTCTCTGCCCCTGGGCAGTCCCCATACTCTGTGGGCCACTGTTTTTCTTTCGCCCACTTCCTGCATGTTCCCCTGTGTCTCTGACCCCACCCCTTACAGCGCCTGTGGCCCATCCTTCAGCAGAGAGAAAGGGGCCATGAGACTACTGGCCACTGCTTCCCTAGGACACTTGACCCGTTCCTTAGGGAGACGTTTGGTCAATCGTTTTGGCTGATAACAGCCTGGGAAAGAGAGGCCTTTGAATCTCACTGACTGTGAGCAATAGTCTTCAAAGGAAGGTCACGGTGAGAAACAGCAGAGTTACCCAGGGACAGATGCCAGCCACCTCCAGGTCATGCTCCCTCCCAGAAAGAGGGCGCACAGAAACAGGGAGGGCTGAGAGCTGGCAGAGAAGTATTTGTAAGCAATAAGAAAATACTTATAATATTGACATGTCACATGTCAAATTAATGGAGTTACAGTGAAATTATATTCTTTCCAAAAAAACATATGAAGCTGCTTCATTTGCCTAATCATTTGCTATTAATTGAATATCTGTTACATTTCAAATATTAGCAACAACAGGGGATAGGATATAGCACCATGTAATATAACCTATAATGGAGTATGAGGAATATTATAGGATTACAGGTGCAACCAGATCATGAGAGAATTCGCATGGTAACTACCCGGGTTATCAGGGAAGACGTTATAAAGCAAAAAACAAAAGTAAAGGTTGACAATTGAACAGCAGGAAATGATTGTTTTAGGCAAAAGTGCAGCTTATAGAGAGGCGTGCGAGTGAGCGTGCACAGCACACTCGGGAAAACGAGTTATTCCAGAACAGGAGCCCATGCACATGGAGGAGACTTGTGCAAGGCAAGTTCAAAGACACAGGCAAAGGCGAGGTCGTGAAGGGACTCGATGTCTCCGCCTTTGCCACCAGCCCACCTGTGATTCTGTGAGCGACCAGCCGCCCTCAGCCTTTGTTCTTGGCTCGTCAGGCAGGGCCGCTGTCCTGGGCAGGCACCCGAGGCCTTGACCAAGTTTGACGGGAGGACCAGGAATGCTCTGTCTGACCTGGTGAGAAGAGAATGGTGAAAACTCACCTATTTCACATGGGGACATAATCCATAGCCCCGGCAGGCAGGGTAGTAGCTCATCTCCCACACCCCCTGGGGTAGGAGTGTTGGAGGCCTGGTTTTAGAGGGTCTGGGGGCTGCTTGCACACGGCGAGGGGAAGACACAGGACCCACTAATAGCACGTGAAAGCTTAAGGAAAGAAAACCATAAGTTAAATTGCTATTTGCTTGGCTTGGGCATTTGATGAAAACCAAGGACTATGAATTTCTTCTTTTTGCAGCCACGGTTCTGAACGAGCCAGGAACTGGCCCTCCTCTGACCCAGCACTGCTGGATTTCAATGTTCCGCATTCACAGCCTCCTTCGATCTCGTGAGTGAAGATCTTTGGGCTGAGCAAGAGAAGAAATGCAGTCGTTGAAGTGAGAAGGTTATAGGCTCCGAGTCCCTGGTCCACTCGGAGCTTCAGTGTGCCTCCCCCAATCTGATGTGGCTGCTTCTGCCTTGTGTGCAGACCCTGCGGTCCCTTCCTCAGTGGAGCTGCCTCGAAAAAGAGAAGTTAGTACAATTCTTGCCTCATTCTTCACACATTTAATTGTCTCCAGGTCTAAAAACTATAGTCATATTCCAACACACCCGCAAAGGACATAATTACCATGTCAAACACTGGCGGAAACAGCTTCCATACCCAAGTTACAAAGTCTCGCCAGTTTCCATCACCCAGGCTCTGGGGACAGGGGAGCAGGGACCCCAAGCTGCTGCACCACAGGGAGGAGCATGGTTTTAATGGGCTAATGTGCCAGCCTGGGCTCAACAACCAGATTCTGCAGCAAATGAGTGAGGTCGCGCAGTGAGCCTGCAGGAAAACAAATCGCTGTGGGCTCGGGAAGTTGGAGATGAGATACAAGCATTCCTGGTAGAATGAGAAGAACCCAAACTTGTAGGGAGACAGAATGCAGGGCTCACCGCACCTGCTCCCAAGCCCGATGAGGCCAGGCCAGGCTCCTGCCGGGAGGTGGGGGTCCCCCACCGGAAAGAACCCTTTACTGCTTGTCTTCAAGAAGCAGGGGTGCCGGGGGAGGAGGGACAAGCAGGTGAAACAAGTTTACAACACCCGACAAGGACTCTAACACCATTTCCATGATCAACTCCAAGAACAGGAAAGCTCAAGTCGCTATAATTAAGCCACAAAGGCAGGGGGGTGGGGGGGATAGTGACCGTGACGCCCTGGCGTTCGGAGACAGGGAGTTAGTCATTAATGCCCGAGACCATTAATGCCTATACCTGCGCGGTGCACCCGCCCACACGTCCACCCTCGCAGCCACCCGAGGGCCCTGGGCCGACCTGAACCTGACTCAGACCTGAAGGTGCGGAGACTGGGCGTCTATGGACAGAAAAGGTGCCTCCAGGTGGCGCTGAGGAAAAGCCTCCAGCGTTATGGCAGCTGGGACTCTGCCTTCCCCTCCACCTTCCCCAAGCACCTGTGATCTTGTTCGAGGGCGAGGTGGGACCAGACTTCCAGGGCACGTTGCTCTAACTAACTCTGAGGGACCCAAGCAGCACTCTGCTCTTGCATGGGTGTCTTATGGGGCAGGTAACCTTAGGGGCCCACAACCCCCTGGTGCTTCCCTACGGAGTTCACCTGGCGGGCCTCTGTGCTGCTGGGCGCAGAGCGACATGATGAGTAGAACCCAGGGCCCCGGAACGACATGGAAAAATGAGGCCATTGTCAAAGACTCAAAACGTCAAAGCTTGTTGAGCTGCCCCAGGCATGAACGCCAGGCTGGCCAGCCAGGCAGAGTGGGGAGGGCCTGGGAGCGGTGTGGATGTCGTGCTGGTTCACCAGGCGGGACTCGACGCGTCAAAGGTGTTCTAGGCGTGGTTTCTGCCCCGAAATATATGGCGCAGCCCTGCCACCTGACCTGCAGCACTGAGCGGGGGCGGGGGCGGGGGGGGGGTATGATTTGTAAATCCGTATCCGATTTAGTGGAGAATGTCACAGGCAGTGGCCTCCCCAGTGGGCCAGGTCCACCTTTGCTATGTGGCCTCCTGTGAGGCCAGATCCTCCTTCTGGTTTAGTTTGAGGGGAAATGAACCACTGTTACCCCACAGGGAGTCCTCCTCCCCGGACCCGGAGGCCGGCCTGGTGACAGGACCGGCCCGCTGAGCCGGGCGAGGCAGGGCCAGCGGCCGGCGTGCGGATGCCTGTCACAGGACCTCTGCCCTGTCCACAGAAAGCTCTTCTTCTTTCGGCGGGCAGAGCATCCTCCGTGAGCTGACACTGCGGAGGGTCAGTGGCTGCACTTCGCCGACGCCACCATCAAGGAGGAGGCACAGGTCCCACCTTGGGACACGCCCCGTAACTGGCTTCCTGGACAGTCAAGGCTGCTGCTCAGCAGGAGCCCCCAGAAGAGGCGTTCGTCGCTGGCGCAAGGAGTTTGCTCTCGGCCATCGCTGCCCAGGGCATCTACTCACGTCCGCTCTCGTTTTTGGCAGAGTGGACAGAGCCGACTTCAGAGCTCCGGGCATGAAGCGCCTCTTATCCAGGGACTGTTCTCACCTTGCAAGGTCATTCCTGGCTTGCTGCTTGCCTCTGGGATGCTGGGCCTCCGGCCACAGGCTGCTGGCACTTGCTGTGAGCTGAGTGAAGAGCTCACCGCGTCCCCGGGGGGCGCATGCCACGGGCTCCCTCCTGGTGAGGTCTCCAGGCACCCGGAGCGGACAGGTTGCAGGAAAGCGCGGTGCAGGTATCTGTGCGCCTGCCGGGCACCCCCTCAAGCTGCACAGCCGCTGCGTCATGTCACCTGAGATGCTGAGTGGCTCCTGAAGCGGCCCTGGAGGAGAGCAGGCGGGAGAGACTCCTCTGGGCCGACTCCCCGCCGCCGTGGCTGGACGGGTCTGGAGTGTCCACGGGAGGCACAGGCTCCGCGTGAGTCTCACCGGAGGCCTGGGAGCCGCCGGATGGGACTGGAATCAGTCAGCAATGTGCCGAGGGCAGGCCCCCTTGTCTCCGTTCTTGGAATCAGGGCAGTCACTTGTCACAGCAATGCTTTCCCACAGCAAGAGCCACCGTCTACTCAGCGATGGCGTTGCTCATGGTTCGAATTTTCTGGCTATAAAATATCAGGAGGCTTTCGATGTGAGAACTTTTTTTTTTTTTTCTGAAAATATAAGCAATGTGACATTGTCAGCTGGCTTGTCAGTAGATAGTCAAGTATTTAAACTAGAAGCAAAGCTCCTGAAATGTTTGCCTAAGAAGCCTCTTTCACCGGGGGCAGGTGTGGTGAGGAGCCCAGCGAACCACTAAGTAAGCTGTGGGAACGGCAAGCCCCTGGTCCTTTGTCCAAAGCTCCTGAGATGACTGCGTTCCTGGCAGTTCTGTCCCAGGATTCCACAGATGCCGGGCTGCGGGAATCAGTATGACGGCGAGGTTCCCACAGCTTACTTAGTGGTTCCATTGGAAATCCATGTGAAGATGTGGACACGGTGTTACTAGGACAGTTCGTGAGCTAATAGGACTCTTTGGGGTAAATAGTTTCATCTCTTAGCTCACGCGTTTCGGATATTGATTGTGGAGTGTCTGCCCTTAAACACGGCGCTGGGCTGCTTCTCCAGGGCGCTGACCACAGGGAACGTTTAAGGACGGGGCGGCCCACCTGGATCCCCGAGCCCCCTCCGCCTGCTGAATTCCTTCACAAATGCTTCAGCTATTCTTGGTGTCTGGCCAAGGTTTGGAAACAGCCTGGCCATTGCTGGGCAATTCTTTCCTGAGAACATTCTTTGCTTAGCCAACAGAGTTAACTGTCATTTCCCGTGCCGCCAAGCCAACACCGGGACGCGGACAGTGGGGAGGATGTGTCACTTGTCAGGTGCTTTTAACGCAATGGACAGGGTGTCAGAATGAAGAGGTGATGCCGAGTGTCTTCTCTCCGAAGTAAAAGGCTTTTTGTGGATTTGGCACTAGAAATGCTCCCATTGAACTTGCTGTGGCCGTGAATTCGTCAGTCTCCTGACAGTGCTGTTCGACTTGCACCTCAGCCATGCCCTGGCTGCTCAGGAGGCGGCCCTCCTCAGGAGCATGCTCAGCTGCCCAGGTGAGTGTGTGCAGTCCCGCCATCAGTCACGGCCTCGCCTGCTCCCCTCCCTGGTGGTTCCTATGGAAACAGCACCCTGAGTGACGGGCGGGGCATCCTCATCTGCCGTGACTTTCTAGTTTGTAACCTAATTGAGGGATGAGAAGTTCATTGTGCGCCATTGAGACCCGCTGCTGTTGTTGAAAAGGCCGCTGTTTCTGTCATCTCCTGTTTGCCACAAAGCACGTCCCGTGCTGCAGCTCCAACAGCTGGCCCCTCTCCAGCGGGCGAGTCCCTGCATCTGGGCCAATGGGCAAGGCTCTGGCTGGCCCGGCTCAGGTGGCAGCCTCCCGTCCCTGTACCAACCTCCTGCCTTCTAAGCTCTGGGCTTCTGGACTGGGCTCAGTTTCTAAGATCTCAGCTGTCAAGGAGCTGAGCTTAAAAGGCACAGCCGTGTCTCGGAGACGAGGTGGATCTCTGCGTGGGCCCGCATCCTTGACAATCATTCCACATTCACCCTCAACCCTGAACACCTTTGTGGTAAAAAGACTTAAAGAGCCTGTTTTAAAACTCTAGCACTTCCTAAGAGCTTCCTACCTTTTAGACCAAGTGACTGACTTTTGTCCTGATGTAGGAGAGGCTATGGGTCATGCGTCCTCCCAGTCAGATGCTCTGCCCTTTCTTTCTTGCTGGAGTTTTGCAATTTAAAAACTCCAAGGCCACTTCAGTGATTACACTTATAAATTAAACGCTGCTGTGGTGTCACTGTTAATGAAATTAAATTATCATCTCCTCTGATCTTACTGTCTGCCCAGAACACACATATTCCTTCCTAAGGAAAAATAATGAGTGCATTCTGTGGAGGAACAGAATATTTTAAGCACCTAATTAAGGAAAAACTAGCCTGATCTCTAACTCTCACCCCCAGTCAGAATCAGCTCTTATTTTTAAAATTAAGTTCCTTAAAATAACTTAAAAATATCAATCAAAATGAAAAAAAGGAAACAAATTAGTATTTAAAAAGGATGACATTTTGTAAAATCATAATTACAGGAATAGAAACTAGTATAGCATGAACTATTTTGGCTTACATTTTCACAGTGTCATTATCATACAGTATTGTAATTAATGTGAATAATAAAAGCTATTCATATTCCAATCACATGGACTGTCTAACAGTAAGGAGGCTCCATACTTTAGTGTCTGATACTGCAGATGTCAGGTCATTCTCTCCCTATTCCTCATTAAGGGTATACAGGAGTTCCTTAAATTCTTCTTGATTTTGCTCTGTAAGTCTGAAATTACACTAAAACATAAAGGGAAGAAAGGAGAAAAGAGAGGGAGGAAAGGAAGGAAGAATGAATGGAGGAAGGAAGGGAGCAAGGAAGGGAGGGAGAGAGGGTTGGCGGAGGAAGGGAGGTTGGCCATGGCCTTGAGGTAGAGGGTCTCTCTTAGTTGGTGGTTTTCAGTATCTAGAATGTCTGCAAAAAGGATGGATGTGTGGGACCCATATCACAACACCCGCGTTTATTCCCATGGGGCTAGTTACCAGGTTTGGGGTCTTTGTTGCTGTGCTATTCCTCACTTAGAATACAAATAGCATGCAGGCAACCTCTTCAGTCTCCATGCAATGCCAATTGGACCCAGTGGTCTCTACTTACTATTTCTACTCTCTTTATTGAATTGGAATGTCTTCTTGTTGCAATATAATGTCTCTTCATGTCTCAAGCAAAAGGTAAGGGTAGATTTCAGAGCTGAAATGGTTATGAAATATCTCCACCCACCACTCACTTAGCAACTGCTAATTTTGTGACCAGCTCTGTGTTGTGACTTGTTCGTTGAAACAATAACTATTAATTTAAGAAAAAAATTGCTTTTTTACTGTTGAGAAAATTAAGTGATGACTCTTTAAACATGATAACATGATGGGGATGTAATAGAACAAAACCCCCAATGGCCTCTGAAAGTCTAAATTGGAAAATGCATTCTCAGTGCAATTTTAATTAAAGTAATTGAATTTAAGCAGTTGAGATAAAGAAGGAATTGGGAGCCCTAAGCCTTAATTTATCACTGTGATAGGGCAGATTATGGAAACAGCATTTTACATATAGGTCTCTGTTGGTTTGAGCTACAGGAGCTCCATTAGATACATTGCTGTGAGGCACATTCCTGTCTTTCTTTCAGTTAATTGTCCTCTTGCCTAGTTGATTAAGTAAAGATTAGTGTTTATCATCTTCACAGCATTTTAGAAGCCTTAACAGCTGAGGTTAAATGGTCCCCTCTGAGGTGGGCAAGCCATTGCTTTCCCCTCATTTACAGCCAGGTGGAGAGACACCAAGATGCATGGTCTCAGCATCCTAACAACAGGAGGAGTAGGTCAGGCATCTTACCTCCGCCCTGTCCTGAGCCACTTCCAGGACGTTCCGGCTATGGCTCATGGAGCATTGGAGGCCGTTCGCTAGTTGGGCTGGAAGGAAGCTTTGGAGAGAGGAACGAAGCTGAGAGCTTTGTCTTCCTTCCAACAGCTCCAGGAAGGGGCTGCTTTGTGGGGGTGACTTACGTCGGTCTCCTGCTGCCACTGCAGCGC
This sequence comes from Cnephaeus nilssonii, assembly GCF_951640355.1. Lineage (NCBI taxonomy): Eukaryota > Metazoa > Chordata > Mammalia > Chiroptera > Vespertilionidae > Cnephaeus > Cnephaeus nilssonii. The sequence continues at coordinate 54,600,679 of NC_137089.1, read as the reverse complement.
CTAACACAACACAACGGTGTTCTCGTGCTGTCCCTTCCGGAGGCCACATTCCTCGCATCAAGGTGTTGGCAGGCGGTTCCTCCTGGAGGCTGAGGCGGGATTGGCCTCTTTGCTTTGGGTGCGTCTAGAAGCCACTGGCCTTCCTCGGCTCCTGGCCCTTCCCCACCTGTAGTGCCAGGCTCTTCACAGGGTCACCTCTCTTCAGGGACTTGGACCCTACCGCCCTTTTATGATCATCTGGCCCGTTGGGTCGTGTGGGATAATCTCCCTAATCTCAAAACCCTTGCCTGATCACATTCGCAAAGACCCCTTTGCTGTATAAGGTAACATATTCCCAGGTGCAGGGAGAGGTGTGGGTGTCTTTGGGTGGCCACCTCTCAAAACATGTGTATGGAGCAAGATAACTGATGTCCACTCTCTCTTCCCTTTATGCTCTTCGGATGAAAGTTTCTGAGGTCCAGGGGGCACTGGAGATGGAAAGTGAACTGCAGGGACCCAGCTCCATTGGAATGGAGTGCTGGGGAACATCCCAGTGCATCCACTGCGGGCCTTACAGGTGTAAGGACATGGGTTCCAGCCCCATGTGGTGCTGGGTGAGCCCTTGTGGGGAGGGCTCATGTCTCTGCTGATGAGTGAGCAGCTGTGAACCCAAAACAGCAGCCAGAAGGCACCATGATTACAGAAGCCAGAGGCGCCATGATGACATCAGCCAAAAGGCACCATGATGACATCAGCCAGAGACAGTGTGATGACATCAGCCAGAAGGCACCACGATGACATCAGCCAGAAGGCACCATGATGGCGTCAGCTCTTTAAATATCCTGCACCGGGTTCTTCAAGAGCATTTCGACCTCGGGCCTTGGGAACTTCCTCCAGACCTGCTACCGCAGCCTATCGAAGTCAGCGGATGGGCGGGTGTATCCAGAGGAGGAAAATGCAGCCTCATCTCTCCTGCTCCCAGGACTAGTCCTGACTTGGCCATGCTGATAGAAAGGCTGTTGGCCAGGCACACAGTCATCCCCTGAGCATCGATTTCCATGTCCCTGTGATGGACACATCATCGCTGGTGCCCAGCATTCTGTGGACTTTTAGGAGATCATGCCTGAAGACCATCCGGCACATATTAATTGGCCAATAAGAAAACAAACCTGGAAACCTCGGGGTCATTCCTCTCATGGAACTCAATCCTCAAATCCCACTCTACCGTGCGCAAGCCAACTGAGGTCATATCAACAGATTCTCCTAGCAACCTTGCATGAATGCCAATGAATTAAAACATATCAGCTAATTCTATGAAAGAAAAATGTGAACATTATAATTTATATTGCGGATATTGATCTTTTACTGAAAACACCTTCTAAATTCCAATCCCCACATCGGAAGGATGGCTGAGAACTCTCACACGCCTGGGGGTTGAGGGAAGTGCTTCCAGTCCTCCTCTGTGGAAAGGTGACAGGAGCTCCTTGCTGGCTTGGCCTGCCCATCATTCACGTGTCATGCAGAGGTGACGAGAGCACCCTAAGCTCGAGGCGTCAGCATTGAGCAGTGCAGGCTCCCTGCTCTCACGTAGCTTCATTCTTAGGGGAATTAAAAAAAAAAAGAAGCTAAAATCCCAGTAGGCAAAACACTGTGGGAACAGTAAGCTTGCCCAGTATGTAGACCGCATGAGAGCAGAGGTGGTGATTGTTTTTGTTGCCTGCACAGCGCGTGTCTCAGGGAGTGTGGGCATTCCTAGACCTGGGAGAGGCTCCATGCCTGTGTGATGAGAGCAGACACGTGATCCCATGAGAACTGAGAGGAGGACGAGGGGACGAGGTCTCAGGAGGAGGAAGGGCATGGACCATGAAGGTTGCAGGCATTCGGTCTGAGTGGCAGGATTAAATTGCATTTTAGGAGGGATCACCCCTTGTTCTGCATTCTGGAGCTGTCTCCGGGGCCAGAGGACCACCTGAGGGGACAGTCACATGATTCTGATGTGGGAAGGATGGCTGGGACAGAGGGAACTGTGGACACGGCCGAGGTGGCCCTTGGCTGCAGTCTGAGGACAGAGCTGACGGAACCGGTGGGCACAGGCCAGGCAGAGGGAGCCTCCGTCCTGGTGGGCCCGGGACTGTGGCCGAGCACCAAGGCCACAGCGGTCCTCCACTGGGAAGGAAAGCGTGAGGGAACGGCTTCCTTTAAACAGGGAACTAGGCCTGGTTGTCTCCGAGGCTTAAATTAGTTTGAACAACTTTGCATATAAATAAGCAGTATTTCATATTATTGAAAATGTTTAAAGCAAACCACCTAAAATTCTTCAAGTAGGAATGAAGGTGAGGAAGGTGTTTTTAAATATGCTGTTTCATTAGAACTCAGTCAGAGCAGCTGTGCGTGGAGCCCTCGGACTCAGGTGGGCTGTGGGCGCGGCAGGCTCCTTGGTGGGAGCAGATGTGTGGTGTGGGCATCGCGATGGCCTCGGGGTGGTGTGGCCCGGCTGCCTGGCGCTGTCAGTACGCAGGGACACTTGGCTGTCTGCTGGCAGCACCTGGCAGGAGGGTGTCCCGTGCGCCCGGGGAAGACACGGAGTTATTGCCGCGAGTCTGACTTTGTCTTTTATCCACAGACGAGTAAGTCCTTGAAAATACGAGTCTCCGCGTTGTTTTTCAGGGCTGTAAATGGACACGTGAGTAATTTTAATTCTTACTATAAATCGCGCCGTCCACTGAAATTGGTTGTATGACTACCTTTAGACCTTGGAATAATTTCACTTTGAAATTTACTGGTAAATTTAATGCTTAACAAATAATGTTGTAAGCATTCTGCAAAACAGCCTCCCTCGCTGCCCTGCGGCAGTGGAGATGCGGTGCTCACAGAGGGACCCACGGTCTGAGCTTAAGGCGCCTGCGTGTGGTTGTAGATTTTTCTCCCGGTTTCTTGAACCGTCTGCAACTCTTCACTAAAAGCAACTGCACCAGAAGACACCGGGATGAGGGTTGGAAGTGATTGTAGGGTAACATTTTGAGGCCACATGGTGGACGCAAAGAACTCCAGCGGGAGGGGAGGGTCAAGTTCAGTTAGAAAAAGAATTCGTCTGAGATTGGTAGCAAATATATTCGCCTTCCCCACCTCCCCCAACCTCCTCCCAGGATTTACTTATAATAAGTGACTAAACCACTGGCTCATTCTCATAAAGAAACAGCACGTTTCATTTTGAGAAAACTCACCCCACATTAATTCAAAGGCTCCTGCAGTCACACCATCATGTGGCTCAAGCTCTAGCTTTTCCCTCTGAACCTTCTCGGTTAATGGGGCCTCACATAGGTGCCCTGGTGGGTCCCCGGCTCCCTTTTCAGGGCCTCCTGTGCGCACCAGCCGCCGGCTGCCTGGAGCCCACACCCCACTGGTTACAGAGCCAGCGCTTCAGCGGGCCATCCATCGAGGCCACCTGCCCCCCAGCTGGGGCTGCCAGTTCCACCTCCCTGTGCCCTGGTGCTAAGAGAGGCTCTCGGGAGCCCACGGTCTGCGCTCTTGGGTGGCAGACACCGAGTTCTACGAGGTGCCCTTCGTGTCTCTGGCTGAGACTGTCGGGGTTCAGTCAGGAAGCAGACGCCCCATCCGTATTTCACAGTCTTCTTTCTGAACTGACGTTAGGGTTACAGTATCAGGAACAGCCCCAGGGTCCCAGCTCCCTGGGTCTCACTTCCACACCCAAGGACATCGTGGAGAACGGGCTCCGGCGCCAAGGGAATGCCTCAGTCCTGTTCGCCTGGCAACCTTTCAGCTGCAAGTGAGCGAGCTTCCAGCCTGCGGCCACCCCTCCGGTATACACCAGGGCCCTCAGGTACACACCAGGGCCCTCAGGTACGCACCAGGGCCTGCAGGTACGCACCAGGGCATGCAGGTACACACCAAGGCCTGCCGGTACACACCAGGGCCCACAGGTATGCACCAGGGCCTGCAGGTACATGCCAGGGCCTGCAGGTACATGCCAGGGCCCACATGTTGGCGCCAGGGCCCGCAGGTACACACCAGGGCCTGTAGGTACACACCAGGGCCCTCAGGTACACACCAGGGCCCGCAGGTACGCGCCAGGGCCCTCAGGTACGCGCCAGGGCCCACAGGTACACACCAGGGCCTGCAGGTACACACCAAGGCCCGCAGGTACACACCAGGGCCCACATGTTGGCGCCAGGGCCCTCAGGTACACACCAGGGCCTGTAGGTACACACCAGGGCCCTCAGGTACACACCAGGGCCCGCAGGTACACACCAGGGCCTGTAGGTACACACCAGGGCCCTCAGGTACACACCAGGGCCCACAGGTACACACCAGGGCCCATAGGTACACACCAGGGCCCTCAGGTACGTGCCAGGGCCCTCAGGTACACACCAGGGCCTGCAGGTATGCACCGGAGCCCGCAGGTACACACTAGGGCCCTCAGGTACTCGCCAGGACCCTCAGGTACACACCAGGGCCCTCAGGTACACACCAGGGCTCGCAGGTACACACCAGGGCCTGCAGGTACACACCAGGGCCCTCAGGTACTCGCCAGGACCCTCAGGTACACACCAGGGCCCTCAGGTACACACCAGGGCCCGCAGGTACACACCAGGGCCCTCAGGTACACACCAGGTCCCTCAGGTACTCACCAGGGCCCGCAGGTACACACCAGGGCCCTCAAGTATGTGCCAGGGCCTGCAGGTACACACCAGGGCCCATGTGTAGGCGCCAGGGCCCACAGGTACACACCAGGCCCTGCCGGCCCACACTCATCTGTCTGTCGTTTCCAAAATGAGCAACAGATCTAAACAGATACTTTTCGAAAGAGGACATAAAGAAGGCCAAGAGACATATGAAAACATGCTCAAAGCAACTAATCATCCGAGAGATGCAAATCAAAACGACAATGCGGTACCATCTCACACCTGTCAGAATGGCTATCATCAACAAATCAACAAACAAGTGCTGGCGAGGATGTGGAGAAAAAGGAACCCTCGTGCACTGCTGGTGGAAATGCAGACTGGTGCAGCCACTGTGGAGAACAGTATGGAGTTTCCTTAAAAAACTGAAAATGGAACTCCCATTTGACCCAGTGATCCCTCTTCTAGGAATATATCCCAAGAAACTAGAAACACCAATCAGAAAGGATATATGCACCCCTATGTTCATAGCAGCACAATTTACAATAGCTAAGATTTGGAAACTGCCTAAGTGCCCATCAGCAGATAAGAGGATTAATAAACTGTGGTACATCTGCACAATGGAATACTATGCTGCTATAAAAAAGAAGGAATTCTTACCATTTGCAACAGCATGGATGGAACTGGAGAGCATTATGCTAAGCGAAATAAGCCAGTCAGAGAAAGATAAATACCACATGATCTCACTTATTTATGGAATATAATGAACAACATAAACTGATGAACAGGGACAGATCCAAAGACAGAGAAGCATCAATCAGATCATCAAACCTCAGAGGGAAGGTAGGGGAGGGTGGGGGTAAGGGGGAGAGATAAACCAAAGGACTTGTATGCATGCATATAAGCCTAACCAATGGACACAGACACCAGGGGGGTGAGGGAAAAAGTGGGGGAGTGGGGGGGGGGGGGCAATGGAGGGATAAGGACACATATGTAATACCTTAATCAATAAAGGAAAAAAAATAAGCTCCAGATAAGGGATCAACTGTTTGTGAAACCAATATTACATTCAAATTATTTAATAAATCCTATATAATAAAGAGTTAATATGCAAATTGACCATCACTCCAACACACGAGATGGGCGACCCCATCTGGTCAAATTTGGCCACCAAAAGATGGCGGCAGGGGAGGGAAGTTGGGGATGACTGGGCCTGCAATGGAGGACAGTTGGGAGGGTCCCAGGCCTGCAGGGGAGGACAGTTAGGAGGACCCAGGCCTATAGGGGAAGGCAGTTGCGGGGGGAACAGGCCTGCAGGAGAGGGCAGTTGGGGGAACTAGGCATGCAGGGGAGGGCAGTTAGGGGCAACCAGGCTGGCAAAGGAGAGCAGTTAGGGGTGACCAGGCCAGCAAGAGAGGGCAGTTGGGGGCAACCAGGCCTGCAGGGGAGGACAGTTAGGGGTGAACAGGCCAGCAGGGAAGGGCAGTTAGGGGCAATTGGGCCGGCAGGGGAGCAGTTAGGTGTCGATCAGGCTGGCAGGGGAGTGACTAGGGGGTGATCAGGCTGGCAGGCAGAAGTGGTTAGGGCAGTGGTTCTCAACCTTCCTAATACCGCGACCCTTTAATACAGTTCCTCATGTTGTGGTGACCCCCAACCATAAAGTTATTTTCGTTGCTACTTCATAACTGTAATTTTGCTACTGTTATGAACCGTAATGTAAATATCTGTGTTTTCCGATGGTCTTAGGCGACCCTGCTAGTGGTTCTCAACCTGTGGGTCTTATGCTCTACAGCAGTGGTTCTCAACCTGTGGGATCCACAGGTTGAGAACCACTAGCAGGGTCGCCTAAGACCATCGGAAAACACAGATATTTACATTACGATTCATAACAGTAGCAAAATTACAGTTATGAAGTAGCAACGAAAATAACTTTATGGTTGGGGGTCACCAAAACACGAGGAACTGTATTAAAGAGTCGCGGTATTAGAAAGGTTGAGAACCACTGGGTTAGGACAATCAGGCAGGTAGGCAGGCGAGCGGTTAGGAACCAGCAGTTCTGGATTGTGAGAAGGATCCCAGATTGGAGAGGGTGCAAGCTGGGCTGAGGGACACACCCCACCCCATACACAAATTTTGTGCACTGGGCCTCTAGTATATTAATAAATAAAAAAAAAGAAAGTTGGATGATTATAACTGCTGTGCATTTTATGTTAATTCAGATTACACTAGTTTAAAATAGCACAGTGTAAAATGTTAATGAAATCTCATTTTATGAACCAAATTATAAAAAATGCTGTAAGTGCTTATATGCATTTATATCCATGGGAAACTTCGTCTTGGATCAGGTGCTATCTGAATCATGCAAAGCCTTCAGGATGCAGGCTTTCACAGAGCTCCTGCTGCCTCGAGTGGTTTCTCGTGCTGGGAAGTCTGCCCACTCATTCTGATGACAGACTGAGGAGTTCTGGTCTGTGGTCTCCCGTGTCTGCAGAAAGTCCCCAAATTTCTTTTCATTAAAGTATAGCATAGGCATAGAATAGGTCACAAGACCACAGCGCGATGCATTTTTACAAACTAGCACAACTTCCAGAAAGTTCTGAAACCTCCCTCTGCTCCCTGCAGTCACCCCTGGCACGGGTGCCTCCATGTTCACTGTGACACCACCGATTTATTGGCTTGCCTGTTTCTGAACGACACAGAGAGAGTCGCCTGGTGTGTATTCTGTGTCTAGCTCATCGCATGCAGTGTTTGGCTTGGAAAGTTTTTCTCCACAAAGTTTATCTGGGGCGGCCGGGTTCCAGCTGAGAGCTGCGTGTTCCCTCACCTCGCGGCCGGGCAGTACACTTGTGCGTCAGCTCAGGCAAGCGGGCAGCACTGGCCCCTGCACTGGGGGACTGTATGGCCAGGAGGGGCCCCGGGGGATGAGGACAGGAGGCAGCGTCCCGCCCGACCGCCCTTGGGAAAGAAAGACAATCCCGTCTCAGGTCGTGCTTCTGTTTGGAGTTTGTGTTGTAAACATGAACTGCATCCCATGGCCACAAAACCCAGCCCAGGAAAGTGATGTTTTCCCATCACACGTGTGGAAGTCGAGCTTTCCGGGCCTGAGCCTGGAGCCGGCCCCAGGCACAGACATTCCTGGCTGGAAAGCCATGAGGCTGTGCCAGGGCCGTTGGTAAAACTGCTCAGCATGCCCTGGCGACCAGCCCATGCCGACCTGCACCGCGGCTCTGGGCAACGTGGCGAGGCCTGGGCAGCAGTGGGCGGGGCGTGGTGATGCTGCTGACCCGAGGAAGCTGAGCTCAGGCCCTGCGCCCAGCAGAGAGGGAGGCCGCCAGCCCCACCTACTCTCACTGCTGCACCCGCTCCAAGCTGGCTGAGTGGCTGTAACTAAGAGCCTGAAAAGTCAAAACAAAACACAAAAATGGCTTTTGTATGAAATTAAACTTCGATGTTTCTGCCTTCTGGCTGTGAGCGGTGCCTCGGGTAGCTCCACCCCATCCAACTTCAGTGTCTTAGCGGAGACGGGCGCGTCCTGGTGGCAGAATCGTGTTAAGGGATTGTCTTTCTCACCTAAACCCGTTATCTTGATCCCATCAGGCCTCTGTTCAGTTAGGAGAGAGGAGTGAGCAGAGAGTAGTAAATAGACAGAATAGGCTGCAGGCTTCAGAACAGACGTGCACGAGGCCCTTGGTGGGGGGCCGCACGCAGAGGGCTTGCTGGAGGCAAATGTGCCAGGAACCCGTTGTTGCCAGGGGCTGCGTTCCCAGGCACGTCACGCTGGTGCCAGGGCCCAGGAGGCCCGCCCTCGATGCTGTGCCCGCCGAGGGGCAGCAGGGGTCCGCCGGCCACCAATGGGGACTCTCCTCCGTCCCCTCGGGTGGTCGTGACAGTGATGGGCAGGAAGAACTTTCCGGGAGATGCAGAGGCCGGCGGTCCGAGCCGGTCCATGGCCCAGGCCGGTGTGCCTGCCACGTCCACGCCGTGACCTGATGGCTACAGGGGACCCGGGATGACTGTGCCCGCCTCCCTCTTTCTGAACATGTTTTCTAGTGACGCCCTCCTGCTCGAACTCCAGGATTGTGTACAGGTCATTTCCTGGCCAGGGAAGCGGGGGGACCTGTTTCTGTCAAGCCTCTGAGACCCACCCCGGGCTCTGGGGTCTCAGGCGTCTGTGCCATCAGGAGCCTGCACTGAGCCGAGCACACGATGACTGGTCCGCCTGCACCGCTGGGGAGGAGTGCCTACAGGAGCAGCGATGTGCGGGCAACGCGGGCGATCGCAGGGCACACCATGGAGCCACTGCCGGCCCCCCACTACCCAAGGGCCCTTCCATAGCGCCGTGTTTTGTAGAAGTGAAAGGATTTCCTCAAAGACAGCCCTCCCCAGGCTCCCTGCTCCTTCCCTAGGTGTAGTGGTGGGGACACCTCCGTGATGTGGGGCTCCCCCAACCCCCATCCGGCCTCCTGAAGTCCACAGGTGGAGGCGAGCCAGCGGGGCCACGTGGACAGGAGCCGACGCTGGGGAGACAGAGTGGAGCCAGAGCGGCAAAGTGCCCAGCTGCCACCAACGCCAGGCCGCCGTCCAGTCTCAGGGAAACGAGCCGCTTTCTTGTTTAATTTGTTTGAGTCGGGGCTGCACCACCCACACGGGTGCCACGGGCAGGCTTCACCTGTGCCCAATGCTGACCTCCTGGCCCCGGGGACCGGGAGAGCCGGGCTGCTGGAACCCGTAGGCTAGGCCCCACCTCCTCGAGAGCTGTTTGCTCCCCCTTTTCTGTGTATGTGACGATGCTGACACACCGGGAAATACCGCCCTCACCCATCTAGGAGCCCGCCAGGTTCAGGGCTGGGAGCCTGCGGCACTGAAACCTCCAGAAAGCCCAATGGAGCAGCCAGAGGGAGCAGCCGTGGCCAGGGGTGCGGACAGTGGGAGCACAGGTGCCTCTCACGGTAATGACCCCCCGGCCCCCGAGTGTGAGGGCCGCCGCAGCAGCAGGGCCGGAGCAGGAAGCAGGAGGGCCAGGATCGGCGCACACTGGCTCCCCCCGAAAGCGCTTTGCTGGGTTCTCGGCCCAACTTCCCAGCAAAGCAACAGATCCCCATGGGAGAGTCACCCCGGCCAAGTCCACGCTGTCCTTAAACACATACGTTGCAGCGGGGGTCAGGCCCAGAATCCCGGTTATTCTTTGGAATAAGCCCAGACTGGCTTAAGGTAAAAAACGCACCCATGCCCTTACCGAGAAGAAGAGCGGTAGATGAAAAGGCCATCGCAAAAAAAAATAGCTAATGTAACTCCTGGACCAGGAACATGCGGAAGTTTCCAGAGGCCTTTGGACTGTGTCCAGGGTCAGAGGCTGACTAATGACTCCTGTCGGGAGCACGGACCATGCACACACATTAAGGAATGTGGGAAGAGCGCTTTGGCCAACGGGACGAAGAGCCCCCAGGACCTCGCCCACCAGGTTGTCCCCCAAGGAAATAACTCGGGCAGGTGCCTGGTCTGGAAGGTCTGTACACATCTATAACTAAGGCTTCTTGGCTGTCGTGAAATTAAGTGGGAAACAGTTTGAATGGGACCACACCTTCCCTCAGGCCCCTTGAGGAAGAAAGTCCTTCCGGCGGGGTGGTGAGGGTGGAGTGCAGAAGGAAGTCACTGTGTGACACATGAAGTAATAGGGGGACATAGAGCCGGAGGCCCCCTTTCTGTGGCTGGTCGTGTCTGACCAGCAAGGTGTCTGTTCCCATCTCAATGACATCCTGACTGGGTTCTGCTCTTGACACGTGATGTAAGAGAGACCCACCCACTGCCAGTGGCCAGGGCCTGCGGCCTAGACTGGGAAGGACAAGATGGGTCAGTGAGGTCTCTGCTCCAAGAACAGCAGGAAGAAATAGAAGGCAAACGAGCCAATAGGAGTCGAAGAAGCAAAGTGGCTATAGAGAGAGACCCTGTGTTTGCTAACGAACTCCGCTGTCATATACAAATTTCAGCACAAAGTGGACTTTCTCCAGAAGGTCTTCCTTCACCTTTACCCGCATGAAGTCCCTGCTGGTAATGAACTTGCCCTTCTTGTGTTGTGGACAGTGGGAATGGCCCCAGGTGTCTGACCAGTGGGTCAGACCAGATTGGTTTCAGCAACCTCAGTATTTGGGTTCTGGCTGGGAAAGAATTCAGAGTAAGACCCAGACTATAAGAAAAAATCTCTCTATATAAAAAGACAGTGACTGTAACGCCATCAGGACCATAACCACCTAACGACCAGTTGCTATGACACCTACTGTGGCCAGCGAACTGGCCTGATCCGGGCCAGATTGCCCCCAACATCCCAATCAGGGTGGGGCCAGCCAGCCAACCGCCTTGGCTGTCAGAAATTTGGGGTTCAGGGACCTTGGAGTTGCTCGGTCTCAGTCTTGGGCAGCTGCACGAGCAAAGCTCTCCTTTAGCGGAAGTGGACCTGGGATCAGGGCTTTGGAGTCTGGGATGGGGTGGGGAGGCTTTCCTGGTGGCCACAGCAGTCCCTGTGGGCTGCACACAGCACCTGGGCATCTGGCCCTAATTGGAACAGCGGCAGCAATAGAGCCAGCCCCCACGCGGGCTCTTACCCTGCCTGCTGGGCCCAGCAGCACCAGCAGGTGGGCCATGATGTGCAGCGAGGTGCTGGGCCACAGATGAGAAGAGAAGTGAGCCAGGAGGGCAAGGCCCTGTGCCAGACAGAGCCCCGAGTGGTGTGGGTGGGGCCGGAGCTGGAAACCCTGGCGGGGTGGGCGGAGCTGCAACCCTGAGCCTTCTTGACCTTGGCCTTGGAATTAGAGGTCAGCCCCACTTCAAGAGAGAGGACGTGGCGGGAAGTGGCAAGGCCACAGGAGGGATGGGAAATGCTGTGGCCGTCTACGGGAAACACGGCTGCCACTGTTTCAGTAACTATGAATAGATAACCTTTGGTCTTGGTTCTACAGAAGAGGAAGCTGAGACTCAAAGAAGGGAGCCTTCCGCAACACCTCACCCCTTCTCAGCCCTGACCTGTGCAGCATTGTTTTCATTGAAAGTACAGGACCCAAAATGTTTTTAGATCTTTGCTGTTTTAGGCAGGAAAGAATTTAGCACAGGGAATCGGTGCTTGGGAAATCATCGGAAAGCTGGAGGAGGGGGTATTAGGCTGGGCCCCCAGGAAAGACTCCCTGCCCAGCGGGAGGAGCTGCCCCCTCAGCCACAACTGAATTCTAGGACACTCTGGCACAGCTGTGACCCGGGAATCAGGAAACTGCTGCCCCCATAAGTGCCCCCAAGCTCCCACAAAACAGGTCACTGGGCACTGCCTCTGCCACAACTGCCTGTGCACAGCCTGGATTCCGCTGCAGGAAACCTCCACATCTCTGCAAACATGACACCAGCAGCAAACAGCCCAAACTGCGGGAAGATGCCTCCGCCCCACTTCTGCCGTCGAAATATTGTGCAAGCGCATCCAATCGGCAGAAACAAATTCATTTCCAGAAACTAGCTGCAAAGGAGTTTGGGCAATTTCAGACTTTCATCTGGGAGTGAGATCTTGCCAATGTACCTCATGTGCCTGGTATTAATAAAAAATGAGGCCCGGCTGGTGGGGCTCAGTGGTTGAGCATCGATCTATGAACCAGGAGGTCACGATATGATTCCTGGTCAAGTTTCAGGCTTGATCCTCAGTAGGAGCATGCAGGAGGCAGCTGATCAATGATTTTCATCATTGATGTTTCTATCTATCTCTCATTCTCCCTTCCTTTGAAATCAATAAATATTTTTAAATGGGGTCATGCTGTATATATGTGTTATAATGAGTTTTTCACTTCATAGATCACTAATGTCTCCTGTTAAAACCATACTTAGAGAACATTATTTATTTATCATTCATTTTAATTGATCTCAGAGAGAAGGGAGAGAGAGAGAGAAACATTGTTCTGTTGTTTCCTGCACTCACTGGACTGGGTATTGAATCTGCAACCTGGGCATGTGCCCTCACTGGCAATCAATCCACCACTTTCTGGTGTAGGGGATGATGCTAAGCTGGTACCCTGACCCCAAATTCCAGCCTCCAGAACTATGAGAAAAATATAGTTCTGTTGTTTAAGCCACACAAATTTATGATATTTTGTTATGGCTGTCTGAGCTGACTAACCTATACTAATAAAAGGGTAATATGCTAATTAGAACAGGTCACTCAGACATCTTCCAGTCATCCTTCTGGAAAAAGCCACAGTGGCGGGGGCTGAGGCAGAGGTGGTTAGTGGTGATCAGGCTGGCAGGGGAGCAGTTAGGGGCAATCAGGCTGGCAGGGGAGAGCAGTTAAGGGTGATCAGGCAGGCAGGCAGAGTGGTTAGGGGCAATCAGGCAGGCAGGCAGGTGAGCAGTTAGGAGCCATCAGTCCAGGATTGTGGGATGGATGTCCAACTGCCGGTTTAGGCCTGATCCCTGCAGGATCAGGCCTAAACCGGCAGTTGAACATCCACTGAGGGGTCCCAGATTGGAGAGGATGCAGGCTGGGCTGAGGGCACCCCCTCTCTCCCGTGCACAAATTTTGTGCACCAGGCCTCTAGTTTATTTATAAAATCACAGAGGTAGAAGAAGTAATTTATAGAAGAAATGGGCTGAGGAAACAAGTTATAGAGGCAAAGGGAGGGCCTTGGAGCTGGGGAGAGAGGAAGCTGATGGTAACACCCTTTGGATGGAGAGGGAGGGGTAGGGAAAGGCCTGGGCGTGCTCCCCGGAGGGAGAGCTCGCTGGGTCCTCCGTCCTACAGGCTTTAAGGGTGGGGACGTTAGGGACCGTCCCGGGGAAGACCTCAGTAGAACAGTCAGCAGCTTTCCCGTGTGTCCTTTCAGGGTGTGGTCTCCACTGATTGATTGGACGGCACCTGGGCTGGAGGTCACTGTCCAATGCGGCTGGTCCTGACGTCAGCCGTGGCTGGTGTTGCTGCTTCTCTGGGCCTGGAGCTGACATACAACTGAGGCCTAGGTGTTATCTCTAGGGAGGGAAGGTCAGGGGTCCAAACCGCATGACCTGCCACATGGTAGGGGAGGAAAGGTCAGCCTGGGGGCGAGGTCCCCCCTACAATTGTCCTTTGCTAGGCACCTGGGGCCTTCCACCCTGGTGATTCTTGCTCTGCTCATGTCTAACTACCCACCACATGTGCACTTTTCATAACATCATGTTTGCAGTGTTTGTCTTCTCCATACATAAGTACCTGTGATTGCGCAAGTGAAAAACTCTCCCCCTCCACCCTCTATCCCCCCCCAAGTCCAGAGATAGATAGATGATGAATAGATGATAGATAAATGATAGATAGATAGATAGATAGATAGATAGATAGATAGATAGATGATAGATAGATAGATAGATAGATAGATGATGGATAGATGATAGATAGATAGATAGATAGATAGATAGATAGATAGATAGATAGATAGATAGATGATGGATAGATGATAGATAGATGATAGATAGATAGATAGATAGATAGATAGATAGATAGATGATAGAAAGATAGATAGATGATGGATCATGAGCACTCCCACAGGGACAAAAAAAGTTGATTCTTAGAATTTCATTGATTTGCAAGAGTTCCATTTTTGTTCAACTTGTATCTTTTCAGAGGGATGAAAACAACAGCAACCTCTTAAAAGAGACAACATATGCTCTTTAATAATAAAAAAAACTAGCTATACTAAATATTTTCATGATGAAGTGGATCTATTTAATGGTACCCAAAAAGGAAAGAAGGTACGTGTTGAAAATACAGTGAAACCTCGATAAAACGGACTGATTTGGGTGAGGAGCTGTCCTTTAAATTCCAAAGTCCATTATATAAGGCAGTAGGTTTTCCGAATGCATGTACTAAAATTTGACAAATTGGTTTACCTGTTTCTACTTATGTAGACACACTTGTGTAATAAAAGTTATGTATGAAGTTCAATTTCACAGAAAAGTTTCCATATTATCACAGTACTTTTACGTTTATATGAATGGGCCCAGTAGATGCGCGCACTCACCAGCACACGTGTGAGCAAGTGCACAGCTGGGCCTGGGCTTAGCGCACGGAACGTCACGCCACGGAATCCCAGCAGAACCTACTACCCACAACGAAGGACAGTGATCACGTGCTGATCATTCGCCAAACACCGTTTATGAGCAGTGACTCTCGGAATTAAATACCTAGACTATAGTTGTAGATATGTAATATTTATTTATATCAGCAAAATTACTACAGCGTTTTCCCAACATATGGCCTATTCGCCAAAATTTGTTAAAACAACAGTGAATTGGTAAGCAAATCTTGGTTAAAAGCATTTTATAATTAGTAGGAAGTTAACTTTCACATATGACATACAGACCGGAAATTTTGTTCATTAAACCGAAGTCCATCAATTGAGGCCTGCAAAGTCGAGGGTTTACTGTATAAGCACTTGGTTTCCGAAGGAGAAAGGGACTCCGCTGTCTTCAGCTGGATGGCTGTTAGATCAGTTTACTCACTGGCAGGTGGTTAGCTGGCGAACTATCCGGCGTCCCCAGTTCAGTGTCAGCTTCCTGACGGCGGGCGCGTCCATGCTGTCCTCAGCTGTCTGTCCAGCACCCGGAACGTCATGGCTTTAAAGAATGGATACAGATCACCCGGGTCTCAGTTACTGTTGGAGAGTTCGGAGGATGGCGCTGTGCGGAGAAACACCAATGACACTTAGGAACACGCCCGAGAAGTCGGAAGATGTTCCTCTTGGGTTCGTCTGTGCTCCTGATGTCTGCGGTTACAACCGGGTGAAATGAGGCCTGGGACCTCGCACTGTGAGTGACACCTGTGTAGTCCACCAGTGGAGAAGAGAGGCGGCAAGCACCTCCTCCCAAAAACACACTGAGGAATGCCGCAATGGAACCCTTGTGTTTTGAGAAGAATAATGCCATCGAGGATATCTTTCCATCGATCTCTAGAGAGAGTGGGAGGGAGGTGGAGAGACAGAGTGGGAAACATCGATGTGAGAGAGACACATGGATTGCACGTGCCCCGATTGGAGCTGGGGATCGAGCCTGCAACAGAGGTATGTACTCTTGACCAGAATCAAACCTGGAACCCAGCGCTCCAACCACTGTGCCAAACTGGCCGGGACTCAGGGAGGTTTTTACCGGAAAGCGGGCTTACAGGAGCGAGCTGGTGTCCCCCAGGCATAGAACATGCACTCATCCTTGGTTCTGAGGTGCACACGGAAGGCATGTCTCCTAGAAGGCTGAGGGTAATCTGTCTCTAACTCAAAGGGTCTAACCAGCGGCTACCCAGCTCTGCAGACAGGATGCTGTCAGCTGCATGCGGCCGTTTAAGGAAGACTCCACACAGGGTTTCCAAAAACACAGCTCCCCCAGGACCGCCTCCCCTCCCCTCCACGCAGCCGTTCCTTCGCACAGACCTGGCACCAGTGCTAGGGAGAGTGTGCACCGTGGGCAGCTACCAACTGAAACAGCGGCCAGCCCCGTGGTCCAGTCAACGCCTGGACTTGCTCTGCTTCTCAGCCTCCCCCGCCCCCCGACTGAGCAGCGTTGCAATGGTCTGCACCTCAGTGCACAGAGGAAGGCTCCTTCCGATTAAAGTTGAATTTCTAGGATAGGCCTCCCAGTGTGGACTTTTCACCGCTCCCCGCGAGCAGTGGGGCTGCGGGAGGAGTTCCTGCCACCGGTTACAGAGCAGTTCTCCCCTCACGCTCCTCTGAGCTGAGCCAATGCTCCCTGACACAAATGCCCCACAGGCGCATCTCTTCCCAATTTCTTCATTCCAGGCCATGCTGGCGGGAGCCGGGCCTTTCTGGCCTCTCCCACCAGCACCGTCTCTGCGGGTTGTGAATGCCCTTTCTATAGAGGACCTGCAACGAGATGGTTGTCCAGTCCCCACAGCCGCTGGACCTCAGGAGAGTCCCCAGGCTCCTGCAGAGGGAACCAGGAATTGCTTCATCCAGCCTCACACCTCACTTGCATTGTGCATAGCATTTCACCTGAGTCCCCACGGTACAATAGCCTCAGGAAGGTAATGCCTTTCATTTAAAAAGCAGTCTGCCCCCCGGCCTGTGTGACTCAGCGGGTTGGAGTGCTGTCCCATGCACAGAAAGGTCGCAGATTCGATTCCCAGTCAGGGTACAGTCAGGGCACATAACTAGGTTTTGGATTCGCACCTGGTCCGGACACAAGAGGCAACCAATCTATCTTCTCTCTCTCTCTCTCACACACACACACATCCTCTCTCTAAAACCAATAAACATATCCTCGGGTGAGAATAAAAAAATTTAAAAAAGCAAGTCTGCCAAATTAAACTCTAGCGGTTTACAGGGGACAGAGTGTTGGGGCTGGCAAACAGGCGGAGCAGCGTGTTTCCTGCCAGCAGACAGTGCGAGTGCCCTGGTCTTTGTAAGGTAATAGGCATCAGGGTGTGACTTTTCCGCTGAAGTGTGGCATAAAGACAGAAACGTCTCTCCCGCCGTGTGAGTACAGCGTGCTGGGGAAAGACCAGACAGAGATGGCCAGGTGAGCCCTGCCCTGAGCGGCTGGGCCCGGGCCCGCATGCCTGGGCCACGGGAGCTCTGGGGAAGCTGAGCGCAACGCACTGCTCATACGTTCATTCATCCAACACATGTCCCTCACCCACGGGCAAAGCAGCAGAGCAGCAGCCAGAGGCTCACATTTGGCCGTGCCGTCCCTGCAGGTGCTCCCTGTCCCAGGCCAAAGAACTGAGCCAGCTGAGTGGAGTGAGCGAAACATCGCTGATCATACTCATAGTGTCAGGATTCTTGCTTGATCTTTACCAGTTCATGATTCATTTCTTATAATTGAGCATCATATCCAAGATGTTTAGTTCCTTTTTTCTAGCAAAAACCCTGGGTGAGCAATCAGCACAGGCCTGGATCAGAGATGGATGAGGGAGCAGTGAGAGAGGCTGAGGGGGCCTGGGCACGGGGCAGATGCAGTTAGAGAGGGTGAGGGGCCTGGACCCAGGGCAGATGCAGTGAGAGAGAGAGGCTGAGGGGCCTGGGCCCAGGGTAGATGCAGTGAGAGAGGCTGAGGGGCCTGGGCCCAGGGCAGATGCAGTGAAAGAGGCTGAGGGGCCTGGGCCCGGGGCAGATGCAGTGAGAGAGGCTGAGGGGCCTGGGCCCAGGGCAGATGCAGTGAGAGAGGCTGAGGGGGCCTGGGCCAGGACAGATGCAGTTAGAGAGGCTGAGGGGCCTGGGCCCAGGGCAGATGCACTGAGAGAGGCTGAGGGGCCTGGGCCCAGGGCAGATGCAGTGAGAGAGGCTGAGGGGGCCTGGGCCCAGGGCAGATGCAGTTAGAGAGGCTGAGGGGGCCTGGGCCCGGGGCAGATGCAGTGAGAGAGGCTAAGGGCCTGGGCCCAGGGCAGATGCAGTTAGAGAGGCTGAGGGGCCTGGGCCCAGGGCAGATGCAGTGAGAGAGGCTGAGGGGGCCTGGGCCCGGGGCAGATGCAGTTAGAGAGGCTGAGGGGGCCTGGGCCCAGGGCAGATGCAGTGAGAGAGGCTGAGGGGGCCTGGGCCCAGGGCAGAT
The DNA here is from genome assembly GCF_951640355.1 of Cnephaeus nilssonii. Taxonomy (NCBI): domain Eukaryota; kingdom Metazoa; phylum Chordata; class Mammalia; order Chiroptera; family Vespertilionidae; genus Cnephaeus; species Cnephaeus nilssonii. The sequence goes on along the minus strand of NC_137089.1, from coordinate 54,582,509 downwards.
GCAGTTAGAGAGGCTGAGGGGCCTGGGCCCGGGGCAGATGCAGTGAGAGAGGCTGAGGGGGCCTGGGCCCAGGGCAGATGCAGTTAGAGAGGCTGAGGGGCCTGGGCCCGGGGCAGATGCAGTTAGAGAGGCTGAGGGGGCCTGGGCCCGGGGCAGATGCAGTTAGAGAGGCTGAGGGGGCCTGAGCCCGGGGCAGATGCAGTGAGAGAGGCTGAGGGGCCTGGGCCCGGGGCAGATGCAGTGAGAGAGGCTGAGGGGGCCTGGGCCCGGGGCAGATGCAGTTAGAGAGGCTGAGGGGGCCTGGGCCCGGGGCAGATGCAGTGAGAGAGGCTGAGGGGCCTGGGCCCGGGGCAGATGCAGTGAGAGAGGCTGAGGGGGCCTGGGCCCAGGGCAGATGCAGTTAGAGAGGCTGAGGGGCCTGGACCCGGGGCAGATGCAGTTAGAGAGGCTGAGGGGGCCTGGGCCCAGGGCAGATGCAGTTAGAGAGGCTGAGGGGCCTGGACCCGGGGCAGATGCAGTTAGAGAGGCTGAGGGGGCCTGGACCCAGGGCAGATGCAGTGAGAGAGGCTGAGGGGGTCTGGGCCCGGGGCAGATGCAGTTAGAGAGGCTGAGGGGGCTGGGCCCGGGGCAGATGCAGTTAGAGAGGCTGAGGGGGCCTGGGCCCGGGGCAGATGCAGTGAGAGAGGCTGAGGGGGCCTGGGCCCGGGGCAGATGCAGTGAGAGAGGCTGAGCGGGCCTGGGCCCGGGGCAGATGCAGTTAGAGAGGCTGAGGGGCCTGGACCCAGGGCAGATGCAGTGAGAGAGGCTGAGGGGGCCTGGACCCGGGGCAGATGCAGTGAGAGAGGCTGAGGGGCCTGGACCCAGGGCAGATGCAACCTCTGCTCCAGGAGGTGGGGGGAGGGGGGCTTACTGTGCTGGCAGCAGCATTGCCTTGAGGGTCAGGGCTCCTGGGTGAGTACACATCACTCTGCAAAGAGCATGGACCTCAGGTGGCTTAGCCCTGCCCACCTTCCCTGCAGCTCAGGGAGAGTCAGCATATACAATACAACCAGCTCTCAGAGGTTAAAAACTGCCTTGTTTTAAGGCTCCTGCTGCTGCTGCTGATATTAATGAGGAGGAGGAGGAGGAGAAGGAGGGAGAGGGGGAGGAACAGGGGGGGTGGGGGGAGGGGGAGTGGAGGGGGAGGGGGAGGGGAGGAAGACAATGATATACTCCGAGAAGTACGAAGCACTCAGGGTTGACCTGGGGCCAGGAGGACTTCCTGTCTCCTTAAAGGTGACCCCTCTGCCTGCTCTCACCAGGATTGCTCTCTGGCTGTGATATGCTTTCCCTCTTTGTCTCTGAAATGGCATCTATTGAAACTATTGTACGTACTTCTTTCTTCTCTTTCTAATGTAACCACTCCCACGGCAGGGAGGGGCTCAGGCCGCCAAGTGTTCACATTCATCAGTTCAATTAGTGAATTCCTTTCTGGAAACTTCGGGGAAACCAACTCCTAGCGAGGATGGAGCTCCCCTTGGAAGAAGTCACAGGGGCGGAAGCCTCAGGGGAGCCTAGGAGGCGCGGAGGAGGCGCGGAGGCTGCTCTGCAGCCCGTGTCCACTGCCTGCCGGGCCCGCAGGCTCTCCCTGTGCAGGGGCCCAGCTGCGGGGATGGTGCTCGGTCCAGGGTCCGTTTCTGAGTATCCCTGCTGCTCTACGGGGAGCAGCTTCCTGTTACTCTTCCTCGGAGCCGCTCCCTTTCTGCTCTTGCAAAGGCCGGTCCTCCGACGCCGTGTGCTCCGCAGCAGGCTCCGCTGTGGTACAGGGCTGGGCGAGCGGGCCCTCCTGGTGGGTGTCCAGGGGTCACGCTGACGCTACTTGTGGCTCTGTTTACCCAGGACCTGCGAGGACCGAGGAGCACCCTCAGGCTATCGGGCAGAGCTCTGTTATCAGCAACCAGGAAATAGTTCCCTCAAGTGCATGGGGCACTGAAACAGAACAGCAGAAAGTGGTGATGGGACAATCCAAGGTACTCAGACACATCAGCAAAAGCCAGAGCACTTTTACAGGAGCTGGAGGTGAGCAAAGGGTGGGCAGGATGCTCAGGCTGCTCCCGCCCACAGAGCAGGGCCCGCGCTGCTGGTGCGGCCTGGGGGGTGGGAGCGGCCTCGGGGTGGGAGCGGCCTCGGGGGTAGGTGCAGACAAGCTGCCATTGAAGGGCTGCACCTGGGCCTGAGGGCATCCTCAGGTAGCTGTGCTGAGCTGTGATGTCAATGCAGTGCAGGCGGGTACTTGGGTGAACTGGTTTGGTTTTAAGGAGCTTAAGGCCCCTGCTTCTATTACTTATACTAGAGGCCCGATGCACGAAGATTCATGCAAGAACGGGCCTTCCTTCCCTGGCTGCCAGCAGTGCCTTCACTCTGGCCAGAGCTGCCTTTCTGCCTTCCCATGCTGCCCAGAGGCCCAGAGCGGCTGGGGTGGTGCGGAACATCTGCGTCGTCGCCATAGCGTCCCACCCTGCCCCCAGCCACTAGGTACCTGTGTATGCAAATTAACACACCATCTTTGTTGGGTTAATTTGCATACTCACTCCTGATTGGCTGGTGGGCGTTGCGAAGGTACGGTCAATTAGCATGTTATTATTTTATTATGTATATAAACATTTTCTCTTTGTAGCAATGAAAGTCCTTCCTTAAAGTAATAAGAAACAGCAAATAAACAGAATATATTACCCACTGAGGAAAAGTATTTGAGCATCATAAAGTGAATGTAAAAACCTCAAAATATAGACCTCTGCTTTATTTAAATAAATGAACATCGGTTCTGTTTCCGAGGCCGTAATAAACATTACAGCTAATACACGGAGACGCTCTGTGACTGCTGGAGTGAAGACAAATCAGCAATTAAGGTGAGGCTACACAGCCCACTCGAGGCTGCGGATTAATACTAACTTTCAAATACACAGGGGATTGCCCATTGCAAGGAACGCTGTAAGACGTAAGCATCTGAGGAAAGCAGAAAGTAATTGGGCTTTTTCTTCTGCAAAACATTTTGTAAGTACAGTTTCGAGAAGTCATTTTACAGAAAGTGTTAGAACTATTCAAATATTTTAATCGGTAAATGGCTTATCAGAATTGGCATAGAATTAAATTTGTACATATACAATGCATTCAAGAGTAATACAATTGAATGTTTTAAATATAAATGTAATTACAATTGAATGTTTTACATATAAATATAATATTTGGGACAACCAAAATTATAACAGCTATCAGTTGTTAAATGTACACACACTGTAACAGCGGACAGCTCCATTTTGAAAATGAACTGTATTTAATAAACCTGCCTTTGTAACTGTTCAGAGTGTGTGCTCACATCTGGGGGACAGCCTGCATCGTGGTTCGTTTGGCTTTTGTTTTCAGAGTTCCAGTCATCTGAGCCACACTCCAGGCAGGTCACCGTGAGTCATCAGGGCTAAACTCCACTTTCTGGGCCTCAGCTGTGATGAGCGACAGCTCTCCTGAGCCTCCATCTGCCCCACTGTGCGTGGGGCTCGTCCGGGAAGCTGCTGTGCTGCCTGCGTGAGAGGCTGCCTCACACCCCACAGCAGAGGCGGGGCACGCTGCACCTCCACTGCCTGGAATTCCATTTCCAGTAAATGGGAGGCTGCATGAACACTGCAGAGCCTGCTCCAGTGGCTGCATTTTACAACACTCGCAGCCTCCCAGGAGGTATGCACAGAACATGTTTTTATGGATTTTTAGAGAGAGGAAGGGAGAGAAAGAGAGAAACATCGACTGGCTGCCTCCTGTACTTGCCGGACCAGGGATCAAACCCAAAACCTAAGTATCAAGCCAGAAATCTTTTCGGTGCATAGGACGGTGCTCCAACCAACTGAGGCACCAGCCAGGCCCATGGGCATTTCTTCCAAATGGAATAAGAGCTGTCCCCTGGGATGAGGTCTGCGAGGCCTCAGGCAGGAGGCAGTGGGGGTTGATTAGACTCCAAAGCCCGTGTTGACCGCCACAGCATGTAACTTCATGTTGATGACGCATCTTTGTGGAGGGAGGTCCCTGTAAGATAGGCTCACTTGGATTCTTCCACAAGGACTTTGGTTGGAAGGCGCGGAAGGGCCGAGCTGCAGGCCACGCAGTGGAAGTGCCCGCTGTCACAGTAGGAGCAGCAGCAGCATCGCCGTCCCGCACACGGTGCAGGGGCGGGGCCTGAAGTGCACGAGGGGTGGAAGGGCTTGGGAAGTTCTGGGTGGCCGTGGAGAGAGCTGACATAAGAATTCGAAATGTTAAAAAGGCAGGAAAAAGAATTGCAATCAAATTGGGTAGGAAGATGGTGCTCAGATCAGGACTCCGGCGGGCGGCCCTGGAAGTGATCCGTTTCAACTAGGGCTGCTGTGGCCTGAGCCACAGGTGCTAAGTGCGGCCACAGGGCCGGGGCTCTTCACTTTTGGCCGCGTTTGTCTCCTGGCTCCAGCTGGTGCCCATTGTGTTTTGGGGGCCAAATTACTCTACCTGTGCATGTTGAGCACTGCTTTCTCTCTGTAGATGGGGTACAGTAACACTTCCCTCGGGGCCAGACAGAGGCCTGTGTGCCCGCACAGTGAAGCTCAAGCAGACAGGGATGGTCCTGCAGCAAAGACAGTGAGGGTTTCAGGAAGTGGCCCCCGCCTGGGGCACAGGGGAGCTAGTGTTCAGACCTGGCTCCCCCGTGGCTTCCAGGGGACGGGTTATACAGGGAAAACTAGTCGTGGTAACGGAGGGACTTAGGGTCGTGGTCTCTACTGATTGGTCAGTGCTGGGGGGGGGGGGTCAATAGTCATCGCATTGATGCCAGCCATGGCATTGCCGCCCCGGCATCGCCACTTCCCAGGCCTGGAGCTGAAACACTGAGATGTTGTCTCTAGTGGGACGAACGCGCTCTGTGGCCCACAGACCCGAGGTGCTGCTGCTCTCGCTGTCCATCACATTATGAGATGCTTAAAGCGGCCGCCTCCCATGTGCTTCTCCTCTTTGTGTCAGCCCTGGACCCAGCAGCCATGTCGGTTAGGAGGCTGAGGTAGGATAGAGCTAAACAAATACCCCTCATTTTAAAAAGTCATATAATCTGTGAGTCTCTAACCAAAATTTCATCTCTAAGTCATCCTGCATCTTTTGATTAATTTTGTACAGATTATAAACATGTGGACGAAAGGGGCCACATGCTAACCTGACAGCTCAGGGGAGGCCTGCTCGGTGGTCTTGCAAACTCAGAGACCTAAAGTCAACACAAGGATAGTCTGAAATTAAACTTGAACTAAAGGCAGTGATGGTGGGTAGTCACCTCCTAGGCCGGTATCTTCAATGACAAGGTCAACCTTTACCTTAACTAAGCCTGTCTGTCTTTTTGCATCTATAATAACAGACCCTTGAAATGTCTGGGTAACTTGTAACCTCCCTTTTTCTGGACCCCTTGGGGCACAAGCTAATGTGCTGGGTGCCAGGACAGAAACCACAAATTCCTTCATTATCATGTTAATTGTTCCTGCACCCACCTAAGCATGTGTCCATCATTTTACTTTTTATCCAATCCCAGGGGTTTCCCTGCTTTGCTTTCTCCCGCCTCTCTAGTCTATCACCAATGAATTTCATATAACCCACCTACATCCTTCCTTTGATTGCAATGTATAAATACAGATGTAACTGCCATTCGGAGCATCATCTCAATTCATTAAGGTTCTGCTTCCCAGCATATGTCGACAGTTTGGCTCAAATAAACTCACAAAAATTCTTTACAGGTTTCAATGGTTTTTTATGTTAACAAACATAAGGAAAAATACTTGGACAGACAGACCCACTAACTGGAGCCTAACCCTCCGGCCCCTGGAGCCCAGGCCTCGGACCACTCACGGGAACCTGCTCAGACACGTGGCCTCAGGGCGCTGAGCCCACAGCTGAGCAGTGTGCAGGCCCTGCAGGCGCTGCTTCACGGAGATGCCGTCCTGTGGTCTCCAGGACGTGCTGACCCCGTTCCCACCGGACATCAGTGTTTGCACAGCCCACAAGGAAGCAGTGTTCATTCAGGCTGCCACACTGAGGCCCTTCATCCACAGCCGGCGGCGGCCTCAGCCGGAGTCCCCGCCCTTCTCCCCACGGGCCGGCCCTGCCACATGTCCTGTCCGTGCCTCCCTGGTCCCTGGAGCCAAGCCTGAGCCCGGACCATCCAGGGAGAGCACAGGGCAGTGAATCATTTCGTGCAGCTGCTGCCTGGCTATTCAGCCCCTGAATGTAGCCGTTGATGTGATCCTGGGTGAGAAGTCTTTCAAAACACAAAATATGGTGGGGTGTTTGCAATGCATCCTTTGGGGGGCGGGGGTTTCATGGGAAAGAATTCAAACATCGAGCTTTTCACCCACTGTTTACTCATCGCTCCTTCTCTCATGAAATGGTGCTGAGAGCTGTGCTCAGCTTGGGGGAGGGGGGCGGGGGATGGCAGATAGGGAGCTTCTCTCAAAGGTGTGAGCTGAGGGTACTTGTGTGTGTGGTTCTGTTGTTTCCGGTACATTTGCCCATGCATACATACTACATGCCACATTAACTGCACATCGTGAAGGGTGTCCCAACTCAAACTGCCTCACCTGCCATTTCTTGTGCTGCTGTAACCAAGACACGGAGTTCAGAGATGAGATTTTCAAATGCTCAGAACCCTCGGGAAACCCCAAGAGACGTGATTGACTACTTTCTGGAAAGAGCATTTTTAACGACAATAAAACATGTACAAATAATAGATTGGCCACCTCTCATTGTTCTAGGGCCTCGAGTGGGTTTTGCTTAGGACATGCCGCGTTAGTTGCCACCCCAGGGAAGTCTGGGTCCACAGAGTCCGGCCCGAGGTGAGGATCCATTACTGGCTCACGTCCGGCCTCGCTTTGTGTCTCTGAGGAGACTGTCCCCGTTTGAAGACCCCTCTCCTCACTGGGAAGGCATCTCCTCGTGCAAGCACAAACCAGTACGGAACCGGAAGTGGGATTCTCGAAGGTGCACATTGAAATAGAGAATGCTCTTGCTATGAATCAGAATTGTATCCTTTCTTCACGTGTTCAGAATTGGGTCAGGAGATTTTAGTGATAATGGTACGACAGTTAAGTAAATAATGAATCTTATTAGGATGTCTATGGGCTCTTGTTTTGTTTATTGTACATTTATATTTTACATTTTTCTCTTAAAGATGAAATTATATGGTAGTATATGGCAAATTTCAGCAACTACATAACAAACATTTAAGATTTCAAAAATAATTTACTTTTATTTCCTTTCAAACAATTCCTGAAATAAATCATAGTAATCAGTGAATGAGGAACATCTAAAATAGTATCTACTTTGGCTATGCAAACAGCACTTAATTTTGAATGCTACAGTGTTTTATCTGTCCTTGTCACAGAAGCTGCCATGTAGCACGTTCCCACCTGCGTTCGGTGACGGCCCCAGGTGGGTCTGGCACTTGTCCAGGAACGTCTGGTGTGTTCAGCATTGAAAAGCTTTCTTCTGATCAAATGTTGCTTTTGCCTTTTTGTGCCCTCGATAACCTAATGAAATCCATCCTTGAGAGCAGGAAAAGCTACCTCCCTTTACTGACAAGGGCCCCAGAGAACAGATTACACATGGAAAAAAACTCAAACAATGGAATCTAAGCCTAATCTGTGAGTTGAATAAGAATCCAAGATCGGGTTTCTGTCTAGTTTTTCAAATGTCTGAATTCGATGCTCAGATTACAGGTAAATGGCTTTCTGGGGAGAAAAACAAAAACAAAAACAGCCATCACAACCAAACTCAAGTGCTTATTTGCGTTGCCAAGGTGTGAATATGCCCGCTGTGGCAGACTTGGTGTTCACAGTGCTTCCGAGGTCCCCACATAATCCCTGGCTCTTAGCAATTGGCTCTGTGGTCAGCAGGAGCCCACACCACTGCCACTCAGCCTGGTGGAAACTGCTCACCATCTTCCGACGGCGCCTCCTGTCCAGCCGGCTCAGGACACAACCTGTGCCCCTTGACCTGTCATCTCAGGCACCACTTTTCATCACCCGAGAGCCTGCTGTGGAGGCAACATGTGCATGAGTCACACAGTTCCCAATTCTTCCTCCTCTCCATATTCTCCTAATGATTTTTATATGTCCTATCTAATAAAAGAGTAATATGCAAATTAACCATCACTCCGCTACACCCATAAGCCACACACAAGCCACGCCCACAAGCCAATCAGAGTGTGTATGCAAATTAACCCAACCAAGATGGCTGCAGCCACGGAGAAAGCAGGAGGGAGGATTGGGTTTCCCAGGTGATGGAGGAAGACAAGCTTTCTGCACACCCTGGCCAGCACAGGCCTCCACTTAAGGCTACAAAGTTTCAATTATAAAAGGTAAATAAATCCCCTGCCACCACAGAGGGAGCATAGGCTTGGCTCTGCTCCAGGCTACAAAGTTTCAATTGTAGAAGGTAAATAAACCCCAGATACCAGGACCTCCACTTGGGTCACCAGGGGGCGTGGCTGGCCTGCAAACCACCACAGGCCCCTCGCCCAGGCCGCCCTACACCCCAAGGGAACCCCACCCTGATCCAGGACACCCTTCAAGGCAAACCAGCCAGCCCCCACCCATGCACCAGGCCTCTATCCTATCTAATAAAAGAGTAATATGCAGATTGACCATCACTCCAACACACAAGATGGCTGCCCCCATGTGGTCAAAGATCCTGCCCCCATGTGGACACAAGATGGCCACCACAAGATGGCCAGCAGGGGAGGGCAGTTGGGAGGGACCAGGTCTGCAAGGGAGGGCAGTTGGGGGCGATCAAGCCTGCACGGGAGGGCAGTTAAGGGTGACCAGGCTGGCAGAGGAGGGAAGTTGGGGGCAAACAAGCTGGCAGGGGAGCAGTTAGACATCAATCAGGCTGGCAGGGGAGTGGTTAGGGGGTGATCAGGCTGGCAGGCAGAAGTGGTTAGGGGCAATCAAGAAGGCAGGCAGGCGAGCAGTTGGGAGCCAGCAGTCCTGAATTGTGAGAGGGATGTCCGAATGCCCGTTTAGGCCCGATCCCGGTAGGATCGGGCCTAAACGGGCTGTCGGACATCCCTCGAGGGGTCCCAGATTGAAGAGGGTGCAGGCTGGGCTGAGGGACACCCTCCCCCCAGTGCACAAATTTCGTGCACTGGGCCTCTAGTGTGTGTGTATATATATATATCCTATCTAATAAAAGAGTAATATGCAAATTGACTGTCACTCCAACACACAAGATGATTGCCCCCATGTGGTCAAAGATGGCTGCCACCATATGGACACAAGATGGCCGCCACAAGATGGCTGGCAGGGGAGGGCAGTTGGAGGGGGGACCCAAGCTGGGGGGGATCAGGCTAGCAAGGGCGGGAAGTTGGGGGGGACCAGGCCTGCAGGGGAGGGCAGTTAGGGGCAATTGGGCCAACAGGGGAGCAGTTAGGCATTGATCAGGCTGGCAGGGGAGTGGTTAGGGGGTGATCAGGCTGGCAGGCAGAAGCAATTACGGGTAATCAGGCAGGCAGGCAGGCGAGTGGTTGGGAGCCAGCAGTCCTGGATTGTGAGAGGGATGTCCGACTGCCCATTTAGGTGGGATCAGGCCTAAATGGGCAGTCAGATATCCCTTAAGAGATCTCAGATTGGAGAGGATGCAGGCTGCACTGAGGGAGACACCCCCCATGCACGAATTTCGTGCACTGGGCCTCTAGTATATATATATATATATATATATATATATATCTTACCTAATAATAGGGTAAGATGCAAATAACTATCACTCCGCTACGCCCATGATTAGGCAGCGGAGGCTTGGGGGCGGGACTCGGGGTGGCCTATCCGGTCATTGAGAGGCGCAGGGCGCAGGACTCCCGAGTCCCGCCCCCCGCGCCTCTCAATGATCGGATAGGCCGCCTGAGTGCTTGCTCCGCGCCTCTCAGCAGCCCCATGGGCGGCCGGTCATTGAGAGGTGCAGGGCCTGGGACTCGCGAGTCCCGCCCCCGCGCCACTGCAGATCCGGCTGTTGAGAGGCAGGGGGCGCGGGGGCGGGACTCGCGAGTCCCGGGCCCTGCGCCTCTCAATGACCTGAATGGCCACCCGAGTGCTTGCCCCGTGCCTCTCAACAGCCCGATCCGGCCGCAGAGTCCTGCGCCCCCTGCCTCTCAACAGCAGGATCTGTGGTGGCGCGGGGGGCGGGACTCGCGAGTCCCAGGCCCTGCGCCTCTCAATGACCGGCCGCCCATGGGGCTGCTGAGAGGCGCGGAGCAAGCACTCAGGCGGCCTATCCGATCATTGAGAGGCGCGGGGGCACGGGACTCTGCGGCCGATCGGGCTGTGCCCCCCGCGCCACCACCGATCTGGCTGTTGAGAGGCACCTCTCAATGACCGGATCGGCCGGCCGCAGAGTCCCGAGCCCCATGCCTCTCAATAGCCAGATTGGCGGTGGTGCGGGGGGGGGGGGGGGGGGCGGGACTCGCGAGTCCCGCGCCCTGCGCCTCTCAATGACCGGATCGGCCGCCGATGGGGCTGCTGAGAGGCGCGGGGCAAGCACTCGGGCGGCCGATCTGGTCATTGAGAGGCACGGGACTCGCGAGTCCCACCCCCCCCCCCACCCTCTCAAACACCGGATCAGTGGCCGCTGAGGGTGGCTGCGGATACCCGGCTCCCCTGCCATCGAAAGTGGGGAGACGGAGCGGATACCCGGCTGCCCTGCCATCTAAAGTGGGGAGGGGTGTCCTCTCCAGCTCCAAGGCCAAAAAGCGGGGAGCTGGTGTACTTGCCAGAGTCCATTAAGCAGACCAAGGAGCTGGACCTTGCGGGGCTGGGCCTACAACCCCTCTTCAGCTTGAGCTTTGAGGAGGAGGAGCTGCAGCAGCTGAGGCTGGTGGGACAGCATCAAGCAGTACCGCTCACAGGCGACCATCTTTGAGATCAACGCCTCCAGCCGGGACCTGAGCAGCCAGGTGATGTGGGCCAAGCGGCAGAAGGACTTCAAGGCCATCGCCAGCTTCAGGCAGGACCGGCAGGAGCGGCAGGAGGGCCTGGCTGGTCCAGCCCCGAGCTGCCAGTGTGGCAGGCGGAGCAGCCTGGGAAAGAGGAGGAGGAGGTGGCGGGAGAGAGCATGGAGGATGTCTCATAGAGGTTGTGGGCCGAAAACGGCAACAGCCAGGACCTGAACGGGGAGCCAAGAGGTGGAAGGAGGAGGCCCGGCAGCTGGACCAGGATTTCTATGTCCCCTATCAGCCCAAAGATTTCGACAGTGAATGGGTCCTAAGCGTTGGTGGGGACCAGAGGTGCCTTTGAGCAGCAGGTGGCTGGTGCTGTCCTGGACCTGATGGGGGGCGAGGCCCAGAACCTGACCAGGGGCCGGCAGCAGCTCAAGTGGGACTGGAAGAAGAAGCGGTTTGTGGGACAGTCAGGACAAGAGGACAAGAAGAAGATCAAGACAGAAAGTGGTGGCTACATCAGCAGCTCCTACAAGCGGGACCTCTACCAGATGTGGAAGCAGAAACAGAAAATTGCCATATGCTCAACATCTGAGCCCCAGTGGGCTGCCAGCAGTCGGCCCTGTTGGCAGCGCTATTTCGGCCTGATCTGGTCAGGGCATGTGCAGGAGGCAACCAATTGATATGTCTTTCTCACATCCATGTTTCTCTCTCTGTCTCTCTCCTTCCCTTCTACTCTAAAAATCTATGAAAAATGTCCTTAGGTGAGGATTAACAAAAAAACCAACAGTGCATACATACACACATATACAAAAATACATGAATATTGGAGGGTTGGGGAGCAGGGCCCCATAAGTGCACAAATTTTGTGCACCAGGCCTCTAGTATATATATATATATATATATATATATATATATATATATATATATATATATATATATTGCTTTCAGAGAGGGAGAGAGAAATAGAAACATCAGTGATGAGAAATACTGATTGGCTGCCTCCTGCACGCTCCACACTGTCTATTGAGCCCCCAACCCAGGCATGTGCCCTTTGCTGGAATTGAACCCGAGACCCTTTGGTCCACAGACCAATGCTCTATCCATTGAGCCAAACCACTAGGGCTCCTAATAAATTGTTATTGCTCATTGTGGGGTGTGGGGCTGGCATGCTTGGCAGTTGAATTTGAAGATTATAAAAAAAAACGCTGCAAAATCAAGGCACCACTTGACCTATAGAATCGGTACTTCAGCTCACCTTTTATGAACTTGTACTAAAACATGACATATAGGCCCATAAATCATCTTACTATTCTGTGATTCAAACCAGCCACTTTATTATGTCAAGACCATGCTATTATGGAAGGTTCAATTTTTAAAAATCCACCAGACAAGACAATATTGGCCCTGGCTGGGTGGCTCGGTTGGTTGGAGTATCATCCCATACACCAAAGGATTGTGTGTTAGATCAGGGCACATACCCAAGTGCAGGTTCAATCTCAGGTCAGGACGTGTACAAGAGGCAACAGATCATGTTTCTTTCTCACATCTTTCTCTCTCTCTCTCTCTCTCTCTCTCTCTTTCCCCTCTATCTTTCTGTCCTCCCCCCCCCCCCCCTAAAATCAATAACTATATCCTTGGGTGAGGATTAAAAAAACAAAACAAAAAACTACACAATATTGTGAGTAGTGAGTTTTCAGCATAGTTTAAAAGGACTTTCTTCTGCACACCCTAATCCCTGTTTACTTTATTTTGTGAGGGGTTAGATCTTGGCTGTCCAATAACTGATAGGGGCTTTGTTATCACTATTATTATTATTACTGATCAAATGAATGTATTAGTTAAGAAATTCAGCAGCTTACACCAGCAATTTTCAACCAGTGTGCCGCAAGAGCTTTAAACACCTGCAGCGCCTGGCTGTGTAGTCAGGGGCGCTGACCTCTTTTCCCTTAGATTGTCAGTTAAAAAAATGACAACAGCCAACACAACGATAGCTGTCTGTCTGGTGTGAATGAATCAAAATTATACCTGGTGTGCTGCAGAATTTTAGTGATTAGTTTATATGTGCTATGAGACGAGAAAGGTTGAACATCACTGGCTTATTGATAACCATCTATTAGCTCCATGATTTCCTATGGGTCTCACACTTGGAAGAGGCTTAGCAGGGTGGCTCTAACGCGGGCTCTGCCTGGCCGTTGCCGTGGAGATGTCCCCTGGGGCTGCGGCCACCAGCCAGGGTGCTGGCAGTTTGTGGAATCATGGTCCCTGCCACCACCGCTCACAGTGAGAGGAGTGGGCTGGCATGACCTGTGTTTGGAATGCAAACACGGCCTTTGCACAGTGCCCGGGGCTGCAGGCCAGCCATGAGAGGGCTGGGGTCCCTCGGGGCTCCTTGGTGGCAGCGACCACACAGGGGGTCTCTCCACTCAGGGCGACAGGTGTTCAGAGGTGCGACCTGGAAGCCGGTTTCCCGCCAGCTGAGCCAGTGGCAGGGGAGGCACCATCCAATCTGCGTCCCTCCTGAAATACAGCATTGTCACTGAGTCCCCTTGCTTTGCCTGGATGCTCGTTCCTTCTTCAGTGAGCAAAGGAAGATGGAAGATTGACTCTGAGGAAATGGGCACTGCCCCCTTGATGCAATAAGGCAGCAAACAGGTGACCCCCGGCACACAGCCACGCCCCCCTGCCCCGAGTTCAGAGCCCCAGGCTTCCATGTGCCAGCTGGGGCATCGGGCAATGCAGTAGCTCCCTGCCTCAGTTTCCCCATCTGCAAAATCATGATAATCAAACCTACATTACAAGATGTTTTGTAGGATTGAGCTAGTTAACATGTGGAGTGTTCAGAAGAGTGAGCGCCAGGCAGTTACTATGTGCTCTGTGGATTTTGACTTTTCTCTTGTTGCTTTGCTGCTGTTAGACTGTAACACTGTTGAAGGAGAGGGACACGTGATATGTCAGGAGTTGTACGATGTGGACTCCTCTCCACAAATGTGCAGTGGATTGTCAGGAAGAACAGGGAGGAGCTGAGAGGAGTCCAGGCTGAGAAGCTAGCTTCCCAGCAGCTGTAAGCATTACCTCAGTCTCCTATCATCTCAGTCTCCCATCACCTCTGTCTCACATCACCTCTGTCTCACATCACCTCGGACTCCCATCACCTCTGTCTCACATCACCTTGGTCTCCCATCACCTCGGTCTCCTATCACCTCAGTCTCCCATCACCTCGGTCTCCCATCACCTCGGTCTCCCATCCCCTCGGTCTCCCATCACCTCGGTCTCCCATCACCTCGGTCTCCCGTCACCTCGGTCTCCCGTCACCTCGGTCTCCCATCACCTCGGTTTCGCATCACCTCGGTCTCCCATTTTCTCTGTCTCCCATCACCTCGGTTTCTCATCACCTCGGTCTCCCATCACCTCGGTCTCCCATCACCTCAGTCTCGCTTTAGGGCACAGGTGTGCTGGCCTCTGCTGCCTGTGCTGCTGCTGGCTCTGCCTGTGAACGGACCCTGCAGTGCCCTACCTCTGAGAAAGGGGTGGGCATGTGGGATTCTAAGAGCCGGATAAGAGGGGCACAATGGGCAAACCAGCCTGACTCCATCAGAAAGCGAGTTCTCTCTGTAACTGAACTGGGACACAGTTGCCCTATGTCCCTCAAGACTGAGGGCTGAACAACACAAAAGGTGCAAATTGTAACCTCAGAACCAGCTCCCAGGGCCCTGTCCTGACGGATCCGCAGGTCGTACAGCCGGGCCTGTGCAGAGGGGAGCCCTGGACCTCCGGCACCCCAATCTCGCCCCTCCCCACACAGCCCAAGGAAAGGACAGGACTGGGACTTGAACTCCAGAACCTTTCAGCACCAAGGGTCTGCTGTCCAGGAAGATCTGTGCTGACACCCCTTTATCATAAATGGCCAAGCTCCAAGGTCTCCCAATTAGAACTAGCTGCCAGCACCTCCCCATCCCCATCCCTCCAGCCCCTTAAAACCCTCAACTAGTCCAGCGAGGGAGGGAGACCTGAGGCCCATGAGTCTTCACCTTCTCGGTGGCGACTTCTCAATCGAGAATCCTTTCCTTACAGCCAGAGTGGGGAGGACAGTCGTGATGGAGAAGAATCTACTAGTAACTGCCACCGAGATGGCGGTTAAAGCATGTGGCGCTCTGCAGCATCAGACCAGGCAGGGGGTGGGGCTGCGTGTGGGCAGCAGGAGAACGTCAGGGAACAAATAAAGCGCATGGAGGCAAGTGCTCCGAATCAGAAACCAGCAGGGATGAGCACCAGGGAGCATCTTCAGGACAGTGATCTAGAGATGAGTCCAGGCCTTGGGAGGAGGAGCAGGAATTTGAATCACAGTCCTGGAGGGGGTACCAGTGGGTATGGGTTGCAGGGAAATAGAAAAATGAATAAGAAGAAAGAAGAAAAGCCACTCAGGACGACGACAACAACAGGAAAGCAGAAACATGGCCTGTAAAAGGCCCAGGAACAACGGAGGGAGCGGAGACAGGGAAGAAGCCGTGCAGCCACCTGAGAGCTGAGGGCACAGGGGGTAGCGGAGGCACAGTGCTGGGCTTGCAGCAATCGGTCTGCAGAGAGTAGCAGCTAATATTACTAAATTTTTTTTTTCAGGGCTGAGCTAGATCTCGAGCCTGCATATTTATTTATTTTTATGTTTTAAACTGTGATTGTTAAGAGTATTACAGATATCCCCTTTCCCTCCCCCCCAACCCCTCTCCAGCAGGTTCCCACCCCACCCCAGGCCTTTACCACCTTGTTGTTGTGTCCACAGGTCATGCATACATGCATATGTTCTTTGGTTAATCTCCTCCTATTGCCACCCCCGCACCCCCCGCCCCCCGCCTTCCCACTGAGATTCCTCAGTCTGTTCCATGTTTCCATGCCTCTGGTTCTATTTTATTCATAAGTTTATTTTGTTCATTAGGTTCCTTTTCATTTATTTTGATTTTTATATTCAATTGTTGATAAATAGGTATTTATTGTCATTTTATTGTTTATGTTTTTTATCTTTTCCTCTTCTTCTTAAAGAACATTTCATTAGTATTGGCTTGGTGGTGATGAATTCCTTTAGCTTTTTCTTGTCTGTGAAGCTCTTTATCTGACCTTCAATCTAAATGATAGCTTTGCTGGGTATGGGTATTCTTGGTTGTAGGTTCTTGCTATTCATCACTTTGAATATTTCTTGCCACTCCCTTCTGGCCTGCAAAGTTTCTGTTGAGAAATCAGCTGACAGTGATATGGGAACTCCCTTGTAGGTAACTAACTGCTTTTCTCTTGCTGCTTTTAAGATTCTTTCTTTGTTTTTCACCTTTGGCACTTTAATTATGATGTGTCTTGTTCTGGGCCTCTTATATTTATAAATATCCTTCCAGATTACATACGTGGAACACATGGGTGTCGGACCAGCCCGTTCTATGCCTCCACCCCTCCGACTCATCTCAATCTGCTTTCTTTACTTCTCTAGTTGTAGGACTCCCATTAAGCCAGATTTCAGGCTGCTCTGAATGATGATTGTTTTGTATTTTAGTTGTAATTTTGACGTGGTTGTGAGAGGCAGTGAGTACCGGCATTTACCTACTCTGCTATCTTGGTTCTCCTAGTAAATATCTTTTAAAGCTGCAACAGTCTATCCCTCAGCAGCATATAAAGTAGTTTGGCCCCTTCTTGATGCCTGAAGCTAATTCCAGCATGTCAGCAGGGCTGAATCATCTGGAAATGGCTGAGGGCATTTCCCCAAACCTAAAAGAGATACATGAATGATTGCTTACTGCCAGACAGCTGATGGCATTTCAATCTACATGTTATTGCCTCCTCCTGGCTAAACTCCTGAACAGCTAGAGGTAATTCTTCCAGTCTGACAATGGATTCTGTGTATTAAACCCTGGCCTTTGAAGTGCATATCTACCTTGCCTTAGGACAATTTGTGTTAATAAAAAGCAAGAGGTCCTGAGACAAGGGAGAACTTAATTCCTTTAGCTAAGTCTTCTCTGGTTCCCCATAATGCCTTCCAAAATTATGTTTCGTCTCTGGACTTTTGATTGATTAATTTACACACACCACTTCTCCAGATTCCTGAACCCTTCTAGATGCTGGATCAACACCACTGGCAGGTTCTCATACTAAATATCTTTTAAAGCTGCCACTGTCTATCCCTCGGCAGCATATAAAGTAGTTTGTCCCCTTCTTGAGCCCTAAAAGTCTCATCCCAGTGACAGCCTCCAGCTCAGTCTCATGGTACTGGACCTCCTCATCTGGTCCAGGCGTGGACAAAGCTGTGTGGATGTGGTTCCATCAGTTCCTTTCAGTCTGAAGGACCTAGAGGCAAGTTATCTGCCACTCCACACTCCAAAATGCACAATAGTAGGAGAGTCCTAGGATGTTGGCATGATGTGTAGGTTACAATGCAAAATTAAAATGTAAAGCTCCTTATTCAAATATTAGGAATTTTGATCCTGGCTGGTGTTGCTCAGTGGTTGAGTATCGACCTATGAACCAGGAGGTCATGGTTTGATTCCTCATCAGGGCACATGCCAGGGTTGTAGGTTTGATCCCCAATAGGTGGTGTGCAGGAGTCAGCTTATCAATGATTCTCTCTCATCATTGATGTTTCTCTCTCTCTCTCTCTCTCTCTCTCTCTCTGAAATCAATAAAATAACACTTTTAAAAAGGAAAGAAAATAAAGTATCCAAGATGGTGATAACAGAGAATTAAACAAAGCCTAGGACCCTTCTAACCACACAGCCTGTAGCACATGCTCAATTCACACCCCCACTGAGGGCAGCCCTCCTTCCATGTAGGAAGTGGGAGAGAGAATGTTACTAAACTAAGCACTGTGTTCAATGCTTCAAAAGGCCAAACCTCAAAATGTCAGAGTTTGGGGTAAGGAAAGATTAATAGAGAAGTTGTCAACCAAGAAAATAAGAGACCTGCTGATGCTGCAAATCCATCTCACTGTCTGGACTAGTGAAGAGTTTTAAGGAGCTGGAGGGACAGGAATGTGTGCTGTTGGAGTAAGTTCTAATGAGGGACCTTGGAGCTCGGCCATTTAAACTGGAGGGGCGTCAATGTGCGACCTTCCTGAGCAGCCAGCCCTTGGTGTCTGAAAGTTTCTGGAGCTCATGTTCCCATCACATCCCAGTCCTTTGGCGCCAGTGCAGCTGCACATGCTCCGGCTGCGTGACCTGTGGATTTGGTCTGTGGTCTCTGAAAAGCAAGTCAGTATTGCCTTAAACAGGACAGGGCCCCCTCGAGCTGATCTACAGTCACAAGAAGAGAAAAGTCACTGGTTTACAGAGATTCCAGCTCCAAGCAGAATCTTGCATGCATCCCTCATGTGGAGCCTGAGCTCTGCCCTGTGATCTCTGAGTTCTAGTCTGAGCCATTCTTCCTGTGCCATGCTGGAGCAGGTCACAACGTCTCCGTTCCTGAGATGAGTCTTCTCGGTTTACTCCTGTCTAGGGAAATTTGGGGTTCTAAAATTTGCACCTTGTTTTGTGCTGCCTCTGAATCTTTCAGTTCAACATAATAGAATTCCTTTAAAACTTTATTCTTTTTAATTTTACACTCCATTAGGCAAAAGCCACACTTACAGGAGTTCTTGGAGTCAGCTTTTCTCTTCTCAGATGAGGCTGCAGCGGGGAGCATGCCCTTCAGAGCCGTGGGAGCCGTGGGACTCAGTGGAGACCTGCTCATCCCTAAGACCCTCATCTTCTATCTCGCAGGGGATGTGAGCTGCGAATTTAAATCTTCCTGAAGTCCTAACAAAGAGTCTCCAGTGCACCTTGACCTCTTCTCTGACCTGCCCCAAGGCCACACTTCCTGGCCACTTCTTGCACTTGACCTTTGCCTCTTGAGTGGAGAACAGTTTGCTTGGGAGAGGCAGGCAGGATAGGAAATAGTTTTATTATCAACTTCAGCAAGTCTCATATCCTTAGATATTTCCCAATTTCTGCTTAGACTCCATGTCCTTCCTTAGCCCATCTTTCTCTCTGTGTGGCTTATGAGATGCAACAGAAATGAAAAGCTAGTTGACACAACCTTCTGCAGGGAAGGGCCCTCCTCAGCCCCACGCTCCCTTGGGGGTGTTCTCTATGCTCTTCATTGCAGCAGGCAGCACTCGCACTAACACTTCTCCCAACACATGACAAAGGCCTTTCCTCCAAGGTCAAACTAGTGTTGTCCTCCTCGCCTGTAAGCCTCAACCACAATGTCCTGGCCGCCAGGTTCTGCTAAGTGACCTGGTGCCCTCTCACACCCTCCCGTGGCCTCAGTCCAAAGTGAAGCTGTGAATTTTAGGGCCTGGTTATAGAGACACCCCATTGCTGGTAACAGCTTCTGTACCTGCCTGGTCTCGACAGGAAAAGCAGAGACACTGAGTGACACTGACTGAGAGTTCCAGTTAAAATTAAACTACAGGAATCTGGTTATGGGCAGAAAAGTCTTTGCAAGAGTTTGCCTCTGTGGTTGGTTAGTGTTGGATCAGCCATGGCTACACCAAGGCTGTGATTCAGGAAAGAAAGAGGGACTTAGATGAGGAGGCCAGGGCAGCTGGACCCACAGAGCAAGACAGACTTGTGGGAGCAAACCGCACCCCGGGAGGAGGGATGGAACCACGGCCACCCTCCGTGACGCAGGAGGTGCGCCAGGAGCTGGCACCTCCATCACAGAGAGGCTCACGCCAGGCTCGAGGAGCTGGGCGAGGACAGCGGTGGGAACTGCTGGTCCTCCTCTGACCTTCAGAGCCCGAGGCGCCCACACCGACCTTCGGAGCCTAAACACAGCTGCTGCTTCATCTCCGCCGTCCAGACCCCACACCACCCCCGTGCTCACCTCATTGGAACAATACAGGGAGGGAAATCTAAAGCCATAGTCCAGCGCAGTTCATGGGCACAGAGCGGAGCCACCAGCAAAGCCCCGGAAGACACGTGTTCCAGTTGGATCTTTAAACACGTGAAGGACTTGAGGGCAAAACCGTTACCGAAGTCGAAGCCCAGGGCTCAAGGGAAAGATCAGACAGGAGGAGGGGGCCACACAGGCAGATCTTTCTTGCACCTCTTCCCAATTTAGTTGAAAACACAACTAAATTGGGGGATGGTCACCTGAAATTACCACCTGAGGTCCAGCTGAGGAGGAGACTTAGGTCAGGGAAGGACAGAAAACACCAGAGCCCGTTGGAAGGGCAATGTGGAGAGAAGGACTGGCCCCACTCCCAGGGGTGCCAGGTGGAGAGTGAGGAGGGAGCTCCCAGAGACAGGGGGTCTGTTCCCTGAGAAGATCGAGGCCCAGAACCCAGGCTGGGCTCAAGGCCAGGCCCCAGGGCCGAGACCAGGGCCCACATAACATCCACTGTGAAAGGAGGCAGGGCTGCTGGCCGCTGGGGATCCTGCAGTGGGTCAGACTTACAGCTGTGGGGGTTTTATTTTGTTCTTTTTTGTTTGTGTGTTTGTTTTGTTTTAAAAACCCCAGAGCACAGGGTTTTCATTTGCAGTGACTCACCCAAGGCTTCAGAGGAGGGAGGGCGGAGCAGACTGAAGGTGCCTGAGGAGGCGCCATAGTAGGATGCATGCGGGGGGGGGGGGGGGGAGGGAAGGAAAAGAGGTGGCCGGGAAGCCTGTATTCAGTTGCACCCCCAGAACTCAAACAGCCATGTTTCCTGAGAGGCACTGCTCCTTCTAGTAGCCACAGCTACTGAAAATGGAAATGTTAACGTAAAAAATCCATTGAAACCTGTAAAGAATTTTTATGAGTTTATTTGAGCCAAACTGTCAACGTATGCCGGGGAAGCAGAACCTCAATGAATTGAGATAATGCTCTGGAGAATGGCGGGTTACATCTGTTTATACATTGCAATCAAAGGAAAGATGTAGGTGGGTTACATGAAATCCATTGGTGATGGATTAAGGAGATGGGATAAAGCAAATCGGGGAAACCTCTGGGATTAGATAAAAATGGACACATACTTAGGTGGGTGCAGGAACAATTAACATGATAATGAAAGAATTTGTGGTATCTGTCCTGATGCCCAGTACATTAGGTTGTGCCCCAGGAACTCCAGAAAAAGGGAAGTTACAAGTTACCCAGACACTTCAAGGGTATGTTATCATAGATGCAAAAAGACAGA
Source organism: Cnephaeus nilssonii (assembly GCF_951640355.1). Taxonomy (NCBI): domain Eukaryota; kingdom Metazoa; phylum Chordata; class Mammalia; order Chiroptera; family Vespertilionidae; genus Cnephaeus; species Cnephaeus nilssonii. The sequence goes on along the minus strand of NC_137089.1, from coordinate 54,561,426 downwards.
TGGGCTCAGTTAAGGTAAAGGTTGACTTTGTCAGTGAAGATACCAGCCTAGGACATAAATACCCACCATAACTGCTTTTAGTTAAAGTTTAATTTCAGACCTTCCTTTGTGGATACTTTAGGTCTCTGAGTTTGCAAGACTGCCATGCAGGCCTCCCCTGAGCTGTCAGGTTAGCATGTGGCCCCTTTTGTCCACACATCCCCCTTTCGGTCATAAATCATTCCAAAGGATACATTGATGACCAACCTTTTGGTTGGATAATGGAGTCCCATGGTGCTAGGAAGGCTCATTCCTAGGATGTCTCAGTGTCAGCATGTCTTGCTGAACAGGTGGACCACTGAGGATAGGACAAGACCATAACCTTAGATGGAATTTAAGATCGAATTATTATTATTCAAAAAGGGCAGGTAAGTGGGAGGCAGTCAGATCATATGTCCTTGTTAAAAAGTATTCTGGATCATTTCTAATTTTTGAGCCACCATGATCCCAGTCTTTTTGTTGTTTGTCAAGTTTTGTTTTTCTGCATCTAGTATAACATTTATATGACAGGAACAAAAGTAACAATAATAAACCAGTAACATTGATTAGGAACAGAAAATGTATATTATTAGATAAGGAATGATCTGAGGGGAACAAGTATCTACTATTATCCAGAAGTTCCAATTTTTCTTCTGGGCAGTTAATTTCATCCATTCCTATATTTAAACAATAATTATCTAAAATACTCATCTAGATTAGATCTATATATTATTTTACCAGGGGAATTATTAGGGAGGTGTTCTTGGAGAGGTTTGTCCAAGGTAGGTCCTTTATAATAGATATAGCCGAAACAAACAAACAAACAAAAAAAAACCCCCAAAAACCCCAAAACATTAACTTCATTATAATAGGTGATAATCAGAACATCACTGTCTAGTAGGTGGGACATTTTTCATGTCTAATAGGGAAAGGGGTCTAGGGAGACAGATATTGTTTCCACTAGGAAACCATAAGGAGGATAATGAAAGTATAAAAATCACTTTACATTCAATCAGGAACAATTAGGCGATATAAGAACAAAGTCTGAGCAGCATCAATTTGTGAGCATGCAGGCCTTGTTGATGTCTTGGGATGACTGTCTACCTCCTCCGTAGTCGGCAGCTTCTCATCCTTGAGATGAAAGCCAGTGTCAGACAGGGGCAGATGTCCACTCATGATTAGGTACCTGATAAGGTGAGGTCCCTTTAACACTGTTGGAGAGAGTCTTTCATTAATGTATTTCCCAAAGGAAAAAATCTCCGGGTTGTCATAGTCTTTGAATCTTTGTCTCCTGTGAAATGAATGTTACTAATTTTTTAGTTCCAACAACGCAGAATGTCTGCTTTTTACTTTTCTTTATATTTGGGAAACAAAAGATTTAAAAGTCAACAATATTTTAAACAGGGTCATAAGAATAATTATTCTCAATTAATTTAGTCCCATAGTTATTTTTGTTTACCCTGATTGTTTGCCAGTAGTTTTTTGAATTCAGTTATTCCTTGAAGTCCTATAAATCTTCATCCAGTTCAAAGAAATGACCTGCTTAGAAGCCTGCAATTTAAAGCCAGAGTCCTTTTCATGGATTTTTCTAAAGATACAAATATACCTACAAATGCATCAGAGTAAAGCAATGGCTGTCCATGAATGACAAAATTTAAAAGTGGCATGGTTATAGATTTGATTGAAAACTTTGCTTCTCTATAAAATATAACATTCCAAGACAACGATTTCTTGGTAAATAATAATTCCTGTAAAATGACATAGAGAATAATATAAAATTTGTATACTTTCAGATTCAATTATAATTTCAGCATATGAAGAATAAATAATAGGTAAGATTTTAAAATGAAGCACATGGCTTATTGCAAGCGGTGTATTGAGCATGGAAAATAATTCATAAATTCTCAACATGTGAAACGCAAATACCCAGAGTATCACTGGCAGACGCCCCCACAGGGGATCATCACTCTTGGCTTGCCTGGTGTCCCCAACTGGACACATACTACCCCCCTGAAAGTTTCCTGTTTGAACTAGGCCCTGAATCTTTGTTCCTTTCTGAAGCAGACTGAAATTCCTATAACATTCATTTTAACAAAATATATGTATATAAGTAGAACATAGTTATTAATTTCTATTTGACAAAGCTTCCCATGTAATGTCAAGTACATTAAATTGGTCTAATTTCATTAAAAATATTTCTTTTAAGAAGAGAGAATAAATTCTGGAGTAATTCCAGGGCTCTTGGAATGTCCCAAAGCTATCTCTTGGTTAAAGTCATGAAATTTAACTTGGAAAGACCTTCAAATAAACACAACCCAAAGGTTAAACCAGTTTTAATATTAAAAATTTGGTTTGGACTATAGAATTAACCCCCCCCTTTTTTTTTCCTCAGGCCAATAAAATATTATATCCCAATTGAAAAGCCAAAATCAAAACTAGCCACCCATTTTTTCTTCCAGTCCCACATTAGCCTGGGTTCTGTCAAACCACAACCTGGGTTCTGTCAACCCTGGTTTCACCACGAGGATTTTAAAACACAGCTCAAATAAAGTCAGACCCTCTACCAAAGCAAGGGAAGGTCCTGGATCCAAGAGACAACTCACCCACGTTCACCCAATGGGCGGAGAACCAGCAGGCTCAATGGGCCCTTTGCTGGATCCTAGCATCGAGTTCAAGTCCAATCGATTGTCCTGGGTGAGCTTCTTTGGAATCCTGCTGACTATGACAAGTAATGTTAATGTAAAAAAATAATTGATACCTGTAAAGAATTTTGTGAGTTTATTTGAGCCAAACTGTCGACATATGCCGGGAAGCAGAACCTCAATGAATTGAGATAATTCTCTGGAGATTGGCAGGTTACATTTGTATTTATACACTGCAATAAAAAAAGGAACATAGGTAGGTTACATAAACTCCATTGGTGATAGACTAGAGAGGCGGGAGAAAGCAAAGCAAGGAAACCCCTGGGATTGGATAAAAAGTAAAATGATGGACACATACTTAGGTGGGTGCAGGAGCAATTAACAAGATTACAATGAAGGAATTTGTGGTCTCTGTCCTGTCGCCCAGCACATTTGGTTGTGCCCCAGGAGCTCCAGAAAAAGAGAGGTTACAAGTTACCCAGACATTTTAAGGGTATGTTATCATAGATGCAAATAGACAGCTAGGCTCAGTTAAGGTAAAGGTTGACCTTGTCAGTGAAGATACCTGCCTAGGAGGTAACTGCCCACCATAACTGCTTTTAGTTACAGTTTAATTTCACACCATCCTTTGTGGTTACTTTAGGTCTCTGAGTCTGCAAGACTGCTATGCAGGCCTTCCCTGAGCTGTCAGGTTAGCATGTGGCCCCTTTCGTCCACAGAAAACACCCTGCCCCAGGTGATACAGCCCACCCACCCTCAGGAGCCCTGCTGCCATACCCTGCATCTCAACTCCTGCAGAGGAGGCCAAGCCTGCGGGTTTGAACAGTCTCAGGAGCGTCAGTCCCTGGCGTGGTGCTGACCGCCCCACTAACCCAGGAACCTGGCTGGTGCTTCCCCCTCGCGGGATAGCTGACAGAACCGCCAGATTTCCAGGTGGTCCCACTAGACTGCGTACCAGGACTTCTGCCCAGCCGAGGGCGGGGAAATATTCTGGGTCACTCGCAGAGGAGCAGCCCTGGGACAGGAAACACACCCCTCATGTGCCCTAAAATCTGAATCTGCCTCACAGGAGACGCTTTCAAAACAGACTTTTGAGTAAATGAAATTGACAGCTGACTGGCAGGCAAAAACAAGAGGAGGTGGAGCCCAGGGAACCTGAGGAAGTTTGCTGATCCAGTCCTGCACCCATGAACCCACCTGAGAGTGCAGGCTGGCCCCTCCCACATGCGGCCAAGGCCTGTAGAGACAGACACACGCTGTGGGTCGCTTGGAGCTTCAGGCAGGGTGCTGGGAGCCAAAGGAGGACAGTCTCTGACAGTGGTTAGCACCTGAGTACCTCCCGGCAAGCCCAGAATTGGCAGGCAGAACAGTCGGCCTCAGACATGAGAAGAGCAGGATCCAAAGGGAGCTCTCAGGAGGCACTAAACTCTACCAAGAAGAATGCCACTTTACTTTCCTTCTTTCTCTTCCATATATTTCTTCCTTATTGATTTGTTATTATTTTAGTCTATTTTTTTCTTTTTTCTTTTTGGTTTACCCTCACCCAAGGATGTTTTTCCACTGGCAGGGAGAGGTCTGAATACCGCATCCATTTGCGGCTAGGGTTCAAGGTCTGGAGAAGGGGCTGATGCACAAGTGAATACACTAGACAAGAAATATAAATTTAGAAGGCATGGGGAGCCAGGCAGAGATCTTCATCTAGCGCAGAGGCTCTCCACTTTTATTTAGTTGAATACATATTTTCCCTTTAGAAAAGAGAACAGCAAATCAATGGTAAAGTTTGGTAAACAATATAAGGATTATCAGGTTAGGGGATTGCCTTCAGCCATTTGGCCCACAGCAGGGCAATATTATGCTGATTTTCAGCCCTGCTGAATACCAAAGTCCATTAGCCTTCCAGGGAACTTCTCGCATAATTATGCATAATTATGCTAACTACTGTTGGTCTTTGCCTCCAGCAGAGAGAGAAACATCCATGTGAGAGAGACATATCAATTGGTTGCCTAGTGCCTGCATCCCAACCAGGGCCAGGGAACCTGCAACCAGGGTATGTGCCCTTGACCGGAATTGAACCCAAACCCTTCAGCCCATGGGCCAACGCTCTATCCACTGTGCCAAACTGACGAGGGTTTTTTTAAAAAAATATATTTTTAATGATTTCAGAAAGGAAGGGAGAGGGAGAGAAAGATAGAAAAATCAGTAATGAGAGAGAATCATTGATTGGCTGCCTCCTACACGCCCCACACTGGGGATCAGCACCGGCAACTGGGCATGTGCCCTGACCAGGAATCAAATCTTGACCTTCTGGATCGTAGGTTGAGGCTCAACCACAGAACCACACTGGCCAGGCAGTCTTTCTTTTTTCTTTCGTAGGCTTAAATTTTCCCTTTCCTCTTCTTACCCTATTTTTCTTCTTTCTCCTGCTTTCTCTTCATTTTTCCTTTTTTTAGTTTTAATCTATATGCTTTCTCCTCACTTTTCCTTTACATAATTATTTTCTTCCTCTTTTCTTTTATACTATTTCCCTTCCCCTACGCTTTAATCTTATTTTTTCTTTAATCTCTACCCTTTCATGTTCCTTTTTCTTTTCATTTTTTTCTCCTTGTATTTTCTTCTATTATAGTTCTCTTTTCTCCTTCATAATTCTTTCTTCTTTTGTGGTTGCTTTTTTTGTTGCTGCAGGGGTCTTGTGTATGTGTTTGTTTTGTTTCTTGTTTTGTTGTGTTCTGCCAGCATCTTTACAACAGCTTGCACAACATGGTTGAGGGTGAGCTTCACACTCAGCCTGCCTAAGAGGAGATTCCTACCAATAAAGGGACAACAGCATTCAAGACCCATTTACAACAGGAGAGCCCAAGGAACTCACACAAGGGACATTCCTGGAACACCCAGTCAGAGGATCTAAGAGACTGCACTACTGGGTCCCACAAAACACTTACTACATAAGGCCACCCAGAAGACTTGGAAGCATAGAAATTTGCTCTAATACATAGAAACAAATACAAAGGGACATCAAAAATGGGGAGACAAAGAAACAACCACCAAATGAAAAAAAGGTGGGAAACTCCATAAAGAGAGCTAAACAAAATGGAGTCAAAGCAATTTATTAGAAATAGAGTTCCAAGTAATGGTTTCTACAGATGCTCAGGAACTTAGTGAGAATTTCCAAAAACTTAGTAAGAACTACAACAGCATGAAACAAGAAATGGAAACCATAGATATGAATCATTTGGAAAAGAAGAATAACATTTCTGGCATCAACAATACACACAATGGGAAAAATCAAAAGTAGATTAAATGAGGCAGAAGAGATCGATTTGGTGATTTGGAAGACAAGTTAGAAAAACATGTCCAATTAAAGCAGCAAAAAGAAAAAGAATTAAAAAGCAGGAGGATAATTTAAGGGAACTTTGGGACAACATGAAATGTAACAACATTTACATCATTGTAGTCCAGGAAGGAAAAGAAAGTGAGCAAGTACTAGAGAACCCGTTTAAAGAAATTACAGAAAATTTCCCTAACCTAGTGAAGAAAAAAGTCACACAAGTTCAGGAAGCAGAGTCACAATCAAGATGAACCCAAAGAGACCCACTCCAATACACTTCATAATAAAAATGGCAAACTTTAAAGGCAAAGGGAAAATCTTGAAGGCATTAAGAGAAGGCAGGAAGTTACCTACAAGGAAATTCCCATTAGAATGTCAGCTGATTTATCAACAGAAATACTTCAGGCCAGAAGGGATGGCCATTAAGTAGTCAAAGTGATGAGAAACAAATTTTTAGAAAAATAACATCTTCTAAAACTGAATCAGGAAGACTCAGAAAACCTGAATAGGCCAATAACAACTGATGAAATTGAAGCAGTAATAATAATAAAAAAAACTTCCAGTAAACAAAAGCCCTAGTCCAGAGGGCTTCACAGGGGAATTTTACCAAACATTCAAAGAAGAACTAACTCTTATTTTCCTCAAACTATTCCAAAAAGTCCAAGAGGAGGTAACACTTTCAAGCTCTTTTTATGAGACCAGCATTATCCTAATCCCAAAACCCGATAAAGACACTACAAAAAAAAAAAAATTACAGGCCAATATTCCTGATGAAAATAGATGCTGAAATCTTCAACATAATATTAGCAAACCAAATATATATGGAAAAGATCATATACGATGACCAAATGGATTTATTCTAGGAATACAAGGCTGGTACAATATTCACAAATCCATAAATGTGGTACATCACATAAACAAATTGAAAGACAAAGATCACATGATCATATCAATAGACACAGAAAAAGCATTTGACAAAATCCAACATGCATTTTTTTTCATAAAAACTCTCAATAAAGTTGGAATAGATGGATCATAATGCAACATAATAAAGACCATATATAGCAAACCAACAGCCAACATCATACTCAATGGGCTAAAACCATTTCCCCTAAGAACAGGAACAAGAAAGGGATGTCCTCTTTCACCACTTCTATTCAACATAGCACTGGAAGTCTTAGTCACAGTGTTCAGACAAGAAGGAAACATAAAAGGCATCCAAATTGGAAAGGAGGAAGTAAAAGTCATTATTTGCAGATGACATAGCATTGTACACAGTAAACCCTAAAGACTCCACCAAAAAACTACCAGATTTAATAAATGAATTTGGCAACATTTCAGGATACAAAATACCCAGAAATCAATGGCATTTTTATACACCAATAATGAAGTCTCAGAAAGAGCAACTGAACAAACAGTCCCATTTATCATTGCAACAAAAGTAATAAGATACTTAGGAATAAACTTAACCAAGGAGGTAAAATACTTGTACTCAGAAAACTGAAGGATGTTGAAAAAAGAGATAGAGGGAGATATAAACAAGTGGAAAAATATACTGTGTTCATGGATTGGTAGAATTAACAAAATTACTACCCAAAGCAATCTATAGATTCAGTGAAACCCCTATTAAAATACCAAAGGTATATTTCAAGGATCTAGAACAAACACTCCAAAAATTTATATGGAACCCCCAAAAAAAGAAAAAAGACCTTGAATAGCAACAGTAATCTTGAGAAAGAAGAACAAAGTTGGAGGAATCAGAATACCAGATTTCAAGTTATACTACAAAGCCACTGTAATCAGATTAGCCTGTTACTGGCTCAAGAACAGGCATATAGGTCAATGGAACAGAACAGAGAACCCAAAATTCGCCCCAAGCCATTATTCTCAATTAATATTTGACAAAGGAGGCAAGAGCATACAGTGGAGTAAAGACAGTCTCTTCAATAAATGGTGTTGGGAAAAAATGGAAGGTATAAACAAAAAAAATGAAACTAGACCACCAACTTACACCATACACAAGAATAAACTCAAAATGGAAAAAAGATTTAAATGTAAGCCATCTCTCTATATAAAACCCTAAGATGCAAATAGACTGAAAGGTGGAACAACCAGTCACAATGACATGCACTGACCACCAGGGTGTGTGCATGGAACATGGCAGGCGTTGGCCATGGCGGGATGGTGGAGCAGGTGAGCGGGGGTGCCAGACAAGGTGGGATGCCAGTTATTGTCATTGGGGCGAGCCTCTGGTGGTTACTGAAAATTCTTTGCTCCCACACACCGTGGTCCTGCCCGGTGCTTGCACCTGCTGCTGGCATCAGCGGTGGGAGTGGCGGCTGCCAGCCCAATCACCGCTCAGGGCTTCTCCACCTCCCCCTGCTCCTGCGAGGTGATCAGGGCTTGCACCTACTGCTGGTGCTGGCCCCACTCGCACACTCAGCTGGTGCCCAGCGCTGGTCCCGATCACTTGGCGCCATCAATGGGTGAGAGTGTTGGCTGCTAGCCCCGATCACCCCTGAGGGCTTCTCCACCTCCCCCTGCTCCTGAGGGGCGATTGGGCAGCTACTGCTTGCACACGCTCTGGTGCTGGCCCCAATTGCTCTGTGCCATCAGCAGGTGCGAGAGGGGCCAGCGCCATCAGTGCATGGTAGCCACGGAGGTGGGAGAGGAGCCACTGGCAGAGAGGGGACCGGGGACCACGATGGGAGGGGCTGGATGGAGGTGAGAAGGATGGAACGAGACCAGCTCCTGTGCCCACAGCAGCCTTGCAGCCCACAGTTTCTTTCAATGTGCACAAATTCGTGCACTGGGCCCCTAGTGAAATCATAAAAATACTAGAAGAAAAACATAGGCAGCAAAATTTAAGACAAGTCATGGAACAGAATTTTCACAGATACATTGCCTAGGGCAAGAGAAATAAAGGCAAAAACTAAACAAATGGGACTACATTAAACTAAAAAGCTTCTGCACAGCAAAATAAACCATCATCAAAATGAAAAGGGAGCCCCTGGTATGGGAGAACATATTTGCCAATGATACATCTAATAAGTGACTAAACTCCAAAATATATAAAATACTCAAACAACTCAACAAAAAGAAGACAAACAATTCAATTTAAAATATGGGCAGAAGACCTGAATAGACACTTCTCCAAAGTGGACATACAAATGGCCAGATACATGAAAAAATGCTCAACATCAGAGAGATGCAAATTAAAATGACAATGAGGTACCACCTCACACCTGCCAGAATGGCTACCATCAACAAATCAACAAAGAAGTGCTGGTGAGGATGTGGAGAAAAGGGAACCCTCGTACACTGCTGGTGGGAATGCAGACTGGTGCAGCCACTGTGGAGAACAGTATGGAGTTTCCTCAAAAAATTAGAAGTGGAACTGCCATTTGACCCAGTGTTCCCACTTCTAGGACTATATCCTAAGAAACCCGAAACACCAATCAGAAAGAATGTATGTACCCCTATGTTCATAGCAGAGTTATTTGCAATTGCTATGGTCTGGACCCAGACCAAGTGCCCATCAGTAGGTGAGTGGATAAAGAAGCTGTGGTACATTTGCACATGGAATACTACGCAGCAGTAAAAAGAAGGATCTCTTACCCTTTGAGACAGCATAGTGGGACCTGGAGAGTATCATGCTAAGTGAAATAAGCCAGTCAGAAAAAGACAAGTATCACATGATCTCATGTATATGTGGGATGTAATGAACAATATGAATCGACCAAGGAAATAGAACCAGAAGCACTGAAGCATAGACCAGACTGTGGAATCTCATAGGGAAGGGGGAGGCAGGAAGAGATGAACCAAAAAACTTACATGCATAACCCATGGACACAGACAAGTGTGGTGAAGGCCTGGGGAGGGGGCTGGAGGGGGATGGAGGGCGATTAAGGGGGGAAATGGGGACACCTGTAATACTTTCAATAGTACATATAAATTAAAAATTAATAAAAATAACTTGCCAAAAAAAAGAAGGAAAAGACTATGGTCCCAGGAAAAGACCAGGCTTTGAGGGAAAGACCAGGCTTTGAGGAAAGGACTGGGGTTCAAGCACAATGAGCTCAGACAGGGACCTGGGAACACGAGCTCCGTGGGGCACGTGCGGCCTGTGAGGAAGAGAATCCCGCCTGTGGGGATGTGATAACAGACTGAGCAAAACGTGTGAGACAGAGAACGGCAACATGGGAAGCCCAAGCTGGGCCTCGATTGAAGGAGGTGGGATGTGGTGTGAGGAAGCTCTCTGAGACAGGCCGCAGTCTCCCAGGCCGCAGTCTCCAGGAGGCTGTGGGTGGGACGAAGCCCGGGAGGCTTGCTCATCAGCCCAGAAAAGGTAAAAACTAGCACAAGGTCACACTGGTCACACTGGTCACACTGGTCACACTGCGGCAGGCACGGGGAGGCTTCGCGTCGGCTGGGGAAGGGTGAGAACACCGTGGCTGAAGCGAAGTTTTAACAGATGTTCCAAACACCCTTCACAAAGAATTTTCCCACAACTGCTTAAACATTTCTTGTCACATTTAATGGACAAAAACGAATCATTGGGATCATTTATTCTGAGAAAACGTGTCCCATGTAATGCTGACCACAACCTGCCTATTTAGCTCTCATCCTATTTCTCAGACACTTTCCCCCTCCCAGGTCTTTCATTTGTAAAACAAAACAGATTCCCAGCCTTGGGAGCTTGGCAGAGGCCAGAGGGAGCGATTTTTCCTGAGAGTCTTAACTCCAGGGCAGTGCTGAGCTGCTCCTGTGGTTGGAGGACAGGAAGACATTTCCCAGGAAACCAGGAACATCAGAGCACATCAGATGACTGGGCCTTCGCTTGCAGGCTCCAAAGCCATGCTGATTTCCTAACAGGGGACAGTGCAGGGACCAGACCTCTGCTCCCCGCCCCCCAACCCCGCCCCAGGGGCTCTGCACAACTTAACCCTTTCCAGTCCCCGGTGGAGAAGGCCAGGAATCCCCGTGGTGGGGAGGAAATGGCTCTGGGTGCTCCCTGGCAGGTACAGAATGCTCCCTCCTGGTGGCCTGTGGCCTGGTGGGCCCCCCGCCCCGGGTGCATCCCAGGGCAGCTCCTGCCACTGTTTCCTGGAGAAGTTTTCGGAGAGAGGCCCTCTGCACGGGCTCCCTGTCTGAGGCATGAAGGGATGTGATGAGCCCTGGAGGGCGGCTTCTCCCTGTGGCCTCAGTGTCTCTCCTCCTCCTGTGCGACAAGGTCCAGGTCCCTGTGGGGACTCCTGCTCCCCAAGCTTCAGCCACACCTGTAGGTTTGAGCAGCCGCATCTCTGTCACAGACTTGCGCCAGCACAGGGCCCTGAGCGTGGACCAGGTCAGGCGCTGAGCGTGCACTGGGTCAGGCGCTGAGCGTGCACCGGGTCAGGCCCTGAGCATGGACCGGGTCAGGCCCTGAGCGTGGACCGGGTCAGGCCCTGAGCGTGCACTGGGTCAGGCGCTGAGCGTGCACTGGGTCAGGCGCTGAGCGTGCACCGGGTCAGGCCCTGAGCATGGACCGGGTCAGGCCCTGAGCATGGACCGGGTCAGGCCCTGAGCGTGGACCGGGTCAGGCCCTGAGTGTGCACTGGGTCAGGCCCTGAGCGTGGACCGGGTCAGGCCCTGAGCGTGGACCGGGTCAGGCCCTGAGTGTGCACTGGGTCACAGCACTGAGTGAGCCACATCTGCACCCATGGAGCGCGCTCTGCCTTAGCTCCGTCTTCAAGACTGTGCTCCAGGCTTGCTCCTCCTGAAGCTGGAGCTCATTGCTGGCGTCCTTGTCAGGAGGTTCCACAGCTCTGTTCCCTCATCATAGCCTGTGTAGCCCGAGCATCCCTAACCTCCTTTTAAAAGGGTGCATGCATGTGTGTGTGCATGTGTGTGCCTGCATGTATGCATGTGCATGCATGTGTGCATGCCTGAATGTGTGTGCATGTGTGCTTGCCTGCATATATGTGTGTCTGCATGTGTATGTGTGTGCGCATGTGTGCATGCCTGGATGTGTGTGTGTGCATGTGTGTGCCTGCATGTGTGTGCATGTGTGCCTGCATTGCCACTACTCGGCCAGGTTAGTGTTAAGCACAGGCCACTCATGAGTGCCCAGACCTTCAGACTGACTCCACCCGCTCTGTTACGGGCGTGCAGCTGGAGTCGTGAGGAAAGACCAGGAATACCTCTCTGCAGTCTCTCCACGCATCCTTCCCTCCGGCCCAGGAAGCTGGCTCAGCAGACGTGTCCCTTAGACCTCCAGGGGGCCTGGCAGGTGAGTGATGGAGGAGTGGGTGTCACTTAGACCTCCAGGTGGCCTGGCAGGTGAGTGATGGGGGAGGGAGTGTCCCTTAGACCTCCAGGGGGCCTGACTGGTGAGTGATGGAGGGGGTGTCACTTAGACCTCCAGGTGGCCTGGCAGGTGAGTGATGGGGGAGGGGGTGTCACTTAGACCTCCAGGGGGCCTGGCAGGTGAGTGATGGGGGAGGGGGTGTCACTTAGACCTCCAGGGGGCCTGGCAGGTGAGTGATGGGGGAGGGGGTGTCACTTAGACCTCCAGGTGGCCTGGCAGGTGAGTGATGGGGGAGGGGGTGTCACTTAGACCTCCAGGTGGCCTGGCAGGTGAGTGATGGGGGAGGGGGTGTCACTTAGACCTCCAGGGGGCCTGGCAGGTGAGTGATGGGGGAGGGGGTGTCACTTAGACCTCCAGGTGGCCTGGCAGGTGAGTGATGGAGGGGGTGTCACTTAGACCTCCAGGGGGCCTGGCAGGTGAGTGATGGGGGAGGGGGTGTCACTTAGACCTCCAGGGGGCCTGGCAGGTGAGTGAGGATGGAGGGGGTGTCACTTAGACCTCCAGGGGGCCTGGCAGGTGAGTGATGGGGAGGGGGTGTCACTTAGACCTCCAGGGGGCCTGGCAGGTGAGTGATGGGGGAGGGGGTGTCACTTAGACCTCCAGGGGGCCTGGCAGGTGAGTGAGGATGGAGGGGGTGTCACTTAGACCTCCAGGTGGCCTGGCAGGTGAGTGATGGAGGGGGTGTCACTTAGACCTCCGACTGCCACACAGCCTCCCTGACTCACAGAGACAACTCTGAACTAGTGATTGATTCCATGCAGGATGCTGTTTCCCTTGTTTCCACCTTTTCCACAAAGGAAGGTAGAAACCTGCATTTTAATGGGAAATGTGAATTTTAAGTAAAAATGTGTGCTGGAAAGAGGTGGCTGTGTTGGGAGCTGTCGCGGAGGAAAGAGGTGAAGATCTCCGCTCCCGGGCGGGCAGGGTGTCCAGGGCCCAGACCCTCGTGTCCCCGTCTTGGAGGACTGTCCTGGGACCCAGCTCAGCATGAAACATGTGTGCTCAGCCTCCTGCTGCTGCGGTGAGGAAGGAACACAGGCCGGGCTGGCAGCTGGCGGTCTGCAAGGGGCTTCCCTGCTGACAGCGGCGGGCCAGCAGGGCTGGTTCACGGGAGGCTCTAGGCGCATCCAGCGGCCGCCTCGGGCTTAGGGGACTTGGGCCGGCTCTTCCGGAAATCATTCCCAGCTCTTGCTGCCATCATCCCGTCTGCTGCTTCCGCCTTTGACCTCTTATGAGGGCCCTTGTGGTTGCAGGGAGGGTCCACCTGGATAATACAGGACAACTTCCCATCTCAGGGTCCTCAACACTGCCCCCCAGGTCCCCTTTGCCAGGTACACTAACACCCACAGGTCCCAGCATGGGGGCGGGCCCCCACAAAACATCTGGTTGGCAAACAGAGTTGTGTGGTTTGGATGATGACGGGTAACGCCCATCTCATCTGCAGCGGGGGGCAGAGGGGCCTGTGGCGCCGGGCAGGCCCAGGCCCAGTGAGCCCTGAGGCGGCCTTGCCTCCTGCAGTGGAGAGGCGCGAGGGGGCCCGCACACGGAGTGTTCCTTTCCTGCGTTCTCAGTTATTTTAAAGGACGTCTTTAAAGAGGGAGGAGTAAGAGAGAGAGAAACAAGGATGGGAGAGAAATACATTGATCACGTGCCTCCCCCACGCGCCCTGACTGGATGGAAACAGAAACCTGGGGATGTGGCCTGACTTGACCCCACGACCTTCGACCTTCGGTGCCCAGGACGATGCTCCAGCCAGCTAAGCCCCAGCGGCCAGGGCCCCTCTGTGCTCCTCAAACCCATGTGCACACCCGCCTCGCAGAGCAGCTCCCAGGGGCCAGGCTGGGGCTTGCGGGGCCTCTATGTCCTGGACTGAGAGTGTCCCTCATTTCTGTACTAACAGCCCTTCCCCAGGGCCAAGCACACTAACAAAAATTGAACTGGGGGGAGAAGTAACAGATAAGATGCAGCACAGGCTGTAAGCAGTACCTTTGTTCCTCACGTCTGCGTCTCACCGAGGGAACATGTGGGGAGAAAGACTGACGGGCAGACACCATCCCTGGAAGGACTTGTCCGTCAGATGGCATTTGAATTTCACAAAATATAGGCTCGGAGCCAGGTGCTTACCCAGGTCATGAGGTGGCTCAGTTGACGTTGGCTTAGAGCGAACTGTCCATGTCCATGACCTGGCTCCCCCCATTCACTGAAAATTCCTCTCCCCCCTCTCTTCCCCCTGCTGCCTTCCCACACCACCTCTGCCTCCCCCTTCCCCTCCCCCTGTTAACCCCCCTACTTCCACTCCCCTTCCCCCTCTCCTCCCACTATTGCCCCTTCCTCTGCCTCCCCTCCCCCTTCTCTTCCCCCTGCTGCCCCCGCCCCCCCCCAACAGCCTCCCCCTCTCCCTACTTCCCTCAGGTCAGCAGCTCTCAGTGTTAATTCAGGCAAGCTCTCCACCCCCTGGAGGAAACCCGGATTATTAAATCCTGACTACACTTAGTATTGCTTGGATACAATTTTTAAAAAAATATATTTTATTGATTTTTTACAGAGAGGAAGGGAGAGGGACAGAGAGTCAGAAACATGGATGAGAGAGAAACGTCGATCAGCTGCCTCCTGCACCCTCCTCACTGGGGATGTGCCTGCAACCGAGGTACATGCCCTTGACCGGAATCGAACCTGGGACCCTTGAGTCCGCAGGCCGACGCTCTATCCACGGAGCCAAACCGGCCAGGGCTAAACCTACAATTTTTTAAAAGAGAATTTATTCTTGAATCTAAGGAATATATTCAAGAATAAATTCTCTTTTAAAAAATTGTGTGTACTGGAAGATGAAATGATCCCACCACGGAAGTGTTGAGGTCGCTATCATCTGAGTCACAGGTTTTAGGGAGCAGGTGCTGGCTGTGGAATGAAGTCATCCCAAACAGGATCCATCCAGTCCCGGCGATGTCCCTACCTTCCGACCCTGAAGACTCTCGGCGGCCTCCTCCCCGGTCTTTGGTAATTGTTCTTGGACGCCCGGCCTGTCTTCACGTGAGGAGCATGAGTTTCCCGTCACCACGAGATGACACGCTGCTCACGGACACGTCCAGGGCCGCGTCCTAGTTACTCCATTGGGAAGTCATGTGCTTTCCTATCATCCTGTCCATAACCTGGTGCCGCATGCGGCCGCTGGTATCCTGGCGCTGGGGGCAGAATAAATGCACAGAACCAGCCTGGACACCCCACCCTCCACTTAGAACCACTGAGGTGTTGCCAGTCAGCGGCCACTATTTCAACAAGATTTGGTTTGGATTTCTGATGTTTACAGTTTCCAATATCTAAAAAAGTTTCCCCAAAGTCCACTTTTTAATGCTTCTTAAGAACAAATATATCAAGGGGCATTTTTTTCTCTAATATGTCCTTGTTTTCTTTCAACTTTTATGCTGGCCATCTGTCTGCATTGTGACTGTAGTAGTCACACATGACTGGGAAGTTTTTCTTGTTCATGTAATTTTTAGGTGATTTTCAATTCATCTTGACAAGAGATGAAGAATTCTCCAACAGAACTATTTTACTGGAAAGACGCTGGCCTAAATGAGATTAAATAATTAAAAAACTAAAGACTGCCTTGTCTTTTTTTTTTAATATATTTTTTAAATTGATTTTTTACAGAGAGGAAAGGAGAGGGATAGAGAGTTAGAAACATCGAAGAGAGGGAAACATCGATCAGCTGCCTCCTGCACACTCCCTACTGGGGATGTGCACGCAACCAAGGTGCACGCCCTTGACTGAAATCGAACCTAGGACCCTTCAGTCCATAGGCTGACGCTCTATCCACTGAGCCAAACCGGTTAGGGCTGCCTTGTCTTTTTGTTTAGCATTATGAATGCTAGTCATTGTTTAATGCTTAATAGACATATGGTTCATAAACAACTCCATAAATATTAAAATTATACTAACATCTCATTTCTATTTTTCTGCTCAAATTATTATTTAACATTTATAAACATGTTGGCTTAACAATATTTTTCATACATTATTGAACTAATAGACTCTTATGAAAATTATATTAACTGTGAGTGTTTTTCCCTCTTTGTTTTGAAGCTTATTCACAAGAGTTTTCATACATAAAGTTAGAATTTTTCACAATCTTGCAATAATAAATATAATATATATTTTATACAGTGGATAGAATTTCACCATATAAACACACAAAGATGATTTCACTCTGGGCTATTTCTAGAAGGCTAACCATTGTTTGAAAGTGAGTATTCAGCTATTGAAAATGAATGTAAATGGCCCATAGGCCCCTGGTCAATTTCCATTGATCTAATTCCGATTTGTTGTCGGCCTGTGCAATCACACGAGCAGTTATGTGCAGGTTCAGTTTCCAGGAAAATAGCTCTGAAGTAGGCATTTGGTTGTTTGACGTTCCAAATACTGAACTTGCAGCAGAAAAGCAGGTTTTTGCCAGAAAATAGATGGCAGATTCGTGGCCGAATCCAACATTTGGCTCATCCTAAGTTATTCTGATTAATCAATAGGATAGGGCAGTTAAAATCAGAGTTCTAATGTGTCAACTATTGACAAAACCTTTAAATATCTTTAGTGATAAACCTCAGAAATCCCCTCAGCTTGCTGACAACCACATGCACCTGGCCATGTCCTCCTTCCCGCTTAGTCTTTCATCTCTCTGTATTTTTAGGAAGGCCAGGTCTATCGAGCTACAAGGCCCAATGCAGACGATGGGAGACATAGTGGGCCTCAGATCCGTCATGCTGGCTGCACTGGGTTAGGGATTTTTAAGAGTTTAGGGGAACAGTTGTGGGAGGCCTGGCAGCTAGTTCTGATTGGGGGACCTTGGAGCTTGGCCCTTTATGCTAAAGGGATGTCAGCACAGATCTGCCTGGACAGCGGAACCTGAGCTGTGAAAGGTCCCTGCATTCCCTTTCATCCTGTCCTTTTCTTTGGTTCATGGGGGCTGGGGGGGATGAGGGCGGGGCTGGGGAGGGCCTTGGTTCCAGTGCAGCTGGAGGTCCAAGTGCTCCCCTCTGCGCAGGCACCGCTGCATGGTTTCGGTCTGTGGTCTCTGAAAGCAACTCGGTATCTCCTTAAACAAGACAGGACCCTTTGCAGCTGGTTCTGCGGTTATAGGCCAGGACTGTTCTAAACAAAGGGAGGAGGCCTGGGCTGGGGGAAGGGAGGAAAAGTAAACCCAGGGTTTGTGGGAAACAGGGGCCCGGTAGAGACTGTGGGAGTGGGACTAAGAGGAAGATAAATAATCGAGATGAAATACAGTGACAGCAGAAGCAGAGAGGCATGAAGGAACATGAGACAACCACCATCCCAGGGGCCACTGCCACCATTAGAACAGGAAGTTGGGGAAAAGGGGTGATTTGATTCATTGCGGCAGGTAGCTATTGAGGACATGGCAGAAGAACTCATAGAACCTTTTAGTGAGAAGCTGGAGCTATAATACATTATTAGAACTCATAGAACGACTCAGGGCAGGTTCTGAATTGTTGAATCCATCAGCAAGCACATCAGCGGACTGGAGGCTGTGGGGTGAATGAACTGGGTGTGCTAGAAGGTGAGTGTGCAGGTGGCCTGCACACCTGAGAGGAGCCGGAGACAATGACCCAATGGAAGCACCACAGCGGCACCTGCTGACGTGGGAAGGAGAGCAAGGGCAGTGTCTCGGGAGGGTCTCAGGAAGAATGGACAGTCCTCAACAAAGAAAGGGCAGGAGGAGGGTGCGGAACAGCAACTACTGAACTAAACGTCCTCAGTGTCTGTTTCACACACCCCTGCTGCAGGGGAGCCAGCTCTCCTGTGATTAGGGAGGCTGGTGACTCCTACTGGTAGACAGTAGATACGGTGTCTCCAGGGCTGAATCATCAATCTTTTTTAATCCTCACCCGAGGATATTTTTCATTGATTTTTAGAGAGAGTGGAAGGGATTGGGGGAGACAGGAAAGAGAGAAACATCGATATGAGAGAGACACATTGATTGGTTGCCTCCCGTATGCACCCTGAACAGGGCTGGGGATTGAGCCTGCAACTGAGGTCCATGCCCTTGACTGGAATCAAACCCAGGATCCTTTAGTTCTCAGCCCAACGCTCTATCCACTGAGCCAAACTGGCTAGGGCTGAATTATCAATCTCAACGCACCCCACAGCCACTGCATCCTGAGTGGCTGGACACCGTCTTGACCTCATGGTTCAACAACTCAGAGTTCAAGTCTGGGGACTTGATTACAAAGTGTAATTTAACTTCAAGGGCCTTTGGGGAACTCACTGTCTCAGGAGATACTCTATTCATTGGTTAAAGGTCCTGTTCACCACCATGATGACAGTGATGGGTGTAGACACGTGTTCTCTGGGCGTGCTTCACCCTGTGTGCTCTGGTGTGTTTATGGCCAAGGTTCTTTGGGTGCAGACAGCGACTTCTGTTGTTATTTTTTTCTTAAGATCCCATGACAAAGGCTTTATCAGTGCTGTTTTCAAAATAAATATCCAAAATGCTATGGTTGCCCTAACCGGTTTGGCTCAGTGAATTGAGCGTTGGCCTTCTGACTGAAAGGTCCCAGGTTCGATTCTGGTCAAGGGCATGTACCCTGGTTGCAGGCACATCCCCAGTAGGGGGTGTGCAGGAGGCAGCTGATCGATGTTTCTTTCTCATCTATGTTTCTAGCTCTCTATCCCTCCCCCTTCCTCTCTGTAAAAAAATCAATAAAATAAATTTTAAAAACATGCTATGTTGATGGGCCTTATAGCCACTCCCCACCTACATCCATAGACATTAGCAGAGCTTTTATCTATAAATAGAACAACAAGCGACGTGGACGATGGAGGAGGTGCTGCCAGCCAACTTGTGTCCCATCTCATTTTCCCATAAATATACAATTTCAAAGAGTAGGTGAGATTCCTATAACTTGATAACCTGCTGCCGTTGAAATATTTCACGATGCTTTGTTTCGGTCTTTTGGAAAACTAAGGGATTTTGTTGTTAAATAGCAGAGGTGAATGTAATTCATATTCTTGCAGCTGACGTCTCAACACGCTGTGTTTTTGTTTATTTGCGGTCACACTGCCATTTATCTAGAGAAAAGTAAATGGGATCAGGTGTTATTTCCAGGCTCAAAGTCTAACATTCACACCTGTGTGCGAGATGAGGTTTTCGTTGACCTGGGAGAGAACCTGACATTTTCACAATTCATAGCCTCGGAATCCACTGGCGAGAGAAATATTTATTCCTGTCTGGTGACCTCACCAGGATTGTTAGGGAGAGGACTTATATATAAAAATGTCCCTGTAGTTTTAGATATTGGAGTACCTACCTTCATGAGAACACACTGCCCCAAGTAGTTCATGAGACACTGCAGAAGCCATATGAAGAGGCAGACAGAAGCGGACGGCCGGGAGCAGCATGCAGTGGCTGCTGTTTAGAAGTAGACCTGTCGCCGTGAGTAAAATGGCAAAACTGCCTTTCTGGTCTAATTTGGGAGACATTTCCTCACACGTCCTGCAGAGCTTCTTGACCCACATGCAGGAGGGTTACTGTGTCTTTCCAAACAGCTACGTAGCCCTCCAAATATAACCCCCATTCTTCTTTGGGGTTACTGTGTGGGGCTGGAGTGGGGAATAGGTTGTTAGCATTTAGAAAGAATTTAATAGGATTTATGACATTCCTTCTATGGCTCAGGATCAACAGGAGGCCCGCCCCGGGTCAGGAGAACTGGTATGGCCATGCTACAAGGCCCTCTGGGCAGTTTCAAGCAAGACAATCATTGCACTTCCCGTTTCTTACCCTTTCCACGTCTGAATCTGAATGTGTTACCCTGCACCTCGGTGGTCATCTGTGCTAAACTAATGTGTCCTGTGGCCTGGAGGGTGAGACGCCACCAGGTTTGAGAGGCCTCGGCACCGAGCTGCAGCTCAGGAAGGACAGTGCAGATTAATTGCCAGGGTCCCAGGCCCTGCTGAAAGGCAGCACCAACCGCGGTGATTTGTTTCACTGTCTTACTCTCGTGTTTAGGAGGATGGACCCATTCTTCGTCATTTATACTTTTTTTTTTTTTTTTTTGCTGTTAACTGTTTGTTTGTTTTTAATTTACTTTATCTTTATTGTTGAAAGTATTACATATGTCCCCCTTTTTCCCCCATTGACCCCTCCTAGACTGCCCCTGCGCCCCCCCCCCCAGGCCTTCACCACCCTATTGTCTGTGTCCGTGGGTGATGCATATATGCTTACAAAGTTTTTGGTTGATCACTTCCCACCCACCCACCCTCCACCACCTTCCCTCTGAGATTCTGCACTCTGTTCCATGCTTCCATGTCTCTGGATCTATTTTGTTTGTCAGTTTATTTTGTTCATTAGATTCCACATATGAGTGAGATCATGTGGTACTTGTCTTTCTCTGACTGGCTCATTTCACTTAGCATAAAGCTCTCCAGGTCCCTCCATGCTATCGCAAAGGGTTGTACCATTTTTACATGTCCTTGTCACTCCTGGATGTGAGGAAGTTCACAAATCCTCTGTCTACATACTAGTAATTACGAAGGTTGGAGGGATGGCCTTCACAGAATTTGCCCATGTCTCTCTCTTTTTTTAAGTTTAAATTCTACTGTATGTTCTACTGTAGGGCCATTGGGGGCGAGATCAGGCCGGCAAGGGAAGGGCAGTTAGGAGTGATCAGGCAGGCAGGCAGGCAGAGGGCTAGGGGCAACCAGGAAGGCAGGCAGAGGCAGGTGAACGGTTCTGTAAAGGAACTAATAGCCACAGGCATAGGGTATGTACTCTGGTGACAGGACCAGCAGCCATGAACCGTCTGTGAGCTCTGTTCTCCGGAGCACGCTGCATGCGACAGCCCAGCCCCACAGACAGAGGAGGGGATGCACAGACTGGCGCCTCCATTAGGTGGATGTCAGCAGCAGCGAGAAGGAATGACAGCCTGACAGGTGCTGCCACCTGCGTGACCTTCACAGGCGTGCTGCTGGGTGAAAGGCCACCTGCTGTATGGCCCCATTTACATGAAATGTCCCAGATGGGTATGTCCAGTGGGAACACAGGTGGATGGGTACTTGCCAGAGCTGGGGGGGGGCGGTGGGAGAGAGGACACAGGAGTGCCTCCTCCACAGGCAGACGGCACTGGGATGAAGGATGGGACTGGGACTGGATAGAGATTGTGGGTGCTCAGTCTTGTGAATGTACTAAATGCCACTGAATTGTTCCCTTTGAAATGGTTCATTATAGGGGGGTGGGAAGAGATGAACCAAAGAATTTATATGCACAGTAGCGGCCCGGTGAATGAAATTTGTGCATGGAGAGGTGGTCCCTCAGCCCAGCCTGCACCCTCTCCAATCGGGAATCCCTTGGGGGATGTCTGACTGCCGGTTTAGGCCTGATCCCTGTGGGCTTAAACTGGCAGTCGGACATCCCTCTCATAATCTGGGACTGCTGGCTCCTAACCGTTCACCTGCCTCTGCCTGCCTTCCTGGTTGCCCCTACCCCTCTGCCTGCCTGCCTGCCTGATCACTCCTAACTGCCCTTCCCTTGCCGGCCTGATCTCGCCCCCAATGGCCCTCCCCTGCCAGCCTGATCTCGTCCCCAACTATCCTCCCCTGCCGGCCTGGTTGCCTCCAACTGCCTTCTCCTGCTGGCCTGATCTCACTCCTAATTGCTCTCCCCAGTTGGCCTGATCACCCCTAACTGCCTCTGCCTTCCTGATCGCCCCCTACTGCCCTCCCCTGCCTTCTTGGTTGCCCCCAATGGCCCTCCCCTGCTGGCCAATTTGGTTTTAATTGGTAGGTTTCTATGCCAGTCAGCATCAAAAGCTCTGCCTCTTAGGCAGCCATTGGCTCCTCATAGTTCACCCAGATTTGGTTCTGATTGGTCGATTTCTGTGCCAGTCAGCATCTCTGGGCTTATCTCTAGGCCTGATCAGAGAGGTGGGGCTGATCAGCAGCTCCCACAGAGGCCTGGAGAGAAACAGAGGCGTGGCTGCTGGCCAAGACCAGAGAGAAAGGGAGAGGCAAGGGCTGATCAATAGCTTCCATGGAGGCTGCGGATCAGATCCTGCCTCTCTCTTAGGGCCTCTCTCTTGGCCCGATACACAGCCCCCTCGGCAGTCAGTGCTGGGTTGCAACACCTGCACCGGTGGCAGTCAGTGTTGGGTTGCCATGGCAACCCTGCACTGACTGCAGGACTGACTTCTGGTTGAGTGAGCCTTTGGTCGTTTTGGACGTTACGGACCCTGGGTTTTTATATCTTAGGATATGTATGACCCATGGACACAGATTGTAGTGCCACAGGCCTTGGGTGGGGAGAGTGGGGTGAAAGGGCTAATGGGGGGAAAAGGGCATCTATGATACTTTCAACAATAAAGATAAATTTCAAAAACAAAGATAACACATATTAACTGAAATTACTCAGAAAAGCTAAAGATAAAATTGATAAAGATTTACCCATAAAATGACACTCAAAAAAAGAGGAGTGAAATATTTATATTAAAGTAAAATAAAAAGCACAATATTTTACACAGAAAAAAAAGGCTAATTTTACATCATGTGAACTTTACCTCCATAAAACTTCTGTATTTATATAAATAACCGTTTAAATTCAAGGTTTTGGCAATTTTTCTAAGCCTATTAGTTTTAGTTGCAATTTTCCTCGGCATATTATGTAGTTTTATTTGTATGTCATGGTTACCCAGGACTCTACCTCACAAAGCTCCACAACAATTAGAAGTCAAGGTTTCCAGTTCCTACATTTGGAATTTCCTTCATAGGGGTGCCCAGCTCTAAATCACACCCCATAATTAAAACAGAAGATGGAGAACAGATTACTGGGGACTTACTTTCCAACATACTTTATAAACTTTAAATTTTACTTGCCTCAGTATAATTTTAAATATTGGATTGCTCCATTATTTAAAGTTGGAATTTATTTTCTAAAATGTAATTTACAGACATTTCAGAAACATAACTTTGTCAACAAAATTTCACAACACTTCCAAAAAAATGTGATTGCTTCTTTATCATCAGACTAGGGCACGGCTCAGTGAAGGACATGGCTCCGTGAGGGCGTGGCTCCCTGATGGCCCAAGACTCCAGGAGGGGCGTGGCCCCTGGAGGGGCGTGGTTCTGCGGAGCCTGGGGTAGGCCCCTGGTTGCCCTGGTGGCCCGAGGCTAAGAGGACACAGAGCACAGGGCTTCCCAGCACTGCTCCCCGGCTGCTGTTGTAAAGGCAGAACATTTCTGAGTTTGCCCTGCCCAGTGCAGGCCCCTGTAAAGCATAATAATTTGGCTTCCTCTTTGGGGTATTTCTTCCTGAGGCCACAATCTTCGGTAATGAGATTGGACTGGGACCGAGGGACAAATACAGACTGGTTTTCTCCCATTCCTTGTTTCTAGCAGCGCCGGTGAATCCTTCATGCGTTTAATTTTAATCCTTCCATCGGGGAGACATTGGTAGAATGAAAATAATCACTACTGACGGCCCCATGATATAAAATGTACTTGGTCAAGGAAGAAATTGTTTGTTCCTCTGACTCAGGATTTTAACCTCTGGGCCATAGAAATCCTTAGTTAAGTATTTCAGGATGTCTTAAAAGATTGAAAATATGGACAGATATATGTTATGTTGATGTCACTTTTGCTCATCAAAATTAATTTCCTTTGCACCCTAGGGAAGCAGACGCTGCCCACTAGTTGCTGGACATGGAACCTGCCATCGCTACCAGCATGAGTCCATCTGTTGAACCGTAAAATGAGACCATGGTCTTAGTAAGCATAGTTAGGCTTATGCTCTTCTATTAAAAAAGACGTCACTTCATATGTTTTATTTGTACACTCAGCAAAAGGCCCATCATTCCATCCACTTCAGTTATAACCTCGTTTCCCAATATGATACTATTTCTATAGGACAATATGTTAATTCTGAAGTCACAAATCCAGCACAGTTTTCAAACAGTGGCAGCAAGTCATACATAAGTTGGAAGTGCAAAACCATAACCAAAATCTGTTTACAATTTGGATAGCAACCATTTCATTGGAGACAGAACAGAACAGAAATACATTTAGGCAACTCCAAACTTTTAGCTGCTGAGACATAGTGAGCACCAGACAGAGATGTGCAGATCTGAGGGTCTGGATAAGCAGAAGCTGACCTAACGCTGAGATGCTGTTCTCCATGGACGCAGTGTGTGTGCGGCCTTGATAATGCCTGTGGGCCAGTCTCCCTGCCACGGGCCCCGCCCGGAGTAACTTCAGTGTGTGTTTGTCTCACGGTAGACACCACATGTTCCTGATCTCGTGCAAAGGTGAGAGGATCTGAGATAATTTAAAAATGTATTCTGTTGGGAAAAGAGGAAGGAATTAATGTGATCTCATTTGGAAGAGAGAAAGAAGAGAGGAGTTGATCACTTTCATTTTCATTTTTTAATTCATCCAATGTCTGCTGCAGGGAAGGGCTGTGCATCCTTCAGGGAGGGTGGCCTTTTTCTCAGTGCATGTGCGTGTGTGTGAGTGCATGAGCATGAGTGCTTGTGTGCGTGCACGCGTATGTGTAAGGGAATGACTCAGGTGCAAAACATAGCTGGCACAAGATGGATTGCATCTAAGGAGACCAGGGCAGCTACAGCGGCCCAGGACAATGTTTGTGGAGGACGAGGCATGAGCTTGGCGAGTGACAGCTGAAGGCAAGTGGTGGGTGCAAAGCCTGGTCTGTGCGGTGACGCTGGGGCCCGAACGACAGCAAGTCCCTGGAACATGACTGTTTAATAAAAGAGCCAGGGGCAGGAATGGGGGGAGGGGTGTGAGGGTGCTGTGGGCAGGAGGAACAGCCTGGGAAGGCTGAGGAGAATAGAAGAGGAATTGGGGACAGTGGGCCATCCCATGCTTCCAGGAGTTCCTGGATGTAATAGCAATGGGAGCAGCACCTCCGAGCTCCTGGCATCCCAGGTTTCCCATGGGGCTCCACTCCTCATTTTATAGGTGAGGAGCCTGGGGTTAGGTGACTCCTGGTTACAACTTGGAAAGTGTTAAGACTGGGTGCTAATCAGGTGCAGGTCCAGTGAACAGCTGCCGGGCCAACCGCTCCACAGCAGCAGTTATGAACTTGGAATAAAGCGTGAAACACATGCACACGTATGTGCGCACACACACACACACACACACACACATGCATGCACACACACACAGCATTAAACAAAAGCAGGACCAGCGTTCACACTTAGAAAAAGGGGAGAAACTGGGTAAATCTCTGTTTTTATGTTTAGAACTCCAGGAAGTGAAAACAAAAGCATGGGGTGTGTGGTAGGCAGTTAGACATGAGCAGAGCAGGGATCACCAGGCCCCAGGTGCCTAGCAAAGGACAATTGTAGGGGGGAACTCACCCCCAGGGTGACCTTTCCTCCCCTAGCATATGGCAGGTCATGCGGTTTGGACCCCTGACCTTCCCTCCCTAGAGATAACACCTAGGCCTCAGTTGTATGTCAGCTCCAGGCCCAGAGAAGCAGCAACACCAGCCACGGCTGACGTCAGGACCAGCCGCATTGGACAGTGACCCCCTGCCAAGGTGCCGGCCAATCAATCAGTGGAGACCACACCCTGAAAGGACACACGGGAAAGCTGCTGACTGTTCTACTGAGGTCTTCCCCGGGACGGTCCCTAACGTCCCCACCCTTAAAGCCCGTAGGACGGAGGACCCAGCGAGCTCTCCCTCCGGGGAGCACGCCCAGGCCTTTCCCTACCCCTCCCCCTTCCCCCAGGCACATCACCATCAGCTTCCTCTCTCCCAAGCTCCAAGGGCCGTTGCCTCTATAACTTGTTTCCTCAGCCATTTCTTCTAGGAATTACTTCCACCTCTGAAATTTACCCAATAAATGTTCTCTATAGTTTGAGTCTTGGCACTGAATTCTTTCCTAGCCAGAACCCAAGTACCCAGGTTGCTGAACCAAGGTCTGGTCTGACCCCAGCAGTCTACATGGGAAAATATTAAAGTCAACATTTTTCTATTATGTTCTTTGTTTTTTTTTGTTGTTGTTGTTTTTTTAATTTTTTTTAAATTTCTTTATTGATTAAGGTGTCCTCATCCCCCCATTCCCATCCCACACCCCTCCCCACGGATGCCCCAACCCCCTGTTGAATTTAACCATTGGTTAGGCTCATATGCATGCACACAAGTCTTTGGTTGATCTCTCCCCCCTCCCCCCACCCTCCCCTATCCTCCCTCTGAGGCCCGATAGTCCGATCGATGCCTCCTTGCTTCTGGTTCTGTTCTTGTTCATCAGTCTATGTTGTTCATCATTTCCCCTAGATGAGCGAGATCATGTGTCACTAGAGATATACTTATATGAACTGAATGTGAGATGAGCAATAATAGTTATGCTGACAGGCAAATGAATCAGTCTGTAGTGAGTTTCTTTCTGGACCAACAGTTCTTTTGATACCCAATATCAATGTCCATCAGTTCCTTATGTGTACATGTCAGCACTGACCCCTCAGCTCTGGATGGTGGACAAATGGTGGTAATGCAGGTCCGACTCCCTCTGGTTGGGTCTCGGCCGGACCCAGGGGCACGGCTTCATCCGGACCCAGGGGCACGTGGCCTCACCCGGACCCAGGGGGTGCGTGGCCTCACCTGGACCCAGGTGCGCGCAGCTTGCCCCGGACCCGGGACCCAGCCTCACCCGGATCCAGGGGCACATGGCCTCACCTGGACCCGGGATCCGGCTTCACCCGGACCCAGGGGCGCATGGCCTCACCCGGACCCAGGGGCGCGTGTCCTCTCCCAGACCCAGGGGTGCGTGGCCTCACCCGGATCCAGGGGCACATGGCCTCACCCGGACCCGGGATCTAGCTTCACCCGGACCCAGGGGCGCGTGGCCTCACCCGGACCCAGGTGAAGCGGCATCACCCAAACCCGGGACCCAGTCTCACCCGGATCCAGGGGCATACGGCCTCACCCGGACCCGGGATCCAGCTTCACCTGGACCCAGGGGTGCGTGGCCTTACCCAAACCCAGGGGCGCGTGGCCTCACCCGGGCCCGGGACCCAGCCTCACCCGGATCCAGGGGCACACGGCCTCACCCGGACCTGGGATCTAGCTTCTACCGGACCCAGGGGCGTGTGGCCTCACCTGGACCCAGGGGCGCGTGGCCTCTCCCAGACCCAGGGTCGCGTGGCCTCACCCGGGTCCAGGGGCCCATGGCCTCACCCGGACCTGGGACCCAGCCTCACCCGGATCCAGGGGCACACGGCCTCGCCCAGACCCAGGATTCAGCTTCACACGGACCCAGGGGCGCATGGCTTCGCCCGGACCCAGGGGTGCGTGGCCTCTCCTGGGCCCGGGACCCAGCCTCCCGGATCCAGGGGCACACGGACTCACCTGGACCCGGGATCTAGCTTCACCCGGACCCAGGGGCGTGTGGCCTCACCCGGACCCAGGGGTGCATGGCCTCTCCCAGACCCAGGGGCGCGTGGCCTCACCCAGACCCAGGTGAAGCGGCCTCACCAGGACCCGGGACCCAGCCGCACCCGGATCCAGGGGCATACGGCCTCTCCCGGACCCGGGATCCAGCTTCACCCGGACCCAGGGGCGCATGGCCTCTCCCAGACCCAGGATTCAGCTTCACACGGACCCAGGGGTGCATGGCCTCACCCGGACCCAGGGGCGCTCGGCCTCTGCTGGGCCCGGGACCCAGCCTCACCCGAATCCAGGGGCACACGGCCTCGCCCGGACCCGGGATCTAGCTTCCCCCGGACCCAGGGGCGCATGGCCTCACCCGGACCCAGGGGCGCGTGGCCTCTCCCAGACCCAGGGTCGCGTGGCCTCACCCGGATCCAGGGGCCCACGGCCTCACCCGGACCCGGGACCCAGCCTCACCCGGATCCAGGGGCACACGGCCTCGCCCAGACCCAGGATTCAGCTTCACCCGGACTCAGGGGTGCATGGCCTCGCCCGGACCTAGGGGCGCATGGCCTCTCCTGGGCCCAGGACCCAGCCTCACCCGGATCCAGGGGCACACGGCCTCGCCTTGACCCGGGATCTAGCTTCCCCCGGACCCAAGGGCGCGTGGCCTCACCCGGACCCAGGGGCACATGGCCTCACCCGGGCCCGGGACCCAGCCTCACCCGGACCCAGGATCTAGCTTCCCCTGGACCCAGGGGCGCGTGGCCTCACCGGATCCAGGGGCCCATGGCCTCACCCGGACCCGGGACCCAGCCTCACCTGGATCCAGGGTCACACGGCCTCACCCAGACTCAGGATTCAACTTCACCCTGACCCAGGGGCGCGTGGCCTCTCCCGGGCCCGGGACCCAGCCTCACCCGGATCCAGGGGCACACAGCCTCGCCCGGACCCAGGGGCGTGTGGCCTCACCCAGACCCAGAGGTGCGTGGCCTCTCCCAGACCCTGGGGCGCGTGGCCTCACCCAGACCCAAGTGCGTGAGGCCTCACCCGGACCCGGGACCCAGCCTCTCCCGCATCCAGGGGCATACGGCCTCACCCGGACCCGGGATACAGCTTCACCCAGACCCAGGGGCGCATGGCCTCACCCGGACCCAGGGGCGCGTGGCCTCTCCCAGACCCAGGGTCGCGTGGCCTCACCTGGGTCCAGGGGCGCACGGCCCCACCCGGACCCAGGTACCAGCCTCACCCGGACCTAGGGGCGCATAGCCTCACCCGGACCCGGTGGGGGCTGCCCCACCGGGACCTAGGACCCAGCCTCACCCTGACTCAGTTCCCAGCCTCACCTGGACCCAGGGGCGCGCGGCTTCACCCGGATCCGGGACCCAGCGGGGTTTCGTCTTCTTGATCCCATTTCCTGTTGGTGAATTCCATCTCAGCAATTCCTTCGGCCATTTTCTCAGAGCTCCAGGGCAGCCGCCTCAGAACTTGTTGGGCGGCGGGCTCGGCGAAGCTCCGGTGTGCCCGGTGCGCGGCGGCGGGCTGGTCCGGGGTGGCTGCGTCGGCCCTTGGGTCTGCAGCGGTGGCCGGTCGCCGAGCGTGCGCACCTGGCCGCTTCCGGGGCGTTGATATTCTTGAAGGACTCGGAGGTCAGCAAGCGCGGAGTCTCCCACCCCATGTCTCCCAGTGGCTCGTCTGTCCGTGCTCGGCAGCGAGTGGAGCCTTCCCCTCAGCCGGAGTCCGCCGGGGGAACTGCGCCGAGCGCGTTCCAGGCCGCCATTGTGTCACCTGAGCCGTAGTTCTTAAAGTGTGATCTTTGGGTCACCGGCATCAGCATCATCCCGAGTACCCCTCTCTTTTATTCTAGTTGTAGAGCATCTGCTCAGCCAGCCCTCCGGTGGTTCTGGATGGTGTCTGCTCTGCTCTCCCGTCGTAGACTCAAAATTGTTGTGGTAGGCAACAATCAGGCTTCCGCCCTATGCCTCCATCTTGGTCCTCCTTTGTATAGTTAAGTCTTGATTGTTGTTGGTGTCGCTGGGAGGAATTGTCCTCCAGGCCAATTGGCTGTGCGGACCCTCTGTGTCTATAAAGGAAGAGTTGCTGTGTAGGAGACACATTTATGGGCCGGGTCTTGGTGCAGCAAGGCTTTGGCGCTCACTGAGTCTGCCTCTTGAATGTGTTCCTTAAGCGAGTGGTTGAAATCTGGTGTCATCTCACACCGACCACTAGATGCCCTCATTTCTGGGTCTCCAATGGCGTGTAGGTCAGCTACTGCCTGCGGCCACTCAGCAGGAATTACAGCAAAGACTGCAGTTTCCTCCTCCTGTCTGAGCATCCCTGGAGCAGTCCGACTAGAACCACAATTTATCTGGTCAAGCTGCCATAAGGCAGGCCACCCACATGCAAAAGCCGTTGCTAGGAGCCCAGGTGGGCCTGCAAAACGTGCGGGGAGGGTCTGCAAAACGTGCGGGGCGGGTCCCAAGGCGGGGCGGGTCTCAGGGCGGGGCGGGGCCTCAGGGCGCCACCAGGCCATGGCGTGGCAAACTGCACTGGCTGCAAGTCTGCTTTTTCTGCTTTCCACTTTTCTAAGCCCCCTCGTTCTGCACTCCAGCGCAGCAAACACTGATTGCTGGGCGCACCTCCGCAAGGAAGTTACTCCCACTCTCCGACACATAGGCCGAGAGTCCAGCCTCTCCCCGCAGGCGTCTGGGTCTCCCGTGAGTCCCCAGAAGCTGGATTTCAGGGTGATGGGGAGCTAATCTCCCCTAGGGTTGGAACAAAAGCCGCACGTTCCTTCCCCCGCCACCAGCCCGACCCATGCGCCTCCGCACCTCATCCCCTCTGAGTTCGCTCTTTCCTCTTCCCTCTTAGCTGTAAATCCACCATTCAGCCAGCTCTCCTGTGGTTCTGGGTGGCAGACGCTCTGTCCTCCAGTTGTATATTTGAAATTGCTGTGCGCGGCGAAGTTCCTTTGTTAAACTTTGCTGCCTTCTTGGTTCTCCTCTCTCAAAATGGCTAAAGGACTTGAGTGTAAGACGGGAAGTCCTAAAAATCCTCTAAGTCGGTGTTGGCAGTCTCCGGGGCCCCGAGGATCTCAGTGGGTAGCTCGGCCAGGTTGGTGACGCGGATGGGCCCGTCCCGCAGAAAGATGGTCTCTTCCTTCACCGAGAGCCACTGCGCTGAGTCCGCGGCCGCCGCCACAGCAGCTGCCGCGGCGCCCACGAGCTCATGGCCCCGGCTGCGGTGCTGACTGAGAGGAGCAGCCGCCCGGCCTGGGGAGACGCGAGCAGGAGTCGCCGCGCTCACCAGTGCATCTTTTAGTTGTATTTCCGAAACTGCCATGCGAGGCAACAGATCAGCCATTCACCTCCGCCGCCATCTTCCACTTCATAATCTATTATGTTCTTTGAAATATATGACATTTAAAGCAGTGGTGGGGAGCTGTTTTTCTGCCCAGGGCCATTTGGATAGTTATAACATCATTCACAGGCCATACAAAGTTATCAACATAAAAATTAGCCTGCTATATTTGGTCAAAAATTTAATTAACTCACCCCTAATGCCTTGGCAGGGCCAGACCAAATGATTTCTCCAGCCTTACATGGCCCAAAGTCTGGATGTTCCCCACCCCTGATTTAAAGCAAAAATTGTAACATGGCAGTTTATAAAGTCTTGTCAATTTAAGAAACATACAAACCTATAAAGAATTTTTTTTTTTTTCCCTTTCGTTTACTTGAGCCAAACTGTCTACAATTGCCGGGAAGCAAAATTTCAACACATTGAGATAATGCTCCAGAGAATGGCAGTTTTATACCTTAATTTATCTATATATATAAAAGCCTAAGTAACCAGCTGACCAGCCAGTAGCTATGTCATACACTGACCACCAGGGGGCATATGCTCAATGTAGGAGCTGCCAAGCTGCAGTCACTTGGCAGTGGTGGTTCTTGGCTGATGCACCTGGAACCAGAGAGGAGGGAGCCCTATTCCAGGGTGCATCATCTGAGAACCGCCCTCTCTCAATCTGGGACCCCTCGGGGGATGTTGGAGTCTGATCTCTGCAGGCCAGGCTGAGGGACCCCACCAGTGCACGAATCCGTGCACTGGGCCGCTAGTATGTTATAATTTAAAAGAAAAGATGTAAGTGGGTTACACGAAATTCACTGGTGATAGTTTAGGGAGGCTGGAGAAAGCAAAGGGGAAACCTCTGGGGTCTGGTAAAGAGTAAAGGGATACGACTTTTCCACAGCTGAACGCGGGGTAGTTAACAGCAACAATTAGCACCACCACAACAAGGTGGTCTCTGCCCTGGGCGTGGCTGTGCCTGAGGGGTCTGGGAAAGGGGAGTTAGCCTACATTTTGACTTTTGTCAGGGAAGATTCTAGCTTAGGACATGACTACCTGCCATGAACTGCTTTTAGTTAAAAAGTTTGCTTTCAGACCATTCTTTGTGGTTGGCTCCTTTGGGTCTCCGGGTTTGCAAGGCCGCCACACAGGCTTTCTCTGAGCTGGTCAGGTTAGCACGTGGCCCCTTTTCATCCACTGTCTGTAGATGTGAGTCACACTGCTGATATGGGAGTTTTGGACTGGACCACGTGGTGTCCCCGGGCAGGATGCTTCCCAGCTCTTCATCCATCGGAGTTGAAGAATGAATCCATGGATGGAAGGTGGTATAAATATTTCTCTGTTTTCCGGGACCAGTACGGCTAGAGAGCGGACAGGAGTCCTGAGTTGGGGCAACAGGAGTCCTGAGTAGGGGCGACGGGGGATTGAGAACATGAAAGAGACAGACACAAAGACAATAGGGAAAGCTGGGACCAGGTGGGACAGCTTCCCTCTGATGGAGAGACAGGGACCCAGAGCCGATACAGTGCATTTATTTTATACAGTAAGATACCAGGAAGTTTTACTAAATTTTAAGACAAAGAAAATATGTGCATTCTTGTGGCTTCTTTGTAATCGTCACTTCTGAGTGGGCCTGGATAATTGTGTTTGTACCTGGTGCCTGGCTGAACTTAGATAATGAAATCCACCCCCTGGCACCTGAGCTAAAGGTCAGACTGACAACACACCTGCCTCTGGCAAGTTATGTTTCCAGGGCATGGCTCTGTCAGATGTCACTGGATTCAGACGATAATCAGCTCAGGGGCCTTTCCCAGGTGCTCTCTACATCCCCCCACTTCTTTACATTTTAAATGTAGCTTATGGACATATAATTGGAGCCTTTGGACTTGAGATCGCAGGAGCTTGCTGCTGACTAGAAGAAAGCAGGATAAAATTCGTGGTACACAAAGGAATCCTATTAGGTACCAGGTGGTGTGTTTTAACATTTTCCATGGATTAAATCCTTTTAAATCATCCAGCAATTCTTTTTCCAATTTTGCTGGAGTTATAATTTCATCATGACTATTCTGAATGGCTTGCACATGTTTGTATAGCTGTACTAGGTCTATACTGATATTATTATGAATGCTGCATTCCCTGTAGGTGCATCTTGATTTTACTCCAGTCCCATAGAGAACTGTTATAGCGGGCTGAAGTCACACAAATACATGTAAAAGCAGCGTGGCATTGCAGCTCCTGTCTAATCTTGACACTTTCTAATTGATTGCCTAGTCCTATTACTACAGCTTCCAAAGCATTTAACTTGGTTTCTAGCTTTTTGTCTATTTCTTCTTGATCATGAAATGTAGTTGAGGTGTTCTGAGCCAACTCATTGACAAACTTTGCGTTCTGGATGCTTTGGGTCAATGCAAGAGAAGCAGTCACAGCAGATGCGATAACAGTAACTAGGGTAACGATACCAAAGTCCCAAAGCATGCTTTCCTGGAATAAATGATTGTGTAGT
Source organism: Cnephaeus nilssonii (assembly GCF_951640355.1). Lineage (NCBI taxonomy): Eukaryota > Metazoa > Chordata > Mammalia > Chiroptera > Vespertilionidae > Cnephaeus > Cnephaeus nilssonii. The sequence goes on along the minus strand of NC_137089.1, from coordinate 54,527,853 downwards.
TCCTGTAATGCCTAGAGGCCCGCATCATGATACCATTTTCCTGTTATGTTGGTAGGAAGCATAATAAAAGAAGGCTGCTCTAAAATTAATATATCTTCCTTCAGATTATGCCTGGAAACACAGCTGGTAAGGTTATAGTGATGGCATTGGACAGCATAATGGGTGTCCAATCTGGTGATGTTCACATTTCCAGTCACCAATACATATGGAGGCTGGACACAGGCTTGTAAGCCATAGCAAGGGTTTGATGAACACGCTCCTTTAATATTAGCTAAGAAAGAGCCAGTAAAATTAAGAAAGTCAAGGGCAGCAGCTAGACTCCAAAGATCTTTTGGTAAACCTCCTGTTTCCATGGTCAGGGCGTTACCCACAAACCCTCCTGGTGACATAGGCTCATGATGGGGACATTTAGCATCAAGCCTGTGAGACCAATCCAATACATACAAGTCAGAGCCAGAAATATTATGTCTCACTGGTACAGGGTTGGCACAATCTTGCCATTGAGGAAATGCTCCCAGATCAGTAGTGGTGCTATTAGGACAGTAGGGGGGCGGGGGATGCTTATCAGACAGCCATTGGGTGGCCTTAGGAAACCCCAGTTTAGTAACTGTCTGAAGATATTTTCCCAAATCCCAGGGGCCTGCGATGTTAGCAACGTCTGCGCCCCATAGGACGTCTGATTTTCTTGGCCAAGCCGCAAACATCCTGAAGTCCCCTTTTCAGATAAACAAATAGGGAGCTCCCCACTAAAGCCATTATAAGTATAATTAACATGGGGAGAAGGAGTTATGTGCTTGTCAGAGCTTCCCTGACCACATTGGTGTTGTTAGTAAACACTGGCACTGGTTCCCCGGTCCAGGTGGCTGGATTGACCACAGGGGGTCTAGAACGTGTGTCCAGTAAGTTTCTGCTGCAGCCATACTTACCTGGCAGCTGACAAGTGCCATCATAGCAACAAAATGGGTGGAGGGGATTACCTGAACCCCCTGTTCTTTCACCACTTGCTGGGCATCGGTGGTCAGCTTCTTCAGTTGGCCCCATGTGGGGATATTAGCTTCTCGGGTGGCCTTGGTCACCTGCCTTCTGCTCTCCTTCTTCCGGGTTGGTGGATGAGCTGGCATCATCACAGGAGGTGTGATCTTCAGCTTTTTGAATGGCGGGATGAGCTGTTCTCCCAGGTCCATGGTCGTGACACACCGCTCGCTCTGGAACCCAGATGGGGTTAGAGGCACCTTCTGGAAAGATACAAATGTGGCCTCTTCCACACATCATTACTGGATCCAGCCCTCTCCATTGCCCTGTTTGTAAATCCTTCCATCGCGCCATACCGGCAGATGCCATGGCACCAGGAGTTTGATGCCTCTCGGCTGCTGTGTGACCTTCATTGTCACAATTTTAAAAATTTAAAGTGTAAAGGGCATGATTTAACTGATTCTGTGGAGTAAGAAAAATACCCTTCTCCCCTTTCTGTTTTTGTAATTGAGTCTTTAAGGTTTGATTAGCTCTTTCTACAATTGCCTGTCCCTGGGGATTATAGGGAATTCCTGTTTTATGTACTATTTGGTATTGCTTGCAAAACTGCTGAAAGGAAGAGCTAGTATAGTCAGGTCCATTATCTGTTTTTATCTCTAGGGGCCGTCCCATGACTGGAAAAGCTGGTAAGCAGTGGTTAATTACATGCTTTGCACTTTCCCATTCGGGGAGTAGCGAAAATAAAGCGTGAGCATGTATCTATGGAGACATGGACCCACCGAAATCTGCCAAATTCAGGTATATGAGTGACATCCATTTGCCAGATCTGATTAGGTTTAAGTCCTCAGGGATTTACCCCTAATGCTGGCACAGGGTGGTAGATAACACACTGAGGGCATTGCTTGACAACTTGGTGAGCCTGCTCTTGGGAAATATGGAATTCCTTGCGCAAGGCAGAGGCATTTTGATGATGCAGGGCATGTGAGGGCTGTGCCATGGACAATGGAGTGACCTCCTCTACTGAGGCAACGAGGCGATCTACTTCCTCATTACCGGCAGCCAAAGGACCTGGAAGGCCAGAATGGGATCTAATATGGCCAATAAAACATGGAAACTGCCGTTTTTGAATAACTCTTTGCAAGGTGATAAACAGGTGGAATAGCTCTTCAGAGTTTGTATGCCCAATGGTAGCAGTTTCAATAATTGTAGCCATTCCAACTACATAAGCACTGTCACTGTAGATGTTGATGGGCTCAGAGGCAAAGTTTTCTAAAGCATAAATGAGAGCTTGGATTTCTACTCGTTGTGCAGAGGAGTAATTTGTCTGAATTACTTTAGAATCCTTTACACTATGAAATCCGGCTTTCCCTGAGCTGGACCCTTCATTAAGGACAGTCAGTGCTTGAGGGAGAGGTTGCTGGTTAACTATTTTTTTGGAAAGGTAAAAGTTGTAACAGACAAAAACTGTAAAATCTTATTAGCAGGATAATGACTTCCAATTTGACCAAGATAGTTAGCAAGAGCTGTTTGCCAATTAATAGAGTGTTGCCATAGCCAACTTTGCTGTGCTGTGGTAAATGGCACTATAATGAGGGAAGGTTCTTGCCCTACTAATTGAGCTAATCTGTACTGTGCTTTCACTATGAGTTGAGAAACTAAATCATGAAATGATGTTAGCACCTTAGTCGGAGAATGAGCTAGATGGAGCTATTCTATTACTCCTGGGTCCTGCCAAATGACTCCCGTGGGAGTGTGAGTAGTAGGGAAGATTAACACCTGACGGGGTGCAGTGAAGTCTACCAGTGTAAGCTGAGCAGCTTGAAGGGCGGCCTCTACTTTGGTTAAAACAGTATTAACTTCAGCAATTAATTGTCTGGGAGAAGATGGCGAGGGATCTCCTCGAAGAATATCAAATAAAGGAGCTAAATCTGCAGTAATTTCAATGAGGGATTGATCCAATGAATGTCCCTGAGTAATTTTTGAAAATCATTTAAAGTTACTAATGTATCTGTCTGAATTTGTAAGTGTTGAGGACGCACAGTACGTCCCTCAATTATACTGCCTAGATATTGAAAAGGAGAAATTTTCTGCACCTTTTCTGGCACATTACACAGCCCCATTGTTAAAAGAGAGTGTTGTAAGTCTGCAAAAACTTTATGAAGAATGTTTACATTCTCATGAGCCAATAGGATGTCATCCATATAATGGATGACGTATGCCTGGGGGTGTTGCTGCCCTATGGGGTGGATAGCTGCATCCACAAAGTCTTGGCATAGCGTAGGACTGTTAGCCATTCCCTACGGCAACACTTTCCAGCATTATCTCTTCGCTGGCTTCTTAAAGTTTGTTGCAGGGACATTAAATGCAAATCGTTTACAATCATCTGGATGCAAAGGTACAGTGAAAAAATAATCCTTTAAATCTAGGATGAATAACTCATAATTAAGAAGAATAGCAGTAGGTGAGGGTAGCCCCAGTTGAAGGGGCCCATAACCTCCATGGTCTTATTTATTGCTCAGAGATCTTGCAAAAGCTTCCACCTACCTGATTTTTTCTTAATTACGAAAATAGGTGTATTCCAAGGACTATAAGTAGGTCCAATATGACCAGCTCCCAGCTGTTCTTGTACTAGAAGCTGTGCTGCTTGAAGCTTCTCTCCAGTTAAGGACCATTGGTCAACCCAAACAGGGTCATTAGAGAGCCATGTAATTTTTGCAGCAGTCTTCTGGGTCGGAGAGATGATCAAGGCCCCTAATGAAAAGGCTGTGGCTCCTTGTATCCTAGCCCTCTTCTCCCTTGCTGAGTGGACGTGGGCATAGGAGATAATCTGCCTTGCTGCCTTTGCCTAGTCCTTAACAGGATAAAATCCTTGATTTAACATTTGAGCTGTAACCACAGCATTAGGACTCATGAGCAATACCCCCATTTGTCCTAGAATGTCCCTTCTCCAGAGGTTAACAGGTAGATGATCAAGCACATAAGGTGTAAAATATCCTGTATTCCCCTCTGGATCCTACCATCTGATGAGCTGAGAGACTTGCCCAATGCCTTGTAGATCGGCAGTGGCTGTGCTAAGAGGCCATGCAGGGGGCCAGTGCCTGGAGGCAATGACTTAAACATGTGCCCCCATATCTATTATTCCTAGGAAGGCTTTCCCATTTAATTTCAATTCTAGCTCAGGGTGCGCTTGTTTAACTAGCTGTGCCCAGTATATTTGATTAGAGGATCCCAATCCTCCCTCTCCCCAAGGCTCTGTGGAGAGAAGTTCTACTGTATGATAGGGCAAAAATATAATTTGAGCTATTCTAGTTCTGGCCGAACTTGAATTATGGTATTTGTTGTCTATGCTATAACTTTAATTTCTCCAGTATAGTCTTGATCTATTACACCTGGTAAAACTTGAAATCCTTTCATGGTTAAATTACTTCTCCCTAAAATAAGTCCCATGGTGCCCTTAGGTAATGGTCCATAAATCCCTGTAGGTTGCCTGTGGCCCAATGTCGGGAGTTAGTACATATTCAGTGGTGGGGCAGAGGTCCAATCCTGAGCTCCCTGGGGTGGCACGGTAGAGGTCCCTGATAGTGGGTCGATTGGCTGGCCAGGACAGTACGGCTGTGCCAGGGTGAGTGACAGTGCCCCCACAGTTTGGTGGGGCTGGGGCTGGCCCCACTTGCCATTTCTCTGATGTGGGTTAAGAGGCTGACCATTAATGTCTGTCTGGGAGAGGCATTTACTGGCCCAGTGCTTCCCTCTGTGGCAGCGAGGACAAAGACCTGGCTTGCCAGTGGTCTTGATCCAGCATCAAGAAGGGTTCAGGAATCTGGAGAAGTGCTGTGTGTAAATTAATCAAGAGTCCAGAAACAAAACATAATTTTGGAAGGCATTTGGGGGGCCAGAGGAGCTTGGCTAAAGAAACCAAGTTCTCCCTTGTCTCAGGACCACTTGCTTTTTATTAACACAAATTATCCTAAGTCAAGGTAGATATACACTTCAAAGGCCAGGGTTTAGTACACAGAATCCATTGTCAGATTGGAGAATTGCCCACAGCTGTTCAGGTGTTTGGCCAGGAGGAGGCAATAACATGTAGATTGAAATGCCCTCAGCTGTCTCCAGATGATTCAGCCCTGCTGACATGCTGAAATTGGCTTCCGGCACTGGCTGCCAAGCAGGGGGGCTAGGAGTGGGACTTCCTTGCCCCCCTGAGGCAGCTTGTTGCCTGCATTGTCTGCAAAGTGACCTGGCTTCCCGCAAGTGAAACAAGTCCCCTTTCCTTTGCCTCCTGAATGGTCGCTCTGTAGAGCCTCCTTTAATGCAGCAGCCAAAGTCACTCCCTGAACATAGGCGGGCCCAATATCAGCACAAATATGGATGAAATCAGAAACTGACCCCCTTTTCTTATAGGAACGCAAAGCCTCCTGACATGTTCTATTGGCATTCTCAAAAGCCAGTTGCTCCACTAGCAGAGATCTTGCGTCAGGATCTCCAACCATTCTGTCTACTGCCTAAAGCAACCGCGACACAAAGTCCTGATAGGGCTCCTCTGGCCCCTGTACAATTTCTGTAATGTCCATGGTCTTTTCTCCCTTACTGGGCAACTCCCTCCAAGCCTTAGTGCCACAAACATTTATCTGCTGATAAGCTTGCAAAGGAAATGTCATCGGAGCCTGTAAGCCTTGACACACCCTTGTTCCTACTAACATTTCGAGAGTGAGAGGCATGCCATGTTGTTGATTTCTAGCTGCTTGTTCTGCAATAAGTTCAGTCCAATTGGATTTCCACATTAAATAATCTCCAGGGGAAAGACAAGCCTTAGCCAGTGTTTGCCAGTCAAGAGGAGGTAGAACTTCACTAGCTACAGAGTCAAGCAAGCCCAAGACAAAAGGAGAAGTTGGGTCATACATGGAAACAGAGGTTTTAAACTCCTTGAGGGTTTTAAAAGGAATAGGCTCATGCACTCTCAGCATCTGCCCTGGGTTGGTAGGGTCTGGCCTTTCTACAACAGGATACATTGAAAATCCTGTAACAGCCTCTCCAGCTCATCTTGCCTCCTGTAAGGTCTGCTGTAACGGAGACAGTATTGGTGCGGAATTTACTTTTACTTTCAGCTGGGCACCTGCTTCTAGCCTTAAAGGCTGGGTGGCTAGGGTCATTTTCACAAAACTGCAAGCAAGATCTTCCTCACTATCTGAATCATCCTGCTCACAGTGATGCTTGTCTCTCTCTTCCTCAAACTCTAACTCCCGCACATATTTAGGAGGTAAATCTTTATCAGGTGGGCTTTTGACTGTGGTCATAGGAGCAGGAATGTGCCCGCAACCAAGGTACATGCCCTTGACCAGAATCGAACATGGGACCCTCAGTCCACAGGTCAATGCTCTATCCACTGAGCCAAACCAGTTAGGGCTGCTTATACATTCTTAAACTCTCCTCTGCTGGATCAAGGCAATCATGAATTAAAGACCATAGTGTGAATGTAGGAATAGGAATCTTCTCTGGACCTTCTGCTGTGTATCGGTCATGCAACTGCTTTCCGACCTTCTCCCACGTTTGAAAGTTGACAGTTCCCTCTTCAGGAAACCAAGGGCAAGTTTCATTAACAAAACTTAAGAAATCAAGAATCTGACTACGCTTAACAGAGAATCCTCTAGTTTTAAGCATAGTTTTAAGCATTTGAGAGTAGAGACCTCTTTCCTGAGACCCTGAATTTCCCATGTTTTACACCCAGTTCTTACCTTACACTCCTTACCTTACTTCTTGAGTTCCTTGTGTGCACATTCCCAGAGCGTTCCCCTCACCTGACTTTTGAGAGTTCCCCAGTATTCAGGTCCCTGGATCCGGGTGCCAGATATAAATATGTCTCTCTTTTCTGAGGCAAGCATGGCTAGAGAGTGGACAGGAGTCCTGAGTAGGCGACAGGGGATTGAGAAAATGAAAGAGACAGACACAGAGATGGTAGGGAAAGCTGGGACCAGGTGGGACAGCTGTCCTCTGATGGACAGACAGGGACCCAGAGCCAATACAGCACATTTATTTTATACAGTAAGATACCAGGAAGTTTTACTAAAGTTTAAGAAAATATGTGCATTCTTGTGGCTTCTTTGTAATCATTGCTTCTGGGTGGGCCAGGATAATTGTGTTTGTTCCTGGTGTGTGGCTGGATTTAGATAATGAAATCCACCCTCTGGTGCCTGAGCTAAAGGTCAGACTGACAACACACCTGCCTCTGGCAAGTTATGTTGTTTCCAGGGCATGGCTCTGCCAGGTGCCACTGGATTCAGATGATAATCAGCTCAGGGGTATTTCCCAGGCACTCTCTACAAGGTGGTATAGTTAAGGTGGAAATTTATTGAAGAACAAGCACAGACTCCCACATGGGGAGGGGGAAAGAGTTCCTTTTTCTCCAGTTTATAAAGTCTGCAGATCTTTGTGCCTGTATATCCCCTCTGGTTGTATATCCCCTTCTGATTTGGTCATTATTCTCCTTTGACTTGGTAGCAACTCCTGAGCTCAAAGGTCAAACCTCACAGGGAAATATTGAGACCCTCCTCCCTCATTATTCTCCCATTCCCTCCAGGCTTTCTTCCTCCTTCTTTATTTTGTAAATATAGACCTTTTGCTACTCCCACTTCCCTTATCTTGTGGAAATGTAACTTCTGCCAGTATCCCTTGTCTTATGGAAATGTAACTTCTGCATCTCCCAACTTCCTTGTCTTATAGAAATGTACCCTTTTGCACCTGTGTAGCCCTGCATTTTTTCCATGGACCCCCTTAATTTAAAAAATTCTCTAAACCTGCCTATTTCACCACTAAAAATTCCTATTTCACTACAACTTAGAGAGAAATGGTCTCTACATGTCACATGTTTCAGGGCAATATTATTTTCTGTGTGAAGATCCTAACTCTTTTTATATGGAGATATTTGTGGATTCATATAATACAGAGAGAGTTCATGCACGCCTTATCTGCTTTCCCCAGAGGGGACATGGGACAGACAGCAGCACCAAGTCACAGGGAGGATAGGGAGGAAACTCCTTCCTGCCCTTTTAGCTCTGCTGAGCTGATCCTGTGGGTACCCCACCTCATTAACTCCTGGCAACGGTCAATCCTTCCTCCATTTCCAGAATTTTGTCACAGCAACAATGTCACACAAATGAAATCACACGCTGGGTAATCTTTTAAGACTGCCTCTTCCCAGCATTTTCTGGAGTCTCTCGGAGTGTGTGTGAGCACGGGCTCTGCCCTTGTACTGCTGAGCAGCATTCGGCAGAATGGTGTTCCTACCTGCCCATTCACCTTCGTGGGAAAGCTGGATGGATTCCAGCTTGGGGCAATAGGCACGAAGCTAGAATAATCACTCTTAAAGGTATTGTATGATCATAACTCTTCATTTCTCAGAGACAAATGCCCTGAGCTCTAAGTCACATAGTAGTTACAGATTTCATTTTTATTTATTTTTTTAAATTTAATAAATCTTTTTTGTTCAGATTATTACAATTGTTTCTCCTTTCCCCCCCCATAGCGCCCCTCCACCTGGTTCCCACTCCACTCTCTGCCCTTACCTCCCCACCCCACTGTCCTCATCCATAGGTGTACCATTTTTGTCCAGTCTCTTCCCATACCCCCCATACCCCTTTCCCCCTGAGAATTATAAATCTCCTCCCATTGTATGCACCTGATTCTATTATATTCACCAGTTTATTTTGTTCCTCAGATTTTTAATTCACTTGATTTTTAGATTCACTTGTTGATAGATATGTATTTGTTGTTCATAATTTTTTTTATCTTTACCTTTTTTTTCTTCTTTCTCTTCTTAAAGAATACCTTTCAGCATTTCATATAATACTGGTTTGGTGGTGATGAATTCCTTTAGCTTTTTCTTATCTGTGAAGCTCTTTATCTGACCTTCCATTCTAAATGATAACTTTGCTGGGTAGAGTAATCTTGTAATCTTGGTTGTAGGTTCTTGCTATTCATCACTTTGAATATTTCGTGCCACTCCCGTCTGGCATGCATAATTTCTGTTGAGAAATCAGCTGACAATCATATGGGTGTTCCCTTGTAGGTAATTAACTATTTTTCTTTTGCTGCTTTTAATATTCTCTCTTTGTCTTTTGCCCTTGGCATTTCAATTATGTGTCTTGGTGTGGTCCTCTTTGGATTCCTTTTGTTTGGGGTTCTGTGCACTTCCTGGACTTATAAGTCTATTTCTTTCACCAGGTGGGGGAAGATTGTGGTCATTATTTCTTCAAATAGGTTTTCAGTATCTTGCTCTATCTTTTCTTCTGGCACCCCCATAATTCTGATGTTGGTACGCTTGAAGTTATCCCAGAGGCTTCTTACACTATCTTCAACTTTTTGGATTCTTTTTTCTTTTTGCTTTCCCAGGTGAGTGTTTTTTGCTTCTTTGTATTTCAAATCTTTGACTTGATTCTTGCATTCCTCTAGTCTGCTGTTGGGTCTCTGTATAATATTTTTTATTTCAGTCAGTGTATGTTTAATTTCTTGTTGGTCCTTTTTCATATCTTCAAGGGTCTTGTTAAATTTATCGACCTTTTCTAGGAAATTCTTGAAAAACCTTATAACCGTGCTTTTGAACGCTATATCCAGTCGTTTGCTTTCCTCCATTTCTTTCGTTTGTGATCTGTTTCCTTGTCTCCTCATTTTTGCTGCTTCCCTGAGTTGGTAGGGTGGCTTTGTGTGCAAGGTGTCCTATATGGTCCAATTGATCGGCCTCCCAGTTACCTGAGGTGGGCACTCTTGGTTCACCCCTTTGTGTGTACAGCCTTGTTGTAGTTAAGTCTTGATTATTGTTGGTGTCACTGGGAGGAATTGACCTCCAGGCCAATTGGCTGTGAGGACCCGCTGTGTCTATAATAGAAGAATTGCTGTGCTGGAGACACGCTTATGGGACAGGACTTGTTTCAGTGGGGCTTTGGTGCTCACTGAGTCTGCCTCTTGAATGTGTCCCTTATGAGAGTAGTTGAAATCTGGTGTCGTCTCACACAGACCACTAGGTACACTAGCTCCTGGATCTCCAATGGGATGCAGGTCAGCTACTGTCTGAGGCCACACAGCAGGAGCTATAGCGAGAACTACAGTTTTCTCCTCTTTGCTTGGGGTTTGAAGGTTTTGGAGCAGTCTGACCAGAGCTGCAGTTTGTTTGGTTAAGCTGTGATAGGGCAGGCCATTTATATGCAAAAGCTGTTGCGCAGAGCTTGGGTGGGTTTGTAGATTGTGCGGGGTGGAGTCTCAGGGACTCACTAGGCTAGGGTGTGGCAAACAGCGATGGCTGCCAGTCAGCCTTTTCTGCATTTCCGCGTTTCCAAGTCCCCGCGTTCCCTGCCCCAGTGCAGTAAACAATGATAGCTAGGTGCTCCTCTGCAAGAAAGTCACCCTCACTTTCCGACCCAATGGCCGACAGTCCAGCTTCTCCCCATAGGAGTTTGGGTCACCAGAGTCTCCCCAGAAACTGGATTTCAGAATAATCAGGAGCTTGTCTCCCTTCAGGTTGAAATAAAGCAGCACATCCAATCGCCTGCAACCAGCCCAATTTGCACGCCTCCTTACCTCAGTTTTTCAGTGCTTGTGCACGTCTCAATGCTCTTTCCTTCTAGTTGTAGAACTTCCATTCAGCCAGCTTTCCCGTGGTTCTGGGTGATAGACGTATTTTCTTTTAGTTGTAGTTTTGAAATTGTTATGCGAGGCAGCAGTTTAGGTGTTTACCTATGCCGCCATCTTGGTTTCTCCAGATTTCATTTTTAAAGAAAACACCACATACATTTCCAGGTCGGCTGTACAGTTTAACATTCCAACCAGCCATGTCAGTGAGGGACCCAATTGCTCCTGTCCCAGCCAGTGCTGTGTTAGTTCGGCCATCCCGAGAGGTGTGAGATACCCCCTGCGGGGTCTAATTTGCATTTCTGGGTGGTGAGTGAAGACATCTTCCAAGTGCACACTTGCCACCTGTGTCTGCTCTTCTCTAGTGAAATGTCGCTTCCTATCTTCTGCATATTTTCTGCTTGAAATTTTGTGTTTTTTTTTACTATTGAGTTTTGAAAGCATGTCTATTCCCTTGCCCTACAGGTGAAAACCTACACTATTTAAGAACATCATCAGGTGCAAAACACTGCACATGCTTAAAGCATAGTTTGATGAGTTTTTACTTATACTTTATATACCTATAAATTGAACAATTGTTCCTAAATGTACATGGACATGGCAAGAACCTCACATAGCTAGAACAATTTTGACAAATAACAGTTGGTGGACTTCCTGTCTTCAACATTGAATGTAAAGATTTAGGAGTCAAAGTTCCATTAGAGCGTATTGTGGTGTTGAAGTCAGAATGGAGGAGTAGTAGTGAGGCCCAGAAATGCTCAGGGCACTGCCCGGCACTGCAATGAGAACAGGGCAACCACTCGGAAAAGCAGACTTTTCAATAAACTGCCGACCAGCTGATGGCCCTATGGAGAACAGTGTCCTCAGCTTCCACCTTCCACCGCACCTGTGAAATAGGAATTTTAGGATAAAATAGGACAGGTTTAGGAAATTTTAGAAAATTTGGAAATTAAGAGTACCATGGAGGAAGCACAGGGCTGCAGAGCAGAAGTTATATTTCCATAGAATGGGGAAGCTGAAAAGCTGCAGCAGGTGCATTTCCATAGAATGAGGGAGCTGGGAACAGCAAAAGGTCTATATTTACAAAATAAAGGGAAGGAAGCCCCTCATCCAGAAGGAGAAGAAGAAAGCCCAAAGGGAATAGTAAAACAATAAGGAAGGAGGGGGATGGGGAGAACTTCACATGTCCCATGTGAGGTTCAACCTTTGAGCCCAGGAGTTATTATAGTAACCAGTCCAAGGGAATAGTGACCAATCAGAGGGGATATCAAGGCACCAGGATCTGCAGCCTTTATAAACCACAGGGAAAAGGAAGTCAGTGGGACCCTCCCTCTCCCTACTTGGGAATCCATTCTGTGGGACTCTTTCCCTCTCCCCATGTGGGAGTCTATACTTATCTATACTAATAAAAGCCTAGACCCATGGTCAGAAAACTGCAGCTCGATAGCCATATGCAGCTCTTTGGCCCCTTGAGTGTGGCTCTTCCACAAAATACCATGGCCTGGGCGAGTCTATTTTGAAGAAGTGGTGTTAGAAGAAGTTTAAGTTTAAAAAATTTGGCTCTCAAAAGAAATTTCAATTGTTGTACTGTTGATATTTGGCTCTGTTGACTAATGAGTTTGCTGACCACTGGCCTAGATGGTCTCAGGCCCTCATGCATGACATCATCACAAGATGGCCACCGCAAGATGGCTGCCGCAAGATGGCCCTGTGCACAGCGGAGGTGGGGCCCAGCAGCCTCTCCACGTGGTGAGGCCTGGGGGTCCCATGGCTCTGTGCGGTGCAGAGGAGGCGGGTCCTGGCAGAGGAGTTGGGTTGCAGCAGGGGAGGGCAGTTGTGGGTGGTCAGGCTGGCAGGGGAGCAGTTAGGCATCAATCAGGCTGGCAGGGGAGTGGTTAGGGGGCAATCAGATAGGCAGGCAGGCGAGTGGTTAGGAACCAGCAGTCCCAGATTGTGAAAGAGATGTTGGAATCGGGCCTAAACCAGCAGTTGGACATCTCCCAAGGGGTCCCAGATTGGAGAGGGTGAAGGCTGGGCTGAGGAAACCCCCGCCCCTGCACAAATTTCGTGCACTGGGCCTCTAGTTCTTCAATAAATCTCCACCTTTGCTATACCACTTTCTGTCCATGGATTCATTCTGTGATTCCGGCAGACAAAGGATCTGGGTTCCAGTCCCAAAATTCTGTTTCCCCTGCATTTTAATTCCATAGGTACCTGGAACTCCATGGAACAAAGAAACAAAATGAACCCAGAGATACTGTTGTAGAAAGAGTACTTATCAGAGGTCTCTCTCAGCAGCTCAGGTGAACAGAATTCCTACCTCATTGTGACAGGAAGGCACCTGAGCTTCCGTAGCTGGGTGATGGAGAGGACTCCACCATTGGCTGCGGGAGCCACGGAAGTGAAATACCCATGCGACTGGGACTTTGCCCCGGGGCAGAGAAGGCACTGTGAACACAACAGAAATGAGAGAAGTAGGAATGGAACCATATGTTCCCAATCGCACAGGTGATCATCACCTGCGTGTCCAGAAGGTGTGAGCATTTCCTCAGAGCACGGAGGACATGCACAGGTGCCCCAGCAGGTGTGGGGCAGCTCCAGGGGCTTCCTCCGGGACAGCTGCTGACCGCTCAGAAACGGCTGAGGCTGGGCACTGGCCTCTTGGGCCTGAGACATGATGTCTGGGAGTGAGTGATGGCCAACATCTGGCGAATTTTAGTCAAGACACTTCTCCGTAAACAAAATCATCCATTGCCTGTGTCCGTTTCGCATGGGATGGCAGGTGGATACATCAGTGAGGTTACTGGATTAGTAATGTCTGATTTTTTTAATCTTCTACGGGTCAGTCTTCATCTGGGTTGATGAAAGCACATTTCTGAGGTCAGGCTGCCCCTGCTCAGTCCATACTATTTCACAGCCATTGTTAAAGGCAAACCTCACATCCCCAGTATACGCATCAGCAACACACAACTACTTAACTATTAGGTGGACAGATGAGAGGAAAATATATTTCTATCACAAACTTTTCTGAAGAAGAATTTAAAACAAAAATAGAAGGAAGATGGAAAACATCAATTAAAATGTTTTGAATTTGTATATTCCAAAGGAAAATATGGTTTCATTTTTACAAAAATCCCAAACCACTGTTTTACAATACAAAACTGAAATTATTTGTCATTTTACTAATTAAATTTTCTTTGCTAATTTATTCCCCACATGGATGAGACAATTCTTTCATGAGATAATGACATTTCTCTTTCATTCATTTAAAATTACCGATCCTTCTGATATTTTTAACTTAATATTATTTCATTGGAAATGTATTTTCATTTGGAGAATAGACCAAACTTCACTCGCGGCTCATATGTCCACTCAGAAACAAAAGGTCAGGACACCAGAAGCGGGGCCGCTGCTGGCAGCCAGGTTCAATTCGGTTTGGGCACAACTTCCTCAGGGCCTGTGGCGACCAGGGGTCCTTGATGGGACTGACCAAGAAAAATAATGTCCAGAAAGAACGCCGACTCAGCTCTTCCCCAGGAGGCGTGGCCAGGTGGGGAGCAGTCCCCGGCACAAACCTGAAATGAATATAATTTTTAGGGATAATTTCTACTTCAGCGAATAAAGGAACTTTTACACATTCTGTAATAAACCAAGATACTAAAAACAAAACATACCTCATTATCAGCATTTTTAAACAAAATCAGTTTTTCAATTACTTTGTAGATAATTAACATTCAATGAATTTTAATCTGAATAGGATGTCTGCTGACATGTTATATGTAAATGATGACATCATACATAGGCTGCTCAAGCCAGGAACAGTGACGGCGCCCCTCAATCGGTCATGTCCCATCAGCAACAGGCGGATGAAACCTCTGCTCCAACATCTGTGTCCCTTTGTTCATTTCACACGAATTTTTTTGATATGTAAAGGGTTATTTTACCTTCAAACTCTGTTTTTAATTAATATTTCTTCAGGAAATAATACACAAGCATACCCCCACAAGCTCTAAATTATAGTTGATGCTCACAGGTGGGCTCAAGTACACTTTCGGACTATGTGATTAGATGGTTAATAGTACAGCCAACCGCAACCTGTCACAATTACAGTCTTGTTTACTGAACTATGCGTCTTTATCTCCACTTCTGCTCTATTGCCTTCTTATTGTTAACCCTGAAATAGAAAGTAATTAATTTCATACTCTCCGTAGAGAACAGCAAATGACCTTGAAATTCCGATAACAAATGGAAGTCTCTGTTGAGACTTCCTTGCTGCTGCCTGTGCTCTTCTCGGCTCCAACACGCAGCCCTCGGCCTCATCCACAGAGAACTTGGACCCTGAGATTTTATTCCACATCGTCCTGGCTTCTCGACAGAGTATTTTATCTCAACTCCCCTAGACAAACATGGTGAGTGACATTGCTGCACCCCACACACTTGAACATTTACACGTTTGAAAAAGAGAACTAACTTTTCATATAAATCTTTATTGCAGGGAATTCTACTTATAATAGGTGCTAGAGCACCTCAAGTTTAATGTCATTTTACTGCAGGTTTGGAAGAGAGATGAAATAAACCCTCCTGGTCAGGAAGAATTTATTGTAGAATCATTATCCTTTTTAAGTCAGAAAAATTCTTGAAAGGATTTTGATGGTGCTAATAACTTAGTGACTACAGTCTGAGCCTGAAGCAGGGATCATTCTAAAACTGAGTCCATGGAAATGGTACTATAACAGTGGATTGGGTCAATTCTTCTAAGCACCTGGCCAATAAAGAAAAGGAAATAAAATAAATAACCGGACAAATCAGATTTTTGACTGCGTAATTGGCTGGACATTTTACTCTGAAGTGGAGCTCTTTGTAGACACAGCCCCAGGCACATGTGGATGCTCAGCTTCCTTTGTTTTTGCTTTGACTCAAAGCTCCGATCTAAGATTTCCACAGCTTTTGTCTCGCACCATGTTGGGTCATGTCTCACAGAGCCCTGCCACCTTTGAGTTTGTCTGAAATACAACATTCTATTTTCCTCGAGGAAATGATGGCCTTGTGAGAAGCTCTTAGGGTAATGAGATGTTCCTCCTATTTCTTGTCAATCGGCAGTGGAGTTAATTCCAAAGAGCGTGGTGAGTAACGGGGGCTTTGCTGTGCCCCCCGCCTCCGGGCGTGACCGTCCCAAGAACAACCCCCATTTGTTATCAAAGTCCTGGCGTTTCCCTGTTGCAGCGCAGCAGGACATACGAAGTCCGGCACATCATTCTAGTCTCCCCGTCTAGAACGGGGTCACAGGAACTGAAGCTGTGGTCTCTGCAAGCTGCTTTGATTCCAGTGTTTGAGGGACTTGGGCCTGTTCATTCTCATCTAGGCCACTGGGAGATGAACCCACAGTGACCGAGAGGGATGGTGACCTGGGGATCGAGGGGGCTGAGCCAGAGAATGAGAGAAAAACCAGGGCCCTGGTGCCTCCAGTCGGCCTCTAGCCTGGGTTTATGGGGTGAAGTTAGAATGTGGGTCCCCAAGAGAACCTCTGTGGTCCACAAGCTTGGGAAGGCAGGGGCGGGGATGAGCTGTGGGCAGGAGCACTGAGAAATGAAGAAGGGGCTGTCGCGGCAATCCCAGGGACCGGCCACCCGTGAGGGCGCCAGCCCAGCAGCCAGTGTGGGCCGAGCATGTAACTGTGCAATGTCTGGTCATGGTTACTCCTTCAAGGTCATTTCAAATCCTCTGCTCTTTCTCTTTTTCTTTACATCACAGAAGGAGGGGAGAAGAATGACCGACTTCCACTGGGAGTCAGTGAGGAAGGACTGGGCAGTTGGGAGACGTCAAGCTGCCCTTGTCCAACGCCCTTGTCTGACCCCATCTTTCCTGTGTGCAGGGAGCACGCCCATGGAACCCAGGCGTGCCTGCTCCTCCCTGTCCTTCCTCTCTGAGCGCTGGCCCGAGGCCTGGCAGGCTCTGTGGGATGAAGTTCACCTGCTGCCCTGTGTGCATCTGGGAAGAAGGTTGTGGGATGAGGGAAGGGCTTGACTCTAAGGTTGCTGAGTGGCTTCCTCGCACAGGCGCAAAGTCCCTAGCTCTCCTTCCTGCCCTAATTAGCACGTTGCCAGTTTCCTTCTTTTGCAAATTGCACCCTGGTCTGGTGAGGAGCCAGGAGAGACTGCCCCTGGGCCTGGCCGTGCAGGAGGCAAGCGTCTTCAGCGTGGACGTCTCAGAAAGCAGCGGGCCTCATGTCTCAGATCCTCTTTATTTTTTCAACAAGTGGTTCTGTGGACACATTAGCTAAGACTTGGGACTCTTCTTGGAGAAATGGTACTAAAACCCATCTTGGAGGGAACGGCGTGGTCCCACACCTGGGGTCCATGTGGGGCCCCTGACTGTGCTGAGCTCCTACATGGGGGCAGAGGCCCCATGTGCGTCGGAGGCTGAGGGGCGGTCAGATGACAAACGTGGGGCCACTGGGGGTATCGTGGGACGGAGTGGGAACAAACTGCACACAAGACTGGTGTGGAGTGTGAGCCAGCTCCGCCTCATCCACAGAATCTGTGAACTAAGATCCAGAAGCTTCTTAGGACAGCTGGGCTTCATGCACTTCCTTGAAATCTTTTATTTTTTACTCATACACCCACATTCATAGCAGCATTATCCACAATCGCCAGAAGGTGGGGAGAACCCAGTGCTCACCAACAGATGAATGGCGATGCACAATGAGCCATCTGCAGACACTGGGAAATCGTTCAGGTTTAAGAGAAGGAACTTCTGTCACATCACAACATGGATGAACTTCGAGGACATGCTGAGTAGCCAGTCACCAAAAAGACAAGAACCCTATGATGCCCCTTACATGAGGGTCCCAGAGTGGTCAGATTCCCAGACTTTCGATTCAGGAGAATGAAAAAGTCGTAGACATGGAGGGTGTGATGCCCGCACAACAATGTGCATGTGCTTGATGCCACTGAATGATGCCTTTAAACCTTTCAAGATGGTTAGAATGGCCCATCTTACCAAATGGTCCCCACACACCATGGGCCCCAAGGAGGAGACTTGCAACAGATCCCACTGGTTGGCCTCCTGAGTGACTTCCTGCAATTGTGAGTAGACAGAACAGACCTGGTCAACTTGAACATGAACATGGGAGACATCCATGCGTTGAGGCTCTGTGGGATGGAGCTCACCAGGGGTCATTGTCACTTTATGTTAAATTCAATGTTAAATCAGTTGCTGTTGTTGGGAGCACACAGGGAGGCCGCATGTCTGAGCTTTAGGATCCAGGTTTCCTCAGGGAAGCGGCTGAGGCTGCCAGCCCAGGTCTGCGCTCTGACTGTTACTGGAGTCTGTTGGACATCGTTGACCTACTCATTCAACCTTGATTCTTGTTGCTAAGCAACGCCCTCTATCCGCAGCCAAGGGAAACACTTGCCCCTTCTGTGGCTCCGCAGAACCCAGGGACCATGGTGCCTGGATGTGCTGTTATGGTTATTCGTTCAGTTTGGGAGGCAACTAGACGATTTCTCCACTATAGACCCACCTGGGTAACGTCGGATCCTTTTCTGCAGCACAATTAACCTATTTGGAGAACAGGCCATTTTCACGCTGCGCTCACTGATGGCAGCATTTGAGGAAGTGAACAGAGATGGACGACTTTGAAGCAGACCAGGGGCTGAGCTCTCAAAGAGCAAAGGCCTCCAGTGTCCCACAGTGGTCGTGCCCCAGGCTACGCGCTGCTCCCTTGAACATGGCTCCTTGCGTGCAGCTCAGTAGGGGGACTGCTCTGTGTCAAGCCAAGCCTCATGTTATGTCTCAGTTTATAGGAGGACCCACCTCTTGAGTAGGATACCGAGAAAGGAAAATATGGTGTGAAAAGGTCCCAGTGGTAGCCTGGCAACTGGGATCTCAGAAACTGGGCCTGTGCACTGAATTCATTCCAGGAATCTGTAGCACCAGCCAGTGTCAAGGGGGACGAGAGGTGATTATTATCACCTGCCAGGCGAGGTGGGTGTCAGGGGCTTATCTCTTGACTTGGCTTCCTCCAATGAACATAAGATTAGCAAACTTTTGGTCAATGCTGTTTCCACCAAAAATTAAGAAAGAGTTGACAAATGCATAGTGAATATTTACCACAAAGCCAGAGAAGTTACATAAGTCATAGTGTTTAAACCTTCCTGTACTCTTTAAAATAGAGACTATTCATGACATTTTAGGGAATGGGTGCTCGTGGAGACCAAAGTATTTGCCCCAAATGTGTATCCAGTCGCAGCCTAATGGAGATTGGAGCCAGAATCTGTGAGATGTTTCAGAGCAAAGAGGAATGTGGTTTTTAAAAAACAAAGCCAGGCCTGTTCCTGGCTGGGCTGGACTCTGCACTTCCTGTCTGGGCTGGACTGTCCCTGTCTGGGCTGGATTGTCCCTGTCTGGGCTGGACTGTCCCTGTCTGGGCTGGATTGTCCCTGTCTGGGCTGGATTGTCCCTGTCTGGGCTGGACTGTCCCTGTCTGGGCTGGACTGTCCCTGTCTGGGCTGGACTGTTCCTGTCTGGGCTGGACTGTCCCTGACTGGGCTGGACTCAGCACTTCCGGTCTGGGCTGGACTCTGGACTTCCTGTCTGGGCTGGATCGTCCCTGTCTGGGCTGGACTTCCTGTCTGGGCTGGACTCTGTACTTCCTCTCTGGGCTGGACTCTGAACTTCCTGTCTGGGCTGGATCATCCCTGCCTGGGCTGGACTTTCTGTCTGGGTTGGACTCTGCACTTCCTCTCTGGGCTGGACTCAGCACTTCCTGTCTGGGCTGGACTCTGCACTTCCTGTCTGGGCTGGACTCAGCACTTCCTGTCTGGGCTGGACTTTCTGTCTGGGCTGGACTCTGTACTTCCTCTCTGGGCTGGACTCTGGACTTCCTGTCTGGACTGGATCATCCCTGTCTGGGCTGGACTGTCCCTGTCTGGGCTGGGCTTCCTGTATGGGCTGGACTCTGGACTTTCTGTCTGGGCTGGACTTCCTGTCTGGGCTGGATCATCCCTGTCTGGGTTGGACTTTCCTGGCTGGGTGTGCAGGGAATTCTGGGTTATTGGCACACACAGTGCCTCCTCTAAGCTGAAGGCTGCATGACAGTTGCTCAAACCTGGTGTATTTCACTTCTCAAGGTGGCCTTGACCGGTCCTGTCGTGTTACTGGAATAGTGTCCCCTCCTCCCGTTACTTCCTGCCACAGCTTAGGTTGCTACTGTGACCTCTGAACACATTTTTCCAGGTCCTCTCTGATCTGCTCACCTTCCCCCCACCACCCCCCAACATCAAAGGCATTCCTGGCAGAAATAGTCTCTCCTGAGTGTTTGTATTGAAATGAACTGGTGTCAAGATTTAATCTTTAAGAATAACAGCTGGTGGCCACGATTTCATACTGTTTACTGAAACATACAGACGCTGTCTCGTACAATCCGGTCCAGGCCAGCATGTCCCTGTAACCTACACATCACACCGCAGGGTCCCGCATCGGAGCAGCACTGCCTTTGTCTCCCAATTAGGGTCTCTCGCACCCGGGGGTTTGCAGCGGATTCATGCCAACCAAGGCTTTGGCCAGAAGTGATTTAGCTTCTGCCAGACTGACTTCCATCAGCATCTCTTAAAGGGGTGGAGAGGCTCCATGACAATAACTCCGGGTTGGTTGTTTGTTTTCAAGATTAATTTGAAAAGCACTAGAGGAGACCTCAGCTAAAGATGTAAATTATAGTGAACAAATTTTAAGAGAATCAATATCTCTGAAAATGGGGCTTTTCTATACTCTGACCCACAAGGATGGTCCCAGTCATCGCCTCCTCTCAGAGTTTGGTTTCCATCACAAGGTAACGCAAATGGTAGATGAAAACCCAGATGTGCTCATATCTTTTATTTGCCACATTCCTTTCCCTGGAGTCCACTCTTTTGAACAAAGCAAAATACAGTGAGATGGTACTTTCCACATTAATGCTTTTCCCAAATGCATCTTTAATGTGTTTTCCAAAGCGAGATGAGCAGAGAGGCGAGCAAAAGCCACAAATTATGCAAACTATCCCGCTGCGATTGAAAAATTCGGCTGCATATAGAAACTGTACCGTAATCGCAGAGTCAGAATGGATGTGGCCAAGGGTCTGGAACTGAAGGTGTAATGAACCTTCGAGGCTCACAGAGTGGCATCACGTGCGGCCGTCAGGTTCAAGATAAAGCAGCTCGCCACCACAGGGCCACAGCAGTCGGGGGCGGTGGCCGTGACGTTTCAGGCCCCATGTGCCACCTCATGCCACAGCCACAGTGAACTTAGAAAGGAGAGCAGCCAATGGCCGCTGAGCTCCTGTGTGCACCTGAGAACACACCCCTGCATCTGCTCTTCTGAAATGTCAATTTTATTTTAAACCATGTGAAAATTTTGACTTCAATGTAACATTTTTCTTATGTAGCCTGTCATAGTGCTGCCGATTCTGTTACATGCACACGGAACCCAGATTCAAGTTCACATCGTCGTTTCACCCACCCCCACAGTCAGGACCCCAAGAGCCACGGAATCAATGTTTACACCCCAGGGAGAAAGCTGGCTTTGGGGTGGGGGTGGGGACGGGGGACACAGCAAACCTGGTGGAAATGTCTTCTTTATTTAGCTAGACTAAAGCACCAAGCAAATAACAGTCACTGATGGAACAGAACACGTCTCTGCCTTAGCATTCGCCCTGCTAGAAACGTGTTGCCAAGAACATTTCTACCGACATTCTCATTTTCTACTTAGAAAAGGGAGAAATAGACACCCTAAAAGAGTACTGCTTTTTTATTTTGTTTTGTTTTATTTATTTTTTATTTTTTTAAATTGATTTTCAGAGAGAGATGAAGGGAAAGGGAGAGAGAGAAAAACATCACTGTGATGTGAGAGCAACACATGCATTGGCTGCCTCCTGCATGGCCCCACTGGGGACCTGAGTTCACAACATGGGCATGTGCCTTGACTGGAATCAAACCAGCAGCCCCTGGTGCATGAGCAACGCCCAACCCATTGAGCCACACCAGCTAGGGCAAGTACTCTTTCTGCAGACTGGATGGAGGGGATGTCTAAAATGTGCTAAATAATAATAATAAAATAATAAAGTAAAAATGAAAATAAAAAGTAAATGTGTGCTGTTCTCATTGCAGAGATCAGCCAGGTCTACAGAGGTAACCATTACAGACCAAACCCGAGAGAGAGAGAAAGAAGTGAACATGGTGTAAAGGTACTATTGCATTGGCTGAAAAACTCCCTTATTCATACAGTATTTTTAGTTTCTTTTTAAGCTTGATTCATTGTGTTGAAAAAAAAACAACAACTTACAACTCATCAGAAAATATTTATAATTTCTATAAATTCTCAGTGAACTAAACCACAAACAGGTGAAAGACAAGGGATTCATGCTCATTATAGTAGAATATAACATTAGCAGCAGTTTCTAGGAACTGAGATCCTTACTGTTTAAAATAAAAACTCTAATTACAATTTCCTCTTGGCTGTTAGGGCTAGATATGAAGAATGGTGGGGTCCCGTGCGGTTTGGTAAGGACCTTCGAGTCTGAAAGGACTGAGTGAGTGTGGCTTGGCTGGCTTAGCTGTGCTGTGCCTCATTCCATTCAAATTATCTCCTTCCGGGGTGTTCAATTCAAGTATTATTGTGAAGTATGTATTTAACAAGCCTTTTGAAATGATAGCTTGTGGTAATTCTGTTTTATTTCATGTTATAGTTTGTTTTGCCAATGGAATGTTAGTGAACTTGAAGCCTGGATAGTCCCGGAGGACGAAGGCTGGATGAGGACATTAGCACATCAAAGTGCTGTCAGTTTTGCACAGAAATGGGGACATTGTGTGTGGTATTTTACCTAGGAGGACACTACACTGTTTAAAGAGGCGCTATTAGGGTGGGGCTCCAGGTTCCTGTATGAAAAGTTCAGATCAGCGGGAGTGCAGGGAAATGAGGGCTCCAGCACCTGAGAGAACAGGCAGCCAGGCAAAGGGAGCAGCACGGTCTTTCCTCTCTAGGCTGCAGGGATCTTTCCGTGGAAGGAGCGCCATCTGTAACAGATGATGTCAGGATGCCACATCACCCATGTGCCCACGGCGGGTCCCCTCTCCATTCACCTACACACAGGCTCTGCTCTTCCAGAACATATACTAGAGATGCTAATTTCATCTCTTCTACTAAAAATAAGTCAAAAAACACCACCCTGACGTGTATTGTTTCTACGGCTGAAGAGATTCTAATGTGAGAGCTTCCTTAACATGCATAGACCTGCCAGGTCCCAAACAGGAATAGTCGCCACCTGTAAACCCCAAGTAACTGACAAATGAAGTGAGTAGCACAGAACCTTTTT
This sequence comes from Cnephaeus nilssonii, assembly GCF_951640355.1. Classification (NCBI taxonomy): domain Eukaryota; kingdom Metazoa; phylum Chordata; class Mammalia; order Chiroptera; family Vespertilionidae; genus Cnephaeus; species Cnephaeus nilssonii. The sequence goes on along the minus strand of NC_137089.1, from coordinate 54,504,917 downwards.
CTGAGGACCCACACTGGTGACAGGTGGGGCACTTTTGATAGGTGGCCCCTGCCTAGAGGGTCCCATCAGAGTCCCTAGCATGGAACAATGGGCCAGAACTTTAAAATAATGGGACATGATTCTTTTATTTTTACAGCCTTATCTTCCTGCATGCCCCTGAAAGTATCTTACTCCAGCCAGAGTCACAGAGAGGCCAGGCAGTGAGGGCTCTGAGCCTCTCAGGTGCGGAGTGCACACATCTACCAGGCAGCTCTGTCTACCTGGCAAATGCAGCGTTCATGGTCCAGCCGCGTTCTCCAGGCTGCAGGACTGCACTGTTTATCGGCTAGCAGAAGTCCATGTAAACAATGTGGGGCGGATTCCAAAATGGCAGCGGAGTAAGTGGAGGCTACACTGACACTGTCCCAGGGCCAAACTGGAAATACAACTAAAATACAGAAAAACCACCCTGAAGAATCAACTGAGGACTCGCTGGAGAGAACCCTGATAACCAAGGACAGAAAGTGGAGACCACACAGAGACTGGTAGGAAGTACAGAGATGAGAAAAGGCTGGCTGGGATCCCACAGACCTCAGCTGAAGTTCCGGAAGGATATCTAAGCTCTGGGGGTTCCCACTGAGAGCTCTGGGGTCCAAACCCCAAGCTGGGCTCCCCAGCCTAGAGCATCAGAACTGAGAAAGGTGCCCACATAACATCTGGCTGTGAAAAGCAGCAGGTTGCTATCTGCCAGGGAGAGACAACTCGAAATTCAGGCACCTCTTAAAGAGCCAACACACAAAATTTCCTGTGGAGCTACCTACCTTGTACTCTGGCAGAGGGAGGGCAGAGTGGACTGGAGCTGCATGAGGAGAGTCCAGGGTTGGGAATCTGGGGTTGGAACTCAGAGGGCAACCACCCCAGTTTCCTGTGCTGAGTCATTCCCTCACACTGCAGAGGACATCTTTCTCTGGGGGACCTATGCCATCCAGGCAGGTTTTGCCTGGGGGAAGGCAGGTGCCTCACCTGTTGGAAGATCTCTTGCCTTACCCTGAGGTCAATAGCCTGAGACTAATGAAGATCAATCAGCCTGCAGGCGGAAGTGGATCTCTGGAGGCTTTGAGTCTTTGCCTCATCTCCTTCCAGGCCCAGGGCTAGGAAAAGTAGACCTTGGTGGATATCTTGGTCCTTTCCAAAGGCACACAGCCCCAGCAAAGGGAGCCGCAAGCTGTGGATTGCTGATAGCACCAAAGAGGGTACTCAGGGCCAGCCACAAACAGCATTTGACACTGCCCTGCACTAGAGATTGAGAGTCATAGCAGATCTCCATAATACATAGGTATAAAGACAAACAGGCAGCCAAAATTGGGAGACAAAAAACAAAGCCCCAAATGAAAGAACAAGAGAATTCTCTAGAAAAATAGTTAAACAAAATGGGGATAGGAAATTTATCAGATATAGAGTTCAGAATAATTATGTCAAGGATGCTCAACAGCATGAGAAAAGATATAGTAACTATGAAAAAAGACACAAATGGAAATGAAGAATGACATAGCACTAATAAAGAACACATCAGAAATAATACACAGAAGATTAGGGGAAGCCGAGAACCAGAACAGTGAATTAGAAGACAGGGTAGATAAAAATAACTCAATCAGAGAACCAAAAAAAAAAAAAAAAAAAAGGTAAAATAAACAATTAAAATACAGGAGCACAACACAAGGGAGCTGTGGGACAATATGAAATGTAATAATATTTGCATCATAGGAGTGCCAGAAGGGGAAGAAAGTGCACAAGGAATAGAGAATGTGTTTGAAGAAATAATGGCAGAAAACTTCCCTAACCTAGTGAAGGAAAAAAGTCACACAAGTTCAGGAGGCACAGAGAGTTGCAAGAAAGAAGATCCCAAACAGGCCCACACCCAGACACATCCTAATTAAAATGCCAAGAATTAAATACAAAGAGAGAATCTTAAAGGCAGCAAGAGAAAAGCAATCTGTTACCTACAAAGGAGCTTCCATAAGGCTATCATCTGATTTCTCATCAGAAACTCTATGAACTAGAATGAAATGGCATGAAGTACTTAAGGTAATGAAAAGCAAAGATCTGAAACTAAGATTACTATATCATTCAAAAATAGATGGTGAAATAAAGAGCTTCCCAGACAAAAAAAAAGTTAAAGGAGTTTATCACCACCAAACCAGCACTGCAAGAAACGCTAAAAGGACTGCTGTAATAAAAAGAAATCGAGAGAAAGAGAGCATAGGCATAAAGAATGAAAATGGTAATAAATAAGTACTACTAATAATAACCTTAAATGTAAATAGATTAAGTGCTGCAGTCAATTAAATGCAGACATAGGGTAGCTGAATGGATATGAAAACATGATCCAATTATATGCTGTCTATAAGAGACCCACCTTAGAACAAAAGATTCACACAGGATGAGAGTGAATTGATGAAAAACAATTCTCTATGTAAATGGAAATAAAAAAAAATATAGCTGGAGTAGCAATACTCATATCTGACAAAATCAATTTCACAATGAAGGCCATCACAAGAGACAATAAAGGTCACTACATAATACTAAAAGAATCAACCCAAGAAGAGGATATAACCTTGGTAAACATATATACACCCAATATAGGAGCCCCTAAATAAATTAAAACAAAACAAAAACAAAACAACTTCTGGCCTGGCTGGCATGGCTCAGTGGTTGAGCATTGACCTATGAACCAGGAGGTCACGGTTCAATTCCCAGTCAGGGCACATGCCCGGGTTGTGGGCTCAATCCCCAGTGTCGGGTGTGTGGGAAGCGGCTAATCAATGATTTTCTCTCATCACTGATGTTTCTATCTCTCTCTCACTCTCCCTTCCTCTCTGAAATCAATAAAAACATATATAAAAAAAACCCCAAAACTTCTGGAAGCCTTTAGAGAGATATCAACAGCAATACAGTCATAGTAGGGGACCTTAACACCCCACTGACTTCACAGGATATAACTTCTAGACAAAAAATTAACAAAGAAACAGTGACTCTAAGTTACACACTGGATCAGATGGATTTAATGGACATTTATAGAAAATTTCACTCCAAAGCTACAGAATATATTTTCTTTTCAAGTGCTCATGGGTTAGTCTCAAAGATAGACCACATGTTAGGACACAAAACAAATATCTACAAGTTCAAAAAGATTGAAATCATATGAAGCATCTGCTCAGATCACAATGGAATGAAATTTGAAGTCAACTACAGTAAAAATACTCAAAAACACTCATATGTATGGAAGTTAAGTAGCATGGTGTTAAACAATGAATGGGTTACCGGTGATATCAAGAAAGAAATAAAAAACTTCCTGGAAACAAATGAAAATGAACACACAACAACCCAAAATCTCTGGGACACAGCAAAAGCAGTCCTGAGAGGTAAGTTCATAATACTACAGGCCTACCTTGAAAAATAAGAAAAATTGCCTGGTCAGTGTGGCTCTGTGATTGAGAGTCCGCCTGTGAACCAGGAGGTCAAGGTTTGATTCCCATCTGGGCACATGCCTGGTTTGTAGGCTTGATCTCCAGTAGGCATTAGACAGGAGGCAGCCAACTATGATTCTTTCTCATCATTGATGTTTCTATTTCTTTTTTCCTTTCCTTCATCTCTGAAATCAATAAAAAATATTTTTTAAAAATTAATAATAAACTATTTAACCATACTATTTAAAGAATTAGAAAGAAAACAACAAGAAAAGCCAAGAGTAAGTACAAGGAAAGAAATAATAAAGATTAGAGTAGAAATAAATGACATAGACACACACACAAAAAAAAATCAATGAAACCAAGGGGTGGCTATTTAAAAAGATAAATAAGATTGATGAACCTTTAGCCGAACTCATCAAGAAACAAAGAGAGAGGACACAAATAAACAAAATCAGAAACAAAAGCAGTGAAGTAACAAATGATACTACAGAAACACAAAAATTGTAAGAAAATCTAATGAACAACTAAATGCCAACAACTTGGACAATGGAGATGAAATGGGAAAATGCTTACAAAAATATCATCTTCCAAAACTGAATCTTGGAGAATCAGAAAACCCAAATAAGCCAATTTCTGGAAGCTAATTCCAGCATGTCCTAATAAATGCAAGAAGTCCTGAAAAGGTTAATGGGCTTCTATATTCAGCAGGGCTGAATCATATTGTTGCCTGCTGGAATGGCTGAAAGCATTTCCCCAAACCTAAAGAGTTGCATATATTATTGCCTGTTGCCAGACAGCTTAGGGCATTTCAATCCACATGTTATTACCTGCTGCTGGCCAAACAGGTGAGAAAACCCTAAAGACTCCACCAAAAAATTACCAGATTTAATAAATGAATTTGGTAACATATCAGGATACAAAATACCCAGAAATCAATGGCATTTTTATACACCAATAATGAAGTCTCAGAAAGAGCAACTAAACAATCCCATTTACCATTGCAACAAAAGTAATAAGATACTTAGGAATAAACTTAACCAAGAAGATAAAAGACTCAGAAAACTACAGGATATTGACAAAAGAGATAGAGGAAGATGTAAACAAGTAGAAGAATACACTGTGCTCATGGATTGGTAGAATTAACATCTTTAAACTGTCCATACTATCCAAAGCAATCTACAGATTTAATGCAATCCGTATTAAAATACCAATGGCATATTTCACAGATCTGGAACAAATATTCCAAAAAATTATATGGAACCAAAATAAGACCCTGAATAGCCACAGCAATCTTGAGAAAGAACAAAGTTGGAGGGATCACAATACTAGATATGAAGTTATACTACAAAGCCACTGTAATAAAAACAGCCTGGTACTGGCACAGAACAGAACAGAGACCCCAGCCATGACGCTCAATATTTGACAAAGGAGGCAAGAGCACACAGTGCAGTCAAGACAGTCTCTTCAATAAATGGTGTGGGGAAAAAGGAAGGTATATGCAAAAAAATGAAATTAGACCACCCACTTACACCATACACAAGAATAAACTCAAAATGGATAAAAGACTTAAATGTAAGTTATGAAAGCATAAAAATCCTAGAAAAAAACCCATAGGCAGCAAAATCTCAGACATCTCTCATAGCAATATATTTGCACATACATTTCCTAGTATAATTGAAGCTAAGAAGAAAATAAACAAGTGGGACTACATCAAAATAAAAAGCTTCTGCACAGCAAAAGAAACCATCAGCAAAATGAAAAGGGAGCCCACTGCGTGGGAGAACATCCTTGGCAATGATACATCTGATAAAGGGTTAATATCCAAAATATATAAGGAACTCATACACCTTAACAAAAGGAAGACAAACAATCCAATTAAAAAATGGGCAAAAGATCTAAAGAGACACTACTCCAAAGTGGATATACAGATGGCCAAGAAACATATGAAAAAATCCTCAAAGTCACTAATCATCAGAGAGATGCAAATTAAAATGACAATGAGGTGTCACCTCACACCTGTCAGAATGGCTGCCATCAACAAATCAACAAATGACAAGTGCTGGAGAGGATGTGGAGAAAAGGGAACCCTCATGCATTGCTGGTGGGAATGCAGACTGGTGCAGCCACAATGAAAAACAGTATGGAGGTTCCTCAGAAAATTAAAAATGGAACTGCCATTTGACCCAGTGATCCCACTTCTAAGAATATATCCTAAGAAACCCAAAACACCAATCAGAAAGAATGTATGCACCCCTATGTTCATAGCAGCACAATTTACAATAGCTAAGATCTTGAAACAGCCCAAGTGCCCATCAGTAGATGAGTGGATGAAAAAGTGGTACATTTATACTGTGGAATACATGCAGCTGTAAAAAAGGAGAATCTCTTACCCTTTGAGACAGCATGGAGGGACCTGGGGAGTATCATGCTAAGTGAAATAAGTCAGTCAGAGAAAGATAAGTATCACATGATCTCACTTATATGTGGAATCTAATGAACAAAATAAACTGATGAACAAATTAGATCCAGAGACATAGAAGCATGGAACAGACTGTAGAATCTCAGAGCAAAGGTGGGGGAGGGTGGGTGGTTGGGAAGAAATCAATGAAAGAACTTGTATGCATGTGTGCATGACCCATGGGCACAGACAATAGGGTGGTGAAGGCCTGGGGCAGGTGGTGGGGGCGGACTAGAAGAGGTCAATGGGACAAAGAGGGGACATATGTAATACTTTCAACAATAAATATTTATTAAATAAATAAATAAATAAATAAATAAATAAATAAATAAATAAAAATGTGGGCAATAGTGTGTAGCTAAAGTTTTATTTTGTAGAGTAACGATATTAACATCAAATTAAAAGGAAGTAACAAACAACCCACCATCAACAATCTTATCATTTCATAAAAATGAAAATTTTAACATTGCAAAGGAATAAAAACAATAATTTCAATAAAGTAATACATTGGCCGTTCGGGAATGTCAGCCAGTATTTCCTGCTGATCTCATTTTCTTCCAGATAGGCACACATTTTGTTAGCCAAGTCCTGTTCTCAAGAGAAGGGTTTTAGGAGATTTTTCAAATAGGCCAGTGACTGTTCTGAAGGTATTTTTTGCTTGCTGTTTCCCTTTCTCGAAAGTAAATTATTAATGACATGAATGAGGTCTTATTGGTCCTAGTATCTGCCACAGTGAGGGGATGCCCAGCTTAGAAATATGAACACGATGCTGCGTGAACGGGAGATTTATACGTGACGACAACGCTGCAGACGGATAGGGCTGTTAGGATTTCTTAGGCTGAATTGAAATTCTTCCCAGATCTCCCCATTCTGCTGCAGAGAACAACTCTTTCTATTCTCAAAGCGCAAGCTTGCCAACGCTCAGCCCGCCTTTCCCTTCAGGCACCAGCCTCAGCTCTGCACACTGCTCCTGTGAGGAAGATGCTGGGACACGGTCCACTTCCCGGTCCCGCCCTGGGCTCAGCCAAGCTGCTCTGAGTCCCCGCAGTCAGGCAGCTCCGCGGGGCTTCCTGTCAGGGGCCTGGGTCAGGTGCGGCCCATCCGAAGCCTTTGTCAGCTGGAAATCAATTGACGTGACTGCTACCATTTCCTCGTTTTTACCACCATTTTCTTTGTTCTGTTTTTTTATGTGTTCACCACTTGGAAATACTAAACTTCACCCTGCACTACAGAGTTTAAAAATTAATTTAAAATACTGTTTTAATGAAATACTACTTTGAATAATAACTACATCACATTTATCACACCCCCAACAAAAATGGTCACATTATTTTGAAATGCCTTCTTGTGTTCAATTCCACAGGACTTGGCAGGAAAGCGCTTTTCCCGCAGAGAGCCCAGTGTGTTTGGAGCTTAGTGGGTGAATGTGAGTATTTTTAGACAAAAACACACATCCCAAGTGCACCAAACCTCCTACTAAACCTCTTCCTCATTTCACGTGGGCGCAGGCGTCTTTCCTTCACCCCACGGGTGCCCACTCCCCCTTGTTCCAGAGCTTTCTGCCCTTGAAAGGGTCCTCCGACAAGAGCCCACCTGCACTTTCACTGATGGTCAGTTCAGCCCAGTGGGGGATGGGCACCATGGAAAGCCCAACACACCACAATTCAGAGGTTCCCCCTTCTAGAGTCAGTAAACAGTGAGCAGCAAAAGGCCCTGACTCACACATATGACCCTGGGTCTTAGTCACTGATAATATCAAGAATTACCACAATATTGTGTGTGTATACTGTGTGTGTGCATGTACTAGTGTGTGTATACACTGTGTGCATATCTGTGTATACTTTTTGTGTGTGCATGTGTGTATACTCTATGTGTGCATATGCTCTTGTGTGCATGTGTGTGTATATTCTGTGTGTGTGACGTGTGTGTATAACATTAAAAGACAGTCGTGGGAATGACCTGTTGAAGAGAAGCCTCATCAACGTTTGATTGGATGGAGTTCGGGATGAGGAACAGTGAAATGGGAGATTGCCCACAATGAAATAACCGATTGTTATTGTTAATGTATTGACTTGAATGAATGATGGGTCAATAGACAGTTGAAGGAAAGGAATTCTCCTGAGCCTTTACAACAGGGAAACCATGGTGTGACGTCATCCTTATCACGTGTCCTTATTCCTGACCCAAATCCAATCTACTCCCCTCTGGAATTTCAGAATTAGAAAAAGCTGTACTGTTGTATCATTTATTGAAGGATGTGGACAGTTACTAAACTGTGGGAAAGGAGAAGAAAACAAATATTAACCGAAATGTTGTTCCTCATGTTTGCTGTTGAAAACGCATACTTAGAACAGAAGGAAGAGGATTCCTTGTTCACATGTAACGCTGAAGCTTTTAAAGTGTAAGCAGTCACTCCAACACTTCTTGATGTCCCAGCAATGTGCTTATCAAGGAGAGCAGCAATCCAGCTCCTCTTCCTCTGTGGTGGGGACCACGGGGTGGAGATGGATCCGGGCAGTGGTGCGGGCAGGGGAGGGCTGACCGAGAAGGATCCTCTCACTGACCAGAACACCTTCCTGCTCAGCCCGAGGAGGGAACTGCTCAGAGAGAGATAAGGAGCCAGCAGATTGGGGTGGAAAACCTGCTTACTCTCCAGCGGAGGTGGAGGGGGAATCGTGGGGTGAGCTGTGTCAGAGACAAGTGGGGACCCCCCACAGAGTTGTCCGTGTAAGCGCCCGCCCAGGGGACTCTGAGCAGCCAGCCACCCTGCGAAGCTTGAATGGAGGCGCATGATGAGTTGTGCTGAGCACCCGCAGTCCCACCAGCCAGGAGCCTAGCATATGGCCCGTGGGCGCACGCCCGTTATACTGCAGATCCACCCGCCCAAGCAAGGAGGAGTGTGGAACTGAAATGTGATCATTGTCCTCTGAGCTTGTTCTTTTTGGTGCGAGGAGTGACGTGGGTGAGAAGGGTGGGGAGCAGGCGGGAGGCCCAGTTCTGCCTGATCGTCCACGGTGGACTTCAAGCAAACATGCTCAGCTGTGCACAGGTGTGTGTCCGTACACCAACTGACTTTAGATGCTGGGATGTGGGAGGTGCACATCCTCCCGTGGGTTAGCATACAATTAAATTGTTTGAACCAAACATGTCAGAATGGAGATTTGAGATTTATTTCACCATGAATTCAGCAACTGAACATAACGTAGAACCATTTATTTTATTTTAAAAATATTTTGGTTTCAAAGCATTGAGCAATATGGGTTTAATGAAAGAACAGAAGGCTGCTGTTACCTGGCTAAGATGACTTCTTTCTCCATTGACAGCTATATCTCAAATAATATCATCATTCTCTTCATCAAAATATAAAAACACAGTGTCTTGGTGGACATCAATATGGTTTCAAACTCTTTTATGCATATTGGGAAGCAAAAGATGCTGTTAAATTAGTATTTGGAAAAAAAATTTCAAAAGGCAGAGTCTGACAAAAAGAATTGAGAAGCAATTTGTTTTAAGTATAAGATCATGAAAAGGCCTAAGGATGGGGCCAGCCACACAGGAGGGCGAATGACTGCAGTGAACATAGGGTAAGGCCGGGTGAGGGCCAGAAAGCCACGCGTAGTAGGATGTTTGTGAAGTGCTGCACACGCAGAGAAATGCTCGGCCTATTTACCCAGCTGGATGACTCCTGAAAACTGAAGAAACCCACGGAACCAGAATGTGGACCAAGAATCAAAATATTCCTAGCCTGCAAGTTCTCACCATTTAGCCACCACATCCACTCTTGGGGTGACCCGGACCTGAGTCCTGACATGCAGGTGTACTTTGCTGAAACCGTTCCTCCCGGCCGGCCATTGCGGTCACCTGGCGCGGCACCTGCCACACCCCAGCCTGCGCCGCGTGTCCGGGCCCGAGGTGGACCCACGGGTGGGCGTTGTGGCTGCTGCACGTCAGAGCCTGAAGGCAGAGGGCGTGCTCCGGACCGGGCCGGGCCCCGCCCACCTCAGCACCCATGTGCCAGGCCGCGCCTCAGTGTCCCCGATTTCCTGGGTGTCCCCGATTTCCTCGGGGTCCCCGAATTCCTCATGAGTTTTTCTACTATGGAGCTCTCATTTCTTTGCAAAGAAAGGAAGGAAGCTCTCTCACAGGTTAAACTGCTGATCGTCCCAGCAGCTGCCCTCACACACACACAGGAGTCACGTCGGCTCACATTGGAGGAAGGTCCCCGCACGTCCCCTGTTGCGTCTCCGTTACCATGGCTACGTGCGCACCTGGGCCGGCTGGACTGGTAGCGACCCCAGTCCCACAGTCAAGAATGACAAGCGACTGCCCCTCAGGGACATCTGTGACAGGAGGTCAAAGAAGTCAAAGGTCACCCAGCGCAGTGAGCAGGCAGTTCTTTGGGGTGGGCATGGTCAGATTTGGGAAGATTTCAAAAGGAAAGATGTTCCTGGGTCCTGGGAGGGATAACAGAGCTAAAATAGCGGCGCCCGAGGCGGAGGAGTCAGCAGGTCAGGCCCCAGCTCCTCCAGAGCGCAGGTGTGTTCGCTCGGGTGCTGTCAGGCCACAGGGGTGCCTGCTCCCTCCCACACCTCCCCCCCCGCCCCCCCCCCCCCCCCCCCCCAGGAGAGAGGTCGGGAAAGGAGCAGCAGAAGGTCCTGTCTGCTCTGGCTGCCTTAACAGGATTCCCAGCCCGAGGCGGGGCGCCACCCCTGCATCTCTCCCAGTTCTGGAAACTGCAAGTTCAAGACCAGTTAGCTGGCAGGACCCGCCCCTTGGAGGGGTCACTACGCGGGCCCATCTGCCTTTCCAAAGCCTCTCTGCTCTCTTTTTAAAAGGGCAAGAATCTCATCTTGACCTCCCCTAAGCCTAATTACCTCCCACAGCCCATCTCCAAATCCATCAAATTGGGGGGTTGGTTCATCACATGAGTTGGGGGGACACAATTCAGTCCATAACAGTGTTGGGGGGCTTGACGGGTTAATGGATACAGAGCACTGAAGAAAGGCCTGGGCCTGTGTCCCAGGGGCACCCCCACCAGAATCTCAAGAGGGGGGGTCACTGACACCACACCCCTCTCCTCCAGCCCAGCATCCATGCTGAAACAGGAACACACTGGGGACACAGAGGGTGCTTGGCAGTACAAATAAGGAAGCAGACTAATAAACTAGTCAGACTAGTAAACTATATAATAAAGAGGTAATATGCAAATTGACCATCACTCCAACACACAAGATGGCCACCCTCATGTAGACACAAGATGGCCTCCACAAGATGGCCGGCAGAGGGGGGCAGTTGTGGGCGATCAGGCCAGCAGGGGAGGGCAGTTGTGGGTGATCAGGCCAGCAGGGGAGGGCAGTTAGGGGTGACTGGACCAGCAGGGGAGGGAAGTTGAGGAGAACCAGGCCTGAAGGGGAGAACAGTTAGGGGCAACCAGGCTGACAGGGAGGGCAGTTAGGGGGGACCAGGCCAGCAGGGGAGGGCAGTTGGGGGGGACCAGGCCTGAAGGGGAGGACAGTTAGGGGCAATAAGGCTGGCAGGGGAGTGGTTAGGGGGTGATCAGGCTGGCAGGCAGAAGCGGTTAGGGGCAATCAGGAAGGTAGGCAGGCAAGCGGTTGGGAGCCAGCAGTCCTGGATTGTGAGAGGGATGTCCAGATTGGAGAGGGTGCAGGCTGGGCTGAGGGACACCCCCCCCCCCCCCGTGCACGAATTTCGTGCACTAGGCCTCTAGTCTCTTATAAAAGCTCAAGGATGGATGGGGTGAATTAGATCTTTAAGAGTCAGCCCCAAGCACATACCTGTGCCAGTCAGTATACTGTGCACATGGCCTTGTGAACAAGAAAAGGCCCACGGGGAGAATTTGGTTCCTGCAGGGCTGGCAGGAGCCTCTCCATCTCAGACACTGTTTTCAGGATCTACCATCTTCCTGATAGGGGTTGTGGGATTTCAACCCCATAGTTCCAGACAGGGTTGCAGTTTCTCTGCCACATTATTGACCACGGCAACTGTTTCGAAATCCCGAGATAAGTAAATCCCTGGGTACATCCATGAATTGCTTGCATCTAATGCTCTGTCAATCCAAGCCTTCCAAGGACATTGGTCAGTGCAAGGACCACAGCTGTAAGTGATTTACGCAGTGCGTTGGACAGATACATAGAGCATTACTTCCAATGAATACAAAGCTACTTCTTCACAAGCACATATGGAACATTCACAAAAAGCAGACTAAGACACAAAGGAATCCTTAATCATATCCAAAAATCACATCATATGGACTATGCTCTTTAATGACAACTGAGAAAAAAACTAAAAAAAAATTCTTTCTGTTTGGAAACTAATAATATATATCATTATATAAAGGGATAGCATAAAGCAGATTAATAGTTAGAGCTAAAAAAAAAAAACAAACAGAAAGAACACGTCAAAATAAATATATAGGAGAAACCAATGAAATCAAGAACAATAACCACATCCCCACACACAACAAAACAAACAAGTAAAAATCCTGGAAAATAGTTCTTTAAAAATGTTAGTAAGAGACAAGAACCAAGATGGCAGCGTAGGTAAATGCCTGTACTTGCTGCCTCCCACAACCACATCAACATTACAACTAAAATATAGAAAAACTATCATCCAGAACTGCAGGAAAGCTGGCTGAGTGGAAGTCCTACAACTAGAGAGGTAAAGAAGAAAGCGCATTGGGACTGGTACAAGGTGCGTGGGCGCGGAACAGGCTGGTCCTGCACCTGGGTGTGCTGCTTTTTTAGGGAGATCGCCGCTGCAGAAGCTGCCTGGAGGGGCAAGGAGTCCCAGTCCCACACTAGACCCCCAGCCCAGGGTCCCAGAGCTGGAGAAAGAAGTCACTATGGGCAGTAAGAACTACGGGTTGTAAAAACCTGTGTGGATTGGGGCTGAGTGACACACAGGCTGCTAGAGACCCAGCTGCTCCTCTTAAACGGCCGGCACCATGAACTGAATTGACAAGTTCCCACTTGCTCTGAGCTCCAGTGCTGGGCGAGGTTCTAGGGGACCCAGACACATACAGGGGGAGAAACTGGACTATCTAGCTTCAGGTCAGGAACATGGGGGCGACTTTCTTCCAGACAGAGGTGCTTGAAATGGTCATTGTTCCTGTGCTGGGACCTTCCAAGTGCTGTGCTGACTGGCAGCCATTTCTGTTTTTCTGCCCTGGAGATTCCCTGAGACCCTGCTCCACCCAATTTACAACCCCACTCAAGCTGTGTGCAGTGGCTTTTGCATATGAATGGCCTGTCCTTTATCAGTCTAGAACCTGTCAAACCAATGACAGCTGGGTCAGGGAGCCCCAAATCTATCAATAAAAGGCCCAAGGCTAGCACTAGCACCAGCCTGCCTTCCTTCACAGCTGGGCCTCATATGGGCACTTCCAAAATTGATAAAAAGAGGATGAATCTGCAGATCTCTCTGTAGCTCCAGCTGGGTGGCCCCAGGCAGTGGCTGAACTTTGCACCTCCCTGGAGACCCAAGAGCCAGTGTACCCAGTGGTCAGTGTGAGACCATCCAGATTACAACTCTTCACATCCATAAGTGATACACTCAAGGGGCAGACTCAGTGAGCACCAAAGCCCCGCTGAAGCAAGTATTGCCCCATAAGGGTGTCTCCTGCACAGTAGCTCTCCCAGTGTAGTCGCAGTTGGTCCCCATAGCCAGTTGGCCTGGAGGTTAATTCCTCCCAGTGACACCAACAGCATTCAAGGCTTAACTACAACAAAACTGTGCACACAGTCCACAAAGGGGTGCACCTAGAGTGTCCACCTCAGGTGATTGGGGAGGCTGAGCCACTGGGCCCTATAGGACACCTACTACACAAGGCCACTCCATCAACTCAAGGAGACTTAGCAGCTCTACCCAATACATAGAAACAAACACAGAGAAGAAGCCAAAATGCAGAGAAAAAGAAACATATCACAAATGAAAGAAATGGAAGAAAGCAAACTACTGGATATAAGTTGAAAACCACAGTTATAAGGTTACTCAAGAATCTTCTAGAAACCTCCAAGAAACTTAGTGCTTAGTGAGACCTTCAAGGATCTTAGTAAGAATGCCAAAAAAAAAAAAAAAAAAAAAAAAAAAGGAAAAGGAAAAGGACCAGTCAGAAATTAATCATACACTGACTGAAATAAAGAATAATATACAGGGATTCAACAGGAGATTAGATGGTCCCAAGAATCAAGTCAATGATTCGAAATATGAATAAGCAATAAACACCCAACCAGAAGAGCAAAATTAAAAAAGAATCCAAAAATATGAAGATAGTGTAAGAAGCCTCTGGGACTACTTCAAGCATACCAACATCAGAATTATGGGGGTGTCAGAAGAAGAGAGAGGGCAAGATATTGAAAACCTATTTGAAGAAATAATGACAGAAAACTTTCCCTACCTGGTGAAAAAAAATAGACTTACAAGTCCAGGAAGTGCAGAGAAACATAAACAAGAGGAATCCAAAGAGGACCACACCAAGACACATCATAATTAAAATGCCAAGGGCTAAAGACAAAGAGAGAATCTTAAAAGCAGCAAGAGGAAAACAGTTAGTTACCTACAAGGGAGCACCCATATGATTGTCAGCTGATTTCTCAACAGAAACTATGCAGGCCAGATGTGAGTGGCAAGACATATTCAAAGTGATGAATAGCAAGAACCTACAACCAAGAATACTCTACCCAGCAAAGCTATTATTTAGAATTGAAGGTCAGATAAAGAGCTTCACAGACAAGAAAAAGCTTAAGGAGTTCATCACCAACAAACCAGTATTACATGAAATGCTGAAGGGTATTCTTTAAGAAGGGGAAGAAGAAAAAAAAGGTAAAGATAAAAAATTATGAACAACAAAGTGACAAAAATACATATCTATCAACAAGTGAATATAAAAATCAAATGAATAAAAAATCTGATGAACAGAATAAACTGGCAAATGGAATAGAACCAGGGGCATGGAAATGGAACAGACTGACGATTCTCAGAGGGAAAGGGGTGTGGGGGGTGTGGGAAGAGATTAGACAAAGATCTTATATGCATGTATGCATTACCTATGGACACAGACAATAGGGTGGCGAGGGCCTGGGGTGGCATGGGGTGGGAACCAGGTGGAGGGGAGCTATGGGGGGGGGGAAAGGAGAACATCTGCAATAATCTCAACAATAAAGATAAAAACAATGTTAGTAAGATTGTTGATTATTTGGCAAAGCTGATTGAGAAAAATAAAAATACATATAAAACAGAATGAAAGAATGGATAATTACTTCAGAGAGAACAATTATCAAGAAATAAAGAATATTGTAATTACTACAAAAGAGTATAATAGGTTTGAAAACCTAGATGAAATGGATAATTTTCTGGTAAAGTATACAGGATGGGGAAAAAGTAGGTTTACAGTTGTGAGTATTTGAAACACAGAGTTTATTATTATTGTTTATTAATGTTTATTTTCCATAAGAACAACTATAAAACTACTTTTGTCCCACATTGTACAATTTCAATATTGAAGTAAGAATAAAAAATGCTGAATATATCTGGGACTTTGGATTTCACAATTTCAGTGCATTCAAGAAATAGTAATAATAAAACTACATTTACCTGTGCCAAGCACTGTGTTAAGCCCTTGAGTGGAAAATGTGGGAATTAATGACTGGGTCAGAGCTAATTATATGCATTTCTAAATAGGTCTAAAAGAATATTTTCAAAAAATATAAAATGAAATACTAATGAATAAGAAATTCATTGTGTCATGGCTTAACAGTGTTTTCATAGTGCTACATAAAGTAATTGTACATTTTATATTTGTTGGTTCTTGGATATAATAACATGGGCAATATGCAAAGACTTCAAGCCACATGCCGAGACTTTCACCAAATATCTGTCATCCCTTTTTCCTTCAGTAACTAGACCATCCTTCTCTTCTCCCTCAATGTTAAGCTGGGTGCACTGAAACCAACTAAAGACTACAGTTCCCAGCATCCCTTGAAGTCAGATGAGATCATATGACCACATTTGGCAAAGTGTCTGTGCTGGAAGTGATGAATGGTGAAACTTCTAGGTTGGTTCCCTAAAAGGCAGGGTTCACTCTCTCACTTCTCCTTTTCTTGTGAACTGGAATGTGGCAGCCTTCCAAGCTGCCATCTGAGGCTGTGGATGGAGCCATGTTTGAGGTTGTGGAACCACAGACAGAAGAAGCCACTCTATGTGTCACGGCTAATGTAGCAGGCAAGCACTAAATACCCAACTGAAGCTTCCTGAGTTTTTATTGCTGAAAAAGTGAAGACTTTTCATCTTTCCTAGAAGGCTGGATTTTATCTAGAGTTCATATGTTAATAAGGATTGATGTGTTATGAAATTACCATCAAAAGCCTAAGAAGCCAAGAAATATGTTTTCTAGGGTAAGCATATTTACCTAAAAAACAAGCTCGCTCTCTCTCTCTCTCTCTCTCTTTCCCTCTCTCTCTCTCTCTCTCTCTCTCTCTCTATATATATATATATATATATATATATATAGTTGAAGAATATAGTTACATATACTAGTATATGTAACTACATATATCCTATATAATAAAGCGGTAATATGCAAATTGACCCTCACACCCTCATACAAGATGGCCACCCCCATGTGGTTAAAGATGGCCGCCTAAAGATGGCTGGCAGGGGAGGGCAGTTAGGGGCAACTGGGCCAACAGGGGAGGGCAGTTGGGGGGGACTGAGCTGTCAGGGGAGGGCAGTTAGGCATCAATCAGGCTGGCAGGCAGGTGAGTGGTTGGGAGCCAGCAGTCCCAGATTGTGAGAGGGATGTCTGACTGCTGGTTTAATTGGACATCCCCCGAGGGGTCCCAGATTAGAAAGGGTGTAGGCTGGGCTGAGGGACACCCCCCACCCCCCAGTGCATGAATTTTGTGCATCGGGCCTCTAGTATATATGGTAAATGTAACTATATTCTTCAACTTTGGTTACAGAAAAACAATAACCAAGGTTGAAATCATAGCCAATGAGTTGTTACTCTAATAAAAACATAAGGACTTACCCTTAGATCTTCCCCAAGTTAAATTATAAAAACTTTAAAAAACTTGATTCTTTGTCAGAGATATGGCAGAACAATACCTCTAAAATGAAGGTATTCTTCATTTTCTCTATCATTATACAGTGTAGTTATCATTTATGATGAAATTTGAAAGGCTTTCATGTGGTGTGTATGTACACATGAGGGTGGGCACATGAGCATATGGGTGGGTGTAAGAGAACAGCTAGAACTAGGATTTACAAAAATGTATTTCAATGTTTTTATTAATATTTCTATGGTTTTAAAATAGAGCCTTAGCAATAAATAAATAAATAAATAAATAAATAAATAAATAAATAATAATAATAGGGCCTTTTCTTTCCCCTCTACCAAGGAAAGCATGTTGTTTTATAACATTTTAGGAAATAAGATGTAAGGATTTACTAAAGAGATTCAGTTGGCAAATTTAGAGTTGGGACACTTCCAAGTTCCCACATGGAATATAATAAATTCTCCAGAGAGATGACCTCTCACTAGGAGTCATCCATTGGGCTAGGCTGGAAGTCAGCACATGAAGAATTACACCCAAAACACATAAAGTTTAATAGGCAAAAACCATGATGAAACACCAGCAAAGCACTTTATTCTTTATATTAGTTCTTCTAAAAAAGGAACTTAGTTTTCTTTGCCTCAAAAAGTATGTGTTTTAGAGCAAAAATTGTAGCAGCTTAATATAAAAAACACAACCATATTTTATAACTACAATTATTTTTAGGGAGCATATCAATATTAGTTATGATAATATTATTAATCTTGATACTTGCAATGTGTTGGGACCGGTGCTGAGTACTTTGCATACATTTATGTCAATCTTTTCATCTAACAACTTAATGAATGAGGCATTATGATTCCAATTTTTAAGATGAGAAAACTTAGGTGCATTGAAATCTAATTTTCCCAGGTTCAGACCAATAGTAAATGATAGAGAGAATTCAAAATCAGGTCTGTCTGATTCCAAATCCAATCACTATCATGGGGCTTCATGTTTTGACCAAAAGTCAAATAGAGAGGATCTGAGGAATTCTAGTATATTAAACTGAGAAGGGAAATTCTAGATTAGTAAAATACCAGAGGATTCTTTAGGAAATATCCTATATAATAAAGAGGTAATATGCAAATTGACCATCACTCCAACACACAAGATAGCTGCTCCCAGGTGGACACAAGATGGCTGCCACAAGATGACCTACAGGGGAGGGCATTTGTGGGCCATTAGACCAGCAGGAGAGGGCAGTTGGGAGGGACCAGGACTGCAAGGGAGGGCAGTTTGGGGTGACCAGGCCAGCAGGGGAGGGCAGTTAGGGGTGACCAGGCCTAGGGAAGGCTGGCAAGAGAAGGAAGTTAGGAGTGACCGGGCCAACAGGGAAGGCAGTTGGGGGTAACCAGGCCTGCAGGGGAGGGCAGTTAGAAGTGACCAGGCTGGCAGGGGAGGGCTGTTAGGGGCAATTGGGCTTGCAGGGGAGCAGTTAGGCATTGATCAGGCTGGCAGGAGATTGGTTAGGGGGTGATCAGGCTGGCAGGCAGGCGAGCGGTTGGGAGCCAGCAGTCCTGGATTGTGAGAGGATGTCCGACTGCCATTTAGTGGGATCGGGCTTAAACAGGCAGTCGGACATCCCTCAAGGGGTCCCAGATTAGAGAGGGTGCAGGCTGGGCTGAGGGACAACCCCCCACCCTGTGCACGAATTTCGTGCACTGGGCCTCTAGTATAAAATATATACATGGAAGTACATTTATTCAATGCTAAGTCTAATGTTTCCATACATTTAACTGTTCAGATTGTGTTTTCTGGCTACTGGAAAGTGATGGCTCCCACAGACACACATAAACTTATTTCTTCCTTTGGTGTAAGCTTTATAAATGGTTCTATGTTTGTGTTTACTCAAGCACATTTATAGATATTAAAATATCAGCTGATGCTATTCATCTTCTAGAACTTTATCAAAAGGAAGTGCATTATGTGAACAATAAACATTAGTATGGTCTTAGTTTTATTGAAAACTGTGTTTCTTTAGAGATAATTCAAGCTATACCTTGGACTAGAGGACATGGCTGAAAGCTAATAAATCCATATTATAATATTTAAAGCAATTTGATGCTCCCTGAGTACAGTCAAATGACTTTTAACATTATGAAACCTGCCATGTCTTTCCAAGGACAAATGAATGGCCTGCAACTCAACCAACTGTGCTATCCTACCTAATAAAATAGTAATATGCAAATTGACCACACCTTCGCTACGCCCAAGCTACGCCCACCAGCCAAAGCCACGCCCACCAGCCAATCAGGACGGGTATGCAAATTATCCAACAAAGATGGCAGTTAATTTGCATACGCTGAGGGAGGGAGGAGTGAAGACTGAAGACAACTTAGAAGGAAGAAGGAGGAAAAGCGGAAAGCAAGGTGGCTGCCAGAGGGAAAGCCCGGGCGGGGCGGAGCATGGTGGGGTGGGGCGGGGCGGAGTGGGGCGGAGCAGGGCGGGTGGCAGCGGCGCGGGGTGCAGGCGTGGTGGCTGCAATAGCGGCGGCAGCGGCAGTGCACGCGGCGGCAGCGGCCGCTTGCAGGATTCTTCCTGCAAATGGGCTACTAGTTTTCTATAAGAATTAGCATCTCTCCTCCTAAATCATTAGCTTATAAAACTGAAGACAATTTTTTTTTTTTTTTGCAGAAAATTAACTGAGGTTTCAGGTGGTGTCTCTGAATTTTATTGACATGAGAATTAAAACCACCTCTCACAATCAGAACATTATATTTAAAATAAATTTCATAGTTAGGTAAGCATCTATGATAAGATTTATTCATTTTTGTCCTAACATTAGGTAAAATCACTTTTATCACAGGATTATGATATTCATCCCTAATATTTTGAAAGATTGTTGGTTTTGCTATTGATATTCTTCAGGAAAAAATGTTAATCTTCTCATGACCCATAAACACTTTATATTTCTGTCAAGGAGACATGTGAGAAATAGTCAAAAGATCTGAAACACATTCTATGAATCAGGGGTCTACAGAGACACAGAAACAAGAGGAGATCTGCTATAGGAATTGGCTCATGTGGTTATGGGGATTGAGAAGCCCGGGGTTTGCAGTCTACAAGCTGGAGACGCAGTGGAGCTGGTATGATTCAAAGGCCTGAGGACCAGGAGGACCAGCGTCTGAGGGCAGGAGGAGAACATCTCAGCGCAAGCAGAGAAATAATTCACCCTTCCTCCCCCGATTGTTCCTTCTATTCAGTCCTCTCCAGGGAGGATGATGCCACCTGAATTCTTTTTTAAAAATAGGTTTTTATTGATTTTAGAGAAAGGAAGGGAGAGGGACAGAGAGATAGAAACATCAAAAAGAGAGAAACATCGATCAGCATGTGATGTGACATCAGTAGTTTCATCAAGAGAGATCGAAAAATATTTACACTTCCTTATGTCTCTCTTTAATTGATGTTGTACGTTTGTGTTCAGTCTCATTATTCGGTCTTTTATGATATTTCTACTGAGTGGTAACTCAGATATTCTCTTATTAATTGCATCTTTATTCTGCATATCGTGAAATAGAATTGGTGCACATCTTAGGAGAGTTTCTTTAATAAATTCTCTCTCACTGAGCGCTTTTTCATGCTGAGCTATAGAGCATTAAAACTGTCAAGTCATAATGCTCAAACTTGCAGATGTTAAATTTGTAGAGCCTTCATAAATTTAAGGATGGAATTAGATTGGCTCTTATAAAGGTGTAGCTGCCTGGAAATGTATTCCTTCCTTTCATCCTCACTTTTTTCCAAGAGCTGGGAATGATTAGTTTCAAAATGTCTATTTATATTCCACGTTCTGCTTACCACCGTTTCAGTACATAGAACGCAAAATGATCTGCCATTTTTTTCTATAAAGCCATACATCTCGGTCCACGTCTCTTGAAAGGGTCGGCCACTGCTACTACCACTTCCTTTACTTAACCTTAGTTTTTTTTATTTTTTGGGTTCTCCATCAGGGGGGCAGTGACAGAAGATAGAATTATAGATAGCTTGTTAGGCCTGCAGGCAATTAGGGGTTAACTAGCCTAACTAACCACAAAATGGTGCATATAACTGTCTTTTAGGAAAGGTCAGGGTTAATAAGCAGAAATAGGGGTTAATAAGGATGCACAACAGTAATAGTGGTGAAATGGAGTCTGCACTATGGAGCAAGATGGTGTTCCTTATGTGAATTAAAATGGCTGCCGCTATTTCTAATGGTGGGAAACGGCACCCATAGCACACCACAAACCCTCGCCTCTCCCAGCCTCCCCCTCACTTATCTCAGTAATGATGGATTAGAAATCCATGACACCCCAGAACAGTAGATAATGGTTGCTGTGGTTAACTGTTATTTGGTTACTGGTAATGGCAGGGCCCCCAGAGATGCGTCCCCCGCTGCGTTCCACTGCTCCCTGCTCTGCCGGCGGAAGTGAGGGCAAAGATCCCGGCTTAACCGGAAGTCCCAGAACTAGACGCTCTGTGCCGGACTTCTGTTGTTTTGGCCTACAGACCTCCGGCACAGAGTGTCTAATAGGGGAGGATGAAACATTTGCGACTAGAGTCTTGGAGTTAGAGACTAGAGTCTAACTCCAAGACTCTAGTCGCAAATGTTTCATCCTCAGGAGCAGCAAATGTTTCATCCTCGGCATGCAGCTGCCTCAGAGGCCGCGTGTCATCAAAAATGGCTACGCGTGTCAGTGCTGACACGCGTGTCATAGGTTCGCCATCACTGTCCTAGAGGAAGATAAATGGAATGTTTTTAAAAATGCCTGATTATTCTAAGAGAAGAAAGAAATGAAGAAGTAATGATCAAAGAAAAGTGGGACAAAATGAGACAAATAACAAGATGGTGGACCCAAACCACTTCCATGAAAGAACATGGCCTCTCCTTGGAGGAAGGGCTGACTCTAGGACAGAGGCAGAGAGCATGCAAGATGGGCCTGGACAGACCCTCCAGGATGGATCTGTGTCACGGGCAGGCAGGAGCTCTCTGGAGGAGCTCCCAAAGGCCAAAGCTGGGCCATCTGAGCAAGGACACAGGAGGTATAAGAGAAATCTCCATGAGACCACACTGATAGAAAAGCAGGGGGAGAGTGAACGAATCTTTGTCCTGACAATCCAAACAATTACAGACACTCCACCCGCGAGGAGCCGGAGCCCAGTCTCCACTTCCAAAGGAGGGGCTGTGAAAGGGGAGGGGAGGGACAGGGACTTCCTGGGGGAGGAGCCCATAAAACAGCACTGGGTCAGCGATCAAAGTTCATCAGTGGTGATAAGCGTGTTCATGTATATACCCTTGAGGGGGCAGCATCTTACCTCTGCAGTCCTCCAGAAACATAACCCCAGTACAATCATGGAGAAATGGACCAATCCCAACTGTGAGATGTACTACAAAACTGTCAAGTCATAAAAATTAGGGAAATAGGAACAACAAGGAGAAGCCTAAGAAAATACAACCAAAGTGGGGTCGAGGGTGAGATCATGGAAAATAACATTAGGTAAAAATAAAGAAAATCTGAATTAAATATGAACTTCCATTGATGTACCGATATTGGTTCATTAACTATAACAAACTTTATTTTAATTAAAGATACTAATAGCAGGGACCACTGGTGCAGAGCCACTGTGTACTCTCCATACAATCTTCTCAGCTTTATTTTTAAAGTTGCTAAGGTCAATCCTTCTCCTCAGACTCCTTCCCCGCCTGCTGTCAGTGGTGGGCTGGCGAATGTCCACAGCCAGCCCTGAGGGTGGAGGGGGAGCCTTCATGCATAGCATTTGCCACTTGTAATTCCCACCCCATGGCCAAGTTCAAATACTCAGCTCCATGTTGAGAAGAGATGCAGCTGGCAGCCAGTAGGAGCCTGCTGGTCTCCAGGCCCGAGAAGCCAGGAGTGGCGGGGCAGCCGCCACTGACCTTGAGTGTGAACACTGCCAAGCTCATGGAGAGGCACCTGTGCTCTGACAATCATGACCTCTAGACCCACAGAATCGCATTTTCAGCGACATATTCCCTGAGTGTGTCCCAGAGAGTGGTGGTGAGCTGGGCGGCTCCCGTGTCCACTCCTCAGTTCCTGGCCTGTGGCTCTGCCTGTCAGGGACACGGCCTGCATCACGTGATGATTCACGTGTAGACTGCATCTCAGAGAATGGCTCCCTACCTCAGAATCTTATCTCCGAGTCTGTGCTGACAGGTCACTCCACCGAACTGTCACCGGTCTAGTTGGAAGGACCAGTGGGTCCCTTGGCTATGTGCCCACTGCTGCACCTCTTCTGCCATAATGGGGTGACCCAGGGGGCCCAGCATCCTCTCAGTTTGACTGAACTTTAGACAGGCTCTCAGCCCTCACCTCCCCTTCCTTAGAGCACAGCTTTAGAAAACGTGTAATTATAGATTCTTCCTCTGTTCCTTTGGCATGGAAATGTTTTTAAAAGTTTCTTGAAAGATTTCCACCCCAGGAAAGTCTTCCTTCAGACCTAGAGCCGTTCTTCTGAAATGCCATCATCCAGGAAGATAGAGCCCAGTGTCCCAGACTGTGGGAGCGTAGGGGCCCGACTGTAGGAATGTCACTCAGCAAACACAGATGGCTAATCCCGGGGAAAAACATCTGCAAACTCAGGAAAAACTAAATGTGTTCGACACAGCCACTGGCCACACTCCCCACGACTCTTCATGACACCCCCGACTCCCCCCGACTCCCCACAACACCTCACCACACCCCATGACTCCCCATAACACCCTCCAACTCCCCACGGCAGCCCATGACTCCCCACCACACCCCACAACTCCCCACGACTCTCCATGACACCCCCCAACTGCCCATGACTCTCCATGACACCCCCCGACTCCCCACAACACCCACGACTCCCCCATGACACCCCACAACTCCCCATGACATCTCATGACTCCCCACGGCAGCCCACAACTCCCCAACACACCCCACGACTCCCCTATGACACCCCCGACTCTCCATGACACCCCTCAACTCCCCATGTCACCCCACGACTCCCCATGATACCCCACAACTCCCCATGACTCCCCACAACTCCCCATGACTCCCTACGACTCCCCATGACACCCCACTACACCCCATGACTCCCCAAGACTCCCCACAGCAGCCCACGACTCCTCATGACAGCCGCAGCCTCGCCTGGGGCTCCATGCAGCACACAGAAGCCCTCCTGCCTGGCTCCAGCACAGCAGAGCTCCGGCTAAGCTTCGCCTTCTCTGCCAGGTTGCAAGAGCCTTAAAACAAGTCTTCCTTGCCTATTTAACTTGGTTCGGTGCCATTTTCCTGTGACTGTGGGTCTCCAGGGCCACGCTGATCCTGAGAGGAACACTCTGAGTGAACCTGGCACTTGGGGTGAGCTGAGGCCCTCCGGGCGGAAAGGTCATATCACACACAGGGTCGGATGGATCCCGCTCCTTCCGTGGTAGAATGAATCTCTTCGTAGTGGAAGGGAGAATTCTATTTATTTTTTAAATGCTTCATGCTTTTAATTTTTGTTTTCATGGACCTCTGACATATATCTGCAATCATTTCTATTTTTTACTGGTCAATAAGCATTGTGTTAAAAAATATGGATGCACGTATCATAATATCTTAAAGTAGAAGGAAACCCAATGTTGTTGAGATGACAAATATCTCTCTGCAGGGAAACAAGCAAGCCAAGTATCGAGTGGTCTCTAAGTTGGAATGCTATCTCCCGAATCCCAGATGCTGGGCTGGTTCTGCGACTGTCAGGAGTGAACCAGATGTGACTGCTGTGCTTCCAGCGTCCCCTGGCTTTCTGAGAGCCTGTCTCCTCTTGTTAAAAGGGTTAACAATCCTATTGTGTAATGATCAGGTTGTTACTAGACTATTTCCATAATGTGTGCCATTTTTGTCCACTCTAAAAGAATGTGCTGTTTCCTCCCAAGTGAATTGTTAAAAAATCAGGAACAGATGAAAAGTCTGGGGCCCTGTTCTTCCCACCCCCTCCTTTCCCATGGGTGTCAGGAGTGAGGGATTCAGCCCATGCAGGGTGTGGTCCGGGTGCTGGCAGAGAACTCTGACATCCTCCAGGTTATCGTTTTACTGCCATTTTCAGAGTCAGAAACATAAGGCTTCTCCCAAGAGGAAGTGGAAAGAACGACCTCAGCTCCACTCAAGCTTTGCCGCCGTCTCCAGAGCCAGGGAAGCTGCCCTCAGCTGTATGGCAGCTGCTTGCCCAACCAGCAGATTGCTATGCTCTTGATCGGCCTGTGCGCACACTCTTCCCGCCTCCGGACAACACAGAGGGCAGCATGTGCTTCCTCACACAGAACAGCCCTCATCCTGAAAAAGCATCTTCCGTGAATCCTTCCACTTCACCTCCTTTTCCCTTTCTCCGCCCCCCCGCCCCGAGGCAAAGGGCCTGTGGGATTGGCCTGGTGGGAAGTAAAAGGGAATGAGCATGGTCTTCCTCTGAGAGGAGAGGGGAGCGTCAGCAGTGAAGGCTCTCCCTGAATCCTCTCTAGACGTTTGCAGAACACAAAACAATGCCTTAACCGTGGTGAACCTGCACTCCACACTCCCCCAGTGGTTTATATGAAATCCGTTTATCCAGCTAAGTTTTATTTGTATTGTCTGACTGTTATATTCTAAGTATTGGTTACTTACACCTTGCCATCACACTTTTGGGGAAACTTATTTTTGCTGTGAAACATGACTTTGCTGGTTCTATTGAGTCACGTGTTCATTCATGTGTGCCCTTTCTTTAGTGACTGCGTGGCGTGGCCCGTAAAACTGTAGGCTCTTAGGTGATAGAGCCCCGGGGAGGCGGCTCCTCCGGCCGAGGCCCTGCACGGGGCTCAGTGACACTAGAAGGCTGAGGTCTAACGGTGAGAGTCAGGCGCCATAGGCGCTGAAGCAGGAAGGCTTCCCACGGCAGAAAACAATTCGCCGATCGCTGAGAAGCTGATCGCACCGGTTTGGTCTGCAGTGAGTGCCAAGGTCGGCAGGGGCTGCAGGGGCCAAGGTCACACATTGCATCCAACCTGCTGGTAGATTAGATTTTAGGCCCTGGAACAAGCTCAGATCATTCGCTTCTTGGTTCTCAACCACAATATGACACCCCATGTGTGTGTCGCAGTGAAGTGTGGTTCGGGAATAAGCTGCTTTCTAACATGCTCGGGTGGACTCACACCTGCCTCTGGAGTGACGTCATCACTGACTATGCTCTCTGTGCTGCAGACACCAAACACAGGGAGCATTCCAGGACTTTCGTTCGCCTTTCTAAATGTTTCACTCCAACTGGTGGCGTGTTATGAAGAGAATTCCAACAAGAATCAAAATTATTTCAGGCATAATCAATATTTTTCAAGTTAAGGACAGAGCAGGAAAATAAAAATGGCCTATTTTAAATCCATACCTGATTTAACACATATCTTTGTTGGTCATATACTATGGGCAAGGCCATTGTGCTAAGTGTGGTAGGGTGTTCAGAAATTTGTGACAATAACTTATGTCCAAGAAGGGAAATTGAAAACGCTGAAATTCACACTGCAAGGTTACTGCTCCTACAGTCCCCGACAGAGATGGGCAACGGATCGAGCTGTGTCTCATCAGCAAGCTTCCCAGGAACAAAAAGTTAAGTTTAAAAGAACTTGTAATAAGGTGGACAAAAGTGACCAAAAATAAACCAACTAAAGTCAATTCAACTTATTTAAAAAATATTATTTATTCATTTTAAACAGTTCATGTACAGAACTCCCCTCTTCCACCCCAGCAGCTCATAGGTTTCATTAAAAAACAGTTTTCTGTTTTAAGCTGAGACCCCGGCTTCATCTGCACTTGGTGGTGTGTCTGCTTATTGGACAACATGGCTCTTGTTACGGGCAAATCATTACTGACACTTCTGGTGCCATTACTGAGAAAGGCGAATTTTTTCAGTAGGGGATGGGCTGGCCCAGAGGACTAACATGCGAGCTTTCATTTTGTCAGTCAAATCCTGCAAATTCGTAGGTCAGATGAGCAGGCGGGTCTGCATGTAGAAATCATGCCCCATGCCTGGCATGGAAACGGCCAACGCGGGACGCAAAGAGCAAGTGAGGGCTTCGGAGGCTGTAATGGAAAGAGCATTTTTAGCTTCCTGTTTACTTCATTGAACTTTCTACGTCCTTCTTAAGTAAAGACTGTGTCTGGTTACGAATGGCTTTCATTGGGAGACGTGGCCTTTCCCTCTGCTCTTGGGGAAAACAGACTGACCTCTGGGTGAGGGGCCCGACCAGCGGCTCCTGCGCCCTGGACAGCGCGCCCGCCTGGCCCGTGGCCGGTTCGGGGCCAGCCCAGTGCTCCCTGCGCAGCGGGCTGTGCCCTCTGGTCCCGGCGTCCCAGGGGTGCGCCCCTCAACGTCTCCCATGTTCTTGGCGGAGGAAAGCTCCCGCGGACATGTGTCCCCACCGCCGCGTCCCGGACACGCAGGGGTCGGACAGGGTTGAGAAGCGCGGGGCTCTCTGTGGGATGCGAGGCCTCTCTTTAGATCTAAAGCTCTGCAAAGCCGACCCACAGGAAGGGCGGGACAGCTGTGGGGGTGGGAGCCAGGCCCTTCCAGCCACCCGTCCTGTCCCTGATGGTCCCCTCCCCTCAGCGCCCCGGAGTGCTGCAGGCGGGCTGTGCTCCGGGCCCAGGCACCCTGCCCTGCGCCCTGCTGCGGCCTTGGAGGGGGCCCTTCTCCCCGGAGCTCAGCGGCCGTCCCGCCCCGTCAGCGTGGCCGCTCTGCCGGGGCGGGACAATGGCTGCTGCACCACGGTTGGCTTCCTCCAGATTCCCTCAACAAACGCATGCCTTTGCAACGTGCACTCTTCCTTTCTTTAAATTTTAAATTAAATTTAATTTTCCCCATCACCATGTATCCCATCTATGCCTCCTCCATCTCTACCCCCTCCCCGCCACCCCTCAATCCCACGCTGCTGTCCACGTCCAGGAGTTCTCTCTCTCTCCTTTTTGGCTCAATTCCTCCCCCACCCCCACTCTCTCCTGCTCTCTATCTATGAGTCTGGCTCTATTTTGCTTGGTGGTTCAGTTTGTTCATGAAATTCCACGTATGAGTGAGATCATGTGGTCATGTCTTCCTCTGACTGGCTTACTCCTGTGACAATTCCATAATTTCCTCTTTCTGTTCAAAAGTTTGAATCCTTTCAGCCTCACCTGTGCCCCTCACTCCCTCATCACCTCACTGAGAGCTGACTGACGGACAGGGGACAGGGAAGGCGCATGCCCAAAGCTTCCAACGGACACTGTGCCACATCCATCACAGGCTGGAGACTGTCCCTGGTCTCTGAAGTCCTGTACCTCCTCCCGTCATTTCTCCCGGAGGCCAGGACCAGCGCCCCGTCATCCAGGGGAGCTTGCACTTGCCGGGGTTCTACAGACAGGACCAAAGCAGGGGTGCTGGCCTGTCTCTAACTCCTTCCGCAGACTGTTGAGAGCCATCCCCAGGTTCAGTGTGTCAAAGGTCCCTTTCTTGTGACTTCTTGGGCAGATTCCAGCCGCATGAATAGGCCACCAGATCTTCAGCCACTGCCCATGAGCAATTTGTTTGTTTCCAGCTTTTGACTATTTCTAATAAAGTTGCTATGAATATTTGTGCACAAGTCTTTGTACAGACATCCCTTTCTTCCTGGGAGGGTACGGAGGAGTAAGACAGCAGGAGGATTCATTAGGAGTGTGCTCGGCATTGTAAGCTGTCTGGCCACTTTCTGGGTGCTCACAGCACTTGGTAGGCCCCCCAGCTGCGCACGAGGGGACAACTGCCGCCACGTCCCCCAACACCTCTCACGGTCCCTGTGATATTTTAGATGATGAAAGAGGTGGGAGTGGAATCTCCTATGGTTTGAATTTTCTTTTTCCCTAATGATGGTGAGCATCTTTCCATGTGCTTATTTGAAATCTAATGTGTATTCTTTGGTAACATGTCTGTTCCACGTTTTGGCCATTTTTCCTGTGTTTATTGACTTGGCGTGTTCTCTGTATATTCTGGATGCAAGTCCTTTAACAGATCTGCACTCTGCAAATTGTTTTTCCCAGTTTGAGGCTTACCTTTCAAAGAGCAGATGATTTGTAACTTGAATGAGGTCCAGTTTATCATTTTTATTTTATAAGTTTTGTTTTTGACATTATATATAAGAAGTGTTTGCCTCATCCAAGGTCACAAAGATTTTCTCTATGCTTCCTTCTGGAAGTTGTAAAGTTTTAGGTTTTACACTTGGGTCTAGGATCAATGTTGAGTTAATTTGTGTGCCTGGCGCAGGAATCCATTAAATTTTACTTATGGATATGCAATTGTTTCAGTATCACCTATTGGAACACCATCCTTTCTCCACTGAATGGCCTTTGCATTTTGCTCCAAATAATTTGTCTCTATGTAGGTGCACATTTTTTTGCACTCTGTTCAATTCTATCAATCTATTGATCTATCTTGATGCAAATGTCATGCTATATTGATTCCTGAGGTTTTATTATGTCTTAAAATCTAGTAGTATTAGCCCTCCCCCTTTCAGACATGGTTCTTTTACCAAGTGAGTTTGCCTATTCTAGGTCCTTTAAGTTTTACTACAAATTTCAGTATAAGCTTATAAATTGCTTTAAAAAATGCTATCATTATTCATGGTGGCCAAGACATGGAAACAATCAAAGTGTCCTGCAATAGAAGACTGGATAAAGAAGATGTGGCACAGCCCTATCCGGGTTGGATCAATGGATAGAGCATCAGCCTGCAGACTGAAGGGTCCTGGGTTCAATTCCGGTCAAGGGCACATGCCCAAGTTGCGGGCTCGATCCCCAGTAGGGGGTGTGCAGGAGGCAGCCTATCAGTGATTCTCTCTCATCATTGATGTTTCAATCTATCTCTCCCTCTCCCTTCCTCTCTGAAATCAATAAAAATATATTTTTAAAAAAGATGTGGTCCATATCCACAGTGGAATACTACTCAGCCATAAGAAAGGATGAAATACTGCCATTTGCAACAACGTGGATGGACCTTGAGAACATTTCGCTAAGTGAAGTAAGTCAGTCAGAAAAAGCTCAGAGCCATATGATTTCACTCATATGTAGGATATAAACTGAAATTCGTGAACATAAACAGCAGTGTGGTGGTTGCCAGGGGGAAGGGGGTTTGAGGAGAAGGGGTGGGGGGAAAAGGGGGTCCTAATATATGGTGACAGGAGAAGATCTGACTCTGGGTGATGGGCACATGGTGCAATATACAGATCTTGTAACATAGAAAACCACACCTGAAATTTATGTGTTCATGTTGACCAATGTCACCCCAATAAATTTAATTAAAAATGCTGTCATTTTAAAAATTTTATTGAATTAAAATTTACATAGCATAAAATTCACACATTTCATGTGTGCAGTTGAAAGATTTTAAATAAATGTATGGAGTTATGCAAGCACCACAATTTCGTTTTAGAATATGTTCATCATCCCAAAAGATCCACCTTATCAATCTGCAGTCACTTTCCTTTCTTATAGCCAGCCCTAAGCAACCACTATTTCTCTCTCTCTCTCTGCATTCACCTTTCTGGACATTTCATAAAAATGGGATCTACACTGTACAGGACTGCATCTACCTTCTTTTACTGAACATGGTGTTCGAGCTTCTTCCATGTTGTTGCATGTGTCAGCATTTCATTCTATTTCATTGTTTGACAGTTTCCATTCTATGGCTAGCCAGGTTCACAGCAGCCACTTACCCGATAATGAACCGGATTGGTCCGGATTTTTGCATCTGTGAATGCTGCTGCTGTGACATTTGCATGCAAGCCCATGTGGGATGTACACTGTCATTTCTCATGGGTAGAGTCCTAGCATTACAATTGGTGGGCCATATGCTAAGGATGTGTTCAACTTTAAAAAAACAGATTTAATTTTTTAGAGTCATCAGAAGTTCACTGCAAAATTCAGCAAAAAGTACAGAGTTCCTATAAATTCCCCACACATGCACAACCTCCTCACCATCATGTCCCCCACCAGAGCGGTGGTAAGCTATACTCAGTGAACCTACAGTGATACAGCATCACCATCCAAAGTCCACGTTTACATGGTAGTATGCTCTGTGGGAATGTACAATGATACACACCCACACTTGCAGTACCATACAGAACATTTCACCGCTTTAAAGTCCCCTGTGCTCCGTATAATTACCCCTCCCCCTTCTTTGACCCCTGACAACCACTGATTTCTCACTGTCTCCGTGGTTTCTCTTTTACAGAAGGGCATAGGGTTGGAACCACACAGTTTTGTAGTCTTTCAGACTGGCTTCTTTCACTTCACAATATGCATTTATGATTCTTTCATGTATTTTCAGGGCTTGCTAGCTCATCTCTTTTTACCACTGAGTAATATTCCATTGTCTGGATGGACCACAGTTTGCGCATCCATTCACCTCCTGAAGGATGTCTTGGCTGCTTGGAGATTCTGGCCGTTATGGATAAGCTGCTATAAACATCTGTGTGCATGTTGGTTGTGAACCTAAGTTTCTAACTCATTTGGGTAAATACCAAAGAGTGTTGAGAGCTGGCTTGTATGGTAAGAGTGTGTTTAACTTTGTGAGAAACCCTCCAACTGTCTTCCAAAGTGGCTGCCCAGTGCGCATCCCACCACCCTGGGCGAGAGTTCCTGCTGCTCACGTCCTGCCAGCACTTGGTGTTGTCAGCATTCTGATTGGTCGCCACTCTAACAGGCTGTTGTTTGAATTTTCCATTCCCTAAGGACATAGGAAGGGAACGTCTATGTACATCATCTCTGCTGAGATGCCTGTTCATGTGACCATATTTTAAAAAATATATTTTTATTGATTTCAGAGATGAAAGGAAAGAGAAGGGGAAACATCAATGATGAGAGAGAATCATTGATCGGCTGCCTCCTACACGCCCCACACTGGGGATCTAGCCTTCAACCCGGGCATGTGCCCTGACTGGTAATTGAACCGTGACCTTCTGGTTCATAGGTAACGCTCAACCACTGAGCCACACCTGCCAGGCTTGTGTCCATTTTTTGATCAGTTTTTTTTTTTTAATTTTCTTATTGTTGAGTTTTAAGTTCTTTGCATGTTTTCGATAACAGTCTTTAATCAGACATGTCTTTGGCAAATATTTTCTCCTAGTCTATCCTGTGATTCTCTTGATACTGTCCCTTAAAGAGTAGATTTTAAAAGTTGAAGATAGCCCAGTTTATCCATTTATTTCTCTCATGAGCACAGACAGCTTTGCCATTATATCAAAAAGGTCATTGCCACAGCCAAGGCCACTTAGGTGGCCCCTCTCTTACCTCTAGTTTCCACTTTACCTCGAGGGCTGTGACCCACTGACTTCCCTGGAGAAAGGTGCACCGGCTTCTGTCTACAAGCCGGGAACGGAGTACGCGCCAGACCCCACCCATCCCCACCTCAGGCTCAGAAAACTAATGTTTGGGGTTCAAGTCACGCAGTGTCTGATATTCTGCATTGACCGCTGAGCTAAGACACCATACACTTACAAGGCCTCATCTTCCCATGATCAGAGAAAGAACCTAATGGTGAAGTTCACGGTCCACTACACCGTCTGCTGGTGTTGGCATCAACCAGGACCCTCTTGGTTTTTACAGACAGAAACTCAGCTGAAAAAAAAAAGGAAGAACCGAATGCAGTAAAGGAACCCACTGGCTTGAGTAACTGGGAAGCCTACAGGGAGAATGAATCACGGGGCTCAGACATCCTGTTAGAATCCCACCTGTGGGCTCCCCTTCTGCCACGCCCCCCCCTGCCCTCCTGGCGCCCTCTGCACCCTCCCACATGGTGGGGTGGGGGGGCAGGGGCTGAGGACTACACTCTCCTGAGCTCCTTGCAGGCGGTGTCCTGCTGGCTGCAGGAGCGCATTCCAGCAGGTGCAGGTGCGAGGGGAGGAGAGGCCTGCGACCCGCTTCGCCCCAGGCTTTCCGGGGTCCGCTCCACAGCTGCGTGGCCCGCACCCGAGAGCCAGGATGGAAAGCTGCCCGGGATCTTGCATTTCTGACTTCCTGACATTTAGCAATGCCCTTTGGCCCTCGGCTTTGCAGCCTCCGCAGCCTCTGCTGTGGGCCAGGGGCGGGGCTTGGAAGGCCCTGACAGAAAACGGATGCGGCAACAGAACAGGAAAGCCTTACCGGTTCTCAAACAGTAAGGACAGGACCCCTGTGGTATCCATGCCCATGTCCCCAAGTAAGCATCACCATTCCTAGGCCATTGCCCAGGTCTGAAAAGTACCACTAAGTTTGGGCTCAGCTGTAGGAAGTTCCCCATAGTGACAGGATGGATGGGGGACCCGGCTGTCAGGAAACCGTCAGGAACGATGGGAAAGGAGACATTTCCACGGGAAAGGAGCAGAAGTGAAGTTAGGGAGGCTGTTCTCTTCACCAACACAGAGCAGTTATCCTCTAAGGGCTGTGGGCTTTACTTTTTATGAAAAATGGAATCAATTGTATTGTCCAACGAAGGTGCACGCTACTTATTGGGGGTGGAGATTTTGAAATCCTGTTACCATTTTCTTTAACAAATAGCAATTACGTTCAGTTGAATTTCCTGAATCATGTCTATCAGCTCGCTGAGAAGTTAATGAAGGGAGAGAAACACCGCACTGCATATGTTAGAAACAAAAGCTGTAATCTTCCATCTCTCCAGCAGAGCTCAAACTTTTTTTTTCCACCTTAGCAACTGATCATAAAAAATTTCATATAAATTGATAATTGAAAAATAGCCCCAGGATGTGAAGTATGGCAGAGAAACTACAGTTACTATTGTGATAACTATGTATGGTGCCAGGTGGGTACTTGAAATATTGGCAGGATCGCTCTGTAAAGCATGATTGTCTAACTACCTGAAACTGAGACAAAATTATATTGAATGTATAGTGCAATTAAAAAATAAAATAAATTCACATAATTTTTATATATAAAACATATTTTATATATTGCAAACATTTTCTTATATGTTTCTTTTATAAATTTTAACTTTTAAAGCTTGATATATTGAATTACAAGAAATTGGAAACTAATAGATTGTCCTATGTGCTAGGCCAGTGGTCGGCAAATTCATTAGTCAACAGAGCCAAATATCAACAGTACAACCATTGAAATTTCTTTTGAGATCCAAATTTTTTAAACTTAAACTTCTTCTAATGCCACTTCTTCAAAATAGACTGGCCCAGGCCATGGTATTTTGTGGAAGAGCCACACTCAAGGGGCCAAAGAGCCGCATGTGGCTCACGAGCCGCGGTTTGCCGACCACTGTGCTAGGCTATTTATTTCTTTTCTTACACAATACTTGAAATATTTAAAATCAGGGGGATTTGTTCTAGGTCTGTGAAATATGCTATTGGTATTTAATAGGGATTGCATTGTATCTATAGATTGTTTTGGGTAGTATGGACATTTTAATGATGTTGATTCTACCAATCCATGAACACGGTGTATTCTTCCACTTGTTTATATCTTCCTCCATCTCTTTTATCAATATCCTATATTTTTCTGAATACAGGTCTTTTACCTCCTCAGTTAAGTTTATTCCTAAGTATCTTAATTTTTTTGTTGCAATGGTAAATGGTATTTTTTTTTTGTTTCTTTTTCTGAGAGTTCATTATTGGTGTATAAAAATGCCATAGATTTCTGGGTGTTATGCTAAGCGAAATAAGCCAGTCAGAGAAATGTAAGTATCACATGATTTCACTCATATGTGGAATCTAATGAACAAAATAAACTTATGAACAAAAATAGATCCAGAAACATAGAAACATCAAACAAATTGTCAAACCTCAGAGGGAAGGCAAGGGAGGTGGGTGGGTTGGAAGAGATCAACCAAATACCTTGTATGCATGTGTGCATAACCCATGGACACAGATGATAGGGTGGTGAAGGCCTGGGGTGGGGAGCAGGGGCTGGCTGGAAGAGGTCAATGGGAGAAAACAGGGGACATATGTAATTCTTTCAACAATAAAGATTTAAAAATAAATAAATAAAGTGCAGGGAGGAATGTTTTGGTTAGGGCAGGGCTGCAGCTGTTACAGAGACATAACAACAGAGGGCATGCGCAAGACAGACATTTCTTTCCTCTTGTTACTGTCTCACTTACCCACAGCTGTGACCAATGGGCAGACAGTTCTCCTCACAATCATTCAGAGATGCCAGGTCCCCAACTGGGCATCTCCTCCATGTCACATGGTGTTCTCCCAACCTCCAGGTTTGATGCTGGGTCGATGACATGTGTTGGCTGAAGCCCTTTGTAACAGAAAGGACATCGGAACTGTAGAGAGTGACTGGGAAGGCACACAAGCATTTCCTTAATTATTGTCAGCTGAGTCCAGGGGTGCTGGCAGAGCCACGTCCTGGAAACATACCATGCCAGAGGCAGGAGTGTTGTCAGCCTGACCCTTAGCTCAGGTGCCAGGGGGTGTGTTTCATTATTTAAGTTCAGCCAGGAGCAAGGAACAGATGCAATTATCTGGGCTCAGCCAGGAGTTTCAATTACAAAGAAGCCATAAGAATGAAGAATTACAGCTTGATCTTTAACCATGATTTCACATAATTTCCTTTGTTTTAAACTCTAGTAAAACTTCCTGGAATCATGCTGTATATAGTAAACACTCTGGGTCACTGTCCCTCCATCAGAGGGTAGCATCTCACCTGGTCCCAGCTTTCCCTACTGTCTCTGTGTTTGTCTCTTTTTTCCATTTTCTCAATCCCCAGCCACCCCTACTCAGGAACTTGTCCACTCTCTAGCTGTGCTGATCACAGTCCAAGAGAGAAAAACTTATAGGACCACAGAGGAGACATACCTGCCCTGTGGGTAGACTGCCCCTTGTTGCCTGGAACATGGCAGCTGCAGTCCCCCATCTGCCTGGCTTAGAAGAGGTTCTGGGAAACTAAGCCCCCAACACAGAGAGTGACCTAGACATGGGGAACCAGCGAGACACCCCCTTCTGCAGGCCTCTCTTGGCCCTTCGCCTTGGCGTTCCTCTTAGCTTGTGATTGTTCTCACTTGCCTTCACACATCGGGTTATCCTTAAACACCCTCCGGCTGGCTTTCCCTGTGCTCACACCTGGTATGAGGTGTCACACAGTGAGCGTTTCTGTAGTTAGCTTACTCCTCAACCTGATGTTTGCGAGAGAGTGTATACAGCTCCAGGGTTCGGATTCACCCTGCTATTGCTCCCCCATTTTTCATTTTTAAATGTAGCTTGTGGACATCTAGTTGGAGCCTTCGGACTTGAGATCGCAGGAGCTTGTTGATGACTGGCAGCTGACAAGTGTCATCATAGCAAGAAAAGGGTTGGAGGGAGTTCTTTCACCTCTTGCTGAGCATCGGTGGTCAGCTTCTTCAGTTGACCCCATATTGGCACCTCAGTCCCTTGTGTAGCTTTCAGTTTTCTTCTTCTTCCGCTTTGCTGTCATTGGGGCAACACTCAGTCCTTTTGAGTGAAGGAACAAGAAGCTTCTCTGGGTCCATTGTGGTGATGCCACTGGGTTCAGCTGAAAATAATTAAAGAATGCCCAGGTGCCTTCCCAGGGGGCCCTCTACACATTGCTACACAGAATGTCCTCACCTCCAATACACACACTTTACCCACGAGTTTCAGCATCTTGTTATTTTAAAACCCTGCCATAACACTTTCATGGCTCCTTGTGTGCATGTCAATAGTTTTTCTGGGATCTGTGTGTGTGTGTGTGTGTGTGTGTGTGCGTGTGTGTGTGTGTGTAAATTCCAGACATACCATAAAATCTAAACTCATTAATCCTAACTAAATATAAGTCTTCTCTGAAAGTCTTGGTTGCAGATGTGTTTGAGATTTTAATTTTCACATCAGAAAAATAATTTGGTGCACACACTATACCTTACACATCAGTGTCAGGAAGATTTGGGACAGTTTATAATAAACACACACACAGATGCACACAGACACACCATACATATGTCTACAATGAAATTATTTCTGCACCTGTAACATATTTCTAGCAACATCTGCCCTTGACAATATTCTCTAAGGTGCTAGAAACTTTCTATAGAGTCAGTGCCCTTTCTTCCTGAGCTCTCACCAGCGTTGCCTTTAACATCTATATTTCCAACAGGCTCCTCAAGGCTCTCCCACTCTTCCCTGAGCCTCTGAAGTCTTCTGGACTAACCCTCACCCAATCCCCCAGCCTCTCCTGTGTGTGCAGATGTTTGTTTCAGCAGCTGTGCCAGCCTCTCATTACAAAGGCTGGAGTCATTTTGAATTAAGGGCCCACTCTACTCCAGTTTGACATCACATTAGCACCAACTCTACTTCCAAATATGGTCCTCTCTTGGGGTACTGGGGGTTAGGTTTCAATATCTCTGCTGGGATAAATAGTCCAAGCACTAACACTATCTCTCAATGGACTTGTATACAGAATATAGAAAGAACTTTTAAAACACAATAACAAAAAGATAAATAACATAATATAAAATGGGCAAACAACTAGAATAAACACTTCTTCAAAGATAACAGACAAATGGCTAATAAACACATAAAATATGCTCAATATCATTAGTTAACAGAAAAATGGAAATCAAGATGTGTTGCTGGGGCAACATGTCACTATATAGCTATCAGGATGACAATAATAATAGTGGTAAAATTAATAACATGCTTTGTTATAATGCCAGTGGATGGGGAACCCTCATCACAGCTATGGCTGATGTGGCTCAGTTGGTTGGGTGCTGTCCATGCATAGAGAGATCCCTGATTCAATTTTCAGTCAGGGCACATGCCTAGGTTGTGGGCTCAATTCCCATAGGGAGCTTGCAGGACGCAGCCAATCATGGTGTTGTTGTTTTTTCTCATTGATGTTTCTCTCCCTCTCACTTCCTCTCTCCCTCCCTAAAAAAAAAAATCAATAAAAACATTTTTAAAAACGTAAAAACAACCCAAAGGTCCATTAACCAATGAGTGGGCAAGTGAAAAATGGAATATCCATACAATGGGACACTATTTTGTCATAAAAAGACATGGGATTCTCATACAGGCTCCAACATGGATGGTCCTTGAACACACAATGTTCAGTGAAAGAAGCCAAACATAAACACCACACAGTGGTGTTTCATAAAGATGAAACCTCTAGATTAGACAAGCCCTAGAGAAAATAAATGGTGGTTGTGTGGAACTGACCAGTGGGCAGGAATGGGAATGACTACCATAGGAGGGTGGTGAAATTTTCTAAAATTAGGAAGTGGTGGCAGGTGCAGCTCCCTCTCTGGACATACTAACAATCATTAACCTGTAGACTTTCCACGGGTGAATTTTATGGAATGTCAATGATATTGCAATAAAGATAAGAAAAGTTGAATGCAAAATATACACATGTTTTTTTAATCTTAGTGAAGATTTTCAAAACACATTTTTATAAATTTTTGGAAAATCTATTTTTTATTGAGTTCACAGAGGAAGGGAGAGGGAGAGAGAGAGATAGAAACATCAATGATGAGAGAGAATCAGTGATTGGCTGCCTCCTGCACGCCCCACACTAGGCATCGAGACTGCAATCCATGCATGTGCCCTGGCATCTAAACATAATCTCCTGATTCATAGGTCAATGCTCAACCACTGAGCCATGCCAGTTGGGCCAGAACACAGTTTTAAAGCATTTAATATACAAATTATCAGATATAGATGCCACAATTGTTTTTTGCTTTAGTGAAATGAAATTTTAAAAGGTTCTAAAAAAGCTCTAAACTTTCAAAAGAAACTAAGAGCTGTCCTAGAAAATGAGTTGGATTTTACCTATATGTCGAAAACAAAAATGGAAATAAACACATAGCAACTTGGACTGAGAAGTGACTAAGATCCATCACAAATGTCCTCTGACTCTTAATTTATATGGACAATTGTGTATTTTCCATATTTACATGTCAGAATGTTCCCTCTTCCTGCACTTTTTGGAGGATGAAAGAAAGGTAATGTAAAGAGCTGTTGGTAATATAATTTAATGCTGAGGAATCATGGCTTTGTTACGAGTAATCTACACTGAGCTTGAACTGTTCTTTTCACTCTGACATCGTCGGATCTTCCTGACACTCTACCCTGTCCACCATGCCCCTTCATGATGAAATCCACCAGCATCCTCATGGGCACTTCAGATGGAGGTGGGGCGAATCACCTAAAGGACCAAAGGGTCAAAGGGCTGGAGAATGAGAGCTGTCACAGGATAAATTTACTCAAAGGAAAATTACTATCTCATATCAGTAAAAAATTAACATATGTCCAAAATCTCAATTAACTTATCAATTAATGGAAGAATCAGTGAAATGTTCCAACTCTCTCTGGGGGAACTCAAAGACCACACAACTTGAGGTAACACGACTGTTGGGGTGATGTGTATAAATTTACACGTGGACGTTAGTCTGATCCGTCCACTAGGCATTCCTCAGCTGTGTCCCACCAGACAAAAAGTGGCTGCATCTCTGAGGACAACAATTACTTGTATTACCGGTTT
Organism: Cnephaeus nilssonii; assembly: GCF_951640355.1. Classification (NCBI taxonomy): domain Eukaryota; kingdom Metazoa; phylum Chordata; class Mammalia; order Chiroptera; family Vespertilionidae; genus Cnephaeus; species Cnephaeus nilssonii. The sequence continues at coordinate 54,465,436 of NC_137089.1, read as the reverse complement.
TCTGCCACTTACAGAGTCATGAATTAGCTCAAAGATGATGGAAGTGGGACAATGTGGAAGGGGGAACAATAGGGCATCCATTAATTTGTTTTGCCAATTTCAAAGGATTTCTCCATTTTTCCTGACAATGCAGATGCCTAACACAGTTGCTTCCTGCCTATAGGAGGTGAATGCTAGAAAAATGAGAGAGTTGAAGTGGTTAAAACATGGAATTGAGATGAATAAAATAATTGTAGAAACCTGTCTTCCTAAATCATATGGAATTGCTGAAACCTGAAGCAAAGACACATGAAAGATTCTGAGAGGGGATCTTAAGACTTCTTCTAAAATCATTTTCAATCAATCAATCAATCAATCAATCAACCAACCAGTCAGTCAATGTATCTATCCATCTGCCTGTGTGTCTGTCTATCTAATCATTCACTTACTGGTTTATGTAAGAACACTTTTATATGCATGGGGGGCCTGGATGCAAGGATTACCTTCTTGGATCACTTCTAATTTCTATCAGATAGGAATGCAATCTGATGAGAAATAATGAAAATTATTAGTGCTGATTATATGACAATGTGAATTAGTAATTCTAACAATAGTAGAGGGGCAGACACCTGTCTCTTCAATGGGACCAGTTTTATAGTCACTTTGAGGGGTGAACAGTGGGAGTCCTCAGGGGTTATCAATTAGTGGTGGTCCTACTGGGTTACTAACCAGGTGGTTCTCATGGGTTACCAATCAGGGTGGTCCTCAAGGGTTACTAACCAGGTGGTCCTCGGGGGTTACTAATCAATCAATCAGTGGTGTTTCTCATAGGTTACTAATCAGGTGGTCTTCGTGGTTTATTAAGCAGGTGGTCCTCATGGGCTACTAATAAAGTGGTCCACGTGAGTTACTAATCAGGTGGTCCGAGTGTGTTACAAAGAAGGTGGTCCTCAGGGATTAATAACCAGGTGATCCTTGTTGGTGACTAAACACGTCCTCATGAGTTACTGATCAGGTGATCTTAGTGTGTTACTAACCAGGTGTTTTTATGGGTTACTATTAAAGTGGTCCTCAGGGGTCACTAACCAAGTGGTTCTTATTGGTAACTAATCAGGTGGTTGTCGTGGGATATTAATTAAATGGCCCTCATGGGTTAGTAATCAGATGGTTCTCAGGGGTTACTAACCAGATGGTCCTCTTTGGTGACTTATCAGGTGGTCCTCATCTTTACTAAACACATGGTCCTTGTTGGTGACTAATCAGTTGTTCTTCCTGGGTTAGTAATCAGGTGGTCCTCAGGGGTTACTAAACAGGTGGTCTTTGGATAACTATTAAGGTGGTCTTCAGGGCTTACTCACCAGGTGGTTCTCATTTGTGGCTAGTGGTGGCCCTCATGGGTTACTAATCAATCAGTAATATTCCTTGTTGGTTACTAATCAAGTGGTCTTTTGGGTAACTATTTAGGTGGTCCTCATAGCTTGTTCACCAGATGGTTCTCATTTGTGACTCATCAGGTGGTCTTCGTGGGTTAGTAATCGGTGGTCCTCAATGGTGATTAACCAGGTGGCTCTCTTTGGTGACTTAGCAGGTGGGCCTCGTGGGTTACTAACCAGGTGGTCCTCATGGGTTACTAATCAGGTGGTGCTCATGGATTACTACTCAGGGATTCTCATAGGCTCCTAATTAAGTATTCCTCATGGGTTACTAATCAGGTCGTTGGGTGTTTTACTAATTAGGTGTTCCTCAGGGATAAATAACCAGATGTTCCTTATTGGTGACTAATCAGGTGGTCCTCGTAGTTTAATAAACAGTTCCTTGTGGGTCCTTCCTCAATCAGTTGTGGTCCTCATGTGTTACTAACCAGGTTGTCCTCGGGTGTTATTAATAATCAGTGGTGGTCTTCATGGGTTACTAATCAGGTGGTCCTCATCAATTAGTAAACAGGTGGTCCTCGTAGGGTCCTAATTAGTTGGTCCTCATGGGTTACTATTCAGGCGGTGGGGTGTGTTACTAATTAGGTGGTCCTCAGGAGTAAGTAACTAGGTGTTCCTCATTGGTGACTATCAGGTGATCCTCATGGTTTACTAACCAGGTATTCCTGTGGTTGACTAATCAATCAGTGGTGGTTCTTGTGGGTTACTAATCATGTGTTCCTCATGGGTTAGTAATCAGGTGGTTTTCAGTTGTTACTAAACAGGTAGTTCTCATTGGTGACTTATCAGGTGGTCTTCGTGGTTTAGTAATCTGTTGTTCCATAGGGGTTACTAACCAGGTGGCTCTCATTGGTGACTAATCAGGTAGTCCTCATGGATTACTAATCAGGTGTTCCTGGTGGGTTTATAATCAATCAGTGATGGTCCTCATGGGTTACTAACCAGGTGATCTTGTGGGTTATTAATAATGTGGTCTTCCTAGGCTACTAATTAGGTGGTTTTCCTGGGTTACTAATTAGGGTGATACTTGTCGGTTAACCAATCAGGGTGTTCTCATGGGTTAGTAATCAGATGGTCCTCGTGGGTTACTAATCAGGGGAGATCTCGTGAGTCACTAATCACAGTGGTGTCCTGGGTTATTAACCAGGTGGCTCTCATTGGTGACTAATGAGGTGGTCCATGTGGGTTACTAACCAGGTGTTCCTCATGAATTATTAATCATATGGTCATCCTAGTGTACTAATCAGGGTGGTCTTTGTGGGTTAATAATCAGGGTGGTTTTCATGAATAACTAATCAGGTGGTTCTCATTTGTTACTAATCAGGGTGGTCCTGGTGAGTTACTAATCAGGTAGTTTTCCTAGGCTTCTAATCAGTTTAATCCTCTTGGGTTACTAATCAGGGTGGCTCCTTGGGTTACTAACTAGGTGGTCCTTGTTGCTTACTAATCAGTTAGTGGTAGTCCCTGTGTTTTACTAACCAGGTTGTCCTTTTGTGTTTATAATCAATCAGTGGTGGTCCTAATGGATTACTAATCAGGTGATTCTCATGGATTACTAATAAGGTGGTCCTCGTAGGCTTCTAATTATGTAGTTTTTGTGGGTTATTAGTCAGGTGGTTGGGTGTTTTATTAAGTAGGTGGTCCTCAGGTGTAAGTTATCAGGTGGTCATCATAGGTGACTAATCAGGTGATCCTCATAGTTTACTAAAAAGGTGGTCCTTCTGGGTGACTAATCAATCAGTAGTGGTCCTTGTGGGTTACGAATAAGGTGGTCTTTGGGGGTTACTAATCAGGTGTTCCTTGTGGGTTACTAATCATTCGGTGATGGTCCTTGTAGATTACTAACCAGGTGGTCTTGTGGGTTACTAATAATGTGGTCCTTGTAGGCTACTAATTAGGTGGTTCTCCTGGGTTACTAATCAGGGTGGTACTTGTCAGTTACCAATCAGTGTTGTTCTCATGGGTTACTAATCAGGTGGTCCTCGTTGGTAATTAATCAGGGTAGACCTTGTGGGTTACTAAACAGGTGGTTGGGTGTGTTACTAATTAGTTAGTCCTCAGAGATAAGTAAACAGGTGGTCCTCATTGGTGACTAATCAGGTGGTCCTTGTGGGTTACTAACTAGGTGGTCCTCATGGTTTACTTATCAAGTGGTCCTCTAAGTCTACTAATTAGGGTGGTCCTTGTAGGATATTAATCACGGTAGTTTTCATGAATTACTAATTAGGTGGTCCTCATTTGTTACTAATCAGGGTGGTCTCCTGGGTTATTAACCAGGTGGTCATGGTTGGTTACTAAAGTTAGTGGTAGTCCTTGTGTGTTACTAATCAGGTTGTCCTTGGGTGTTACTAATCAATTAGTGGTGGTCTTCTTAGGGTTACTAATCAGGTGGTCCTCATGGATTACTAATCAGGTGGTCATTGTAGGCTCCTAATTAGGTAATCCTTTTGGGTTACTAATTATGGGTATTTGGGTGTGTTATTAATTAGGTGGTTCTCAGGGGTAAGTAACCAGGTCATCCTCATTGGTGAGTATCAGGTGGTCCTCATGGTATACTAAACAGGTGCTCCTTGCGGGTGACTAATCAATCAGTGGTGGTCCTTGTGAGTTACTAATCAGGTGGTCCTTAAGGGTTACTAAACAGGTTGTTACTAATCAGGTGGTGTTCGTGGGTTAGTAATCTGGTGATCCTTAGGGGTTACCAACCAGGTGGCTCTCATTGGTGTCTAATCAGGTGGTCCTCCTGGGTTACTAATCAGGTGTTCCTTGTGGGTTATTAATCAATCAGCGATGTTCCTGGTGGGTTACTAACCAGGTGGTCTTGTGGGTTACTAATAATGTGGTCCTCCTGGGGCCCACAGTGGTCGGCAAACTCATTAGTCAACAGAGCCAAATATCAACAGTACAACGATTGAAATTTCTTTTGAGAGCCAAATTTTTTAAACTTAAACTTCTTTTAATACCACTTCTTCATAATAGACTCGCCCAGGCTGTGGTATTTTGTGGAAGAGCCACACTAAAGGGGCCAAAAAGCCGCATGTGGCTCACGAGCGCAGTTTGCCGACCACAGTCCTAGGCTACTAATTAGATGGTTCTCCTGGGTATTAATCAGGGTGGTTTTACTAAATTACTAATCAGGTTGTCCTCATTTGTTACTAATCTGGGTTTTCCCAGTGGATTACTAATCAGGTAGTCCTTGTAGGCTACTAATCAGTTAATTCCTCTTGGGTTACTAATCAGGGTGGTTTCCTGCGTTACTAACCAGGTGGTCCTCATTGCTTACTAATAAATTAGTGGTAGTCCTCGTGTGTTACTAACCAGATTGTCCTTGGGTGTTACTAATAAATCAATGGTGGTCCTGTGGGTTACTAATCAGGTGATCCCCATGAGATACTAATCAATTAGTAGTAGTCCTTGTTGGTTACTAATCATGAGGTCTTTTTAGGTAACTATTAAGATGGTCCCAGGGCTGGCTCACCAGATGGTTCTCCTTTGTGACTAATCAGGTGGTCTTCATAGGTTAGTTTTCCGGTGGTCCTCAGGGGTTACTAACCAGGTGGCTCTTGTTGGTGACTAATCCTGTGATCCTAGTGGTTAGTAATCCAGTGGTCCTTGGGGGTTACTAATCATATGGCTCTCATTGGTGACTAATCTCATAGTACTCGCAAGATACTAATCAATCAGTGATGGTCCTCATGGGTTACTAACCAGATGGTCTTGTGGGTTACTAATAATGTGGTCCTCCTAGGCTACTAATTATGTGGTTATCCTGGGTAACTTATCAGGGTGGCACTTGTTGATTACAAATCAGAGTGGTTTTCATGGTTTACTAATCAGGTGGTGCTCATGGGTTACTAATCAGCATACACCTCATGGATTACTAATCATGTGGTTGGGTGTGTTACTAATTAGGTGGTCCTCAGAGGTAGTTATCCAGGAGGTTCTCATTGGTGACTAATCAGATGGACCTCGTGGTTTACTAAACAGGTGGTCCTTGTGTTTGACTAATCAATCAATCACTGGTGAGTTCCTAATAAGGTGGTCCTCATGAGTTACTAATCAAGTAGTAATAGTCAATTTTTGTTACTAATCAGGTGGGTTTTCTTGTGGGGGGTAACTATTAAGGTAGTCCTGAGGACTTACTTACCAGGTGGTTCTTGTTTGAGACTAATCAGGTGGTTTTTGTGGGTTAGTAATTCAGTGGTCCTCATGGGTTACTAATCATGTGTTCCCCCAAGTCTACTAATCAGGGTGGTCCTTGTGGGTTACTAACCAGGTGGTCCTCATTGTTTACTAATCATGTGGTCCTCCTAGTCCAGTGGTCGGCAAACTCATTAGTCAACAGAGCCAAATATCAACAGTACAACGATTAAAATTTCTTTTGAGAGCCAAATTTTTTAAACTTAAACTTCTTCTAACGCCATTTCTTCAAAATAGACTGGCCCAGGCCGTGGTATTTTGTGGAAGAGCCACACTCAAGGGGCCAAAGAGCTGCATGTGGCTTGCGAGCCGAAGTTTGCCGACCACGGTCCTAGTCTACTAATCAGGGTGGTCATTGCTGGGTACTAATCATGGTGGTTTTCAGGAATTACTAATCAGGTGGTCCTCATTTGTAACTAATCAAGGTGGTCCTGGTGGGTAACTAATCAGGTATACCTCGTAGGCCAATAATCCATTTAGTCCTCTTGGATTATGAATCAGGGTGGTCTTCTAGTTTACTAACCAGGTGTTCCTCATTGTTACTAATCAATTAGCAGAGGTCCTCCTCTGTTACTAATCTGGTTGCCCTTGGGGGTTATTAATCAATCAGTTTGTGGTCCTGATGCATTACTAATCTAGTGGTCCTCATGGATTACTAATCAGGTGGTCCTGATAAGCTCCTAATTAGGAAGTCCTCAATGGGTTACTAAACAGGTGGTTGGGTGTGTTACTAATTAGGTGGTCCTCAGGGATAAGTAAACAGGTGGTCCTCATTGGTGACTAATCAGGTGGTCCTCGTGGCTTACTAAACTGGTGGTCCTTGTGGGTGACTATTCAATCAGTGGTGGTCCTTGTGGATTACTAATCAGGTTTTTCTTGTGGGTTAGTAATCAGGTGTTTCTCAGGATTACTAAATAAGTGGTTCTCATTGGTGACTAATCAGGTGGTCTTTGTGGGTAGTAATCCCATGGTGCTCAGGGGTTACTAACTAGGTGGCTCTCATTGGTGACTAATCTGGTGGGTGGTCCTCGTGGGCTACTAACCAGGTGGTCTTGTGGTTTACTAATATTGTGGTCCTCCTAAGCTACTAATTAGGTGGTTCTTCTGGGGTACTAATCAGGGTGGTACTTGTCAGTTACCAATCAGGGTGGGTCTCATGGGTTACTAATCTGATGGTCCTTGTGGGTTGCTAATCAGGGTAGACCTCATAGGTTACTAATCACTGTGGTCTCCTGGGTTACTAACCAGGTGGCTCTCATTGGTGACTAATCAGGTTGTCCTTGTGGGTTACTAATCTGGTGGTCCTCATGGGTTACTAATCATGTGGCCCCCCTCATCTAGTAATCAGGGTGGTCTTTGTGGGTTACTAATCAGTGTGGTTTTCATGACATACTAATCAGGTTGTCCTAATTTGTTACTGATCAGGATGGTCCTGGTGGGTTACTAATCAGGTAGTCCTCATAGGCTTTTAATTAGGTGGTCCTCGTGGGTTACTAATCAGATGTTTTGGTGTGTTACTAATTAGGTGGTCCTCAGGGGTAAGTAACCAGGTTGTCCTTGTTGGTGACTAATCATGTTGTCCTGGTGGGTGACTAATCAATCAGTGGTGGTCTTTGTGGGTTACTAATCAGGTGATACTCATGAGTTACTAATCAATTAGTGCTTTTCCTTGTTGGTTACTAATCAGGTGTCTCTTGTGGGTTATTAATCAGATTAGTCCTCCTGGCTTACTAAACAGGGTGTTCTTCGTGGGTTAGTAATCAATCGGTGGTGGTCCTAGTGGTTTACTAATCAGGTTGTCCTCGTGGGATACCAGTCAGTTGGTCCTCATAGGGTACTAATCTGGTGGTCCTCCTGGGTTACTAATCAGGGTGGTTCTGGTAAGTTACTAATCAGGTGGTCCTTTTGGGTTACTAATCAATTAGTGGTGATCCTGGTCAGTTACTAATCAGGTGATCATCATGGGTTAATTATCAATTAGTGTTTGTCCTCGAGGGTATTAACCAGGTTGTCCTCAGGGGTTACTAATCAGGTAGTTTTTGTGGGTTACTAATAATTTAGTGGTGGGCCTCACGGGTTACTAATCAGGTAGTCTCCATGTATTAGTAACCAGGTGGTTTTTCATGGGTTACTATTAAAGTGGTTCAGAGTTTACTTACCAGGTGGTCCGCATTGGTGACTAATCATGTAGTCATTCTGAGTTACTAATCAGGTGGTCCTCATGGGTTACTAATCATGTGGTCCTCCTAGTCTACTAATCAGGGTGGTCCTTGTGGGCTACTAACTAGGTGGTCCTCATGGGTAGTCTTTGTAATTAGGTAATCTTCGTAGGCTACTAATCAGTTTAATCCTCTTGGGTTACTAATCAGGGTGGTCTCTTGGGTTACTAACCAGGTGGTCCTCGTTGGTTACTAATCAGTTAGTGGTGGTCCTCATGTGTTACTAACCAGGTTGTCCTTGGGAGTTACTAATCAATCAGTGGTGGGTCTCATGGTTTACTAATTAGGTGGGTTACTAACCAGGTTGTCCTCAGGGGTTACTAATCAGGTAGTTTTTGTGGGTTACTAATAAATTAGTGGTGAGACTAATGGGTCACTAATCAGGTGGTCTTTGTGTGTTAGTAACCAGGTGGTTTTCATGGATTACTATTAAGATGGTTCAGGGTTCACTTTCCAGGTGGTCTTCATTGGTGACTAATCACATAGTCATTCTGGGTTACTAATCAGGTGGTCCTCAGAAGTTACTAACCAGGAGGTCCTTGTTAGTGACTAATCAGGTGGTCCTCATGGTTTAGTAATTAGGTGGTCCTCAGGGGTTACTAAACAGGTGGTTCTCATTGGTGACTAAGCACGTGGTCCTTGTAGGTTACTAATTAAGTTGGTCTTCCTCAGTTACTAATCATGGTGGTCCTGGTGCGTTTCTAATCTGGTTGTCCTTGTTGGTTGTTAATCAAGTTAGTCCTCAGGGTGTTCTCCTGGATTATAACTAGGTGATACTTGTTGGTTAATAATCAATTAATGGTGGTCCGCGTTGTTTACTAATGAGGTGGTTGGTTACTAATGGGTTAATTATCAATTAGTTGTGGTCATGGTTTACTAATCAGGTGGTCCTCCTGGCTTACCAATCAATTAGTGGTGATCCTCCTGGATTACTAACCAGGTGTTCCTCGTGGGTAAGTAATCAATCAGTGATGATTTTCATAGGTTACTATCCTGGTGGTCCTCATGAGTGACTAATCAGGTGGTCCTTGTAGGCTACTGACCAAGTGGTCCTCCTGGGTTACTTATCAGGATGGTCTTTGTTGGTTACCAATCAGGGTAGTCCTTGTGGGATACTAACCAGGTGGTCTTCGTGGGTTACTTATCAATCAGTGGTGGTACTTGTGGGTTACTAACCAGATGGTCCTTGTGGGCCATTAATCAGGGTAGTTCGATTCTGCATGGATGTTCTACACAGCTGGTCTATGATGGCCTGTGGGTCATGAGAGATCTCGCCCCCAGCATTCTGTAAACCTTTCCAGTGCCCATGTAGTTTCAGATCGGCTGCCCTTGGCACACGGAAAGGACATTGCGTAGTGTTCCTTACCTCTTCCCTCCTGCACCTTACCCTCCCAGTGTCCCCTGCCCCTGCTGGGACACAGGTCTGAGCTGCTTCCGTGTGGGTCGCTCTGTAGGGTTGTGGGTTGATTATTTTCCAGTTAATTCAAGAGTCCTCCACCGCCCCCCCCCACATATGATTCCTTTAACAACTCCTGGGACTCGGGAAGCACCTTGGGAAGAAGCACATCTAGGGCGGTGCAGGGCGAGGCTTGGTCGCTGCTTCATTAAACTTGGTTCAGAACTCAATGCTTGGGATTCCCCCGAAGAAAGCAGAAGCTAAATATTTGATTTGAAAACGGACAGGTATGTTTCCTGGGGATGTCCCCTCATCCCCCAAAAACCTTATTCAACAGTGTCTGAGAATCCCTCATACTCCCTTTTGTTAAGGGAATGCTCTTAGTTAAACTACTGCACCAATAGGAAATGATTCTTTTAGCTATTAACACCTGGGTAAAACACTGAGGTCCTGATCATGGGGCACATGAATCAGATAGGGATTTATCAGGAACAAAGAAAGGAACAGCCAAGAGAAATGCTTGAAGAAGTGACAGGTATGTCCCTGCTGTAAAGGAGAAGAAGAAAGCCTGTGGGTGAGGGGAGATGCCCACAAAGCCATGACTTTCATGATTTTATTCAACGCTTGGTGTCAATTCCACACTCATTTTTCTTCTGTTCTCTCGAATGCTTAAGATCTTTGGTGTTTCATGTTGTGTGTTTTTTAAAATCAACTTATTGAGGTATAACTGATATGTAAAAAGGTGTATGTATTTAATATATACAACTCAGTGAGTTTGGGGGTAAGTATATACCCATAAAACTGCCACCACCATCAAAGCCATGGATCTATCTGTCACCTCCCAAAGTTTCCTCCCACTCCCTACATTACTCTTGTGTGTGTGTATACACTAAACATAATGCCTACCCTATTAGCAAACTTTAAGCATACACTACAGTGTTGTTAGCTACAGGTATTGTGCTGCATAGACCTGCAGAACCTACCTATCTTGCAAAACTGAAACTTTGTGCCTTTGACTGTCATTTGCTCATTTCTCCCTCCCCCAGTCCCTGGCAATCACCATTCTCCTCTCTGCTTCTATAAGTTTGACTCTTTTAGATTTCACATTTAAGTGAAATGATACAGTATCTGCCTTTCTGTGACTTGTTTTATGTAAACACTAGAGGCCTGATGCACGGAATTTGTGCAAGAGTATGCCTTCCTTTCCCGGCTGCCAGCACCTGCTTCCCTCTGGCACCCGGGAGTTGGGCTTCCCTCGAATCCCTGGCTTAGTCTGAAGGACATCCGATCTAATTAGCATATTACGCTTTTATTAGTATAGATAATGCCCTCATGTCCATCCATAGTGTCACAATTGGCAGAATCTCCTTCTTTTGAAGGCTGAGTAACGCTCCACTGCATGGAGATAGCACATCGTTAGCCACTCATCCATTGATGGACACAGTTGTTTCCATCTCTTTGCTCTTATGAATAGTGCTGCAGAGAAATTAGGGGTGCACATGTCTCTTCATGACAGGGATTTCATTCCCATTGGATAAACACCCAGCAGTGGATTGCTGAATCACTCATATGGTAGCTCTATTTTTAGTTTTTTGATGAACCTTCATACTATTTTCCATAAAAGCTGCACCAATTTGCATTCCATCAACAGTGCACAAGGTTCCCTTTCCTCCATATCCTTACCAACACTCTTTTATTTGTGTGTGTGTGTGTGTGTGTGTGTGTGTGTGTTTAAATAACAGCCATCCTGACTGACAGCTGGTAGTTTGTTTATTTTTGCTGCCTGTGCTTTTGGTGTCACATCCAAGAAATCATTGGCAAGTCAATGTTAAGGAGCTTTTTCTCTATTTTTTTTCCCCTAGGAGTTTTAAGGTTTAGAATCTTATGTTTGAGTCTTTAATCCATTTTTAATTGATCTGTGTATGATGAAAGATAAAGGTCCAGTTTCATTCTTCTGCATGTGGGTATTGAATTTTCCCAGCAACTGATCTTGTTGAAGATCCGTTGACCACATGCCTGTGGGTTTATTCTGGGCTCAGTTCTGTCCTGTGTTTGTCCTGCTTCAGGTTCTCTCCCTCATCCAGGATGTCACACTAAGCTGAATTATTGCTCACAGTGATTTTATCAGATTGGTAATTCTCCCTAGTAAGCTTCCCCTATTCAATCACTGGCAGGTTCTAGTTCTGATGGTCCTAGGACAATACTACAATATCCGTTACATTTCCCCCTGTAAACCAGACGTTATTGATGAGTGACTTGGGTATATTGCAAATTATTATTATTTTTTAAATATATTTTTAATGATGTCATAGAGGAAGGGAGGGGGAGAAAGAGATAGAAACATCAATGATGAGAGAGTCATGAATCTGCTGCTTCCTGCACATCCCCCCACTGGGGATCAAGCCCACAACCCTGGCATGTGCCCTTGACCAGAATCAAACCCCGGACCCTTCCATCCACATGCTCTATCCACTGAGCCAAACCAGCCAAGGCTATAGCAAATTATTTTAAGTGCATGAACTAGTAATGTCAAGAGGGGTGTCCATAACCTCCCCTTGTTTTTATGTATTATCTTGGAGAAGACCATAGCTTTCAACTAATTCTTAAAGATATCAATAGTCCAGAAAGTGAGTCTCAAAACAAAGTGCCTTTTAGTACCACTGTGGAGTTTTTAACACCACCACTCTCTAGGCCCCACCCAAGACAGCTAAATCAGAATTCTAGGTGTGGGACACAGGTGTCAGTGTTTTTAAACACTTTTTAAAAATAGTTTTTTATTGATTTCAGAAAGGAAGGGAGGAGGAGAGATAGAAACATTAATGAGAATCATCAATTGGCTGACTCCTGCTCGCCCCCTCCTGGGGATCAGGCCCACAACCCGGGCATGTGCCCTGACTGGGAATCGAACCATGACCTCCTGGTTCATAGGTCGATGCTCAAGCACTGAGCCACACTGGCCGGGCAGGCACCGGTGTTTTTAAAGCACCCAGGTGATGTGGGTGTGCAGCTGGGGCTGAGAATCACTGTTCTGGATACGCCCTCTCTTTTCGGTTACTTGTGCTCTTCACTTTCAATCGCTATTTGTCCTACTTGTTTGTATGAAGACTGTGGGACAGGAAATCACCCTTCGAGGGCAGCTAAGTGCTCTTACCACAACTTATCCTAATTTTAAATTCATTTTCCTCCTGACGCCTCAGCTATGAAATTGCTCAACATGAATAGTCACTCCTTAGTAATGAGCAGATGTGGGTTATGACGAAAATAAAATAACACAAATTATTCCCATTTCTTTAGGGGGAAGTCAAAAGGTACTCCAGCAAGTGAACAAAGCCCTAGGAGTACAGCATAGAAACACTCTGGACAAAATGACTTTCCCGTGCTGGAAATGACCTTTCGGAGAACATTTCCCAAGTCCCGTTTAGAGGCTCATTTAGGAAATGCACCCTAAGCACCGAGCAAAGATATGTTCCGAACAAAACGATTTTATATATTTAGCTTGAACTTTAGACAAGCAATTTGGCTGTTCCTGATATAGCACGGTGACAACAAGAGAGTTTAACACCATTCTTCCTAAGCATCGAGCAAAAGCTGACTACATATGCCAATCTAAGGGTCCGCCTGCCTCTTCATAGTGTGTCAGAATAGATTTTGTGATATTCTTCAATTCTGCCACAAAGAGGTTAAACTGTGTTTTTATAGAAAACCTTAAACATGATGCAGAATAAATTATGTCAGATAAGCAAAGACACAGATAAAATATATTCTACATTCGTTCTTGGTTTTCTAGAAATACTCTTAACAAAACCTTATTAGTGCTGGTGTCCATCGGCTGGGCTTTGAGTTCCCGTGTATTTGTAATGTTAACCCCTGTGCTGACTGTGCCCCCAGAATTCATATGCTGAAATCCTGACCCCCAAGGTGATGATATGAGGAGGCAGAGCAGTTGGGAGGTCATTGGGTGTCACTCATAATGGAGGGGCCCTCAAAAATGGGAAGCACCCTTATCAAAGAGACCCAAGAGCTCCTGGTTCCTTCTGCCACGTGAGGGCACAGTGAGAAATCAGCTGGCGTTGAACCGGGAAGCAGGTCCCCCCCAGGCACGGAGTCTGCCTGCACCTGGACTGTGGATGCCCAGCCTTCAGGACTGTGAGAAATAACGGTCTGTTGTTTATAAGCCTCCTGGCCTATGTCTTGTTATAGAAGCCAAAATGGTCTAAGAGGGTAATCTTAAGTACAGATGTCAGGTTCTTGATTTCCTGCTACTTCCCACACCTTGTCTGACAGATCCCTGGTTAAACAGTGGTTCTTCTATTGCTGATCTGAGGGTCAGCATACACTCGGCCGGATCACAGGAGGTAATTATTTCAAAGTGCATGGCTGATGGAGGGAGGCCTGTGCTCTGTGCCCAGGGCCAGAGCCCTGCTCCCAGGAGTTTGACTGATGAGAAATGAATTGGGATCAAGAGTGGGTGCAATGTTGACATAAATGAAACCTCAACTCCACACATTCTTCCGCATCAGAATTATGACCATTATTTTCCCTTTTGGAGTCTACATCATAGAAAGTGTATTAAGAGAATCAAAGGAGAGTAATTGTCACAATATTAGAAAGAAAAAATTGGAAGAATTTAGCCTGTGACTGGCTTTAGCACTGCTCATTAGAAGAGTCACACCAATTGACCATGTGTGTAAACACCTGGTTTTACAGACTAGAGTTTCGAATGTCTTATAATGGGAGGAGAGAGGGCCCACACATCCGTACCAGGGATGCTGTATTCACTAAAATTATCTCCCAGATGTACTGATAACAGACCAGGCCAGGGAAGTGCTTAAGAACACTGTCAAATCACAGCTCTGCACTCCCAGCCAACTTGTGCTGTGTCCCCTGCAGATGGGTTGACAATGTGCCCACTTCATAGCACATCACATGAGCTATCATATATAAGACATACACATGCATACATATAATATACACACATACAATATATACACACCACCCACAGAAAATATACATACAGTCACATAATATACACACACTCTACAATACACACATATAATATACACTAGTGGCCCGGTGCATGAAATTCGTGCACGGGGTGGGGGGAGGGTCCCTCAGCACGGCCTGCACCCTCTCCAATCTGGGACCCCTTGGGGAATGTCCAACTGCTGGTTTAGGCCCGACCCCACAGGGCCTAAACTGAAAGTTGGACATCCCTCTCACAATCTGGGACCACTGGCTCATAACTACTCACCTGCCTGCCTGCCTGATCACCCCTAACCACTCTGCCTGCTTGCCTGCTTGCCCCTAATTGCCCCTCTGCCAGCCCTCTCACCCCCGACTGCACCCTCACCAGCCTGATCGCCCCCAACTGCCCCCCACTGCCACCTGCTTGCCCCCAACTGCCCCTCCCGCTGGCCTGCTTGCTCCCAACTGCCGCCCTCCAGCCTGATCACCCCTAATTGCCCCCCATGAGCCTGCTTGCCCCCAATTTCCCCCCCCCACCAGCCTACTTGTCCCCAACTGCTCCCCCTGCCGGCCTGCTTTCCCCCAACTGCCCCCTGCCAGCCTGATCCCCCCCAACTGCCCTCCCCTCCTGGCCTGATCGCCCCTAATCACCTCTGCCTTGGCTCTGCCACCATGGCTTTGTCTGGAAGGACGTTCGGAAGGTCTCCCAGGAGGTCTCCTGGTCTAATTAGCATATTACCCTTTTATTAGTATAGATACACCATACATATAATATATAATATATAATGTACATACAATATACATATAATATACATATACACATAATATGCACACTCTACATATACACATATATATGCACATATAATATACACACACCAGACTCATATAATATGCATACATACAACTTACACACTATACACACATATAAACACACATAATATACACCCCCACACATATAATATGCAATAACACACACATATAATGTATATGTGGCATAAACATACACACATAATATACAGACTCATATACTATACACATACATATAATATGCAAATACTATGCACATACACACATACATACTATACTTATATGTACACTATATACATATAAGTATATAGTGTACTATATACTTACATACACTGAGTGGCAAGATTATTATGATCTCTGAACACATAATAATCTGACCAATCAGTGTTTTATATATATATATATATATATATATATATATATATATATATATGTGTGTGTGTGTATGGGGCCCAGTGCATGAATTCGTGTATGGGTGGGGTCCGGCCAGCCTGGCCAGGGGTAGGGGACATGGACAGTTGGCTGGCCTGCCTGCTGGTTGAACTCCTGGTCGAGGGGACAATTTGCATATTAGCCTTTATTATATAGAATATACAGTGAGTGGCCGGATTATTATGCGTTCAGAGAGCATAATAATCTGGCCACTCAGTGTATAATATACATACATACACTATATACATGCACACACATATTATGCACATATTATACACACACATATAATGTACACACATATAATTACATATACACTATATGATATTTGTAAAGGATACAGTGTGTCCTAATTGTTTTTATATAGAAATCTCTGATAGTCTTCTTACTTCCCTTTTACTTAGTTTTCTCTATTACAAGCATTCAAACTCGCGGCCCACAATGAATATTTTTGCAGCCCAGCCAATATAACGGTATGTAGGAAACATTTTAATAAACATTTCGTAACTTAATTTTTACAATACCCTGTTATACATAATTATTAATAACAAACTACAACATTCGATAATAACTGATTACTATCATCGTGTTGCATTCATTTTCCTTATGTGCCTTACGCGCAGGCGCACCATTTCTCTCCACTAATACCAGCAGCAAATATTTTAGCAGCCAATGGCCCCGTCCTTAGTCTTGAACTGACTTGTTTGGTGAGCGCAATAGGAAATACTTTGCTTTTGGAGAACAAGAAAAATAGGTTTATTTGTGTTATACTTATTAATTTGTGCAGTTATTCGGTGTCTGGTAAGTTAATGTTCAAGAAAATGGTAATTTTTATTAGAATGTTCTATTATTTTATGTGAACAATAACTCATTTATTTCAGCCCTTTATATTCAGCATGTCTCTATTGAAATAAACCTACGCTTCTATGAGAATTGAAACTTTTGTTTTTTTGCGGTCCACATACACTTGTTTATTTGGCCCATGTTAGCCTGTGAGTTTGACATGCTTGTTGTAAGTAACCCCTGAGCTAATGAAAGATTCCAACCACTTCGAAAAGGTGAGGTGAATTTAATGTCTCTTCCCTTAAAAGAAAAGTAGCTGCTGAAGTATTCAAAAATCCCAGAAAATAAATGTCCCAAAATTGGATGATGATATATAAAAATCTTGCTATAAACTGAGGAAAGAGGATGCCTGGGAAGTTGGGGAGACTCCTCGCTGGGTTTGCATCAAATCTATGGGTGCAGTGAGGAGTATGCCACCCCTGAGCACTGGCACGGAGCGCTCACTGCTCGCTCACCGGAGGCTGTGCGGCTTGTACCAGCTGCTTTGTCAACAACAACAACAACAACAACAACAACAACAGGCCATTATTGCAGAGCAGTTCTGCCACCTACGAGATAAAAAGCATTTCATGAACTGGGATTCCAGCATCAGGCTGTCATGGGAAGCCAGGTGGCTATTTATGCACTTCCTGTTCTGTGCTGGTGTGCCACAGTGACCAGAACCACTCTGTGACTTCAGATACTTCACACACGCACACACACAGCTGCATACACACACACTTGAACACACAGTGCACACACCCAACATGTGCATGCACCCGTGCACATGCACACACCAGCACACACATGTACACATGTGCATGTGCTCATGCACACACGTGTATACACAACAGCACACATGCATGCACACACATGCACACACCCCCCCACATGCACACAGTGGCACACACACATGCACCTTTATAACTAGGGACCTACCACAGTATCAACATAGCATTTCACCGTAGCTCTTCCTTGACAGCCTCTGGTTAACACCGACAACTTTCTCTCCAAAGGCCCACAAGTTACTTATATTCTAAAAGGTAAAAGTTGCACTTCAAATGTGAAGCCACAAAAACAATGTTCAGGTCTTTAAATATGTTATTGTCATTACACAGAATATGGTTTAAGCCTATTTTGAACCAAATGTAGGGTTAGACTTTGACTTCTTTTCAACTAAGACTCAAGTTAATAGCACTTCTATAGTAACTTTAAATAAGGTAGGCTGGTTAAATTTGCATCCTAATCTCTTATTGTTGTTTTGCTTTTAAATGATGTTTAAAATATAACTGAACCTGGCTGGTGTGGCTTGGTGGTTGAGCATCGACTTATGGACCAGGAGGTCACGATTCAATTCCCAGTCAGGGCACATGCCCAGGTTGCGAGCTCGGTCCTCAATGGGGGGCGTGCAGGAGGCAGCCGATCAGTGGTTCTCTCTCATCATTGATGTCTCTCTCTCTCTCCCTCTATGAAATCAATAAAAATATATTTAAAAAAAATGTAAATGAATATGGTTAGGAAGTTGGAAGTACCCCAGCCTCTCCAATCTCCCCAACCAAATCATTCTTTCTGGCTGTACTTTTCCAGAAATATGGAGATAATGGTCCGTGTTCAGCTCTTCTGCACATGGCAATTGCGTTTCATTTAGTCACTGTTCACAGTTGACAGCTTAATGCAGAGCAGCGAGAAGGAACTTATATGCGCAGGAAGTTCATGCGGGGATCAGAATGACTTTGGATGGTCGTGAACTAACACTTGGTTTGAAAACTGGTCAGTGGAGGGAAAGAATCAAGCAGCTCTCCCATGTTTCTATCTCATCTAAACTGTACTACTGAGCAAGAAGAGGGACAGCGAATACGTGAAGAAGGGTGGACCCAATGCCATCATTTTGCTAGTCAGCGTGGGGATGGCCAGCAGACGGGCTGGGAGAGGAGCAGGCCAGCGCCCCTGCCGCTGGGCAGAGTGTGGCCTTCGCATAGCCTCAGAGGGTGCCCGGTCTCCTAGGGGCTGGGCTTTCTCTCCTGTAAAATTAAGTAATCTCCACCTCACGGAGTAGCAGTGCAGGTTAGAAAAAATGCTCACTTTAGTACCTGGCACATCATGAAGTTTCTTTTCTTCTTTTTTAAATTGATTTTATAGAAAGAGAAGGAGAGAGAGCAACATTGATTTGGTTCCACTCATTTATGCACTAATTGGTTGCTTCCTGTATGTGCGCAGACCAGGGATCAAACCCGCAACCTTGGGGTATTGGGACGACACTGTAACCAACTGAGCTACCAGACAGGGCCTATGGGTTTTCAACAAATGTGTTGGCACAGAGGAAACTGGGTAATGAATAGCACTTTGGGCATTGGGAGTATTCTAGTGAAGTGGGGCGCAAATCTAGGGTGCAGCAGGATTGTGGGGTGAAGACCTGGAGCAGCGAGCCTGCACTGTGGGCCCTTCTGGCCAGAGGGACAGTGGTGTGGATACGGGAACGAGTCAGAGAGACAGGTGGGGAGGCGGGCAGGTGCCTCAGAGACCAGGGTGTCAGAGGCCTTTCCGCTCTGAGATCACGCAGACCCACTGATGCATAGCGTGGTGGCTGTAGTGGGTAACACTTTTGTATATTGGAAATTCACAAAGAGAGTAGAACTTAAATGTTCTTAAAAGAAAAGGAAATATGTTCTTTCATAACATTTTCAAAATATAACTTATGCACACACGAGGCTTGCTGTTTTACGTCGGAAGGGTGTGGTAACAGGGTCATAAACACTGGAGTCCCCGTGTCCGGTGTTCCTTGACTCAGCAGCAGCAGGCCTGAGGATGGAAATCACGCGAGTCTCCAAATTCCTTTTTAAAGGGTCCAGTGGAACTTGTTTTTCAGCAAAAAATCAACAAAACAAAACAAAACAAAACCCAAATCATGTTTCTAAATATCACGAAATAATGTGGAGACACCGAGCACTCGGCCGTGCTTGTCAAGGACTAATGCGCTGGTAGGTGGAGACAGAAAGGAGCATGGAGGGTGGTAACACAACCCTATGAACACAGTTTCAGTAAGCCCCTCGGGTGTGAGAGCCACAGCACTTTCATTAGCAAATAGTCAAACACGTGAGGAAAATGAACCTTGAAGAAAAGGAGTGAAGTAGACAGTTGTGAGAAGTTTTGACAGAATATTGTCAGATACAGAGAGTAAGAAGGATGAGGAGGCGGAGCGTGCAGCCTGAGGACGTGTGTGACGCATCTGTGTTGTGCTGTGATCAATAATGTACAGACCTGTTCAGCGATTCATGAGCTGTTTTCTTGCCTCACACCTCGTTTCCTGGAGTCTCGCTTTTCCCTGAGAGCTGGTAAGTTTGGGATTTTGAACATGGATTCTGTCCTCACGTTGTAGTCACTGTCGTCAACACTAACAATCCCCACCTGTTTTTCTTAAAGCCTAAGCATAGCCTGCCAATCAGGCGCAGTTATTAAGACCTCAGGACTCTGACTAATGCGCAGTGTCAAAGCCTGCATTGAACAAAGGGACTCAACCACACAGCAGATGGGGCCCACTGGGTCCTGTGCACAGGCCAAGGGGAGCCACCGCTCGCCACTTCATACCTGTTTCCTAGGTTGCTCACCCAGCCTGTGGGATGTTAGGGCTGTTACTTATTCCAGTTCTAAGTATAAGGACACCAAATTCTTCTTCCCCAAACCAACATCTTATATTACAATAGAGATGGCAAACACTCATTTAGTGCCAGCTTCTTTCTCCCCGCCCTGCACCCTCATTAATTGAAGAAAATTGGATTGAAGCATTAAGTAACATCTTCAATGTAACAATTTTTTTGGGGGGATAGGAATAATACAAAGCTTATGTTTTAAAAGAAAATGTAACTGTGCTTTTTTTTAAGTATAAAAACACTAGCAAAATAATTAGGCAATTTATTATTTATTGGCTTCCAGTCAGCATCAAAAACAGATGTTAAATGTAATGTTTTCTAATTGTTTCTTGATAAATGCCTCAGATAGTGAAGCACCTACTATGTGCTAGGAATTGTGCTTGATGCTGAACTGATGACAAACAAAGTTGCTCTGTTGCTTGCATTCGTGGGAGCTGTGGTCAGAGGGTAGATCAGGGTAACCTGTTACAAAGAACAGCAATCACAGACATTTTTATAACTGCTCTTAACTTCAGGCTGTGATTTACATGTTCTGAGAAAAAGGTAATCTTTTTTAGAATGTTTCTACGTAGAGCTTGGACAACTTTATGTAGCAGCCACAAGTCAATCCATCAGCAGATGTTTTAGATCATAGACCCGCCCAAATGCCTTCTGAAAACACCCCAGAAGGTAATAACACTGTTTGTGCCCAGGGTGCCGGGCCCAGTGGCCCCCCGCGGGCCATCTGTGGACTGCTGAGCACTTGCCGGGGCCACTACTAGTCAGGACATAATAGTCAGCAGGGAACATTGGGAAGTTAGCCCATTACCCCTGGAAGAACTGGGGATAGGAAGGAAAATGGTATGATCTACAAGCTTCATAAACATTTGTGGTCCCCAACATCCTCGACATTTTTGTCTGGTAGTGACTTAATATAAAGGAATTAAGAGATTTGACTCTGAAAGGATTTAGATCTATTACGATTTACCTACTTATTTTCTCTGGTTGATGAGGATTGAGCCTTGATCATTTACTCTGAAGCAATTTGTTCGCCTTTGTCTATGAACCACTGAAGAACGTGTTCACATGCTCAGGCCAGGAATTCAACCCTTACCTCCCAGCTTCTTGCAAGCTCCACCAGCTGCAAATGCAAGGACTTTCAGCATTGACTCTGGGCAGCCCCCAACTGTCTTAGCTCCTGGTCTCTAAGCCTCTCTAATTCTTCACTTTGGAGACCATTTGATTAAATTAGCTTTCATTCTTACTTTCTATTGCTCTCCTGGGTCTATATCTTCAGTAGTTTATAATTTAATTGACTTACCAGCTTTATTATTCTTTAGAATTAATATTTTATAATTCTACTTGTTTAAAGAATTGTACTGGCTTTTGCTTATATTTCTTTGTGGTATTAGAATCATATAAATCATTATCATCTAGACTCAGTTTTTTATCTCATTTCTAGCTTTTGTATTTGGTATCTTTAACATTCTAATTATTTTTAATGCTTATTATTTCTTAATTTGGTTATAACATGTTTTGTTCTAAATTTTTCTATATTAAAAAACAACTTATACTGTTGAATAAGAATAAACCAATAAGCAAAAGACCAGGAAAAAAAGATAAAAGAAGGCAACTGGCAAATAAAACATTTTCATAAGCAATTTAAAATTCCCATAATACTTGGAGTTTTAATTCTCTCTGAAAAAAAGGAAACTCTCTCTCTCTCTCTCTCTGTCTCTCTCTCTCTCTCTCTCTCTCTCTCTCTCTCTCTCTCTCTTTCACACACACACACACACACACACACACACACACGACTTCCTACAGACAATCAGAATTCTCAAGGTAGGAAATTAAGCAATTCCAGGCCACTTTCTGTTTCCATTGATACATCATTGGATAAGGCTGGTGTAACCTACACTCTTGCTGAAATCCTGAGTTGCCTTTTAACTGTCTCCCCGAATCTAGTCGCTGACTATTGGAATCCATCCTATCTAATAAAAGGGTAATATGCAAATTGACCATCACTCCAACACACAAGATGGCTGCCCCCATGTGGTCAAAGATGGCCACCCCCATATGGACATAAGATGGCTGCCACAAGATGGCCAGCAGGGGAGGACAGTTGTGGGCAATCAGGCCAGCAGGGGAGGGCAGCTGGGAGGGACCAGGCCTGCAAGGTAGGGAAGTTGGGGGGTACCAGGACAGCAGAGCAGTTAGGGGTGACCGGGCTGGCAGAGGAGGGCAGTTGGGGGTGACCAGGCCTGCAGGGGAGGGCAGTTGGGGGCAATCAGGCAGCACGGGAGCAGTTAGGTGTCGATCAGGCTGGCAGGGGAGTGGTTAGGGGGTAATCAGGCTGGCAGGCATGCCCTCACACAAGATGGTGCTCCCACATGGTCAAAGATGGCCAGTAGGGGAGGGTAGTTGTGGGCGATCAGGCCAGCAGGGGAGGGAAGTTAGGGAGGACCAGGCTGGCAAGGGAGAGCAGTTAGGGGTGACTGGGTCCGCAGGGGAGGGCAGTTGGGGGCAACCAGGTCTGCAGGGGAGGACAGTTAGGGGCAATCAGGCTGGCAGGGGAGGGCAGTTAGGGGCAATCGGGCTGGCAGGGGAGCAGTTAGGCATCGATCAGGCTGGCAGGGGAGTGGTTACGGGGTGATCAAGTTGGCAGGCAGGCAGGCAAGCAGTTGGGAGTCAGCAGTCCTGGATTGTGAGAGGGATGTCTGACTGACTGTTTAGGCCTGATCCCGGTGGAATCGGGCCTAAACGGGCAGTCAGACATCCCTGAAGGGGTCCCTGATTGGAGAGGGTGCAGGCTGGGCTGAGGGACACACACTCCTCCCCCCATGCACAAATTTCATGCACCAGGCCTCTAGTTTTATATAACACAGCCAAATATGTATTTGCCAATGATGTTTCATTACATGGCTTTTAAAAAGTAAAAGCTACTATACTCTTTAAAAAAGAAGAAGAAGAAAGAAACAAGGGGAAGAAAACCAAAGCTAAGAAAAGAAAAATTCTTGAGTTGCTTTCACAATATACTGGCTATTCCTGTCCAGATAAAATTTGAAATCTGCTTTATTAGAGCCTAAATTTTTACTGATATTATTACACCTATTTTTTCCCTTTATTGCTTTTTCTTCTGGCTGCTCACTATTTTTCTCTCCACTTCTTCTCCTTCTCCTTCTCTTTCTCCTCCTCTTACTTTGCTATTGAATTTGTCTACCATAATTTTAAGTTCAGCTTTTAAACTCACTTTGTTTTAGATTTATCTATTGTGTATAGCAAAAAGTTGTTGTTGTTTTTTGTTGTTGTGTGATCCAGTCATAAACTCTTTATTTGAATTTAAACTATTTACATTTATTGGTATCATAGCTAATTTTTTCTTATTTCCTTCATATTATTTATTTATTTATTTTTCTATTTGGAAGCCTCTACTATATGATGTGTTTTCTCTATTTCCCTCTTCTGATTTTGAATGGTTTTCCTTTTCATTTTAGGGTTACCTTGGTAATGAAAACGTTGCCCTTTATACACTTCTCTAAACCCTTTATTTTTATAGGCCATGTCTATTACTTCCCCACTATGCGCAATATTCAAGGTAACCTGTCTCCTCTTCCTCCCGTCTTCTCCTTACTTTTCTCTAACAGGATTTTAGACAATAATATTTTCTTTTGTCTTTATCTTTGCATCACCAAAAGTTTTATTAGAAATATGAGGGCAACCTGACATTTTTCACTATTACATGAGTTGGTATTTTTGCCTAGGTGCCTAAAGTGTATTATTTTTATATACTTGAAGACTTGTAATGTTACTAGAAGATGTTTGTGCCAATCATTTTAAGTCCCCTTTGGCATTTAGTGTGTTATTTAAATATCTACTTAAAAGGCATGAATTATTTCCAGATTTTCACAAAATTATATTGAATATGTTGGTCTGTACATTTCCTTCCTTTTTTGGAGATTACAATTATGCATCTAGTAAATGTATTCTGCATACATTTTTAGCTACTTTCTTCTCCATATTGTTAATATTTCCCATAGTTCATTTTATTTTTTCAATTGTCTTATTCCCTCCTCTGCATTCCTTACTGGGGTTTCTGCATGTCTGTTCTCCTAAATGCTGCTTCTACTTCCTTCATTTCTTTGGCTTACTTTTATTTTTTCCCCGAAGTTTTGCCAGTTCGCATACCATTTCCTGGAATGCTAACATCTCTGTTCTGCGTTTGCATTTCTTTCTCAAGGACTTCTTTTAAGGAACCTGCGGTGCGGCTTTCCATGTCCTCATCTCTGCATTTCCTTTGCGCGAGGGCAGTGTTCATTGCTGTTTGTCAATGTGCTGTTGGTAAGGCTCTCTTTTGCTTTTGTATCTGTGTTGTTCTAGTCACTTTCATTTCCTTAGTTGTGAGTAATTAGGGTTTTCCTGAACCACCTCTTAGCAAGAGACTGGAGGAGGGGCCTAGCAGGCCTTCAGACCCACTGGTTTCCTAACACAGTGGCATCCCTTTCTGCTGTCCTCCCAGGAGCCTGGCCTTTTCTGGCGCACACCCACAGCTGGTCGGGGTGACTTTACTCTACCTCACACCTCATCTCGAAATCACGTTGTGTTCTGGGGAGGATCTGTGTGCAGCCCAGAGCCTCAAGGTGGGAACTTCACCGCAGCCTGCCTGCCTGTGCCAGGGCGCCCTGAGATGCCGGCTCTGGCTCTGGCCCCGTCTGCGCTCTCCCGGCTGCTCCGCTCTGTCCCCTCCGCAGGCTGCCTGCCTTCAGCGGTGGTAAAGCCGGGGCTCATGTCCTCTCCTCAAGATGCTGAACCCGGGTTGTGATCGTTTTTGTTTTCAAATACCTTCCCAGAGGATGGGGAGAGAAATGATTTTTACCTCAGGACATTCCTGCTAGAGCTCTACCTCCGTGTCTTAAAACAACTCATTCCATTACGATTTGCTGGCTTTTCATTTGTACAAATCGTTTTTAATTTCCTACAATGGAGGAAAAGGTTCAAACATTTTTCATAATTCAGCCCAGACAAAGGCAAGCTATCATTAGGTCATAATGAGTAGTCTTTCCACCATGAAGTCTTTTACTTAATGGAACATAGAAAATATGTATGCAAGAGGTATGCAATTCCTTTTGTATGTAAGTCCTGGTATTCAGAGAGAGCTAGTGTTTAAAATGTGAAAATTGCACTGATAAACAAATGTCCTTTTTTTTGGACACATACAAGACTGGAATTCTACCTTTTCTCATGCACTTTTATTAAAAACTGAAAGCTGTGTGTCTGCTTCTTGGTAATGTGCTGAGCCAAGCATACCTGCTTTATTGGTGTTTGGGAAAAATGTTTTAGGCAAGGGTTCCCCAGCCTTCAAACAATGCCGCTTTGAGGATGGGACCCTGTGTGATGTGAACTATAAACACTAGTTTAAAGGTAAGAATTTCATCACTGAGTTCCACATAGAGGCTTTTATGTTGCAAAGCTGCATTTCATCCTGTGAGAGCAATTTTTATAAACCTGACTATTTCCTTCCATTTTACGTCTGTTAACGAAAAAAAACCATTGAAACCTGTAAAGAATTTTAGTGAGTTTATTTGAGCCAAACTGTCGACATATGCCGGGAAGCAGAACCTCAATGAATTGAGATTATGCTCCGAAGAATGGTGGGTTACATCTGTATTTATGCATTGCCATCAAAGGAGGGACATAGGTGGGCTACATGAAATTCATTGGATAAAGTCAAATGGTGGGAAACCCCTGGGATTGGACAAAAGTAAAATGATGGACACATACTTAGGTGGGTACAGGAACAGTTAACATGATAATGAAGGAATTTGAGGCATCTGTCCTGGCGCCTACCACATTTGGTTGTGCCCCAGGGGCTCCGGCAAAAGAAGGAAGTTACAAGTTACCCAGACATCTCACAGATATGTTATCTCAGAGGCAAAAAGGCAAATGGGCTCAGTAAAGAAGATCCAAGTTGATCTTTGTCAGGGAAGATAGCAGCCTAGGAATGACTGCCCACCATAACCTGTTTGTAGTTAAATATTTAATTTTCAGACCATCTTTTGTGGTTATTCCAGGTCTCT